>NC_134832.1:92396290-93071081 GCF_004210375.1 Tachypleus tridentatus | reverse complement strand
TAAAATATATTATAAATGATTGTTACGTAGCGGTTGTCTTTGATATCCTAGTGCTAAATCATTTTGATCCAGTTCTGGTGAACGAAGCGAGGCAGACTTTAGTATAAAAACTGAGGTACAGGAGTTCTTGACGAACTGCCATACATAATTAAACCGTACCGATGAGGTAAGTATTCACTATCAAGGAAAACTTGCTGTCTCTGTACGGACGCATTTGTTCCTAAACGAGTTGATCAATCCAGACCAGACTTGGTATACTAATTTAGTAGCCTAAAACTAAACCAAATTCGTATTAAAATTTCCCACATATTGAAAGATAAAAGTATTTTATAGGAAAACCTATATATCGTTATTGTCGTTGCTATGGTAAATAACTGAGTTTGAATAAAATTTACACCACAAAAAATATTCCACCAATCACTTGTTTTTGAATTTCGCACACATAACGATATGAGGACATACGAGTGACTCCACCGAGTCATTCTCACTGAAAGAAAATCAACGAAATATTTTAATAACGCGAAAATTAACACAATTAATTAATTAAAAACCAACATGATACGAACTGGTTTCCAAAACTAAGGGTAGGAAATGAGAACGATCGACCTGCAAACAGCAGATCACGGGTTTAAATCCCATCACTGAACATATGCTCGCCTTTCGGGCGTTATAATGCGACTGTTATTTTCACTTTTCTTTGGGAAAGAGTAGCCCAAGAAATTACAGTGTGTAGTGTTAGGTAACTATATCATCTCTATTCTATCAATTCTAAAGTAGATGGCCCTCTAGTAGCTTTGGGGAAAATTCAACAAACAAAGCAACCATTATCAGTTTAATATTTATCTCTCAAATTGCAATATATCATTTGAGCAATAAAGAAGAAAGCATTTCTTATTAATAAGACATTTCCAAGAGTTTTGCAAACTTACTTTATTTTCTTACACATCATAATGTGCAGAGTTGCGAGTCGATAAGTTCTAAATGTCGCTATTAAAATCACTCAACTAAAATTAAACGAGTTATTTTGTTTTGCTTCCAAAGCGAATTTCTTCAAGTTGTGATGGAGAATGGCCAAAGGAATTTTCACTAATAACAAATCTTCAATTACTAAAAACAAAATTATCAAAGCACCGATTGCACTCACAATGGAGGACATTTTTTGAAATGACAATTTATTCTACACAATATATTGCTATTTTTTTCCATCAGGAAGGCTATACAAAAAATTGTGAAAGTAAAACATTAATGTTTTGATAAAGAGAGGGATCTGTAAACCTACGGCGTTTTCTGAAGGTGTTCGAGTTAGTGCTATTAAGGTCAAAGAATTTCGAAAATGGAGTAATGTTATAATTAATGATATATCCTCCTGGGTTATCTGTATAATTAAGCTAAACCGAAGCGCGTGATTCTTTTAATTAAGTAGGTAAAGGAATGATAATTATCTCTAATGAGCTCTTACCGTTCAGTAGTTGTAAATCAACGGCTTTGTCTGCACGACATTATTAGCAGAGATTTCGTCCTTGGTCGAAAACCACCATAAACTGTTAAGTGGCCTCTTTTTCCTGCCAGAATCTGGTTGTTGTTGGTAATGTTTCTCAGGTAGGAGACGGGAATTGAGTGGATTAAAGTTCTTCGCATGTGCTCCTTGTCAGGCTTTAGAGAACGCTGGCTGTGCAAGGCGGAGCCACGACGACATTTAGAAATGATCAAACAAGGTACCGAATGTTTTCCTGTTGACATTAATAAAACCACTCGGCCTTTGTTCACTCTCCCTTACAAGAGCATTAACTGTAAAGTGACAGAGATCATAGAATGAAAGTAGGAAATTTCTGGTGCTTGACCAGTTAATAATTCCCAGCAAGATTTTAATGGTATCTTCATCTGTAATAATCATCAGGTCTTTCCTATGGTATTGATGTCTTATCAACTTGATTTTGTGATTAATGGCGACTACCAATACATTGGGATGTACTAAATTCTGGACGTCCGTTTGAACTGATATAGTAAAAGATGGACTATCGGGGCCAGGAACAAGGTCAGAAGTGTTAATTATCTGAATGACATGTTATAGTATCCTACGGCAGCGCAGCAAACAGTCGTACAAAAGCCTCAAGGAAGCCGGTTCACAAAGACCAGGAGAGGTGTAGAGGGGTGGGCGGGAAACTTAAGGGTAATATTGAAGAACTCATGCTAGGATAATAGAAATTACAAAAAAAAAAAAAAGAACCTCATCAAGTATTTACAATAACGACACTCAAGGAGGGAGAAATTGGTCTAGTTGAACCTCACCCGCCTAGGTCTAGACACACATAAAGCCGGTACCGAGTTTCATCAAAGCTCCTGACTCACCTAGATCCCAACGAAAAACTCTATAATATCCGACACAGAGCAGAATAGGCTATTTTCAAACTTTATCAATAACAAATACAAGTCTACAACTTCAATTAAATAGAACAGTCGAATACTACCAAAAATATCGCATTACAATAAATATCCCTGAACATAAATGAATTGTTTTCACATAATTAACAAAGCACATAAAAGACCCATCGGAACTATGTACGAACGGAGTACTTCTCCAGACTACATCAGCAAAACTCTTAGTATTGATCTGTGATTCAAAATTAACGAGGACCAAACACATAAATATAATTAAAACCAAAGTTATGCTAGAACGGGCAGAAATAGTGGACCAATAGCTGATAATATAATCAGAATATATAAAACAAACATATATCTTATTATCAAATACGCATGCCCCGCAGAGAAAAACATGGCGCCTAAAAGTATTGAAAAAAGAGAGAGAAAAACAGTACAGAATACCTTAATTACATCACCATACAAATTACCAAAGCCAACATCTTTAAAATTCATTCACATTTATGTCAACGTAGAAACGCTAACCAATAGACTCTTACATAACACAATAAATTATTTCGTGAAAATTTAGCGCAGGAACGAATAACTCTGTGAACTTTATCGCTACTACAGACCTGATAAAGATAGTCCTAAGCAACTCTCTCCAGTTAATACTTACACTAGATATAAGCATAAGTTAAGCTACCTTATACTAAACTTCTAACTTGCCATTAGTTTTAAGTTACTACGATAAAGGATATTTATGTAAAATGTTCTCAAAGAGATTTTAAATTATCGTAAAAATGTGAACAAGAGAACTAGAACAATTGTAACGTGTAGAAGTTTTCACTAACGAGTTAAAGAGATAGTGTATTCAACATATAACATTACTATAATTACCTACATGGACACGACCTTGAAGTGGATCAAAGTAAATGCGCGGATTAAACTCCAATATCCTTGTAGTACTTAAATTAATATTATTCTGAAATCATCCATAATGCACCAAAGGAAAGGAAGAGGTCAAAAGTACTTGAGTTTTCAGGTCTACAAAGTCCTAAAATCCTATACAACAAAGAGAGAACTATTTTCGACTGACTGAAACCATAGCTTAATAATAAATAAATCACTGTTGTTTGCCTCCTTCATATCGAGAAAGCTTCACAGCATCTGGCACAATGATCTAAAGCCGAATGTCTGAAATGGAACTACCGTATAATATTATTCGCTAGCTATCCAACTTTCTGGAAAATAGAAAAGTACGAGTTAATATTGAGGGAATTCACCCTGGGTATTTCATTTCAGAAGCAGTGCCCTTCAGGTAAAAGTAGTCACTCTAATCTTTTTCATGATGCACGCTATTAAAATAGAAATTTTAGCTTCATTTCTTAGTTTGCAGACGACTTAACTGATTGGAAGAGCTACCATACCCCCTCTATAGTTGCAACCAGCCAGCCTACAAGTTGTATTAAACACAGTATCAGAATGGTGCAATAAATGGCATATAAGAACTAATATCGCCAAAACAAAAGTAATCTTACTTATGAAATCTTTAAAAATAAGTAATTAATCCTCTCAAAAACGTATTTGGATGGAACTCTTCTCCATTCAGCCAAATCGGCCAAACTCTTAAGTTTTATATACTATTCCAAAATAACATGGTCAAAACACGTTCTGTCAGTAAAATCTAAACTCTGGCGTTGTGTCAACTACATCCGAAGTCTGACTAATACGAAGAGAAGCCCATTAACACATATGAACAATAATAGAATATGCATGGCTAGCATGAATAAGTATAGCACTATAAAGAGACACCAAAAAACCACACAAAACTTATTACTAACTGTACCTTTCCGTGTACAAAACAAAACTTACTCAGAATTTTTACACAGTTACGAAAACATTCGGACTTTGCCAGAAGGACTCCTTAACGTTTCTACAAAATGTTTTAAAATAAATTTCCATTGTTAAATATCTCACATATGATGATGATAATCCTAAATACTTCTCTCCCATTCACATGTACAATACAGATGATCGCAATATCTTTCCAACTATGTTTAATATTCTAGTTCTAATGTATATTTAATCATATGCACACAAATCAAAGATTTTGCAGAATAGAGTATCGGGAGTCCATCATCTGATATTAAATCTACATCTAGATACAGATTCATCACTTCAAAAAACAAATATTGATTAGAATGTACTTATAGATTTACTATATTATCATACTGACGACTATAAATTTTGTCTTATTTTTATGACATTAAAAATAGTAAAACAGTCTTTTATAAGAATGTTACATAAACTATTGAAACAATTGTATACCAAGGAATATTATACAACCACTAGCCCTCATTACTTCGGCTGACATGTTAACACTAAACACATTTGCAGCTCTTCACCTCTTGTCGTTATTTTTGTTTACCTTGTGGGACATAAGTTTTCTCGCTCAGTTCGCCATGTGGTTTGGTTTGAATTTCGCGCAAAGCTACACGAGGGCTATCTGTGCTAGCCGTCCCTAATTTAGCAGTGTAAGACTAGAGGGAAGGCGGCTAGTAATCACTACCCAACGCCAACTCTTGGGCTACTCTTTTACCAACGAATAGTGGGATTGACTGTTACATTATAACGCCCCCATAGCTTAAAGAGCGACCATGTTTGGTGTGACGGGGATTTTAACCCGCGACCCTTGGATTACGAGTCGAGTGCCTTAACAGCCTTCTCTTAAAGCTAGCCAACCGTGACCAAATATGACTTGGAGAACCTAAGCTTGAGATTGAGTATTTGGTAACATTTTAATCGTATTACTTTTAGTGTGATATGATATACCCAATTAAATACGAAAATACTCTATTGTTTGTGGTATTTAAGGTACACTAAAATAATTTTTCCCCCAGACCTATTTTATTTAATATCGGGACGTATTCTTAAAAAATTAAAAAAAAATGTTCTTATTTTAGATCCTGCTGCTGTTAATAAATTTTCGGTGAAAGATTCAACATTCCAGATGTTAACGAATTTTTAATGTATAGTTTTGATATCCGATTACCATTTACCAATGTTATTCTAGAAAAGACTATTTAGATAAATACTAATATTTTTTCCCTTTAACAACTACCTTTACTTTAACCGACAGATAAGTGAACAGCTGCTTAACCTACACCTATAGAAAAAAAATCGTGTTTCAAGCTATTAAATCTGGTATATAAACCAGTGCAGACCTCATTATTGCAGGCAGATATCATGAATTTATTATCTTGAACGTAGAGGAACGATATGCTAATACTGTTTTTAATTTTGAGAAATGAAGTTTAGAGTTTGGTGTTGTGAGTTGAAACACTTCAGAAAATGTGCTAAATGTTCGACACCAATGAAAACTGAAAAGTGTAATCGACTAACCTTTTATAAAAACCTGGTTCAGACTCAGCGGGAAATCCGTCCAGCCATAGTTGCTCAAAAAAGAGGCATAATAACGTATACAAGGGTTGCACCTAAAGATGAACCCATTGCAATGCTATTTATTGGTAAAAATGATCATTAAACCAACCTCTATCAAATGTAATCTTGTTCGAAACCTCATGAACCAGCATTTGTTCAAATTATCTCCACATATATTCTGATATTATTTTTAAACAATAAACAATCTTAATTAACAATGGGTACTCCTTACATTTTCTGGAAAAAATTCTTAAGTTTTTGATATATATATATATTCTTTTGTTAACTTTTCAAATATGTGCAATACTGTTTACCTTTATGCTGTATAATCTATTTATGTATATTATTATAGATCACTCATGATGAAATTAGCTTGTATTGATACCTCTGAAGATTATTAGATATCATTTTGTGTTTTGCTCTTGTCTCATCGTTTTAATAAGACTCTGTCTTCAAGCAACGAATCAGTTGAATAATGCTTTGTTTAATTTAAACAAAGATCAAAACCATGCCGAAAGAGAGCAGAAAAAATAAGATTCCTTCGTACATCAATTCAGTTCTACAGTAACTGCTTGGTGGGTTAAGGAGTTCGACTAGTAATCTGAGGGTCGCGGGTTCGAATCCCCGTCGCACCAAACATGCTCTCCCTTTCAGCCGTGAAGGCGTTATAATGTGACGGTCAATCTCACTATCTGTTGGTAAAAGAGTAGCCCAAGAGTTGGCGTGGATGGTGATGACTAGCTGCCTTCCCTCTAGTCTTACACTGCTAAATTAGGGACGGCTAGCTCAAATAGCCCTTGTATAGCTTTGCGCAAAATGCAAAAAAAAAAAAAAGATAACTTAACTTCCGGAATAATCGGCATGTAACGACAATAAGATATATATTGAATATTAACAGTTTATTCCGAAACTTACTACAAATGGGGTATGTCTTCTTTTTGTTGTATGGAAAGTAAATCAGTAGTTAAAAATGACTTTTGAAATTTAACTCTTAAATGGCTATAATATCACAAATTATGTACAATTTTGAAAAACAAATTTTAAAAACTTGCATATTGTAGAAGAAAAAAACACACAATTAGATTAATTGCTACTTGAAGAATATAAAAAGATAATACTACAAAAAGGCGCATTCAAGCTACAACGATTAGAATTAAAAGTGCCTAAAATATCGATACGAAACATAATTGTGTTTAATTTATGTAATAATGA
This sequence comes from Tachypleus tridentatus, assembly GCF_004210375.1. Classification (NCBI taxonomy): domain Eukaryota; kingdom Metazoa; phylum Arthropoda; class Merostomata; order Xiphosura; family Limulidae; genus Tachypleus; species Tachypleus tridentatus. Next base: position 93,064,067 of record NC_134832.1, on the reverse strand, counting down.
TATTATGATGATATTCTACTAAAAACAGCAAAATCTTGCAAAATGCATTGTAAATTTCAAGTGTGCAAAAAACTGAGAGAGCTGACAACGACTTAGAGTCAAATATACACTAGACTGGATAATATATTTGGTTGAAAATCCTTTGCTTTGTACAAAGCATTACACCTCATTTTGATGTCAAGTAATTTGTCAATGAACGATTGTGAAATAATTTTCCAAATGTCTTGTATTACTCCCCTTAATCCAGCTAATTTATTTGGTCGTCTTTTTATCTTCTTAGTTTCCAGATAAATCTACATAGTCTTGAGAATATTCATTGTAAGTGTGCCATCAGCCTCTTTATTGCCAAAATCACTACTAAAAAACAAAATAGAGCCTCACATGGCCAGGTGGGTTAAGGCATTCGACTCGTAATCTGAGGGTCACGGGTTCGAATCCCCGTCGCACCAAACATGCTTGCCCTTTCAGCCGTGAGGGCGCTATAATGTGTCGTCAATCCCACTATTCGTAGGTAAAAGAGTAACCCTAGAGTTGGTGGCGGGCGGTGATGACTAGCTGCCTTCCCTTTAGTGTACCACTGCAAAATTAGGGGCGGCCTGCCCAGATAGCCCTCGTGTATCTTTGCGCGAATTTCAAAAATAAACAATAAATACACTTTGGTGTTGTGTGTGCGTTACAAGAATGACTGTCAAATCTAATCATTCAATTAGAGTAGCCGTAGCCCATAAGTTAGCAGTGGGTAGTGTTAATTAGTTGTTTTACCTCTAGTGTACCACCTCCACATTAGGAACGACAAGCTCAAATAGCCCTCCGGTAACTCTGCGCAAATTTTCACAAAACAACAACAACAGCTACCAAGACATCGTTTCTTCAGATTGGCTTTGTGCTTGGGGACACTATCTTTCTAGAAAATCTCCACCTGATGAGGCGTGTTACTGTGAAAATAGTGTTACGGATTAGGCTGTGCGTGTAAGCAGTCAGGACGCCATCAGTTCTGTGCAGATCATCGATACAACTGGCTGAGATGAAGCCCCAAACTTGCACTATTTCACTGTGTGTATTTTCTTATAGCAAAGCCACATCGGAGTATCTGCTGAGTCCACCGAGAGGAATCGAAACCCTGATTTTAGCGCTGTAACTTCGTAGACTTACCGCTGTACCAGCCGGAGACATTTCACTATGAAACTTCAATGCATATGTTTTGTTTATTAACTAGGATGTTCTCTACTGTCATCATAGAATTTGAACTTCGATTCCTTTGTAAAGAGCTATGGTAATCTACTGCTTGTGGTCCGATGCCCGTTTGAAGACTGTAAAAGCAGAGTTTAGAAATATAGCACGCTTAATACACATTTAGACCTAAATATGTGATGAATAGTGTTACAAATTTTCAGACTGTAAATATGTTATAAATCACGCACTTAGATTTTTAATACTTAAAAAAGAAAGAGTTGAAATTATTAATTAATTATAACAATGATTTGTTTCTACAATTTTTGCGTAAAGCCACTCAAGGGCTGTCTGAGCTAGCCGTTTCTATTTTTGAAGTGATTGACAAGAGGTTTGGTTTATTTTGAATTTTGCCCAAAGCTACACGAGGGCTATCTGCGCTAGCCGTCCCTAATTTAGCAGTGTAATACTAGAGGGAAGGCAGCTAGTCATCACCATCCACCGCCAACTCTTTTACCAACGAATAGTAGGACTGACCGTCACATTATAACGCCCCCATGGTTGAAAGGACGAACATGTTTGGTGTGATGGAGATTCGAGTCTGCGACTCTCGAATTACGAGTCGAATGCCTTATTCACCTGGCCATACCGGGCCTTTGATTAGAGGAAAGACAGGTATTCAAAACCACCCACCGCCAATTCTTGGTCTATTCTTTAAAGTTGAAAGCCCGAATCATTAGGCTTTGAAGATCTGTAAACTTCCACGTGGACCAAATAACACACATGTATCGAAACGGCACATGTGTCGTTTATCACTTCAATCATCATGTAGTTTTCAAAAATTAAAATATTTAAAATTCGGTGAAAATATTCAGTTTCTTCTTATTCTCAAAATTAGAAAATTACATAATCTGCGAAAATTAACTTTTTTGAAGTTTTAGTTTCACAAAAAGAAAAAAAGAAAACAAATTTGAATTTCCTTTCTGTCGTTAAAAGCTCTCAACTTGGATATGACATTTGAAACAGAGGGGACAAAGATAAGGGGAAACAGAAAGTTTAGATTTCGGTAGATATATCATAACAATATCGTGTACATTTTGTAAATAACTTTAATCCTCCCCATCGAACTTTTCAATTTTCATCTGTATGTAATCTATATCCAAATCAACTAGAAGTTAGTTTTCTTCGCAATTCTATTCCTACGTTGTAGACATTCTTAAAATTCTTGATTTTTTTTTCCAAAAAAGGTTTTTAGAGCTGGTGAAAAACATGCCCCCCCCCTCAGTTAAAGTCCTGGATATGCCCATTAAATAAATCTGAAAAGGCGACAGCTGGGTTAGAACAGATAGCTCAGTCAAAAACAACAAAAATGACTTAGGTGCTATCATTCTTCCAAAACAAACCCTCTTTAAAGCATATTTCTCAGTACGTGTAATCATAAATAGTAAAGCCGCTTTCCTCAGACAAACAATATGCTGCTACTAAATCATACAATGCGATGATTTATGTTACTTCAGACTTTATCAACTTTTCGTGTTTGGTTCGTACGTAATTTATATCCAAAACATCCGGCAAATTAACTGAAGATTAGATCTCTTGGCAGTGCCATACCTGAGTTGAAAAAATACGTACTATTCTTGAAAAAGTCGTATTTTCTGCCACTGTTGTACCAGTATTAAAGACTGAGCACCATACATATTACACAGGGGCGACTCCAGAGGAGCGGTTAATAGAATGGATTACCTACGTACTTTGGGTTCATTGGGTTAACAGTTTAGTGTTTCTGATTGTCTTAAATGAAGTCACCAACTCTGAAGTTAAATTAAGTTTCTATACAACCTAGAAATTGATGGAAGAACATGCATCCCACACGCGCGCCCCCAACTAAAATCCTGAATCTGCTCATTAAATAAATATGAAAAAACGACAACTGGGATGGAATCAAATATATATGTAAGTCTGAAATTATAATAAACGATATTTTCAAAGTTAAGGACGCGTAAGAAAATTGTTTGCCTAATATCAAACGCAAGTAAGACAAAAAAACAAAAAACCTTGTAGTAGGCCTGGTATCAGACATGCGAACATTTCAGATAAAAGCAACAGCTAGCTTAATGTCAGATATATAACAAGCAAGAAGACAATAACTGGCAAGTTAATATACAAATAAACTAATAATATCAAAGGCCAGGGGTGATATTTGCAAACTAATATACAATTTGTTCCAAGAAAACAAGATCTGGATCATTTAATGAACTTGACTTTCAGAGTTTAAGAACAAGCTAGCCACATCTACGCTCCCTATGGAACAGGTTATTCGTGGGAAAATCTAACGACAGCGAGGATATACACGAAATTAGTCACATAAAAGTTCAAATTAAGGGGGTGTGAAAGGTGATCTACTTCCCTACAATATCTTTATATAGTTAGAACAATTTATAAAAACGAAAACAAACTCGGAGATCGACATGTGTGAGAAAAGTAATGTTATAAAAATAATGACATAGAACAAATAATTTTCACCAGACATGGCCAGGCGGTTAAGAGCGCTTGATTCGCAATCTGCGGGTTCGAATCCCCGTCACAACAAACAAGCTCGCCATTTCACCCGTGGGGGCGTTATAAAGTGACGGTCAATTCCATTATTCGTTGAGAAAAGGGTAGCTCAAGAGTAGACGTTGGGTGGTGATGACTAGTCGCCTTTCCTCTAGACTTACACTGCTAAATTAGGGACGGTTAACACAGATAACCCTTGTGTAACTTTGCGGTAAAAATCGAAACAAAGAAAAAATGTCATTCGACTTTCAGATACCTTTCTTACACGGTGATACTGCATTCTGTATAGTGCAAATGAAGTTTTATTTCTAATTTTCACAAGTAATTTATTTTTTAAAATAATTTGCTTTATTTTGCTTAACTATGTTCTTGTGGGGGTTATATTTACCTAATTTTTAAAGTCAAATTACGAGTATGTATAGTGAAAAATATTTTGCGACCATTATTTCATGATAACAAAACAAACAAACAAAAACAGATTACGAAGCCGTTAGGCCCGGCATGGCCAACCGTGTTAAGGCGTGCGATTCGTAATCTGAGGGTCGCGGGTTCGCATCCCCGTCGCACCAAACATGCTCGCCCTTTCAGCCGTGGGGGCGTTATAATGTGACGGTCAATCCCACTATTCGTTGGTAAAAGAGTAGCCCAAGAGTTGGCGGTGATGACTAGCTGCCTTCCCTCTAGTCTTACACTGCTAAATTAGGGGCGGCTAGCACAGATAGCCCTCCAGTAGCTTTGTGCGAAATTCAAAAACAAACAAACGAAGCCCATGACTAGGAAAACAATAAAGTAGGGTTTTTTACGTTTGTCCTCCGCTGGTACAGCGGTTAATCCACGGATTTACGACACTAAAGTCAGGGGTTTGATTTCCCGCAGTAGTTTGTCTTCTGAAATCCGCGCAAAACTACACGCGGGCTATCTGAGCTAGCCGTTCCTAATGCAGTGGTGTAACACTAGAGGGAAGGCAGCTAGCCATCACCGCCAACTCTTGGGCTACTCTTTTACTAACAAATAGTGGGATTGATCGTAACATTAAAACGCCACCACGGCTGAAAGGACGAGAATGTTTGGTGCGACGGGGATTCAAACCCGGGCCCTCGGATTACGAGTCGAGTGCCTTAATCACCTGGCCATGCCGGGCTACCTCAGTGAACTCAGCAGATAGCCCGATGGAGTTTTGCTAAAAAAATCACATGCACAGTTTTAGGTGTTTTAATCGTTATCTTACGTTATGTAATACATTCTTGAGATTCTCACAACATTTCTACAAGGTATTAAATATTTAACTGAAAATATAATTAACTAAGCCCAATATCTGTTATATTATTTTTATAAATATTAACTAAGGTGATTTCATAAACAATCATATTAGAGTAGAAAAAAAATGCGAGAATAAGGTATTATACCCTCAAGCTAACATTGTGTGCACAAATATCTGAATATAGAATATGAAAGCTGAATTCTTAATCGGGTATTCATTTCAAAATAAAGTTTAAACTTTGCTTGTTCTAGTCTTGTTTAAAATGTCATTGAAGCAAGTAGTGTATAAAAAACGGTAATGTATTCAGGCTAAACACAAATAAAGCGTAAGATCTAGAGATAAAATTCAAAAATGACAAGAGATCAAACGAATATCAAGCTTACGATAGTAATTCAAGATTTCAGCCCGACATGGCTAAGTGGTCAGAGCACTTGACTCGCAATCTGAGGGTCACAGGTTCGAATTCCTCTCACACAAAATATGCTCGCCCTTTCAGCTGTAAGGGCGCTATAATAAAATAGTCAATCCCACTATTCATTAGTAAAAGAGTAGCCCAAAAGTTAGCGAGTGGATAGTGATGACCAGCGCCTTCCGTCTAATCTTAACACTACTAATTTCGCCACGGTTAAGGCAGATAACCCTCGTGTAGCTTTGCGCGAAATTAAAAACCAACAAATAATTGAATATGTTAACAGTATATATATATATCATTAATTACATTTAACGTAAACGCTGTATTTTAATATACCAACACGCAAAGTGATGACTCGTATTGTTCCACATTATGATACATAAACTGCTTTTAATTATACGTTAGACTCCCTAAGATTTGTATTGCTTTACCCATCTGTTTTTTTTTTTTTTTTAATCACACGTATGATTCTTATTCGGTTTAAAGGTAACATAATAAAGTCGTGAGAGGGCGCGACCACTCACAATGGTAAATTAGTTCCATGCAGATCGGAGATACAAAGTATACCGTCTAACTCAAATGGCCAGGTTAGGTTTATCAGTATATTATTCAACGTTTGGTATAGGCTTAAAAATTTCCATATTACATGCTGCTAATATGATATATGAGAACCAAATGTAATAAATTCTCACATATACGTGTGCAAATATAAAGGCCAATACGTGGAACTTGTTTGTTTGTTTGTTTTGAAATTTTGCACAAAGCTATCTCAGTGTAAGACTAGAGGGAAGGCATATACGTGTGCTACTCTTTACCAACAAAAGTGGGATTATAAAGGCTGGGAGGGCGAGCATACGACCCTCGGATTACGAGTCGCACGCCTTACGCGTACTACTGATTGAATTAGCAATAATGCGCAGTAGTTTAATAGTTAGTATCGTAAGTACTGTGTCAGATTTAGTTTTAACAAACAAAAACAACGGCTTTATATTAAAGACCGGATTTAAAAAACTAGAAACGGGAATTTTAGGTAGCAATTTTACATTACCAGATATTAGTAAGTTTAGAAGCATAAGATTTCGTTTTGTAAAATTAACTATCTGGTGATAGTATGTGTGTTTTGTTATAGTTCCACCAGGGATCCGAGTGATCGTTTCAGAATAAAAATGTTAAAACTAAAATTAAAATATGTACAAATTCGTTCTTTAACAAAGAATTTTGGCTATAAGCTTTATGTAAAAAGTAATTCAGTATCAGAAATGGGTAACCGCTTTATAACATATTTTTTGTTTTAAATCGCAAAGTTGCATAATGAATTATCTGCACTCTGTCCACAGCGGGAAATCAAACCCTGGATTTTAGCATCGTTAAGAGTTGAAACGTATTGATGACTTCCTGGAGGATCCGACTTTGAAGTAGTGGAATTGAAACTTATAACTAGGAAGCTACAAACATTAAGAAGGGAAGGGATTGCCCTGAAAAATATTTAAACTGACAAAGAATGTTTCATATTCAAATTATAATCCGGTAATTTCGATGTCAGTTCGAAGTGTGCCATTAATCTATTACTAATATTTTTTAAAAGTAGTTTTACGATGAAGCTAGACGATAATCGATCTATAGCTTTCTGGTTTATTCGATGGCTCACTTCCCTTCGAAAATATTAAAATACTTACTATCTTTCAAGCGGCTATTATAGAGCTAGATTTTATTAAACGTTTAAAGACGTACAGTTTCGAATGACTTTTCTTGGTGAGTAGTATTGTATGCAGTTCAGGCCTGAGGCCTTATTATTAACCTTTTTTAGTATCTTTTCTTATTTCTGTGATTGTTTTACTGAGTGTCTGTATCGTGACATCTAGTTGAGGTGCAGTTTATACCTGAGTATTTTCTAATGAGACTGAGATGATGTGTATGAACTTTGTGCTTATATAGTTGTTAGTCTTATTGTAATAGTATTGATTTATTGTTGGTTCATTTAGTGTTGTAAAAGTGTGTTACATTTTTTTAAAGTCCTTTACTTTTTCAGTGTTTGTGTGAGCCTTGGTATTGTTATGTGCAAGTTTTTGAAATGTTTATTTATCTTTAACGTTTATTATAAATCGTGCAAGATATTGCCGGAAATCGTAGTCCCATAAACTATAGCTAAACGGAACCTTTCTCCAGACAGCCACGTCAGCTAAATCCTGAATCTAACTTATGATTCAAAATCAAACTGAATTAGATACATTTAAAGAGAAAATACGGTAAAAAGCCAGTTATGTCCGAGGTCTGATTGGTAGCACCAGGAACGCAAAAACGGAAAACAAAGTCTGTAAAACTTATATTCGTTCCGTGGCAGAGTATACATTTGTTTGTTTTTGAATTTCCCGCAAAGCTACAAGAGGGCTATCTGCACTAGCCGTCCCTAATTTAGCAGTGTAAGACTAAAGGGAAAGCAGATAGTCATCACCACCCACTGCCAACTCTTGGGCCACTCTTTTACCAATGAATATTTGGATTAACCGTCACGTTATAACGCTCTCACGGCTGAAAGGGGTGACCATGTTTGGAGTGATAAGGATTCAAACCCGCGACCCTCAGAAGACAAGTCGAGCGCCTTAACCATCTGGCCATGAGCATACATTTAAATATAGCAAAGTCACACATAACAAAACTACATATTATTCAAAACTCAATAATTACTAAAACATAAAGCGTTCCGAGCAACACAAACACAATTCAGAAGTCATTCCTATGTCATCAGATAAATGTAAATTAATATGTTTCTTTAATAAAAACTTTATCATACTTTATCATTTAACCTAAGTAACTCATTATATGTAGTATATCTGCGTAACACTAAGTAAACCAACAACCAATGGTTACATACAATATCGTTTTATTTTAAAGTAGTTATTATATGTCAAAATAAAATTATAGTTATACATCCGTGCAAATAGAGACCTGCTTGTAAGAAAGGCTCTGCTTTCGAGCAAGAAGAGAGATATAATGAAGTGTTAACGAGGTAAAATTCTGCTTTCCTATTCATGGATATGGCCATAAAGTGAAATAACAGGAAACTACTGACATTCGTACGTTGGTTAACCAGAAAATCAGCATTTTAGTAGCTAGAGGGAACAACGTTCGCTAATATCTCTAAACCACGGGAAGGAAGGAGGAAGAGGTCTAGTCAACAGCTCACCCTCCTATGTCTTATGACCAAAACCACAACCATACTTTACTCAAGTTAGACAGAAAGAGGCAGAATGTTTAACCAGTTATTCTGTAAAACATTTGATTGATGCGTTTCTCTGTGATATCATAGTGATGCATTATTTGTATTAGTTTCAAAGTTATGTTGTTGTTATTTTTTTACAATATACCTCGTTTTATAGGCCGTGTGTTAAATATTTTAATTTCGACATTTTGTTTTCTTTGCAAAAATGAGCTTTGGCATGATGTAATGATGACGTGTTTGACGCTTCGAAATTTCTCGAGTGTCTAGTATTATGACATAACGTCTCAAATATCATGCAGACTTGAGACAATAAAAATATACTGTACAAATACATCAAAAATGTTGATGAGGTGCTGAGTGAGTCAGTTAAATAGTGAATTATTTAATTAGTACAGTAGTTAGCCAGTTTTGTGTGTGCGTAATAGATACAAGAAGAGATGCAAGAAGAATGTGACTGTTTAGTTTTATTTTAGAGTTAAGCCTATAGGTATCATAATCGTTTAATTAAACAAAAACAGAGTTGGTTATGAGTATTATCAGCTATTGAGATATTATTATGTAACTACCAATAACAGTACATGATTACAGTCTACGAAAAAATGTACAACATACATTTTAAGATGTAAAAAGTCTCAAAGTGAAGTATAAACACAATTAAATTCTGTAAATCTTGCAACAATTCCGTTAACGTTTAACTGGAAAAACGTGGCCTCTGTTGTTATGTAAGAAGAATATGATATTTACTAACGTTTAGCCTAATAACTATCTAAATCTGATACATTTTGTAAAATGAAAGAGTCAATAAATTCGTTTTTCTGAATGTTTAAATGAAATCTCAGTGCCATAAAATTATTTCTCACTGGATAAATAAACGTAATTTTTAACGCACAGTGAAATTAAAATATTTTATCATAAAGCACGTTTTATATAAATAAACTTAAGTGCATTAAATGCGATATAGAGACAAATTTTTGCACGAACTCGATAATTATCGTTTATAAATTAAACTAAAATTGTTATCTTACATACTAAACAAAATAATTTGTGTTTGAATTCGAAGTAAATTCTGTGCTTAATAAACAAGGTGAAAAATATTTAACACAAACAAATAATGGTTTCACAAAATAGCAATGTTACTATAACTAACACTGAAAGCTGTGTTCTGTCGTGGGGCGACTTATTTCGTATAACTTGGCAAAAATAATTTCAAATCTAGTTAACGATAACTAATTTATTTCTCTTAAAAGTGAATAACGTTTATTCTAAGGTACATTTACTAACAAACTTAATTTCAAATATAAGGTTTCAAGTAACTTTTAACAGAATTTTTGAAGACTGACAAGTGCCTAATTCACAGATACAAAATTAATTGCAGAATTTCGCTCACAAAAGCCTTAGCCCTAACTGTCAGTAATTCAATCGTTGTTTCATTGATTCTAGTGTTTATATTGTTACTCATTTTTCACTTACTACATCATAATGTTATCATCATGACATAAAGATGATTCCTTCTAGCTTACTACATCTAAGTTAAACTATTGAAAATATACCTTGCAACAACATACATGCTTGAAATAAAAACTTTAATCCATGTTGTTGTTGTTTTTAATTGTGTAGTTCCAAGTGTATTGATAAATACCTTATAGATAAGTGTGAACAAATAAAATCACATAACTGTAATACAAGACTTTACTATTGAGTATTTAAAGCCTGCTAACCGGTGATTTGAAGGATATCACGATACGGAATGTGTGTGTGTCTGTTTCTCTTTCCAACCTCTGAGTTTGCTAGTGATAAAAAGTCAAATCATTGAAGGTACAGAAAATTATCTTTATTTATTCTACAAAAACACAGTCACGAATCAAACAAGTGCACCTGTTCAACTAGAGAAATAAAAATGGCGTGAAGTGAGTTTTTCTCGCCGGTGTAGTACGTACCTTTATCCCTGAAAGGTAAAATACAAAATAAAGTTAAAGCGACTTCTAACAAAAGTTAAAGAACAGTATATACGTTAATACAGTTCTACAAATTCTATTAATTCTCAGCAACATTCTAAGTCCAAATCTCAGAAAAACATATCCCTAGCAGGGGAGTTTATTTGTTTTAGAGCAAAGCCACATCAGGCTATCTGCTGTGCCAAATGTAGGGAATAGTACCACGGATTTTAGCGTTGTAAGTCCATAAAATTACCACTGTCCTACTGAGGGACAACAGAGAATAACCTAGCTTTTAATACTAGAACACACAGTAGCAACTTAAACCAGATTTGTGCACGAAAATAACCTTCATGTGATCTTCAGCCACTCCGAGTGGGATGGTACAAACCACAGGCTAATATCCAATTTATCAAAAGAAAAAAAACAGGTTTCTCTTTTGGGCATTACTAGCTGTCTTTCCTGCAAGAGAATGAATTTAGTTACCGGTTAGCAAGCAAGATCCTGGGCAGAGCTCGAAACAAGCAAAATTGAGTTTTATATATATATGTGTAAAAACGGCTGGTTTGGTTGAGAAAGTTTTTTCTACAAGTGGGTTTTCTCGTCATCACTGATTAACGTTGAGATATGTTAACTTGAACTTTTTCTGAAGAAAATATAAACATTTCTAAAAACTACATATTAATTTAGGGTGTAGGAAACACATGTTATCACATTGTACCAAGAGATCACGTCAATTTAAACAAGGTGATTGCTTCAACCAAACAGTGGAGTATTTGCTCAACTATGTGAATATTAACTTACAGATTTCTGGACCGACGCTAATATATTTGTGAACTAATATAAAAAAAAGAAAAAGGCAAACTTTTTTATCTTTGTGAAACAAAACATGTGGATTGGATTATATGAAATGTTTGTGTGTATTAAAATACTGTCAAAATGTAAATCATACACTGTGTTCCATATAGACTAACGTAAAATAAGTATTTAATGAAAAATACAAAATAGTTAAGCATCTTTTCCCAGTTCTTATTAATCTTATGAACCAGTGTTACTAGATTATGCTATGAACTTCATATTATGAATTGATATTGTAACAAAAGTATGCAACTGACCTACACAAACCAGTACATTTTACGTATCGCGAGACTGGTCGAGAATGCTTCTGTTTGTAGCTAATTTTTAAGCAATATAGTTATTTTATAATAAAATGATTCCACTGGAAAATCAAAGTTTGGTAAATTTTAAATGTGTGACATGAATTCTTGATGTTATACTGACCAGACGTAAAAATCTTGTTTTCTACTTCAAAGCGAATCGAAATGTTCTACAACAAACAAAGCGTTTTGCAAAAATTGTAATATTCATTCAGGCGCTATAAATACGTTCTTGTTGAAACAGAAAGTTTTATGTATTGCTATATATTTTGAGATTAGTTTATATCATAGAAAAATATCTTTCAGAAATATTTATATAAGTAACTCTATTTCTTCTACACTAATAAATCATTAAGAAAACCAACTGCCAAATCATATATATATATATCAATGTCATACACTTCACTATATTTCGTTGGAACAAAATTTTCATATTGAGTTTAATAGCTTGTTGGCAAAAGGCATATAAAAGGACTTAAAAACAGAAACAAAGCTACATAGACCATTGTCAGAACGTTTGAGTACAAACAAAGAATGGTGTTATAATATATCAGACTCACAATCGTACTGACTATTTTTAATTTGAACATAATGTATTATTCTTAGTTGATATGTGTGCTTGGGTTTGTTTTTTTTTATAGCAAAGCCTCATCAGGCTATTTGCTGTGTCTACAGAGGGGAATAGAACCCCTGATTTAGGCATTGTAAATCTGAAGACATACCGATGTCCTAGCGGTGGACGAGCTGATAAAAAACAAAGGAAAATTTGCAGAGTTTGAACGTTCTGTGCAGAAATTAACACGAAATAGTTATTTTTCACAACTACATAGATTGTAAGTTAAATTAGTATACAGATGAGCACATCAGTAAATTATAAAGTACAATGTCTCAGTTGTGATAAATACAACATAAAATATTAATTTTAACTTATTGAAACACTTCATTTATCATTGAATAAATGGGCACTGATTTTGGAACTATAAGCAGAAAGTTGAACATAATGTGAATGAATAATTAAAAATGTGTCTCAAACTTTTGCAACAGAGGTCAAACAAAGTTCATCATGACGTAATTTCAAGTTGGAACGCGTTGAGATTGATCAATTTCTACGTCTAGTAGAATTGTGTAGAATTATCAGGCCTACGGCGAGACACTGTGACTAGGTGATGTAACAGGTCACGTGATACTTAACATCAAAGAACATTCACACACCCTTGCTCAACATGACTGTACTATGATCAAGAGCCTTATCCAAAACAAGTGCGGCTACTGGGAGCAGCCATCTTGGAGGGTATGATGAGACAGCTCAAGATCGCCATTTTGGTAATATGGCTGATCCAAACCGCGGCTGCCAACTTGATGGATGTGAAGTCACGGCTGCGCTGTGTGGGCGACTATGACGTCACAGATCAAGAGGTTACTTTAGTCCTGAGCAAGATTAAAAGAGAGATGTCAAGTTCGTTTAGCCTTCTGGGATTACTAATTTCGTCCAAAGAAAATGTACTTTTGGTCTTCACTAATACTTATCAACTTTCACTTGTTGCTTCTTTATACAATTAAAGGTTTGTTTGTTTAGAATTAAGCACAAAGCTACACAATGGGCTATCTGTGCTCTGCCCACCACGGGTATCGAAACCCGGTTTTTAATGTGTAAGTCCGAAGACATACCACTGGCTCTCACACAACTAAGATAATATTAGCAGGCATATTGCATCTTAAACAATATTTCAATATTGGAATGTTCAAAATTATTATTAATATATAAAAAAAAGTTGAAACCACCACTGAGTTCTCTTAGTAGCAGGAAAGAAAAACACTCACAAAATTATTCATAATACCCCCAAATATCCTTCCTCTCGTGCAAGAAACGTGTACGCGAGGTTAACTATTCTCGTTTAATTTAAAGAGTATTTCATAGGGTATATTTAATTTTTAAAATATCAAAACTCCATTTACTTTACATAATTTCGGATGAGATGGTACCTCGAATTATTTCACCCCGAGAGTAAAATAAAAACCAAAACGACCACCTGCTTTAACACTAACTCTAGTTATTAAAATACGTTATTTACTTATAATCACAGTAATTTTGAATTTATCGTTTATTGTTATGCGTCTAATCACATTAAAATCTAAAAAGTATAATTATATCCCCAAATTACATGAACTCTTTACAGCTGCTGGCGTTTTTTTTTCCAATATCATCCGTTTCACAACGAATCTCGGCCCGGCATGGCCAGGTGGTTAAGGCACTGAATTCGCAAGCCGAGGGTCCTGCGTTCAAATCCTAGTCACACCAAACATCCTCATTCTTTCAGTCGTGAGGGCGTTATAATGTGACGGTCAATCCCACTATTCGTTGGTAAAAGAGTAGCCCAAGAGGTGGCGGTGGGTGGTGGTGTCTAGTTGCCTTTCCTCTAGTCTTACACTGCTAAATTAGGGACAGTTAGCGCAGATAATCCTTGTGTAGCTTTGCGCGAAATTCAAAACAAACAAACAACGAATCTCACTTTCAAAATGGGTCTATTTGTGAAAACTGTATTAAAGGTAATATATATAACGTGTCGGATTGAGCTGTAGGAATTGTCACTGAAATATCTTCCTTTAACGAATCACAGTAAAATATTTTTAGAGAAAAAATAATATATCATCTGGTATCCATTTCATTACTTTCTTCAATTAAAAGTTATGAAGATTACTGACACCTTACGCTAGTCACATCGCGTGCACGTGCTTCATACATCATGGATTTGGCGAACACACGTGAAGGGTGTGATGATAAAACGTGTATCTTTCCGCCCATAAAGGGTGGGTCTGTACAAATATGGTTATCCTTCCATGCTTTATAGCATGATTGAAGACATTGATAATTTTGTGATACAACAGCACCTCAACGAAAATATACGCTCGACAATGTTTCTGTGATAAAAACTAACGAACCTTCAGACGGTTGACCAAGTGACGACCAAGCTGATTGCTAAAAAAATTGGCGCATGCTCACATGTTTATACTTTTGCTTAATAATTCTTCATCAGTTATACGCCCTGTTAAGTTCTCAGAAGTTGAGTTTGTACCAACAAAATTTCGATTTCGTGCCTACATACTGATTTGGCATTATTTTGTTTTGCTTTTATTTGCATCAAGCAAAACTAACAACTGTCATTTTGGGTGTAATGTTCGTTAGCTTTAGCTTGACTGAAAAAAATTAATACAAATATATCAGCGTATATTTTATTGTAAACAAACATATTTCGAAACAGAATGAGGAAAAACTGCGATTGTATATTTTAGTTACAATACCGTTATTGCCCAATAATCCACTAGTTATGTCAGTTGAAATAAATGGATTAACAAAATGTTAAAATCTCTATAACCCGAGCAAACTCTTTGCTCCTGAAGTAAATGGGTGCACTTTTCCAAAGTGCTCGGGTTACAGAGTTTTTATCACTTTGTATTAAGACTTCTTGAACCCTCGTGTTTTTCCTGACAACATGGATGGAATAACGAAATATATCGAAAATATATTAATGGGCATAGTGTAATGACTTGAAAAGAAAGATATTTTCTCGCCAAAATGAAATTTAAAATCCATACAAACATACATGTGTTATCGAATATTACCATAAATTTTAAAAGAAAGTTTAGGGAGTCTTGTTTTTCCACTGTCGATAACTATCTCCGTTTCCAATTATGTACATATGATTTGTAGTCCAGTTTTGCTACATGCATTGCAGTCCACTTAAACTAAATTACTTGAAACTCTACTATATTGTTTTGTAAATTTCCCTTTTGTTACATGCTGACGGCCCAAACGAGTTTTTTGGACCACAAAATAACAGTATAATTTAACAAAAAAGTTCATAAAAATCACTACAGTATTAATATTAACGACAGGCTTACCTTCCCACGTTTTAATGAGATGGGCGCGCCTGCTTTCGTGAACAAAGTTCTATAATAGCTTCATTTGAGTTTGTTTACTGATAAAGTATACATTATTACGATTTACAGCTGAAAACTGTAAAGATGTAAAAACTCGTGTATTTGATAAGGATCGAAACGTCGTACCTGTTCTAAAAATAATCTTACTTGTTGTAAAATATGTAAAATGAAATAAAATAAGTCTGTTATTTTGGGCGTAATGTTCGTTAGCTTTGGCTTAATGAGGTTTACTGTTCATCTTTTTTTCTCTATATAGACTTCAGGATCGCAACTGATCAAATTCCTGCCTCTCATTGGTGTATAATAACAAATGCTGTTAGTAAACAAACTGATTTGTCAGTAAATTATAAGTACTCTCCAATTCGCTGAATTCAAAACTCTAACAGTTGAATTTTTAAAACTCCGGTCTTAACGTTCTGTCGTAAGAAAACTCCAACAGGCGATCTTTCTTCTTGGAACAGCAAGCAAGCAGCTCACTGTTTACCAATGAGAGAAAATTCCCAGTTGAGGAATGATTTTTTGTACAT
This sequence comes from Tachypleus tridentatus, assembly GCF_004210375.1. Lineage (NCBI taxonomy): Eukaryota > Metazoa > Arthropoda > Merostomata > Xiphosura > Limulidae > Tachypleus > Tachypleus tridentatus. The sequence continues at coordinate 93,047,891 of NC_134832.1, read as the reverse complement.
GAACTCAACGGTCATAATATAGTTTTTAGAGGTTTCTACTAAATTCATACGCATTCTCCTTTCTTATACAGCTGAATTTGTAATTTTTCATGTTTCGTGTTTGATATTTACAAACCTTTCTGTAGATATGAAATCTGTCCACTCATCACCTGAAAGAAGCCCGCTGTCTATCAGTTCTTGGTGTACTGCAGTTTGGAAAATATAGTAATAAAATAAGTAGCAGATAGTAAAGAATCAGGGGAAATTGTCAGAAGTCTTGATATCAGAGAAACTCATTTCGGCACATTCTTTTATAGTCTCATGTTGTCTTCTTAGAATGTTTTCAAAACGAAAATAAACTTCGCACCTCAAATTTGGAGGGCAATTTAATGAGGTACCTACGTATTTTATGTTCAAGTACTGTTGACTCACCCTTGAATTATTTGTTTCCTATTGATATAAATCATCTTAAATATGTTTTTTTTTGTAACATAATTATATGTATCAGTGGTACGCTACTTGTTGATAGGTCTGACTGGAAACCGCTTCATTATACAAACATTGGAGATCATTTTCGCTCTTAAACCCGTAGTCCTCTTTCACTATATTCACGGATATTATTTATTCTACATCCAAGAGTCTACTTGTATACTTTCAGTATTCAATGACGTTGACTTTATCTGGAGCACTTCTGAGTAGCCTCCCGCTAGTACAACGATATGTCTACGGATTTTCAACGCTAAAATCATGGGTTCGACTTCCCTCGGTGGGCTCAGCAGATAGCCCGATGTAGCTTTGCTATGAGAAAAAACACACACAGTTATGAGTAATGCCCTTTTTACTGTTGAACATTGTAAATGTTTAAATTATCTGTTTTGTTTCAAACGTACAGAGCACATTTCAGATTAGTATAACAAGTCTTCAGAGTGTTCCTTCTAAATCACATCTGCATTTTCAATACACATACAAACATACATATACAAGTACATGAAAGACAAAGTAAAAACAAAGACACATTTTTCTGTTTATCTATTTAACAGCTTTTTATTATCAACAATATGTTAGCCAAAATGTTTTCCCCTACATAAACTATAATAATATTTATTATCACCTTTCACGTGATAACGTTTAATATCATACCTTTGTTTGGTTTGTTTTGAACTTCGCGCAAAGCTACCCGAGGGCTATCTGCGCTATCTGTCCCTAATTTGACAGTGTAAGACAAGAGAGAAAGCAGCAAGTCATCAACACCCATCACCAACTCTTGGACTACTCTTTTACCAACGAATAGTGGGATTGATTGTCACACTATAACGTCCCAACGACTAAAAGAGTGAGTATGTTTGATCTACCGAAGATTTGAACCTTCGACCCTCAGGTTACAACGCGATCGCACTAACCACTTGGCCATGCTGGGCCTGAACACTATACCACTTCATGATAAGTCTGACAGATAGTGCGCTCGACTCACAATCTGAGGATACTGGAATTGGAATTCGTCGTCGAATGTACTTGTCCTTTCAAAAGTGGAGGTGTTATAATGTAACGTCAATCCTATTGTTAGTTGGTAAGGAATAGTCCAAGAGTTGGAGGAAGAGAGGAATTGAATAGCTATGTTCCCTCTGCTCCCCGCCGCTAATATAGCGGTATATCTTCGGATTTACAACGCTAAAATCAGGGGCTCGATTCCCCTCGGTGGGCTCAGCAGATAGCCCGATGTGGCTTTGATATAAGAAAACACATACATACATGTTTCCTCTGGCCTAACACTTCAAAATTAGGGACAGCTAGTGCAGAAAGTCCCAAAAAAAAACATTTCATGTTAACAGTATATTTAATATCATATTAACGTTCTACTATTTTATGATAATACTGTTTAACGTCACATGAGGACTTTATTACTTTATGATAACAATAACTATAGCATCTCATGAATTTTTACTATTTCAGTAACAATACTTAATATAATATGGACTTTCTATCCTTCTTTATAACATTGTTTATAATATTGCTCAGACGTTTCACTGTTTCATTATAATAATAATAATAATACAGACAGAAGCATTTTCTAGTACTCCATTATGAGATTATTCAGTGTGATATGTCCTTCTTTTATTTAATGATAACAGTTTTCAACATCATATCTAGTTTCTGTTACTTCGCAATAAGTGTTTAACTCCATATAGAGTTTTTATGCTTCAAAATAACAGTATTAACAACATCATATCTCAAATACTCACACATATGCCATTAAAAATCAAAATACAATAAAAACAGAAGACATTTTAAAACCTTATGAAAGTACAGATAACTAATTGCAGCATGCAATGGTATGACATGCAATGAATGCACTGCACAACAAGTTTTTTGAAAAGTTTTGCTTCCTGAAAAGTTTTGCTTCCTGAAAAGTTTTTTTTGCTGATTGTGACGGGTACCTGGTGGGTATGCACAAATATAGTTTTGGTTTTGCTTCATCACGTAGGAACTCTGAGAAATAGACAGTTAACTGTTTACCGGCAACAACGTATTTAATTGCGTGTATATTAATAATACGCTATTAAGTTCAACATAATGAAAAGTATTTTGCTCCTGATTTTCGTTTGTATTCAATGTCCGGTGCATCACGTTGCAGTGTCCAACACTAGTCAGCAAGCATTGACGGATTTCAGTTGCCCTGATATCGTATTTCCATTGTAGTAATGTCCTAGTGAAACCTTTTACCGTGTTCGTCACTGATAGCACCGAGATTTGCGGGAAAATGTCCAAGTGTGTTTGTTTGTTTTGGAATTTCGCACAAAGCTACTCGAGGGCTATCTGTGCTAGCCGTCCCTAATTTAGCAGTGTAAGACTAGAGGGAAGGCAGCTAGTCATCACCACCCACCGCCAACTCTTGGGCTACTCTTTTACCAACGAATAGTGGGATTGACCGTCACATTATACACCCCCACGGCTGGGAGGGCGAGAATGTTTAGCGCGACGCGGGCGCGAACCCGCGACCCTCGGATTACGAGTCGCACGCCTTACGCGCTCGGCCATGCCAGGCCTGTCCAAGTGTGAGTGGAGGAAATGAATCTTGAGTGACATGTTGCACTTCATTGTTTTGTATGCTTTAAGAAGTTTGTCTACCAGATGAATGTAATGTGGGGCTCTGTAATTGCCAAGAAAATTGTCAAAACGTCTTTGAAGCCTTTCCAGGCAATCTTTTCCGGCCCAACTAACAGATCTTTGAACCGCTTGTCACTCATAATTATAACATGTCTGATCTGAGGGCCAACAGAAATGCCCTCTTTGATCTTGGCCTCAGTTATTCTTGGAAAAATCTGTCTTAAATAACGAAAACCTTCGCCTTCTTTGTTCATTGCTTTCACGAAATTCTTCATAAGTCCCAATTTTATGTGAAGAGGAGGCAAAAAAAATTTCCAGGTCAACAAGCGGTTTACGCGCCACATTTTTCTCTCCTAAAACTAACTTTTTACGGAGTGACCAGCCCTGTCTAGAATAATGTGACTCTTTGGCACGACTATCCCATTCACAGATGAAACAACAGTACTTTGTATAGCCGAGCTGCAGTCCCAGTAATAGAGCAACGACTTTCAGATCTCCACAGATATTCCAGTTGGACTTGCTGTACTGGATGTGCTTCAGCAACATTTCCATGTTCTCATAGGTTTTTTTCATGTGTGCTGCATAGCCAACAGGTATTGAAGGGTGAACGTTGTCATTGTGTAACAGAACAGCTTTGAGGCTTAACATTGAAGAATCAATAAAGAGACGCTACTCTTGCGGGTCATGGTCACAACCCAAAGCAGAGAACAATCCTTCGACGTCAACACATAAACAGAGACTGTCAACTTGTGCAAAGAATTTGGTTATGTCATCTTGGCGGCTTCAAAAAATAGAAATTTTCGTACTTGGTGACAGCAAACACCATTCCTGCAGTCTCGAACCCAGGAATTCGGCTTTTGCTTTTGACAGACCCAAATCTCTGACCAGATCGTTTAATTCTGACTGTGTTATGAGATGTGGATCGCTGAGAAGTATGGCTCAAAATCCGGATCAATGTCACTGGCATTTGCAGTTTCTTCATCTGGCTCGTTTAAGGTTCATTCCTCTCATGGTTTTGGAATTGAAAGACTGTCGTCATGTGGCGCGAATCTCATTGCTGAAGGCAGATTAGGGTATTCAATTGACTTCTTGTTTTTGGCAGAGGGAATTAGGGATTCGGGGATTCGAATCCCAGACACATTAGTCAAACAGAAGTAACAGTCACACGGTCTTTCTGTTCTCGCCATATCATCGGGACAGCAAACAGAATTGTCTTTCGAGTGCCTCTGAGCCAAGCTCTCAGACAGACGGCACATGTCGCACAACAAATATGAGGCGCCCATTCCTGGTCTTGATCACCAATTTTACATCCGAAGTACAGATGATATGGTTTCTTCACAAGAGCAGTCATTGAGCGTCTCTGATGAACAAGCGTATACTTGCCACAAATGTCGCAGAATGTATCGTGGCTGTTACGACATTGACGAGACATATTGACCAACACCAATCGTCCTGTAAAACATCTATAACATCTAACTTACTTGTTACAGTGTCAAGCTGGCTCCGGCGGACTTTCTGATACTTTTCCCGTAGTTAATAACACTAATGGATTTTATAATTATTGGGACAATTTTTACTACTTCCCTTGAAAAGAAGAGAATTATTAGCTAACTTCCAATCCTCTAGTACATATCCATTATTCAAGGACTGACTAAAATAGTAGTAAGTAGTTCACGTATCTAATCTTTAACCTCCTTCAAAATCCTTGGGGAAATATCATCTGGCCCAAGAACCTAATACGTTTTTCAAATTTTCGATGTTTTTTTCTTATCCAGCTCAGACTTAATAAAGTCATCTTATTTGATCTCGATTCCAGTTATTATTTGTTCAAGATGTGGAATATTACTTATAACTTCATTAGTAAAAACCAAAGAAAAATCCATCTCATAATCATCAGATATGAGTCTCCCTTTATATTCCATCAAGGGTCCAACTGACATTCTAACATTTTGTTTACCTTTAATGTACTAAAATAAATTCTAACTCTTAATTTATACATTTTTAGCCAACTTTTTCTCATACATCCTTTTCTATTACAGCGCTCGACTCGCAATCTGAGGGTTGGAGATTCGAATCCCTGTCACACCAAATATGCTCGCCTTTTCAGCAGTGGAGGTGTTATAATATTCGGTCAATCCAACTTTACCTTGGTAAAAAAGTAGCCCAAGAGTTGGCAGTGGGTTGAGATGACTTCCCTTTAGTCTTAAACTGCTAAATTAGGGACGGCTAGCACAGATAGCCTTCGTGTAACTTTGCGCGAACTTCAGAACAAACAAACAAAACTAATAGTAACAGTAATGCCATTGACCTAAGCTTCAACAAGGTGAGTGATTTGTATTAAGCAAATGATTTGATTATCACCATGTTATTTTTCTTTTAAAAAACGTGGTGATAGTTCAAATAAATTACTTAATATAACTATGAGTTCTCATGTTAAAATCCCTAAAACTTAAGGTGAGTCATTGTGATACTCACCATAATGATTTTTATTACTTTATGAAAACGTGTTAAAACAATATAAAGTAAGCAGTATAAGTACAATATTGTCATACTTTAATCACACGAGTGTTAAAACAATGTAGAGTAACAAGTACAGGTACAATATTGCCATACTTTAATTTAAAGCAATGTAAAGTAACCAGTACAGGTACAATATTGCCATACTTTAATTTAAAGCAATGTAGAGTAAGCAGTATGAGTACAATATTGTCATATTTTGGCCATACTAAGTGATGAATAACAGCATATATATTGGATGTTTCAGAATATATACACTTCATGTTCAGCAGATTACTACAATATAAACTATAATTACAATTAATCAATCGAGTGTTTAACAAAAGATTAAAACGTGATAACCAAGTTAACTTTTCTAAATTTGGAATTGACTTTCTCACAGCCTCCGAAAGGTTGTAGAATTCCATATCTATGTCGCCTGGTTATTAAGTTTGTAACAGGTGTGTGAAGCGGAAAACGTAACATGACGAAAAAAAACAGAACCACAGAAATAGAGAATAACAATACATGTATTGGAAGTTTCAGAATATATACATTCCATCTTCAGCAAACTACAATAAACACAAAAACTATAATTACAAAGACTCGAGTTACAAGTCAAACTTGTGAATCTTCTGATCACTTCTAGCTGAAAGTTAATATGGGACAAATTTAAGGTATCTATCGATTCTGTTATTTTGACCAAGCAAATGACAAACAAGAGAAGTAGTAACACAAAATGTTTTCTTCATTAGAAACAGCTGGCAGAGTATATTCTAAGGAGATAACCCTAAACTCTGCATGAAGTTGAGGGCTTTTTGTAGCTTTTGATTGTCTTAAGATACTTTGTTGTTGTTTTTTAATTATTAAACAATGTTTTGTTGTTTTTTAGGGTAGGGGAGTAATATAATGCTACCTAATAAGATATTTGCGCTCTGTCCATCGAATCCCAAATTTCATCATTGAAAATTCGTAAATTTATTGCTGATCAAACCGGAAAGAATTTTAAAAAATACTGTGGTTAACAATACACAAGATTATAAAGATTATGCTACAGTGTTTACTCTGAACTGTTATACGCAAATGAACATGCTTTAAAAATCTTCCTCTGAATTACTCAGATAAAGTTTCTTGCTCTAACTAATATGCTGTATTATACTTTGCTATGACTTCCAATGTGTGTTGTTTTTTTGTTTTTTTTCGCAAAACCTCCCCAAACAAAGCTGTAGACTATATACGTGTATTCTGATGTTGCAATTTATGAATACTATTATTCTAGCCTTAAAACCGTTTTGTGCCTCTGTGGTACATTTTATTAGCTACAGTTATGAAATACGAACCACTCATTCATGTTGCATGCAAAACAACAATTTCTTGCTTTAGTAAAACGAGTTGAATTTCTTATAACTCGAGTTTTGAAAATCAGTTAAATATAAGATTCAAAGGGAACGTCACTTGCAAAAAAAAAAAAAAATACTACTCTTGGTGTAGTGATACCAACTCAGTGCAAAGGTCAATTACTTTGCTGAAGAACAAAAACTGATGAAATTAAAAATAGCTGTTAGCCCTACGCATCGTTTTCCTAAATAGTTTAACAAGACGCAAGCCTACCCATCATTGATGGCTCAGTGGTTATTCAGAAGAGCTTATAAATTATTCTACAATATCATGTTTTGATACATTCGGTGGGCAGTACACAAAGAGCTTATTGTGTAGCTTAGTGCTTAAAAACAGCAACAACAAAAAGAAAACAAAATAAAAACAAACAAACAAAGTACAACCATGTTTAACTGAAATACAAAATAAAAATAATTATTGTGTACTTCATTTGTTCGATTTTTAGGCTTTTCCATGTCTTAATGACAACATTCTTACATAGCAAAATGCCGTCAATAAAATGTGTTTGTTTTTGTTCAGTATGTAGTACTTATTCTTGTAATCGTTTTATTTGCTATCATAAAATAAGAAAGAAAAACGCGAAAAGGAAAATTTTCCGTTTTCCAACAAATGAAACTTAATTACACAAGTAATTACTGTGAAATTGAGGAACTTGCATATCAGTCTTAGTAACTTAATTATAGAAATAAATAAAGATTTGACCTTGGTTTCTTCACAGCTAGTTGCAGCTCTACTTTTCTCTAGTGCGAACATAAAATATTAGTCACGAACAAAGGAGAGAGAAGAATAAGCTTCCCTCCTTCTACTGTGTTTCTAAGTTCTGGTTTTTTTCAGGAAAGCGTAGCTCAGTCTCATTAATTTATTATTCAACTTTTATGGTCTGAAAAAGACACTTGGTGTTAGGCTTAACAATAGACTTTTTCTGATCAAGCCAAAAAGAGTAAAACATTTAATAGTATGCTTTAGTGGAATGACTCTTTCCCTTTTATTTTTTGGCTTTGAGAGTTGTTGTTTTTTTTTCAATCATCAGCAAGCTATCACTTTCACGCTTTAATAAGCACAAGATCAAAATATTTGTAACCGATTGAGTAAAATATCAGCAATATATACGTTAATTTTTTGGTATTATTGATTTTTTTGTTTGTTTTTGAATTTCGCACAAAGCTACACGAGGGCTATCTGCGCTAGCCGTCCCTAATTTAGCAGTGTAAGACTAGAGGGAAGGCAGCTCGTCATCACCACCTACTGCCAACTCTTGGGCCACTCTTTTACCAACAAATAGTGGGATTAACCGTCACGTTATAACGCTCCCACGACTGAAAGGGGCGAGCATGTTTGATGTGATGAGGATTCGAACCCGCAACCCTCAGAATAAGAGTCGAGCGCCTTAACCACCTGGCCATACTGGAGTAACGTTTACCATCACACGCCGCTGTGCCGCTAGGGGTATTAAAATTAAGTATTTTAAAGTGTTGCTTTAAAAAAACTCATTCACATCTCTAATAACATTAGAATCCTGAAAACACCAGATACAATTTTTGAACATTCTACTTACTGCAAACTAAGATGGTGAGTTTTATATGGATTTTTCTAGAAACCCTAAAACTCTTATTCTTAACCTTTTGTTAATAGTGCTCACCCTGGGAATGTTAACAGAAACACCCTTTTGTATCTCAGAACGGTGAGTATGGGTATTAACACTTTTACTGTTAAAGCAGGGAACAACGTTTCGACCTTCCTAGGTCATCCTCAGGTTAACAAAGAATGTTCTGAGATACATTTTTATTTCAAGTGGGTTTCAAGAGGAACACTCTTTTATGTTTGTTGAAAAAATACTCATATTATTGAAAATTCATTTAAACATGATGTTAAACTAGATGAATTATTCTTATAATTTTAATGAGGAAGAATTACTAACCTATAACTGTATTTCATGCGCCAAAATGCTTGATTCTTTATAACAGAAAACTTTGTGTATGTTCTCGAACATCACCACCTGCTACTCAAGTTACCAAAAGTCGTGATGCGTCTAATCGATAAAGTACTGAAAGGTGTTTCTATATGAGCAAAAATTAACATCTGCTTAGAGACAAAGTTATGTTTAAAATGGATCATCTGTAACAAACTATAATAATGCAACAGTCTGTATATGAGTGTCAATCAGTCAGCGCCATAGTTCCAAGAGGAAATAACCTAGAAACCTGAAACTTTTCATGCATACTAAGGAGGTTCTGAGGCTTTGTACCAGCGTATTCTTTTTCTCAAAACATTTTGGCTAATTTTTTGTCCTATAATTTTGTCCTATAGCCCTTAAGCCATTAATATATATATATATAAAAAAAAAAAGAGAGAGAAAATTATATGCTGCCATCTGTCGCTTGCTACAACAAATTGTTAAAGGATTAGCATTTAATAATTATAATTACAATTTTAGAGCAAAGGTTAATAAATAAAAATAAAGAAATACGCATTAAAAGTTTAGAATTCATATTATTGGCGTAAATGATTAGAGCCAAATGTATGTTTGTTTGTATTTCTAATTTCCAAATTGATAAACAACCTTCTTTGATAAAAGTTGTTATTACCAGTGCAGAAAAAAACAAAAAAAAAAACATTACATAAGGTGAAATTTCTTCTTTCGCTGCACGAGTAATAGCAAATTTTATTTAAAGAAGATTTCAAAACAATTAAAGAAGATAAAAAATATGCAAAATCGTTTCTTGAATCGTTTTATAAGAATCATTTCTGATGTAGTTGTGAGTTTCACTAGAAAGTGAGATGAAAGCTTAATGAGGAAGAATATCACAAAAGCTGAGTGATATTTCCCATCATGCTCCACTAGCTTTTAATAAATGGTGTTTAAGACTCATAATTAACATGTACAATTATACACGGACTTTTATCTAAGTTAATATACATGTATTTGTGTACTTTCAGCCCTCATACTGGAACTCACACCAGACAACTATGTACAGACCGACAAAAATTCGTTAACTGCGAAACTCCGTTTTAAAATGGGTATCTAGGCAACAGTCCTAATAATAACTGACATCTGAAGTATGACGAATGTAGAATATAAATAGATGGACTGCTTCGATATAATAGACATAAGGAAAATACATTTATAGGTGTTATGTAGCGAAAAACCAAGGCACTCTTCGTGCTTCATACAACACATTGTGAAAGTAAAATTTTTATCGATAGCTCCTAACGAAGCTGAAATAGCAACATTTTGAACTAATAAAGTTTCATTCTATTGATATGGGTTGTGGATTCAATTACGCTTGGCCCGATATGGCCTGGTGGGTTAAGGTTCGACTCGTAATCCGAGGGTCGTGAGTTCGAATCCCGATCGCACCAAATATGCTCGCCCTTTCAGTCGTGGGGGCGCTATAATGTTACGGTCAATCCCACTATTCGTTGGTAAAAGAGTAGCCCAAGAGTTGATGGTGGGTGGTGATGGCTAGCTGCCTTCCCTCTAGTCTTACACTGCTAAATTAGGAACGACTAGCGCAGATAGCCCTTGAATAGCTTTGCGCAAAATTGAAGAAAACAAACAAACAATCAATTACGCTTATAAAAATTTCTAAATATTGACCTTCGTGTTAAATTATGATGTAAGTTGATGTAGTTTAGCTAGCTGAGAGAGTGATTGTTTATGCTAATTAAATAGAAGGCTTAACAATGTCTGTAAATATTGAAACCCGGTTTCTAGCGTTATGAGTCCGAAGACATCTCCCAGTGCAACTGGGATGAAGGGCTGCTGAACATGTGTTTATGTTTTATTCTGTAGAACGTTTTGTTTTCTAAATCCTAATGTTAATGTTTTATATATTATTTTAAATAAACTACGCATAATATGTTAGAATTCATAGTATCATTTCCACCAACAATGTAAAATAATACAGTTTTCTAATAACAGTTAAAAACACATATAAAATGTTAGAATACGCATTATTGGAGGAAATGATTATATGTAAATGTTTGTTCATACTAATTTCATATTCATAGGATGAATGAAAATAGTATATCTTACTTTTCCGCCCCTTCTCTAGTACAGCGGTAAGTCTACGGATTTACAACGCTAAAATCAAGGGTTCGATTCACCTCAGTGGGCTCAGCAGATAGCTCGATGTGACTTTGCTATGCGAAAACACACACACATACTTTTTATTATTAGTACCTTTATGCATTTGGCAAATATTATCATGTGAAAAGCGAAATTTTGATAATTTCTGTTTAAAATTAGTTTTATTTAGGTAATAACTGAAAAACAACGGGTAAGGACGTCTAGTAATACCATAAAGTACAACTGATATCTCCTTACATTTTAATAATATATCTAAAGTACGTAGTTTAAATTACATCTGGAAGAGAAAGATATTACGCATAATAACGATGCTACTTTTAACATTTATAGATCATTTAGTTGTGATCTGATTAACTGTTTTATCCAAATAATGTTATACGACTAAAACGTTACACTGTACGTGTTTACTAGTTATTTTACGCGGCAATTCTTTAGCTGTTTAATCTCTTTAGATACAATCGGAAATGTGTTTACGAACAGACCAGGCTAACCTCAACATAAACTTGAAACAGAAAGATAATTTAGTGATATTATGAGTGAATTATAATCTTATATAGACTTTATAAACACACACAGATAATATGTACTAAACACACTTATAAGAGTTTCAATAAAACACGACCCCTTTTATTGGTTCATAAAACTACCAATCAACCCATTACAGTGCCAAAAGCATTCGAGTACAATTGTTTTATTGGCTATCTCAACGTCATCAAAGTGAACAGAACTTCCAGTAGGTTAAAGTGGATCATTAAGAGAGGGCCCTAAACTTTTAAAAGCGCATTTTAAACATCAGTGCGGGAAACAACGACAATATAATCCCGTCATATCTGATCCTTGTTATTGATTCATAGCACGTGCTCAGATAACAGATCCATTAACCTGAACTGCAATACACACTGTAAATGGACTGTCAGTGTCTTTAGCCTAAACGTCGCGGCTCCCGTATACGTACTCGTATGCTAACAACCACAAAGTACACTAATCTAACAGGATAAGCTATTTTCCAACCTAGTATACTGAATCCAAATATACACTGATTTAAAAACACGTCAGTACTGCCCATCTAAATAATATACATTTTCTGTCTTGATATTACGTTGTCATCAGCACCTTTTGTGGCGAGCTCGAAAACTAATAGGAATACTTAACTGGTTGGATGTAGCAAAGAAGAATATTCATCAAAACTTAAGGTAAAGTTTAATTTTGAAATCTGTTTGAAACTATTAACAGAGAAAACTTTTACGTTAGTTACGTTTTTCAATTTATATCATCTTCCATTCGTTTTAGTCAAATCACGAAATCCGTCCGCCCTTCTACACTAAAATTGACCAAAAAGTTTAAAAACTATATTCTAAATCTTTGTAAAACTATTTTTGCTGTCCAGCCAATACCATAACCAAAACATTAATTGCACTATAAATGTTTATGGTTTTATGTAGTTAAATGTTAACAAAAAGATATTTTAAATGCTACTGTTTGACTGGGTAAAGGAATAATAATCGCGTATGGGGATTTAACGATTTCAGTTAAATGAACTTTGCACTTCAAAGTAAAATTTGTATTTATTCTATTTAAAATCCATATGTGGTGTTGCCATTCACTGTTTTGAATATTCATTCATAATTTCAACGATATTCTAACATTTTTCCATATCTTATAAGTCGTTTGGTAAAAACTTTCAATGATAAATTTTCACATCAAAATAAACTTTTTTATTGTTAAATAATGTTAAAAGTGAAATATAAAAGCACTTATATAAATCAAAAGTACACTCACTGATGTGCCAACGGCAAGTTTACGGACTTAACAATACAAAAAATCAAATGTTTTATTCCCCAGTGTGAATTATAACCAATTGTTTAGCTTTCTTTGTACTGAGAAAACAACATCTATAATTAACAACTTGTGCGGTTTCATGATATTTCATTATTGGAACTTCTATTACATAAGCTGAATAATCTTAATTTTATTATTTACCCAAATAGTTGGACATAATTTTGACAATTATTATTTAAATTCAAGCGTTTAAAAACATCTTGTCTGGAAGCCTGAAAAACCCAATAAGGTTGTTGAATAAGCTTGTCACTTGACACTTTGAAAGTGAAAGATATAAAGTGCAACTAAATATAAAAGTTATGGTTTATCATATGTTGCCTCGTTTCAAATAAACACGATGAATTGTTTGTTTTGAATTTCGCACAAAGCTACTCGAGGGCTATCTGCGCTAGCCGTCCCTAATTTAGCAGTGTAAGACTAGAGGGAAGGCAGCTAGTCATCACCACCCACCGCCAACTCTTGGGCTACTCTTTTATCAACGAATAGTGGGATTGACTGTCACATTATAACGCCCCCACGGCTGAAAGGGCGAGCATGTTTGATGAGAGGGGGATCCTCAGGTTATGAGAAAAACGCCCTAACCACCTGGCCATACCATATTTAACCTATTGTGTAGCTTTGCGCTTAACAATAAAGAAAAAGTAAAATTATTACTTTATGTATTACAGTTTGTCTATTATTATAATATACTGCATAGTTTGTGCATATAATTGACAATCTAACTTACAATCAACGTAGAAGAATATTTTTCGTATTAATGTAAAATGATCAAACTTAGATGTTTGTTATATGCATCATATTACGAAATAAAAAGCAACTATTTTCTTCTCTTTACCACTTAACACATTATTATTTTCTACGTTTCGCTTCAATAACAATAATAAACAATACATCTGAATGCGTAATATTAATATTTCATTTTTTTTACAGCTTGACTATTTGTATAGTGTCTTCGGGGTTTAGATATATGAATATTCACATATTAGTCAATTTACAATTTACCTATAGGTATGTTTTCCTTATTAACATTACATTTAACTCGATATATCTGTTAGATTCACCATACTCATATCTATAAACTAATTTAACTTACAATATACGTAATACAGAAACGTATTGTTTCATGTCACTAAAAATATATATATATATATTATAACCATAAAATATTCAAGTCATAAACCAAAACACATTAACATGAATTTTTTTTTTAATGCACCACACATTTTTTAAAAAGGGATCATAAAGTACAAGCTACAACGTGGGATTATAAAATGTATCCTAGGTTTTGAAGGTGACGAAAATGAGGACCCACATTGCAGTAGGGATACACCGTCTATCAGTCTTAACCTCCAATTTTCTTATGTGAGACAAGCGAATTGGAGGATAAAACTGATAGACGATGTATCCCCACCGTAATGTGGGTCCTACTTCCATAGTCACCTCCAAAAGCTAGGATACATTTTTAATCTTACGTTGTAGCTTGTACCCTAGGATCCCCTTGTTTTTAGAAAATGTGCAGCGTATTTCAAAAATTAAAAAAAAACATTAAAAAGTTTGATGTTAATGGGTTTTGGTTTATAGCTATAACATAATTAATCAGAGGTTGGCATTTGCTGTTTTTAACGCAGTCCTTCCTCATGATTTTGTTTATTCATTTAAATTCATTTAGATATAAATTATTTAATTTCACTAAATATATATATATATATATGTGTGTATATAATGTTCAAATTGTATCTGTTGAGGGGTCGTAAAGGAAGCGAAAACTGTAGAAAGAAGAACGTAAGATAATGTTTCCTTTTCTTTTGTTATCAAGTCACTACTGACCTCATAAGATAATAGTTGCATAAACTGCTTCATTGAAAGTACTAATTGACTCATTTAACTGATTAAATGCTATTATATTTAAATTAAAAGCTAGAAAATAATTAGAAAAAAGTAGAATAGTAGATTACTTTCATTAATTATGAATTTACACAAGTTCTGCCTAGGAAACAGATACTCTTTTTTTTTGAATTTCGTGCAAAGCTTCTCAAGGGCTCACTGCGCTAGCCGTCCCTAATTTAGCACTGTAAGATTAGAGGGAAGGCAACTAGTCATCACCACCCACCGCCAACTCTTGAGCTACTCTTTTACTAATATCACATTATAACGCCCCCACGGGTGAAAGGACGAGCATATTTGATGCGACGGGTATTCGAACCCGCGACCCTCAGATTATGAGTCGAACGCCATAACCCACCTCGCCAATACTCTACCTACTATGGCAATACGTACCACTGTTCAGAAGTGTTAGAACAAGGGAATATTTTGTCATTCTTTACATTTTACCAAGCTAAATCTTCCATGCTTTTACAGAATGTAAATTTTAACACTATGGTAATACTTCACTGATCCGTTAACAATTGAATGAGTTAGGGTTATATTTATCATTCTTTAGATATATTTGTACCAAGGGCACATCATAAAGATTCTACTTGAATTAACACATTAATCAAATTTAGAGCCTAAAATAACTGTCATGATACTTCATACAGTGAATTAACTATATAGAAAGAAGTTAGTATAACGTACTGGTATATGGTGGGTGAAAAGCATTGAATAGCAATCTTCAAATAAAACTTGATAGAAACAGTGGTTAAGAATATATATTAAGTTTCATTATTATGTCACCCCAAAAAAACAATAGCAATAAAACAAAACACAAAGCGTCAGTTGAACAGAAAGTTCGTATAAAAGCTTTACGTGATACTGGTTGACTTTCTGACAAATTGTCGCAGACTTGAAATGCTTCCCAAAACATTGTCAAGCACACCCTTGATCTCGAGACCGATACATGTAAATTTCATAGTAAGAAAGAAAGATACAGAACACCTAAACTCAATAATTCTAATGTTAGGTATCTTCGTTTATGCAGTCTTCAGGACAGAAGGAAGACTGAAACTGATCTTAAGCATGAGATAAATAACCATGGACCAAATGACAAAAAAGTGTTCAGATCTACAGCATCAAGAAGACTCAACGTGAATGTAATATTTGGTTGTGTAGCAGTTAAACAACTTTTACATCGAACTCAAAATATTGTCAAGAAACTTATATCTGTTAAAAAGTATAAAAACTAGCCTGTTGATGAATGGGAGAGGGTGTTAGGGACGGATGAGTCCAAGATTGATACATTTGGTTCAAAGTGTGGGTTTTACGTTTAACGGAAGAAATATGAAAGATACTTAACTCAGTGCATAACACCTACCATGTAGCATGTGGGAAGCAGTGTGATGGTTTGGGGATACTTTTATGGTAAGACGAAAAGAAATATTTGCAAAACAGATGGATTAATGAACCAGCCCTAGTATCATCAGATCCGCCATTGTATACCCAGCGTATTGTGGGTAAAGGATTCTACTACCAAGAAGATAATGACCCCAAACACTCATCCAAGTTATACAGAAATTGTTTAGCTAAGAAAGAAGATACTGGAGTTATTCAAATGATACAACTCGACCTAACTGAGCAGATCTGGAATTTGAATGATCAGAAACTTAATAAATCAAAAGTTATTTCCAAATAAACTTAATGGGAGTGTATTAATTAGAGACATTTGGAGTAAAATTTCAAAGGATACTTTGATTAAATGTATTGCAACGATGTCTGAAAGACTGTCTGCAGTTATTGATGTAAAAGGTAGACACACAAAATATTAACTGTTTGCTGAACTCAAACACTTCTTCCATCGAGTTTCTGTTGTACTAAATATGAAGACTAATAACATATTGATATTTCACCTGTGACTTAGCTTCCATTGCTCTTTGAAAGAGTCCTGAAATCTAATTTTTGACTTAGTCTTAACACTTTTGCACAGTACTGAATGTGTATAAACAAATGTATCTGGTGTATCATGAAGTCGAAATATTAGTAAACTCTGCAAAGAGCTGCTCAGGTTATATATATTAAATGTAAACTTTGTGCACCTATTGTTTAATTTGGTTATAGTTGAATATTTTCAATCAGGCACATACAATTATTTTGAAAAGCACACTTTTGTACTCAATATTTTCTAAACATTCTTTAAGTACAAAATGCAGTTGAAATGCACAAGTTTGCAGACTGTAAGTGTACAACTAGAAGTAACACCCGTGCAGCATTGGTTCATTGTTGAAATATTTGAATTTGCTCGATTTACTGCCTTTAACTGCACTGAATGTGTATCTGAAAGAGGTCTGATATGTGTTGATGTTAAGGAATTTTAATGGTCGGAAGATTGAAGTTAACATTTGTGTGATAGCTGGCATGTTTTGAGTACTCGTATAGGAACCAGAGGCTGGAGTTTTACACTTAATTTTTTTCTTGCTGGGTCTGAACTCTGTTTACGCAACAACTAGAGTGTACAGGAAAAATATTTGCACCCTGTGTTCAAAGGACAGAGGACTGTTGTAATTAGACTCTTACAACTTTAACCTAAACTTCTAACTAAACTTTTCATTAATCAGAATTCGATTGATTTTACATTTCAGATCAAGTTCATAACACTTCTAGATATCTTTTTTCTCAAATAATACTTGCTTAATTTCCTTTCTTGTCGCCAGACTCAAAAGTCATTTCTTAACATGGAAGGTGAGTTATCTGTTTGAAAATGTTTAGGCCTTTTGACCCTGTAGCTGAACCAATAGGAAATCAGGATGTTATCTGTGAGCACTTCTGGTTATAAAATATCAACTACACAGTTTGCTCCTGATGAAGAAATGTCCATTCATTGAATTAATTGAATTAAACTGACGTGTTTTCTTAACATCATGAACAACACGACTTGATACCTTTCTTACTGCTGTTTATCCTAACTTGTGTCATGTAAAAAGTTCAGATTTGTATAAATTTGAATAAATGCAAGTCGTCTTGAAAGCTGATTTGCATTTTAGCTTGAAATTCTTTCTATTTCTCCTTGTAATAAGTATGTACATCTATTAATGCATTTCTTATATTTAGAAATTACAAACTTCTAAAATACAGTTTTCTTAATCATATTACAGGCGGTGGCGTTTCTCTGGGGAGGGAGGATGGGGGAATGATAAGAATAAGTTAAAAATAAACTGAAGATTTAAATCAATAAAAAAGATCGATTGTGTTTATATGATTTGTTTGTTAAGCAAAGCCACATTGGGATAACTGTTGCGTCCATCGCAAGGAATCGAACTCCTCATATTAGCGTTAGCGGGAAACATGTTGACTTGGATTGAAGTTTATCAGCGTATAATGTTTTACAAGTGAACTTGTGTAAATTTATCAGTTGTGTCATTTTGATATTGTTATTCATAATATGGTACTCGTAAAAGTTACAAAAAATATAGGGTTATAAAGTATCCCCTATTTTTACGGGCAGTCCCGGATTGCGGATGTTGTCCTCAGTTAAAAACAAAACAAAAATATCATTAATTATTTCTTTTATATTCATTATGAAGCCGCAATAGAAATAAAATTTTAGCCCTATTTTAGTATCATTAATAGCTTAAGAATAGAATCGTGATGTGATGACACTAGTGCAGTTTCCTATTTACGGCCTTGATTACGTCACAGAATATTTTTCACGTTCATTTATCTAGAACACTAAAACTCTGAGACTGATACATTCATCAGAAATATACAACTGTTACTAATACAACTATATTTTTAAAGTAGCATTCGAATATGGAATTATGGTGAATAAAGGTACAGATATTTATATGAACGTACCACGTTTGGGTTTACAAAATATGTTCAGCCTGAAACAAAATTAAAAATATACATGCTCGCACATTATTTAAATTTATTTTTGTCTTGTATATGTGTGTAATACTTTATTCAAATAAAGTTATGCAAAAATAAACCTTATCTCTTTATATTAGTTTTTATTTGATGCTCAAACAAACACTAAGTTACCTTTTCTGACTCTCTCGAAATTCTGGATTGCTTGTTGTTTTTTGAATTACATGGCCTTAACATGGCCAGGAGGTTAAGGCACTCGACTCGTAATCCGGAGGTGGCGAGTTCGAATCCCAAACATGCCCACCCTTTCAGCCGTGGGAGCGTTATAATGAGACGGTCAGTCCCACTATTCGTTGGTAAAAGAGTAGCTCAAGAGTTGGCGGTGGATGGTAATGACTAGCTGCCTTCCCTCTAGTTTCACACTGATAAATTAGGGACAGCTAGCGCAGATAGCCCTCGTGTAGCTTTGCGCGAAATTCAAAAACAAACCAACCAAACAAACAAGAACAAAAACAGGAATAGCCATTCGTGTACTGA
Organism: Tachypleus tridentatus; assembly: GCF_004210375.1. NCBI lineage: Eukaryota > Metazoa > Arthropoda > Merostomata > Xiphosura > Limulidae > Tachypleus > Tachypleus tridentatus. Next base: position 93,028,711 of record NC_134832.1, on the reverse strand, counting down.
CAATTTTAGCTGTAAACCTAGTTTATGTGTTAATTACCAGTCCAAAATATTTTATTTCGGTTTTGTTGTAAAAGAACTAAGTTTTCAATTGAAGCTTTTAAATAAGTTATTTCAAGACTTTGTAACATAAAAGTTAGTTATGTCCTATAAATCCAGGATTAAAGTGTTATTATACAATCATTTCATACAATTTTCATAGGGTGTGTGTATGTTTTCTTATAGCAAAGCCACATCAAGCTATCTGCTGAGTTCACCGAGAGGACTCGAATCCCTGACTTTAGCATTGTAAGGCCGTAGACTTACTGCTGTACCAGTGGGGAACTTTACGTAGGGAAAAACTGTTTTAAACTAAGAACATGAAATTGTTTTTACGTTGTAATTCTCAAGACAATCTTTCATCTGACCTGCAGAAGGTAACGGGCAAAGATGAGATTACCTTACTTCTGAGTATTTGTTTGTTTGTTTGTTTTGGAATTTCGCACAAAGCTACTCGAGGGCTATCTGTGCTAGCCGTCCCTAATTTAGCAGTGTAAGACTAGAGGAAAGGCAACTAGTCATCACCACCCAGTGGGATTGACCGTAACATTATAACGCCCCCACGGCTGCGAAGGCGAGCATGTTTGGCGCGACCGGGATGAGAACCCGCGACCCTCAAATTACGAGTCGCACGCCTTAACACGCTTGGCCATGCCGAGCCTTACTTCTGAGTAATGCACTGAATAATACAAAATATATGTACTTTAGAATCAACAAATACATTATGTTTGAAATACGAATAACCAATAACGAATTTTATTATATTTTAATGCACAAGAGCTGTTTCATATTTTTCAAGTTTTACCTCCACTTTGGCCAGGTGATTAGGAAGTTTGACTCGCAATCTGTAAGTCACGGGTTCGAATCCTTCCAAACATAATCGTCCTTTCAACCATGAGAGACGTTATAAATAACAATAAATCCCGCTATTTGTTGGTATAAGAATAGCCGATGAGAGGTAATGAGAAACTATCTTTCCCTGTTAAATTAGGTACGGCTAGCAAAGATAGCCCTTGTAAAGCTTTGCGTGAACATCGACACAAACGAAACATTCACTTTCATCTCAGTTTTGTGGTCTAGTCGATTGGTTACTATAATAAAAACAAATGTTGACAAAAATTATTATTTATGCTCTATCGTCAGGTGGTTTAGGCATATATTAGCTGTTGATAAATTCACACCTGTTTTTGTTTTTACTATTTATTTGACCAGAAACTGAATGTTTTGTTTGTTTGTTTTTTAATTTCACGCAAAGCTATACAAGCTACAAAAGTTCCTCATTTAGCAGTGTAAGACTAGAGGGAAGGCAGCTAGTCATCATTACCCACTTCCAACTCTTGGGCTACTTTTTTACCAACGAATAGGGGGATTGACCTACATTATAACGTCTCTACGACTGAAAGGGCGAGCCTATTTGGTGTGAGTAGGATTCGAACCCCGCGCCCCCCTGATTACGAGTCAAGTGCCTTAACCACCTGGCCATGCCGTGCCTAGTAGTGAATAACAAGCACACACGATGACTAATAGTCAATAAACACCTCGTTTGCCTGTTGGCCAAAGCACATACTGTTAGCTCAAATACGATTGGTTAACACAAAGTGTATTAAAATTATTTCTGGTTATATTTTTCAGTTCTGACTACAATAGGTTGGTTATCCAACAGAGTTCAGGTTACTTTTACAGCAACGAGCGTAAACTAACAACAGATATGGATGTGTGTTTTATTTTAGTATACCAATAAGAGAATAACGTAACAAATCAAACACACAACATGTGAAATTGAATGAAATAAACCTTATTTGGTAATGTAATTTTCATGGTACAAAAACGGAGCAGATAGTATTAATTTGTAAGACAAGTAGAATATCGCATTTAAATGCTGTATTTGGAGCTGCGTATGCTTTACATTGTTCAGAATATACTGTGCAGACGCTCATCCTATAGCAGGCCAATAGTTACCCATTTTTTAGCCTTGGATCACAAAAGTAAAAAAAAAAAAGTGTGCTAATTCACGTTATTGCTACTGATTTACAGTAGTGTTGGTTTTGATGGTGGTTCAGAACAAAGTAACACCATTTGTTTTCGGTTCCCTTCAAGTTCTAAGAATAGGGTAGACAGCTGCACCTCTTTCTTACAAGAATAGAGCCCAAGGGTGCTAACTACACACCTCTCGCTGGCTCGCAGCGTCGAAATGGCGTGAGAAGAAACTGCTCAGTGTGTACCGAACAAGGCTCAAATCAAGGTACTCTGCACCGCCTGGGGTCGCCACTGTTATGGTGGATTAAAAAGTTCATATTTATCTTTTTTTTTGTACGTGTTCGTGGTTTACTTTTATGTACTTTTTGATAGTGAAGAGTGACCGCACTGCTTGTTTATGCCCAAGTGGAAAAATCACAAAAGTATGTAATTAACCCCTTCTTGTGGAGATGGTGGGTGTTGAATTAGTACTAGCATGTTTTAAAACCCGTTTTTATCTCAGAAAAATCAATTTAAGTAAAAATATGTAACGAGCACTTTTTCTGTGACAAACACAATGACTGAAATGTTTCCACGTTTATTGTTATATTCTACTTTTATTGTTTTGTGACTTGAAATCATTTTATTCTTGTTATATCAAAACTTTTACTTTGTGTTATTCTTAGTCCTGTACTAACCTAAAACTTGTCCTTATGTTATACGCGATAACTGACACATTCTGCCTTATCGTCTTAAAAGAAATAATTAATAACAATCATAATTGTCGAAGTGGTTTGGCTTGAAATTTCGTGCACAGTTATAGGAGGGCTATCTGCACTACCCATCCATAAATTAGCATTGACAGACTACAGAGAAGGCAGCTAATCAACATCACCCATCACCAGCTCTTTGGCTACTCTTTTGTCAAGGAATATTGGGATTGACTGTCACATTATAATGCATCTACGGTTGAAAAGGCGTGCATGTCCAGTGTCATTGGAATTCGAATCCGTGACCTGCAGATAATAAGACGAGCGCCCTAACCACCAGGCTATTGTTGAAATGACTGACAAATATGGGGAAAATGTTAAACTTTATTGTAACAAGTGATAGCTGATAAAAGTAATGAAAGATGTGAAGGACACCAACTGGACTTTCGGAATCTTTCAGGTCTGACCAAATCTGCTTACTTGAACATTGGTATCATCATATAGTGAGCTGTTAAAACTTAATCTAAATCCAGATTTGGAGAATTTTCAAACTGAGCTCTCAGTGGGGGTCCAAGGTTTTCGAAAAAGTAACCTCAGACCTACATGAAAGTTGGCATGGTTTATCTCGGTATTTCACTCAAAGATACAAAACGGATAACTGCAAATAGTCTCTCATGTTTTGAACTTGCAGACTAAAGGAGGACAAGTGGTTAAAAGCATTGACCATCAACTCTTGGGATACTTACCTTTGTCTGATCGAATAATGTCATTTGACTATCGTTCTTATAGTGCACCCACATTCTGAAAGTGTAGACACGATTTTGAGGAAATAGGATTCACAAGATCACGCCCGGTTTAAAAGTTACAAAAGACACTAATTATGTAATAAATCGTTCAAAATAACTATATTTTGTGTTTAGTTATTGCAAATTTTCGTGAGGAAGCTCCTAAATTGGTAATTAAAAGGAGTTTCGGGGGTGGGGCTCTTAGGATTGGCTACACAGATTAACTTCAAAACTGACAAACACATGTAAATGGTTACTCTAAACAAGATATGCAAATGTTTTTATAATGCAAATGTTTCCTGTAAATTTTTTCATTATTTACTGGTAGATAATACAGAGTTGAAACTTGTTAGAGATAAAAAACAGTATATACATTCCATATAGCACTGAAAGAACACTTTTGTTTGGCTACATGGAAATAAAATAAATCCTACTTAAAAGGAGATTTGGAAATGCTATAAATCGTAACGTTTGTGCAGTGTTGTATACATTTGTTTTGAGTTAAATTTTACGCTCATTTGTATGTGTGTTTTCCCTATAAAAATCCATATTTGCTACCAAGGAGAATCCAGCTCCTGCTTTTATCATTGTAAATCCAAAGACTTACCAATATCCCACCAAATGATTTTATTTGTAACAGAGTGTGATTTAAAACTGTGATATTTGCACGTTATTGAAAAATACCTCCAGGCTGTTTTACTTAATACACCGAAAGAGGACGAATGGTAGCAGTTTTTTGGTTCTTGTTGATTCATTTTCGTTTTGTACAAATTTTAGTAACCGAAGGCTGTAAAAACCGTGATAGTTCAACAAAATCCACTCATTAATATTCAAACCTAAAAAAAACAAACAACAACATTAGAGTAAAGCTTGAAATAATTTTAAGTACATAACTCTGAAATAGTAAGTTACCGGTTTTTAGTAAAACGCAAATTGAATACATAATAACTTTAAGGTAATACAAACGTATTTTCCTAACCTGATAAATTGGGCTTATTTCTTTTAATTTTTTTCTCGAATTGTAAAGTAACTACTGATATACAAGTTTACACTCATTCCTGCTTTCCTTTACATGTTTTTATTTATTTTTTATTATTTCACACATAACATAATAAATTGTAAAAAAAAAAAAACTTTTCTCCTAGTTTAGTAAGATTAAATTTGATTGTCGGGCTTTTTAAAGGGAAAATGTGTAATAGTATATAGTACTATGCAAAACTGTAAGGACAAAGACAAGAATTAGATGTCAAGCTACTTTTCTTTTAAAGATTTAGCTGTGGCTTCCTCTGAGCTGAAATCTAACTGCTTCTCTTACCTTTTCCTTAAAAATCCACTTCCTGCCAAATATTTTGATAAGGAAATTGAAGCATTCTCTCACCAGCACTCATGACAATATCATATGCATTGTGCTTTTTACAAAATGCTTTACAGGCCAGTAATTACAGTGTGTTACTTAATCTTTGTGTTCTTACTATAATTGGTTCATTAATGTAATACAACACTGGTAAATGATACACCAGATACATTTGTTTATACACATTCAGTACTGTGCAAAAGTGTTAAGACTAAGTCAAAAATTAGATATCAGGACTCTTTCAAACAGCAATGGAAGCTAAGTCACAGGTGAAATATCAATATGTTATTAATCTTCATATTTAGTACAACAGAAACTCGATGGAAGAAGTGTTTGAGTTCAGCAAACAGTTAATATTTTGTGTGTCCACCTTTTACATCAATAACTGCAGACAGTCTTTCAGACATCGTTGCAATACATTTAATCAAAGTATCCTTTGAAATTTTACTCCAAATGTCTCTAATTAATACACTCCCATTAAGTTTATTTGGAAATAGCTTTTGATTTATCAAGTTTCTGATCATTCAAATTCCAGATCTGCTCAGTTAGGTCGAGTTGTATCATTTGAATGACTCCAGTATCTTCTTTCTTAGCTAAACAATTTCTGTATAACTTGGATGAGTGTTTGGGGTCATTATCTTCTTGGTAGTAGAATCCTTTGCCCACAATACGCTGGGTATACAATGGCGAATCAATATCTGATGATACTAGGGCTGGTTCATTAATCCATCTGTTTTGCAAATATTTATTTTCGTCTTACCATAAAAGCACCCCCAAACCATCACACTACTTCCCACATGCTACATGGTAGGTGTTATGCACTGAGTTAAGTATCTTTCATATTTCTTCCGTTAAACGTAAAACCCATACTTTGAACCAAATGTATCAATCTTGGACTCATCCGTCCCTAACACCCTCTTCCATTCATCAACAGACTAGTTTTTGTACTTTTTAGCAGATATAAGTTTCTTTACAATATTTGAGTTCGATGTAAAAGTTGTTTAACTGCTACACAACCAAATATTACATTCACGTTGAGTCTTCTTGATGCTGTAGATCTGGACACTTTTATGTCATTTGGTCCATGGTTGTTTATCTCACGCTCGTGATCAGTGGCAATCTTCTTTCTGTCCCGAAGGTTGTATAAACGAAGATACTTAACATAAGAGTCATTGAGTTTAGATGTTATGCCTTTCCTTTCCATTACCTTCCAAATTTACACATCTTGATCCCACGATCTAGGGTGTACTTGACAGTGTTTGAAGTGCTTTTCAAGACTGTGACAATTTGTCAGAAAGTCAACCAGCATCGTGTAAAGTTTTTATGCGAACTCTCTGCTCTACTGACAATTTTCTATACTTTTATTTGGTCTGTAGCATGTCAACAAAACTTAACATATAGTTCTAAACGCTGTTTTTGTCAAGGTTTATTTGTGGAGTGGTATTAAATTGACTTGTTTTTGCATATATTGGTACCATATACAAGCTTCTTTCCATATAGTTAAGACACTGCATAAGGTATCATGACAGTTATTTCAGACCCTAAATTTGATCAGTATCTTCATTGAAGCGTAACCCTTATAACATACCCTTGCTTCAAATATGTGGGAATTCTAAAGAATGATAAGTATTCTCACCACAGCTTATTTAGTTGTCAACAAGAATCAGTGAAGCATTACCATAGTTTTGAAATTAATATTCTATAATGGCGTGAAATAATTATCCCCATAAAATGGAAAGAATAACAAAATATTTTCCTATTCTAGCACAGTACTGACTTATAAAAAAACATCCCAAAAATATACACAATAGTTCCTTTTTCTGACACTACTATTTAAATTGAAGATGGGTTTAGTTTTAGTTTTAGGCATAACCTATTTCAAAGTAACAAAACTGAATTAAACACTGTCTAGTGTGACTCAGACACACCTGAAACACTATGATAATCTTTAAAACTACACAAGAACGATACAGTTTACTTTGCTTAAATAAAAGTTTTATATTTTTTATTAAATGCACGTTCAGGTAAAAAAAAAAACAGCCCATAATTTGGCGGTGGGTGGTGATGACTAGTTATCTTACTTCCAGTTTTTCACTGCTAAATTGGGAACGACTAGCGCAGATAGCCCTCGTGTAGCTTTGCAGGAAATTCAAAACAAATTCAACAATTTACTTGTTTAGTGTTACTAGCACAACTGTAAATGTCGGTGATAATTTATATGCTAATTTTTAACAACTTAAAATAATCAATTTTGTTAATTAACTGCTCACGAAAAGGTTGTGGTGTTTGAATATCATTTGTTTTCGTGGTTTCTAACCTAGCTATATAATTACATAAGTCTAATTATTAATATTTTTTTTGTATTACTAGATACTAACTTAACTAGTATATAACGCCTCGGTTTCTAATCTGATTATGCTTTCAGGAAAATTCTGTGTCCGTCAATATCTTGTAGGCCTAACATGTAACAAGGAAGCTGTGCTTACAAGCATATATATATTTTTTTTAATTTTAAATCAAAATATACAAAACCATAGTAACATGATGCTCAAAACTAGTGATTAGTTTCAACAATTAAACGACTAGTTAATTAGATTACATATAAATTTATTATGAAATAATATTCTAACATATATAGATAGGCGCACACTCGTACATTTAGTATAGCAATTAGAATATGTAACAAATTTAGTATTGTACATTTATTTTAGTGCCTACGTTTGTTTCTGTATACTTTTCCTTTTTGCATGTGACGTATATTCTTGATTGTGTATTGCGCAGTCCCGTTTGTTCTAAAATTTTTTAGAAGATTCTTGAGAGTAAGATTCGACAATGCTTGTTTTATAAAAGCGCTAGCACATTGTTGAAATTTTTACGAACTCACGCGATTCGTATAAAAAGCGAATAGCCGAAGGTCAGTTGGGAGCTATAATTGTGATTAATGCCCGTTAATTAGGAAACTATAGAATTGGACCAGGAACGTTTATAGATTTCGAACATTACAATCCGTTTAACTTCAGTGAATTAACTTCGGACGTTAGTATTTCTACAAGGACATTAAATATCTTAGCCGGAGAAACTTACCGATGCTTCAAGCATAACCAGCAGTCGAAAGAAGCATACAGGTCTAGCAATAAAGAATTAATTTGCTCTCCGTGAACATCGATAAAAGATTCAGTTCTAGACCAAATATAAGACTCAGTATTGTAAAACATGTATAACATTTGTATACTATTAGTAATAATCGTTATTATAAACTGTATTGTTTCTTTTTTGTTTATATATTAAAATATATTTCTGTTAAAAAAGAAAATTGTGTGTATCAATCTTGTTAGCAAACACCGTAAATTTAATAAATATTAACATTTAATTAACTTCTAAATTTAAATTTCCGGTTACTTGAAATAGTAACACGTTAACATACGTAACATAATAAATGGGAGAATCATCCGAAATAAACTATAATATGTAACAAAAAACAGCATAGATTAAATGTAACTCTTAACACATTAAAGTGCAAACCGAACAGTTATAAAAGTACCTTTCACACTGCATAAAAAGCACATCAAAAACGGGTAAAATAACTCAGTAACACTGTTTTATAAATGGTCTTCTTGCTTGAAGCACACCACAAAACAGAAAGGTAAAAAAAATTACGATTTTTTGAATAATAAGTATTTTTGTAGTAAAACCTTAATAATTGTTTATACACACTTTAACACGGCTCACTGAACCAAAAAAAGTATTGGGGTTCAAAACTAGAACTAGAATAAGTTCCCTCCACATTACGTTTCAGTTCACGTACGCTGGATGTACTTCGTGAGAAACACCTCGGGGCTAAGATTTATCAATGACTGCGTAACGAGATACTTAACTTTGTGAAAAATAATCAGCTACCCTCGCGTCTGGCGTGTTTTTACTGGGGAGTTGCACGCGCACGTGTTGCCTGGTTACGATAGAATTATGGTAATAGTAGGGTTTGCGCATACCTTTAATATTCAAGTTCAACATCTTCGTTTGAATCTATCTGTGAAATTAACTACACTGTACTAATAAATAAATAAAAGCTATGCACTCAATGAAAACTTTGCATGAATGTCAGTATGTTAATCCACATTAAACATGTCACACGGATGTATTAAAATATTGAATAATTCTTTTTTATATTGGTAATTTAAGCAGCCATTATTTGTCGTAAAAGGTATTATCTTGTACTAATAACCATGTAAATGTAAATGTTACACACATAAGCTAACATACAAGCCTAAGTATACGTGCATGCATACACACAAGTCTCGAGAAGAGAAGGCATTATTTCAAAAACGCTCGGGCCTTTGATTTTCTTTCTCGTAACGCTCTCGTTGGACTCACGTGTTACCCTTGATTCTCATGTAGACACAGTAACGCGAAGGCGAATACAAGCTTGATCATCATTTCACATCCTGGCCCGGCATGGCCGAGCGCGTAAGGCGTGCGACTCGTAATCCGAGGGTCGCGGGTTCGCGCCCGCGTCGCGCTAAACATGCTCGCCCTCCCAGCCGTGGGGGTGTATAATGTGACGGTCAATCTCACTATTCGTTGGTAAAGAGTAGCCCAAGAGTTGGCGGTGGGTGGTGATGACTAGCTGCCTTCCCTCTAGTCTTACACTGCTAAATTAGGGACGGCTAGCACAGATAGCCCTCGAGTAGCTTTGTGCGAAAATTCCAAACAAACAAACATTTCACATCCCACGCACGTTAATCATTAGGCTACGCCAGCCCAATAGCATTAAAACGGAAAAATACCGAAAATAAAATATCCACCTGATGAATCAGTTGTCATTATTATACGTTTATATTGTGCAAGTTAGTTAGACCTGCATAGTAAATTACCTACATTATTTGTTAATAGCATATTAAATAAGTAGTATATGTTCGGTTTATATATATATATTATTACCGACTATTCATAAATCTATCTTATTAATCCTGCAGTCGTAGAAATTAGTATCTCGTTTTCTTTCAATGTTAAATTTGTTTAACTGGGCTGCGTGTAACATAATCCCAAACATAGTCAATTCGCTGACATTAGTCCCAATTGTCTATGTGAATCAAACCATTATTTTTTTCTTAGGGACAGCTTATTGAACGCCACCTATTGACATTAACGATAGTTATGTGAGCAAACGGTGAGTAAAACAACTTGCCTTTAATCTAGGCGAAATATGAGAATCTTGGATCATTGTGATAATTAGTACCAGAAGTTCGTGTCGAACAAACATCATTACCTCGCAGGAAGAATATCTGTCAGTGTGACTGTTATAACAAAAACTCGAATAAGGGTTACTAAAAGGCTCGGCATGGCCAAGTGGCTAAGACACTCGACTCGTAGTCCGAGAGTCGCGACTTCGAATCCCCATCACACCAAACATGTTCTCCCTTTCAGCTGTGGGATCATTATCATGTTACGACCAACCCCAATATTCGTAGGTAAAAGAGTAGCCCAAGGGTTGGCAGTAGGTGGTGATGATTAGCTGCATTCCTTGTAGTCTTACGCTGCTAAATTAGAGAAGGCTAGCGTAGATAGCTCTCGTGTAGCTTTACGCGAAATTCTAGCCAAATTCAGCAGTCAGCTTGTTCAATTTTACTAATACAACTGTAAATGTTGATGGTAATTTATACGACAATGTTTAACAATTTAAAATAATTGATTTTGTTAATTAACTGCTCAGAAAAGGTTGTAATGATTGAATATCATTTGTTCTCGTGGTTTATAACCTAGCTATATAATTACCTAAGTCTAATTATTAATATTTACTTCTTTGTATCTCTAGAATCTAACTCAACTGGTATATATTACGTCTAGGTTTCTAATCTGCTGACGCTTTCAAGGAAATCCTGTGATCGTGGTGATAAGATCTGGTAACTGATAACTAGATTCAATTAATTGTATAAACTGGTAGCAACGACAACAATTTTATTCATATCTTTCTCACAAATTCCTCAGTTTCTCACCTCACCGCATCATTATTGTTTTTTAAACAGTTGCCTGAAAGAAATATTTAAGTCTCTGCATGCCGATAACGAAATAGCCAGTAGATCAAGGCATAAGTTTAATTCAGAGTAAGTGCCCAACCCACACAAAAGATTGTAAAGTTTTTACTAAAATTTTATTTAATAACCGTTTTCTTACCGATTCAATGACACTGGTTTTGGCGCCACCAGTTGCCTTTGCCACCGACTTTGCAGGATTAAAATTTAGAAAATGTAACTATAGGGACGGTTTCATTAGCGTAAGGTAACCATTATTTACTAGGGGTCCAGTATTGGTCTGTACGCAAGGAGAACGCGCAGACTTCTTGAAATATATAAAGTAAACGTTAGTGTATCCATGACGTTGCATTACGGTATCATTTACTATCTCAGTTCTGGAGAGATGTGAAGATAACTTACAACTTTATTGTGGTTTAGTTGAAAGAAAAATAAACTTAAACAGCGCCACCGCGTCGCTTTGATTGTTTATTAACACATCAGCCTACTATAATGCGTAATGACTGATAAAGGAAGTGAAATAACAGAAACATTAAAGATGTTGATTGAATTGATCGTTTAATATCACGTGTACTTCATAATCTATATGCCATATGACTTCGACAAACTTGTGTGGCTTCACACCAAGCGAAACTTGTAGGTTTCTTAGAGCTTGTGCGAACTGACAGTAACAAGATGTTCGGCGTGAAAACATGTCTGCTACAACCCTTTTATTTGGTAGAAATATGACACGTGCTATCCAGATATGAAAGCTTAATCAAAACATTCTTGACCAAGCTTAAACAACCTACATTCATTTTCCTCGAAAATTAACAACAGATGTTACATTACTCAATGTTTATCGACCATTCTTCAATAAGGTTATAGCGGATGTATTAAGTAGCTTTAGTATCTTCTTATATAAACAGTACGTTTTACAACCACGTAATTACAGAACAGCGAAACACTGTGTAGCCACGTGATTATAACAAACTCTCCTTCAAGTCAAGAACATTTACGAGTTAGACTTTATCAACAAAAAACCCTACATTTAGTAAGAAGTAAACTCAAAGAAACCTTTACAAAGTTTATACGTCTCAGCTCTTGGTAAACTTACAATGACAATCGTAGATGTATCGCCATCTAGTGTTTTAAATAAAAGTTGATATGTTTGTCCTAAAATCACAGAAGTCACTCAAGACAGTAGTAATTCATAGAAAGTAACAAATAATTATAATGTGGTACCATTAATAGACACGTGATTTTAAAATTTTCGTCAACGTCTTAGGTTATCCGTTATATTTAAAGGCGTGACTATTAAAAATGACAACTCCTACGATGTAATGAATTAATTTGTCGTAACTATTGAAGGGCAAATCTGCATTTGTGTCCGTAGTTAATCAACAATCACAAGAGACAATATATGCATTCAGCTCTTTGAAAAATTGTAATAGTTACTGGGTTAACCAAGACATCTGGCAGAGTGAAGAAACATTGAATGTATAAATAAACAAAAAATTTAGACCGAGCAGTACAATAACCATACAGACTACACGCTGTATCCTTGTGGCATGTACATAACCCAGAGAGCTATGCTACATTTCATCTGTCTAAAAGTGTTTTTGTTTTGTTGTTGCTAGAATTATAATGGCAGTAAAGTCAAACAAAAATCTAATCCGTTTTTCACTTAATTCAGTTTAGGAAGCCATACTGAAGAACTTTACTTCCACAGAAAATTATATTATCTTACTTCACAGTTATGAACATGATCTATAACTACAGCGTCCACAAGTCTGCTGATACATGCATGACTTGAAGAATAATTCTATTGAGAACATGTTTTGGAACAAACTTTACAGAATGACTAAGTTGTAAGATAAAACATTCTTAAACAGCATTTTGTGTCGGCGTATACAATAATTGCTACAATATAAATTAACACAGAATTTAACTGAATCATATCGTACAGGTAAAAATATAGTTCATATAATGAGTAATTATAAATACACCGTGAAAAAGGCAGCTTTGTGTTTACTGTTGCAATGCGTTCTTTCTTTGAATGTCTCTCCGCTCGGATAGCGAGCGATAAGTTTTCGGATTTACAATGCTAAAATCAGGGGTTCGATTCCCTCGGTGGATACAGCAATGTGGCTTTGCTATAAGAAAACAAACAAACATACTTTATTCGGGGAAGAGTCTTTTAAATTATTTTAAATTATTTGGAGAAAATAATGCGAAATCTAGTCCGCGTAATAATAAAATAGGATATTTCTTATGTAACATTTTCATGGGACGTTAGATTCAAGTGACATTAAGTTTTAGGTCTAAAGCCACAAACAACTTTTCAACATTAATTCCACAACTAAATGTAGGCCTAACCTCAAATACTGTTTTAACATAAACTGTAAGACGTTCACCTAACTTTAACGTTGTTAGATAAACAGATATGCAACTCATCGTGTAATTGATATAGCTTTCTCTTCCCGTGTTATTGTTTCTTGTCGGTGTTCGAGTTGGACGAGTCAGTAGTTTTGGGTGTTTTTGTTAAGTTGTAGATTTCATCTGACAAACAATACTACTACTTTCATAAAGTTGGTAAACTTTTCATAGTTCGAAACGTTATCCTATGAACTGCATGAATTTAGGTCTTCTGTTTGATATTTCGAATAGAAATGGTCGTGTTTGAGACGCTATTCATATCATGAATTGTTTGAACAGCTGTATCGGTTGTGAACTAAATTGGTGAGCTATGATTTCCAATTTTATTTATGTTATTACACACCAGAGCTAGGTTTGGGATTTTTATCAAAACAGTTTATTTATTATTAATATGTGTTTATACGTCTCAAACTGACCTCCTGTCCCAGGAACAAATTTGAAAATTAGATAAAGTAACCATGTTTTAGCAAATATTTAAGTTTTGAAAAATAAAGACTTTTTAAAGAAATAAATAAGTACTTCAGTTAAAACACCAGTACTTTTCATTTAACTCCGGACAATAAAAATACTATTAAATTTCTTACTTCAATAAAACCAAAACATATAATTTGATATCCACAATATTTTTCTGAGCAGCGTGTGTTATTGTATTACGCTGTGAATGGGAACTTAACAAAACGTGATATAAAAACAAGATATGATAGGAGGCGTTAAATTATTATACTGTGTGTGTTTTCTTAAATACCCGATGTGGCTTTGCTGAGTTCACCGAGGGGAATCGAACCCCTGAATTGTTATACTATGTACTATATATAAATTGTATCAGTTTCATTTCTCCTGAAACTGCATTGATTTGCCTAAAATATTCAGGCTTTCTGTAGCATTGTTGATTGTCAAGATTCACATATTTAATGTTGCTATTATAAAGTATATAAGAAATCACAAACAAAGAACTTCATAATTTTGTATCTTAAAAAATATATTACACAGATGTTTGGAAAACGACTTCTTACATGTTATTATATTATTTAATGACTACAGAGTATAGCAGTATTTGGAGTCGCGCAGTTAATGATTAAGACCAAAGGCAGATATAGTTAACATATATAATGTTTTGCTGGTAAAATTTCTTCAACAACTAAAGGGCCTGGCATGGCCAAGCGCGTAAGGCGTGCGACTCGTAATCCGCGGGTTCGCGCCCGCGTCGCGCTAAACATGCTCGCCCTCCCAGCCGTGTGGGCGTATAATGTAACGGTCAATCCCACTATTCGTTGATAAAAGAGTAGCCCAAGAGTTGGCGGTGGGTGGTGATGACTAGCTGCCTTCCCTCTAGTCTTACACTGTTAAATTTTTTTATAATACCAGTGTATGACTGAAACCTTAATGTTACGTTCCTCTTGACGTCGTATTATTACCACAGGTGCAACAGTTACTGAAGCTGGACAAACAATGTACTTGAATTATTTCTAGTATGGTTAAGTACAGACTCTGAACTGTTTACACATGATGGTGGTCTGCCCCAAACTGAAGATTATGTTAACAATTACAAAAATCTGGTTTGCTACACCGAGGTCCGTTACCTCGCTTCTACTAACGTTGCCAGTTATATTACGAAGTTAGCGCATTTCCCTTACAACAACCTAGTTTTGGTTTGAATTTCACGCAAGGCTACTCGAAGGTTATCTGTACTATCCATCCCTAATTTGCAGTTATGAACATGAGGAAAGGCAGTTAGTCAACACCACCCGCCTTTACCTCTTAGGTTACTTTCTTTAATCAACGAATAGTGTAAAGGAACGTAACGTTATAACACACCCATGCATGAAAAGGCGAGCATATTTGGTGATACAGATTTGAATTCGCTCGAACCATCACCCGATGCTAAGCCCACAACACTCTAGAAGTGATTAAGATATCTCAAGTGAACGGTGGAAAATAAATTCGTACGTCACATTACAGCCGCGAGACTAGAGATATTCTTGCAAATCACGTTCAAAATCCTAGGTTAATTTTTGTAAGATTCACGAAAAGTGACAAATAGTGTCCACAACAAAATTATAATAAATAATAATGCTCTTCAAAGCTCCAAACAACCCAATTCTCTTTCGTACGTGTGTGTGATCAATTTCTTGAAGTCACGCGTAGGAGGAAAAAACAAACAAACTACATTTCAGACTTGGTTTAACAGCCGACACATTCAAATATTAAATTTCATTAATTTCGAATAAACACCACGTGAATTTAGCAATATCCTTTTTAAACTCACCATTTATCTTATTAGTTAATAAATCAATAAATTATTCCACTTGAGTTATTATGGAAACGAAAAGAATGCAAGCATTTTATATTAATAAATCAATTTCTGTTGCACGATTATAAACGTTGAGTAGTTTATGTTATTTAATATTTTTATACACTGTTCTCTAATACACTCATATTTTATAGTGTATTCAACTTATGAGGAACTGTTTAAATAGCAGAGTTAAACAATTTGATTTTTTCTTTGTTGGAACTGTTTAGAAATTAATTAACATTAGTTGCACATGTACATGGACATAAAATAATATTCAGGGACTTTTTATTTACATACAGAAATTTGCATATATAATTTCCAGCAATGAAAGACTAAGCTTGTTATTAGCTTGCTGTAACTTAACCTTTATGTCAATAACTGACTGTACAACAAGGAAGGAAACACACTTAGTAACAACAAAAGTAATCAAATTCGATAACACCGACAGATGGAGACACTGACAGTCAAGTACCTCTGGCACTGAGAGTTAATATTGACTAAAATCTCCAATGCTCTTGTTGCTCGTGGTTCACTTTCCATAGGCCTATGTGGCACAAAACTGAAGTATGTTTTATCTTTGAAACGTGAAGCGAGTTAATCCGGGTTAGTCATGCTGTTT
The DNA here is from genome assembly GCF_004210375.1 of Tachypleus tridentatus. Taxonomy (NCBI): domain Eukaryota; kingdom Metazoa; phylum Arthropoda; class Merostomata; order Xiphosura; family Limulidae; genus Tachypleus; species Tachypleus tridentatus. The sequence goes on along the minus strand of NC_134832.1, from coordinate 93,012,511 downwards.
TATAAATAAGGTCGAGGTTTATGTGAACCAGTTTTCATTATTGTTGTAATATGATATTAACGAACACAGGTTAAATATTAAGAGTCCATTTATAACATAGAAATTATCCATCTGTATTTCTATATGTGTGTGCATAGGACGTTTTGTGTGTAATTAATTCGGTTTTGTGGTCTGTAAAATAGATCAGTTGTTTATAAATTGGTAGCTTATGAAGAAAGAACAAAGCACTCAAGAATGATGCGAAATACTTATAACATGACATTGTGCGATGTTGCTTGACTTTGTACATCAGTACAAGCATCTCTACAAAAGGAACAATACCGTTTATTTTCAAAGCGACGATGTTTTTAACACATGTTGTTAGAATTTTTTACAGTTTTCAATAGTTATGAAAATACTATAGTCTACAAAAATCATCCTGTGTTAAAATAATTTAGTCTAACAGACAATATACTTTACTGTAGAGTCTTGTTCAGATATTTCGAGTCTACTGTAATTTTCATTATTTGATTTATTAAAAACAACAACTATATTTTTACACTTAACAATTATAAAGTCTTGACAATAGCGACACATAACTAAGATTTAACTATGTCAGTAAGTTGTGTATTAGTAGTGTATCAATTATTTATGAAAGAGTTGTTGGTGTTTTCAACTATTTCGCAGGTGTTAAATATATTTGCTAATATTAGATTCTTTTACCATGTTCATTTGAGTGTCGTATCATCGGGTTATAATTAGAGGTTTCATCTAATCAGTTAGATCGATTACGCGGAGAACTATTCAAATTACGTTTATACATATTTTGTGTATTTAAAGAGAAGGCCAGGTCGTTGTGTATTTTATTTATAAGCATACGTTTGTATTCATTCATTTGATAGGATGTTTGAAGTCTAGCCGTGATATTCCGTCTCGTCAGTTTAGCTGAGCTAATGAAAACTCGTAAGGCCTGAAGCTGCGGGTCTCAGAAGATCATTTGTTACCTACGTTGATCAGATGTGTTTCATATTTATACCAATTCAAGATGAACAAAACCAGAGTATTACACAGACCTAGTAGATTCAGACACTAAGAAATAGGACCAAGTCGTGCGTATGAGTAAAACCCGAAACGAGTACTTCATGTTATAAGAATAACATAAATTAGATCTCAATATACAGTTTAATATTAACTTTATGTATTTGAACAGCAAATAAGCTTTGTCAAAACCTCAGTCATGATACTTATAAAAATGTAAAAGATCAAGATACAGATACCTGCTAATGTTAGAAAACTGTCAGATGTATGAAAGTAAAGATCTCGAGAAGGCATCAAAGAATATTTACAACTTCTCAATCTTCAAAGAATAATGAGGTAAAACAAATGACCGTAAATCAGTAACACCATTTTGAAAATTATTAAGTTGCAATAATAACTTATAATAAAAGGAAACATATACAGTAAACATTTCTTAGCATTGTAATCACGCTCACTAACATCTGAGACACTTAGGGACTCCTCTTTGAAATATTCGTTACCAAATGTACTTGAATTTTACACCGTTAGATGACATTACCTTACAGTTTTTGAGCTAGGTAAGCTAGGGTTAACCTTCAAGTTAGCCAAAGAGATCATAATAGCATGTTAGAATTTAGAACACTCACCTTTATATTTGTGAAATTTGGAAAATGTTTTGATTAACAGTTTTAAACAAAGTTTGAAAAATTGCTTTAGAGTAATACATCAGTATGGAGTTGAAATCGTGCTCAGTGCTTGTGAACGACGAAAGCTCTATATTTTCAGAGGCAAAAGCAGGCATAACTGCCATAGGTGTATATTACCACATACGGTCTGTTAAAAGTGCATTCAACATGTCAAAAAAAACCAACAACAAAGAAACTAATATTTTGCAATATAAACGAATTTCATATCATTCTGAATGATCACATAACAAAATATAAAAAGAGAAAATGTGAGTTTTGAAAATAATTCTAACTTTAATAAAGGCGAGTACGAAACTGTATTTTGATTATGTAAATCAACAACGTTTATATAGTTCTCAGACCAGTACTATACTTGCTGTATCCTATCAGGCCTAATGAGCCCTTAGTTTAGTAAATTTTGTGTGGTTAAAAATTTTAACATACTCTCCTTTACTTTTACTCATAAGCTCTTGGAAGTCCCACGGTGAGATAGCGGTATGTTTTCGGATTTATAATGCTAAAATCAAAGGTTCGATTCTCCTCGGTAGACACAGCATATAGCTTGATGTGGCTTTGCTATAACAAAATACACATGCATACACTTTTAGAAACAACTTCTATTTCTCGTTCTATTTAATTTTATCTTTTGATTTCATTTCGTGGTTAGTTTTATTCTTTTGTGTAAACCTTTGTAAGAGTTGGTATTTCATTTTTCCTTTTGTTCTAGTGAGCTCTTTATGTGTGGGTGTCTTTGCACTTTGTCTATTTTAATTAATTCATGTTTTAAGCTACGTGTTTTACTTTATTTTCAAGGAGTTTTCCATTTTGTTATGGAGTTTGTCTCACTTATATCATTTATTTTTTTTAATGTGCACCTATATAACTTCTTGGTATTATTCCGATTTTAATGCATTGTATTTAACCTTGTGTTTTATTCTGTGTTTTTTTATTTTATATTTGAACTATTCCGACGGAATTTATTACACCTTATTATTAGTTACATTGCTAATTTAGTCAGTGATATTTAACTTTAAAATTCAGGTCTGAAGGAAGAAAGGAAATGTCGTCGCTTGGATAACTATTAATTTAACCCTTTCAAACCACAGATCTAAAATATATATGGCGCAAATTTTACCCTTAAGTCTTAAACTAGGGTGTATATATTATTATTATTTACATTGTTACAACAACAAAATATAGAGAAAAACCTTTCCAAATGTAAAGCTGATTTAACTATTATCTCAATTGAACTATTTCTACCCTTCCATTACCCCTTAATCAATTTTATTTTGTTCTATTATTATTTGCTGTAAAAGTTGGAAGCCATCTAGAAAAGTTGTCAGCCAAACCAATTTATAATAATGTAAACAATCAGAACAGTGCCAATGGTATTTCAACTCCTGACTTGGCACCCTAATAATATTTGTTTTATGTACATTTCTTTTCAGAATTAATTCAATAAACAACCATATATTTTAAAATACAAACACATTAATTAAACATTTTTGTGCTCCAGTGCGTGTTAAACTGAATATTTCTTTTATACAACATTTTTGTCCTATTTTTAATAATAGTCCAGCATTATTTTATCATATTCACGATGTACTTTTCACATAAGACTAGCCCCTGGGCCTGCGATAATTGTTCGGATTTACAGTGCTAAGATCAGGGGTTCGACTTCCTTCAGTAGACATAGCAGATAGCCCAATATGGCTTTGCTACAAGAAAAACACACAACCCTCACAAAAGTCTATAGGATTAATTGAACGCTGTATATAATTATGAGAATGTATAACAATTAGGATGTGTTTAATTCTGTGTAGCCTGTATTATTTACTGAATCCTGAAAAACACCTTGTACAAAATTCCTGGTAAGATTATACATAATAGTGTAAAGGATTTCATATAAGATTTCAAACAGAACAAAAATACAATATTTAACAACACTACACTATATTGTAATCTGTATACCACAATCAAATTCACGTACTTCATGATGATGAGAAACCCACTTGAAGTGAAAATTTATTCTAAGGACGGTTAACCTGAAGAAGGTTGAAACGTTGTTCTGTTCTTTTATAAAATAAAGTTTTAACACTCATACTAGTTGTCTTTAGAATACAAATTCACGTACTATAGCAAATGAAATTAAGACAAAGTACAGTTAGTTAATGCAATGGAGATATGTAACTACCTTGCTACACTGTATTATATTATACTACACATTATCATATGTGATGGATGCTTAATTTTAAATATCAAATTGGTAACAGTGGTGCAACTAATCAGTAAACACACTTGTTTGGAGAATGCCCATGCTATGTATTTACCAAGGTTGTAATTAAACGATTCATATGTGGACATTATTGGTCGTAATGGACAATCTGGTTTATGAGGTTTGGGGATGCCGTATATTTGTGGTGTGCGTGAATCGGTTTTACGTAGGTAGGAATAAAGTGTTTGTGAAATTGTGTTGGCTTTTTTCATTTGTAGTAGTAATTTGTTCAGTTGCGTCTCGTGTGTCTTTGTTGGATTTGTGTGTATTGGTTTAAATTTGTTCGTGTCTGATAGGATGTTATTACAAATTTATATTTTCCAGAAACACCTAAAAACAACATCTTAAACGATTTTTTCAAAGAATTTTCTCACAAAACCATCAACATAATTTCACAAAACAGAAAACTGAAAAACAACCTTACAAAAATAGACATTAATTGCATAAAAAACCTAAAACAAGACAAAAACATAAAAATTCTAAAAGCAGATAAAGGTAACGCTATAGTCATAATGAACACGAATGAATACATCCAAAAAATGAATAACATCCTATCAGACACGAACAAATTTAAACCAATACACACAAATCCAACAAAGACACACGAGACGCAACTGAACAAATTACTACTACAAATGAAAAACGCCAACACAATTTCACAAACACTTTATTCCTACCTACGTAAAACCGATTCACGCACACCACAAATATACGGCATCCCCAAACCTCATAAACCAGATTGTCCATTACGACCAATAATGTCCACATATGAATCGTTTAATTACAACCTTGGTAAATACATAGCATGGGCATTCTCCAAATATGTAACATCAGCCAGCTCATTTATCAAAGACTCTTTTAATTTCAAGTAAACACACTGTTGTTTGTTTATTTTAAAATTTCGCTCAAAGCTACACGAGGGCTATCTGCGTTAGCTGTTCCTAATTTAGCAGTGTAAGACTAGAGGGAAGGCAGCTAGTCATCACCACCAACCGCCAACTCCTGGGCCACTCTTTTATCAACGAAAAGTAGGATTGACCGTCACATTATAACGCCACCACGACTGAAAGGGCGAGCATGTTTGGTGTAACGGTGATTCGAATCCGCGGCCCTCGGATTACGAATCGAGTGCCTTAACCACCTGGCCATGCCGGGCCGAAACACACTGACAAGTCATGTGTCCTAAAAAAAAAAAAACAACAAGAAATTGATGCCTTTCCGTAAATCTCCAAATAATATATTCCAGCTTTATTTCCATATGGATTGCATGACCTCTGTATATAACATGTTTTTATCATGTAGATCAAATGAAGTCGTCAAAATATAAACGAAAAAGGGATGCAAAGATACGATGACATCTTAAACCAATTAACTATTAAAAAGTAGAAAAACATATTATTTTAAATATATATTTAATTTATTTGCAAAGTAAAAACGTGCAAAGTTCTAAAAATACAGCATATTTCTTAACAAACATTTTCTTTAAAGTAAAGCTTTGATACATTGTACAGATCTATACTTCACACGCTACTGTACCATAAAAGTAGAATGTTGTTATTATTATTTTAGATGATCTTACGATTAGAAAATACGCATACCGTACTTAGTGTATTGTGTCATTTCCACAGTACAAGTTTGACCAAAGTTATAGAAGTTTATTCCTGTCTGAATATTGTCTTGTGTATTTATTCTATTATATTTACATGTAGCAACTACGTAGTAATTAACATCAACGACCACTGCAAGATAGCACCAGAATAGCACACCTCCGATAATGAAAGTACTAAACAGACTTTATTAGATATCTAGTCTATTTAATAACTAGCTGGAGTACCTGCCCCTGGAAGGTAGATTAATAAAAGGTTATTTTAGAACATGAAAAGTCGGTTTTCTTATATGTAATTGTAAAAAAATGCCAAAACCTCCATAAAAACTACAAAACACAAAATGTAAAACTGCACTATTGTTTATATCTCTGCATGGATCCAACAAACCTTCACGCTAAATTTGGCAAAAATCCATTAACAGAATCGAAGTAATGATTAAAAAAAAACGAAGCACGCACATAAACAAAACGCAAAATACAAAACTGAAAATGTGTGTGTTTCTACCTATGTACAAAACAAACATTCGTGTCAAAATTAGTGTAGATCTATCAACAGGGGACGAAGTAACAAAAAACACACGAAAACACCCATAAAAACCGCAAATCGCCAAAAAATGCATGATATTCCCGCCTTTCGTACTGTGAGGATCTAAAGCTCCCTAATTAAATAAAATGCTTTAAACGTATTTTGATGCATTTATCACAAATCTTCATCACTCTCAACTAATGGTCTACCTGTACTGTGCCTACCATGAGTATCGAAACTCGATTTCAAGCATCAAAATCCCTCCCTCACTGCTGAGCCACTGGAGGGCTAATGCTGTTAAACAAGCCTCTCAAAGCAGCGACCCGCAACGATAAGTAGAACTGTTAGTTCCAACTATTTAATTTACCCTGACATTTCGTATTTAACATGCAGTTGTGAAATAGGACTTATTATATGGTATAAAGGTTACACTTATGATCTGAAATCCTTTCTTCACAAATTTATTTTAAAGACAGACCATTTCTTTCCACCACTGTTATTATATGAGATGGATGAGTTCCATGCTTTTTGTTCTAATTTTTTCAGTAGTTTTTTTTCAGTAAGTTGTTTGTTTTTTTTTGTGAAATACAAAATTATAAAAATTACAAAATTTTCAAAATGAATAAGATTATTTCATAATTGGAACAGTCAAACAAGATAAAGTGACTTCAGAAAGTCATTTTATTTCCGTATACAAGAGTATTTTTATTCACAACAGCATACTTTCAGGATAAAATGTAAGCGGTTGGCAGGTGACTACAGTGAACCGAAGTTGGTGTAAAAATTAATTATTTTTCTGTGCATGTTCGAATAAAAACTTATTTTTGTCAAATATGTCATCCACACGTTGCTGTCAAATCAGAATAAATCTCAACAGCTTTCGAAACAAGACCACCCTTCTTCGAGAGAGGGTGTTGTAAGTGAACATGTACAGTTTAGTGTATTGAAAATAATTCCATAATTTCAAACACTTAGTGAAAATTGAAAAATTACTACAAAAAACGTATAAAAGTGGTTATGTTATAATTGCACTTCAACGTAACTGAATGACACTGCCTAAGAAATACATCGTACAGAGCCAAAAAAGAAACGCAAGAACAAGTGAAAGTATGTGATTAGTTTGATATTACTTCAACTAAACACAATCAGTGTTTAGTTTCAAGGTGGGAAGAGGTAGGGTTTCTAATATATCCTAAAAAAAAAAAAAACAACAGCAAAAAAACAAAAAAAAACGAAATTCAAGGATACTTAAATATTATAAGTACCGCTGAAAATAATAATAAGTGGCCCTTGTAACGTTTTTACGTAGTTTTCATCGTAAAACGATAAAACATGACTGGCTAAAACAGACACTATTGAGATTAATGATTAGTTATGAAAAATCATCTCGGTTTACCCAAATATATCTAATGGTAAACCTTGCAGTGTTTGTGCTTATCTCCGAAATTACAAAACCAGTGCTTTAATGAAATATTACATTTTATAAACCATATGTAAATGTTTTTCCCAGAAGCTAGAACCTTCTTTTTATAAACTAGAGCACATTCTGCACTCTTAATATTCTCCGTTTTAGTAAAATCCATTCCAAACATCTTTGACATTATAGAAAGTGTCAGCAGTTGTTATCAATCAGAAGGATAAGAAAGATAATTAGAATACTATACACCAATGGAGGAGATAACAAAACTGTCCTTCAAGTTAACAGTCCAGCTCCAAATATAACATTTGAATATAAAAACCAAGAAATTAAAGTACCACTATGCTATACTAAAGTCCACTTCTTCACTCCTGCCTACTGACAGTTAAAGGGGTAAAGATGTGGGACAATCTGGGCTAGAGCGACCACATCTGCCCATATTCTCCTAAGCATGTGAGACGACAAAGTTGAAGTTAAAGTGGATAGACGATGCAGTCCCTACGCAATTTGTGTATCATTTTTGCCAGTACCTCAAAAACCAGGGCATATTGCATAATGGCCTACCTAAAGGTTTATGCCCCGTTGATGGATATTTGTTATGTGGATGCATTTTTATAACTCTTTTCAAGTATAGTTTCGTTTATTTATATACGTAGCTATTATTTTCTTTATTTTATATATTATATTATTATTTTAATTAGATTTAATGACATCCCCCTAAGGTTTGGACACACTGTAAAAAAATTCACGTTATCCGTCTTTCTTCGATGTAATGAATTTATACTTTTTTGTAGCTAACCATATATGTGTGTTAAACTTCACTTTCTATATCGCATGACACTTCTTAAGTTCAAACTATTTATTTCAACATTTACTGCTGCACTCTAAGGCATCATAATTTCACATGGAATTTCTCACATTATACGTCTACCTGAGTTAAATTGCTAATTTGTAGTAAGAAAGTTTTTACTACATGGAGCTATAAGCAATAATGTACAGACCACATGTCACGTCTTTCATACAACAAAACGTTTTTCAAACTTCTCATAACTTTGTTTCTGATATTTGCTTTTTGTACTACGTGCAACCAACAAAGGCGAAGATTTCACTTAACTGACAGCCATCGGGTCCAAAGACTTGGGACAAATATTTTTGGTCTCTTGACCTCGTTTTCTTTAAATGTTGGAGATCTTTTTATATCATATACAGGAGTAAGTTCAAGACATTTCTATATTAGTTAGAAGCGAGATAAATCATGTGGGTTTCAGGATATTTTACTGTAAAATGTAAAATTTCATTATTCGAATATCAATTGAATCGTTTTATTGGAAATATTTATTCCGACCAAAACTAAACTCAGCAGATAGCCTGATGTGACTTTGCTATAAGGAAAAAACAACAAAAACACATACATACCAAAATTAAAACGGAAATGATTCAGATGATGATTTATTATTATTATAATTGCTGGCCTAACTGTAAGTGATATTTTGTATTTGTTTTTTTAATTTCGCGCAAAGCTACTCGAGGACTATCTGCGCTAGCCGTCCCTAATTTATCAGTGTAAGACTAGAGGGAAGGCAGCTAGTCATTACCACCCACCGCCAACTCTTGGGCTACTCTTTTGCCAAAGAATAGTGGGATTGATCGTAACAGTATAACGCCCCCCACGGCTGAAAGGGCGAGCATGTTTGGTGCGACCGGGATTCGAACCCGCAACTCTTAGATTATGAATAGAACGCCTTAACACACTTGTCCATGCCGGGCCATGATATTTTGTGATATGAGTTATACTTCTAATATGAAAAAAAAAATTCATGGCATTTCTATGCAAGCTACTTTCATTCAAAAATGCTCTCCTGTGACATAGCGGCATTTCTACAGACATATAATGCTAAGAACCGCATTTCGATAGCCGTGATGAGAGGAGCACAGACAGCTCATTGCATTGTGTATCTTTGTGCTTAGTAAAATCTTTGCAGTAATGGTTGATGGCACTCAAGATGTTACAGGTACCGAACAGGAAGCAATATGTATACGATACGTAGATGAGAACCTTGCCGTCCATGAGACATTTCTTGGTTTGTAGAGTGTTTCCAATACAACTAGTGAAACAATATCCTCGACTATACTTGATGTACTGACTAGACTCAATTTACCACTATCAGGATTAAGAGCACAAACTTATGATGGAGCCGCTAACATGAGTGGTGCGTACAGTGGATACCAGGCAAAAATAAAAGAGAAGCAACTGTCAGCTTTGTTTTTTCACTGCGAAGCACACAAGGCTAATTTAATAATGCAACATGCAGTTGAAGCTTGTGAATGTGTTTGAGATTCTATCCAGTGGGTACATAAACTTGGTGTCTTGTTTCGGAGGTCAGGCAAATACAAGACAATCTTTGAAAATATTGTATCGTCAGACAGCCGCAATGGTCCAGTTAAATACATCCGCCTACTGTGTCCAACACGTTGGTTGTGCCGCCCATCTGCAATTACATGTGCTAATGATCACTGCAGTGACATTGTTGATTCTTTGTCTGAATTAGCAACTGAAAAATCAGATGTAGCAGTGAAAGCACGAGGTATGCTGGACAGATTTGACAAAGGAAAGACAGTTTTAGGATTGTTGATGGCTCAGCATCCATTGCTGCATTAGAGGAACTAAACAGTGCATTCCAAGCAAAATCAGCGACAGTATCTGGCAGGATTGAAGCATTTGCAATGACAGTTGAACAACTTTGGGTATTGCGAACAGAGGAAAATTACAACATGACATTTGATGAAGCTGAGAAAAAAAGTAACTTTCCTCGATCTGGTGCCTATTGAACTACCATACATTCGCAGACCCCCCTCAGAAGGATCACAGGTGATGGCTCAGCACACCATTCTGCAACAGCTAGAGATTACTACAGAAGCCAATATTTTGAATTTGTGGTCACAGTCATAGAACATCTGACCACTAGATTCAATGCAGACAACAATGACTTGAGGCAATATCTGGCACTTAAGAACATGATCATATGTGGCAAGATTGACAACTCGGTTGTAAACTTCTATCCAGAAATCTCTGGACAATTGCTCGAGTTTCAGTTGCCCATGTTCAAAGGAACAACAAAAGCAGTATCTCTGAAAGGTGCGAAGGATGCTTACTGTAAAATGCATGAAACAAGCCAGCAGATGTTTAGTGAAGTGTTTCTTCTCATGAAAATTTTGATTGTATGTCCAGTATTCAACTGCGAATGTGAACGTAGCTTTTCTGCATTAAGACGGTTGAAGACGTGGTTAAGGTTAACCACGTGGCAGTTTGTCACACTCACAAAGATGAGGTCGAAAAGATAAATATAGAAGAGTTTATGAAAGAATTCATAAACAGATCATCACAAAGGAGGTCTACGTTTGGGAATATGTAGACTAGAGGACTAAATGAATCTTACTTCAATGAAAAGTATGAATAATTATGTGCTACATTGTGTTGATGTGTAATTTTCAAGAGTTTGCAAAGACATTTATTTATTTTTATCAAACAACATGAACAGCTTTTCAGTAGATATGAACTTATCAAGGGTAATTACTAATTTTATTAATATTTGAAAACGTAATTCATGCAAAGAAAGTTATTAGTAACCTTGTCAAGTATAATGGCCATCTTTTATACTGTGCAGTGTGCAGGAATAAATTCATGTGGTAATTAATTTGTGACACATTTGTCTTTATTCTATTAACATTTTGAAAAATGTTCACAACACATCACTTATACAAACCTACATGGAAACCTTGAAGTATCGTGGCAACAAGATTACTCTGTGACTGCATGTTTACAGCTTTCAGGTTCACATAACAGAGATTACCAATTTGCAAGTTAAACAGTCCACATAAGTGGTTGCAAAAATCATCCCCCATCGGGTATAAAAAAATCTACGCCCCTGCGTGGGGATGTTATAATGTTACGTTCAATCTCATTATTCGTTGGTAAAAGAGAAGCTCCAGAGTTGACGTTGGGTGGTGATGACCAGTTGCCTTCTTTCTATTCTTACACTGCTACATTAGGGACAGCTAACGCAGATAGTCATCCTGTAGCTTTGTGTGGATTAGAACAAACAAACAGTAAATCATAATAAATTTCCAGCCTTCGAATTACATATGAATGTGTAAACTACATTTCGGGCATTTAATTTATTCATAATTTCTAAACACTTAATACTTAAGTTTGTATAACCAACAGGCATGCGTGAGTCATACAAATATAATTGATACATTGTCTTATCTATAGTTTATGTAGTATTTTAAACATATAAGTTTAAGCTTATATCTCGAAAGAAGTTTTGATACAATTACATGTATTTATTTAAATCACACACATAAAAAGTACAAGAGTGACGCTCTAAGCCACAATTCTGGTCACGTGATGTTTATGCGGTAAATTTTAAATAGTCGTAGTTTTAATATATTTCGGTTTATATATACATTGAATAAAATATACCACATTAAAATCATAGATATAAAATTATACTCATTTTAGAAGTGTGAAAACGTTTCCGTTATATTTTATGATGATTGTACGTGAATAAATCACTAATGTAAATTTAAGTATTTGGATACGTTTTACTTTTAATTTCAGAAGATTAACCGTTAACGGTTAATTTTAATGTTCTTTGTATACTGCTACAAATCCAATTTTACTTTTAGGGATTAACGGTATACTGTAAGTTTATTTTACCGTTAACTTATTACAACACTTAAAGGCTGCCAAGGAAAATGTGTAGTCCGAACTTCTACTGAAAACTACGATGGACGTTAAAGAAAATATGTAAGTAATCGTTTAAAATGAAAATAAGAACACACTACCATAGGCCTATCTAATTTACAACACAATCTTATAGTAAATTAACGTAACAATCACACTGACGTTAATAATGTTACTAATAGTTACTAAGTTAATACAGGATAAAGTACAGTGTTACTATTAATATTAGTGTTACAACTTCTGGACAGTAGACTAGTATTAATAGGCTTAACTTCCCAACATAGGTTTGACAATGATACTATGGCTTGGCAAGATTGGATCATTGTTTTGAATGTCTGCAGTAATAACTAATGATTTGTAAAATATTAAATAGTAATGTGCTGGTTAGCATTATAACAATACACATTATAACAGCAACTCAATCTGTGTGCCAACTACCCTGTTACAGTGTTAGATAAATAAAACTTTCAACTAGAATGTGATTGCCTTTTCCAAACCTTGAACTTTTGCTTTCTCAACCTGTTTTCTTTAGAACATAACAAAAAAATAAAGCTTTTATCATATTAGGCTTCACCTTGTGGTACGTGAGCTTGAACTGTGAATTTTAAGGTTTTTAATTTACACCATATTTTGCACTTTGGGGTTATGGGTTTGCTGATAAGTATAAGAGTAACATTTGAATTTCACTGTTCAGTTAGACAGAAATTGTGAATGGGTGCTGTTGATTAGTTCAAAATCAGTGATAGTTGTGGATAGATGCATTTTGGAATATTGTGTAGTTTTGCACAAAAATTCCAAATAAATGAATTATCCCATCAATCCATTGAAAGTTGAAAAATGTAAATTTCAGTTAGATCATCTCTTGTATATTATCAAGGGTAAATATGCTTAGGGGTGTTTGTCTATTGTAAGTTAACTTATTCCTCTCTGAACTCAGGATTTAGGATAATATCTCACCTCCATGATTACTGACTGTTGCTTTAAAACAAACTTTTTAAATTTGTTTAAAGCTGTATATTCATAAATACAGAGTTTTGCAGAAATTTGGCATTACTTTAATAAAACATAAGAAGCATACTTTGTGAAAAATTATAACTATAAAACTTGAACGTGGTAATCGGATGAAGTCAATCAACAAAATTTCTCAATTTTTATAAATTTTCTTTTGAACAATGTTTCAATTGTGGGCAATTGCTTCAAATTTTTCTTTACATGAATTAAGTCATCAAATTTTTTGTTTTATGTTCAGACAAAATTGTTTTTTTTGTATGTCTTTTGTATTTCCCAATAATATTTTGAAAATTTTAATTTTGTATTTGACTGGAAAATGTGTTTGGTTCTATTTCAATAAAACAGTTGTCATTTCTCACTAATAAAATGCCAATTTATTCAACAGTGTGTAATTATTTACCAAATTAGATTCTCACTTTGAAACAAACAAACTTTCAAGATGTCTTTAAAAAAAATAATAAATAAATAAAAAGGTAGGGTATATAAAAAATATTTGAGCAAGACATTGTTCTTTTTTCCAAAAACTGATGAGACTTTGTCTGTATATCTTGAAGTCATCCTAGTAGTGTTCTTCTGAACACTTTATCCAATATTAGATAAGGAGATTAAGGCTGTACACAGTATTCCAAGTGAAACCTAACCAGTGATTTGTATAGAGCTGACTGAACTTGTAATAGTTATATCTATGTACATCTTTTACTTCTGTTAGCATTACTAGCAGCAATAAAACTGCTTTAATGGCTCATATGACTTGTCCACCAAGGTCTTCAACTTAACAGATATTTAGTTTTAAAAGAAGAAATAAAACAAAGAGGCATTTCTGAAATTATAGTAATAGTAGTGTTGTTGTATGTACAATAATTTGTTTAAAGCTGTATATGCTTACCAGTAATAACTACGTTACTAAAAAAACTTGTTCTTAGTTAATATTACATGGTTTATTACAATGAAGAATTATACACTTTTTTTCCAGTAGTGCTGATATATTTCCAACTTTCTGTTAGTGTTACAAGTTACATTACAATATATTAATATAATTTTAAGTACATAACATTTATTTATTTTATAGAAGTGGCCCACAAGTGTTTTACATAATTTAAATTTTAAGTTATAATACCACTTTGCATGTTTTTTTTTGCCTCTGTTGCAAAAGTTAGCATGGCCTGATTGTTGGAAAAGAATGGGCTTGGTTGTTAAGCATTTGTGTTAGTATAAAGTTCATTCCCATAGTTGTATTTATATCAGTTTTGTATACTGACAATAGATGTCAAAGCCAAAGCACCACAATGTTAGGTTTATGAACATTTCCTCTTGTTTTAGAAATGTTAATGGAAAAAGATAATCTGTCATTTCTATTTCTTCACAATATAATATAAAATTTACTTTTAAGTTTTTAACATTGAAATATTCATTTTATGATATTAATTTTAAAATGATTTAATGAAAATTTCTTCTAAAATAGTGATATTTGAAATGCTGATGTACTTAAGAATAAATAACGTGGTCTATCACCATTTGTTGGAAAAAAAGCCAGTATACAGTGGAAGTCGTGTTAGTCTCAATTGATAGATGTTTGTGTTCATCAGGAACTCAGCTTGTCACTGTTGTACCTTTATTGGTATATATCAATCTCCACCCAGCCCTGAAAGGTCTGGACTAACCACTAAACTCTTTGGTGAAAGCTGTCCACTTTGTTCTCTCAATCTAATGGCCAAGCCCAACTTGGGCTCCAACATTTTTCTGGAGCATTTGCCTTAATGTTCACTGGATCATCCTAGATCTGTTGATCTAATAGCTGATATTGACTTCCTTTTCAATGGCCATGATCCAACAAACACTTCATCTGTGAGTTATAATATTCCTCACTTATATGTGCTGTCCTATAATTTCATAGGAGACTCCCTTAATGAACTTACCTACCAAAGTATCCTCCTGAGCTGTAGGAACCATTGCCTGATATGTCTTCCTGTGCAATCGGTGCAGATCATCCTCATAATTGATCTGTACTTCATTGCTGATCCTCTTTTGAACCTTAGACTTGGCCAGACAGACTGCCTAATTCTTCACTGGGTCAAGTTGGATACACAGCTCATACATGATTGTTTTCCAGTTTTCCTTCTCTTCTTCATCTAACTGTTTAATAGCATTTGCAAAAGCAGACATTGCAAAGCCTGTTTCTGAGTTCACCCATTCCAGGCTGTGGCCTTTCTCATACATTTTAAGACCTGTACCTGGTCCTCTGTTGCCTTCCCCATGAACATCAGGAGTGTAATATACTTGGTTTTACTCAAAAGGACTTGCATGCTGTTTCAAGCTTCTCTCTTGTTCTTAACTTTCATAGATACTAGAAAGAAATGCTGATAACGTCTACAGTTCTGGGTAGAAGCTGTTGAAGGGAATTTGGCATCCCAACAGGTGTTTAATCTCTTGTCCAGGGCTATAGGGTGATGAGCTACTCAAGGTAGCACATATAGAGTTCTGCATCTCTTCAAGTATGAGTTGTGAAGTCATGGGGGAAACCTTTCTTTCCTGAAAGGTATTTTCACCACTTAGATATTCACCCATGGGTGCCCATTGTTTCACCTGCCTATTGGAGATCATCTACCAGTGGCACATTTATCTTCTGTCCACTAAGTACTATTGGTCTTGACCATAGCTGAGACTGCTGTGTTCTGACTGGTGACAACTTTGTAGATTTGGTAGACACCTCCTCATACAATGTCAAATTTGCCAGATGCTATTCCATTCCATTGAACCTGAGTTGTTTGTGTGTCTGTTCTTTTGAAATAATTCTCAGAAGCACCTTTTGCTCGAGTGGTCTTGGTGGTCCAGATGTTACCAAATCTTCTTCAATCAGCAGTTTAAGGTTGATTGATCTTGTAGACCTTTGCAACAATAGTGAAAGCTCTATGTCTAAGAGAAAACTACTAGACAATACATTTCTCCCACAGTACTATTTCTTTTTGTAGGAGTATTTCTAAATCCAAAAGATATCATTATTTTTGTGAAAAGCATTCCTTTAAATGGTAAGTTTAAGAGATTAAACAAAGGTTAATATTAATATGCATATTAACACTTCAGAAACTCTGCAATAAACCCTTATGTCACAGCAGAAACATTCCTCTTTTCCATATATTTGAGGTATTTTCAGGTAAAAATCTGAACAGGTGAAAACCTGAGAAGTATCAGATTGCAATATATGCTAATAACAGTATATTCACTGAGGAAATATGAAGAGTAACTCTGAATCTGATAACTTAATTTTCCTAACATATGTGAAATAATGAGACTGGACAAATATGTTAAAAATTAGTTACGTCTTTATTATGAAACAAATAAAAGAAATGCATTTTTTTGTACATTTACTTGGTCTGTTGCTCTCTTCTCCATCTGGTGACTTCTCACTTTGCCTGATGTCATTGTCACATGTATCAGTAAGAGCACATGCTTCAAGTCCAACTACCAAATTACGATCTTTTTGTGGCTTTATTGGCATGCTTGGATTGGAATATTCTGCATCTCTTCTTGTTCTGCAACTTCTCTCCTCATGTTTTTTTGATAATTTTAAGCCCAGTAGCTAAATAAGTTTGTGTGGCTTCAACTTTTTCCATTGCACAGGGAAAAGAGAAGCAAAAGTTTCTGACTGTCTTGATTGTCTTTTAATTTTCAAAATTTTCTTTGAGGCTTGAAAGATTTTAAGCTTAATTTTCTTCCACAAATTTGATTTTGTTTGTTACATACTTAGACAGAATCACAGCTATTTGTACTGGTTCAAGTTTAGCTCCACAGATTTCGTTCTCTTTTTGTTTTTCATTAAACTAAACAAGGTGTTCTTACAGTATTATTTTGCTAATAAAACTTCAGGTGAAACTGTACTATGAAAATAAACCTAAATTCAACAGGTAAAACCAGTTTATATGTTCAGTCAACAGCATCACTTAGTGACTTTATTCTCATGGTATTATCAGGATGTTACAGTGCTAATCCCTTTAACCCAGAGGCTATATCTATTTACTGCAGGTTAAAAATGATTACTACTAAAACTGTTGTTGAGATGCATTAAATCTGAAATTTTACAAGCTGTTTATTATGCACTTGTAAACCTTGTGTTAAAAATCTACATGTAATCAGAATTTTTCATAATAAAATTAACAAATATATAATAAACTTTGGATTAAGGGTAGACCCCATAACACCATATTCTTATACTTCAAATAGTCTGAAAATCAGTGATGTTTTTAAGTTAGAATTGGCTAAATCTATGTATAAATTTAACAATAAAACTTGTTTGTAATTTCCAACATATTGTACCAAAATAACTGATCATAACCATGTTATGAGGTTAGGCTACTTACTATGACTTATTTACCTAAACATTATATCAAAGATCAATTAAATTTATAGGAGTTAAACCGTGGTCTGATATAATACTTAGCCAGTGTGCCAGATGAAATCTGTATCCATATAAATATCTTTTTTCTTCTTCTTCTTCTTACAAGAGAAAATGCATTTTAAGTAAAAATTGTGCATACCAATACATCTGTGTACTTGCTAGTTAGGTTAGTTGTATAGTAACTATTTGTAGTTTAGGGATGCTGTAGAACTGAAAGTTATACTGCTCTAATTTTATCTCTTGACACCGACAAAATGATTTCCATATTGAATTTATGTTGTAGTTGCTGCAGGTGGTCCTTTGGAGGATGTTTATAACAGAAATAAGAATAAACACCTCTTAAATGTAGCATAATAGTGCTAAAATATTATGTTTCATGACAAAAAGCTAATGAAATCTGAAAATACACAAGTTTTTAGATTTGATCCTTGTTTTGAGAAGTAAAATATTCTATTTCAAAAGCATATTTGAAGCATTGTAAAAATGTTTTTTGTTTGTTTGTTAGAAAGTATTTCACGTTTTTAAATATTACGTATGAATAATATGTTTATGTTTATCAGTTATTTTTGTTTTGTACACATTTGATATTCAAGCTCATGTAGAGTGTTATATATTAATAGACTTATTTACATTAAGTATGGAAAGGAAGAAATAATTTAAATTGTTATAATTGAAATATTGTTTGTATCCATATATGTATACTATGATAATTAATTAAAAATTGGATAATGGCTAACTTGGTGTAATGAATCTGGTCAGACTGATTTTCTTGAGAGGGACTGCATGTTGTCTTGGATTATGTATGGTTTAATTAAAGAAAAAGAGAAAGCATGACCATAAGACCATTTGGTCATTTTGCCATCTGCATATAAAATTAACATTAATCACTACATTCATTTTGTAACTTCTTTATAACTGTAAATAAAAATGTATCACAGTGATACTGGTTAATCATTGTTCAGTCATGTAATCAATCAGTGATAATCTGTTTAGTTACTGTGATATAGAAATGTAAGTTTGTAAAAAAATTATTAAGGATGTTTGTGAATGACATGTTTAAGTGTTTTTTTCTTTAGAAAAAAAGTTCACTTGAATTCTGATTATGAAAAACTGTTCTTAATTATAGCTCAGAAAAAGAAGAAAATGAAAGATCTAGAAGAAGGTCTTCGGTGAGTACAGTTACTTACTTTTAAGTGAATATTTAGTTTTCATTTCTGAAATGCATTTGTATGTGTACATTAGTTACAGAGACTGGCTGTGGTCGATGCCACCCGACCAAGGTGCCCTGGTGGAATCTAGATCAAGCCATCTGCCCCTCTTTCAGTGCTCTTGCAGAACTTGATCCTGCCATTGTCTGTACACCATAAATAGATGACTACGTGGAAACAGTGACTGACTGTATTCCTAAAACTTTGACACATTTTCCACGATATTATCGTCCATGGTGGAATCTTGCCTGCCACATGGCATGGAAGGCTCAAAAACAATCCTGAAATAGAAGGTATCTCACACTCTTGAACTGCATCTTTTTCCAGCAGGCCCATACACATGCTTGGCAGGTAAGACGTCAAAGCCAGAAGGAATCTTGGATTAAGTTCACAACCAGCATCTCTTCTACCACCAGTTCCAAAGTCTTTTGGGACAAGATTCGAAAGGTCAGTGGGCAGTATAATTCTATCCCCCTTTCAATCTTGCTCTCTGATGGCCAGGAAGTAGCTGCCCTTCCACTACGTGAGGAGTGGATTGATGTTCTATGCTAAGGATATATTATGCTCTTATTCAATTGAAACTAGACAATGGGTCTCTGGTCTATGGCTCTGTCAGGACCCCAGTCCTCATCAGGGACTTTAGCTCTGTACCATGGCTTTCTGCACTTCCCCAGTATGGAGCTTGTACACAGAGTCTCGTGAACTTCCTCTACACCTCTGCTATTTGCAACTGTCTTTACTGTATGCTTTGAAACTTTGATCCTCACCATAGCACCTCATCTGGGGATGTGTTTTCCTTTCTCAGTGGGCCATACTGTTTCAGAACAGATGATCTGCCATTGTTCCTTTTGGCCTTATTATCCAGGCACAATTGGATGAATTGGGTCTGTCCATGGATAACATTGCTGTATCCACGGATCAGCCTATCCCACTGTGGCTTATTACAATTCCCAGATGTGACCTTTCTTTAAGTCTTCTGAGAAAAGCAGATACTTTTAATTGGAATTACCGTCTTTTGTTTGCTGAACATCTTTCGAACCATCCTTCCATTCCCATTTATATGGATGGTTTGAAATCAGATGACTGTGTGGGCTCTGCCATGGTTTGGTGGTGGTGTACAAAATCCCTTCTACATTTTCTTTGTTCACTGCTGAACTGTACACTATTTCTTTTGTCCCAGATCACACAGAAGCTAAGCAGTAATCAAATTGAACTATTTATACTGACTTGCTTAGTTCTCCACTGGCCCTGGAACCACTTTACGTTAGTTCTCACCCTGTTCTTGCCAATATTCAAAGCTGACTGGCCCATTTCTCTTTAACATCTACTTCTATCCAGTTCTTCTGGATACCAAGCCACATTGGCATTCATGGGAACAAACTCATCAATGCAGCAGCCAAGTCTGTCACTACTGTCCTTGTTTCATACATGGACTATGGTCTTGTATTCAAGGCTTGGGTCTGTGCCAGTTGGCAGTCGACTTGGGGTGAGCAACATGAAAACAAGCTTTTCTAAATAATACCCTCTATTGGACTTTGGCCATCTTGTTTTTGTAAGAATCAGAAAGAGGAAGATGTAATAACTAGACTATGCATTGGTCACAATTTTTTAATTCATTGTTTTCCTTTATCTGGGATTGATGTACCAATGTGTACTCTGTGTAACATTCAGGTCACAATAAGCCACACTTTACTCTCTTGCCATCATTACAACTCTCAACGATGGCATCGTTTTAGATATGTTTTGTCCCAAGGTTTATCCGTAACATTGGACAGTGTCATTGGTGATTGTGACTAAATGTTTTTAGTTTTTTAAAGGCCATTGGCCTTTTTAATGCTATTTAAGTTTCTAATTCGTAAATTTGACTTTTAATATGATTCCTTTTCACGAATTAAAGTACAGTTAGTTCGATATGAAATTGGAAAATAGCCATAATGTCAAATAACCCGAAACAAGGACTGGTAAGACCACCTTCAGTTAACTAATGCTAATGTTTGAACTTACCCATTAGTCATCCTGGTGAGTTACAATAATTAAAACTATGCTACAGAAAGTCTTTAAAAAGTGTATAACTGTACTTTCTCTCTTACTGCTGTAAACTAAATATAAAAATGGATTTAATCCTGTTTAACTTTTTAATTCAAAAATTACCTTGTTTTCTTTTTGTGAATCTTGATAACTTTTAACTTTTTACAGGATGTTTGGCACTTACAGCCTAGTTGCTTTGCACCATAAAATGCCAAACCAACCAACTTGAAAAATATCTTCCCTTTCTCCCCACAAAAATAGTGGAGTAATCTTCATTTTACTTCAATGATATCGTAAGAGAGAGAAAAAGACATTTACAAATCCAGAAATTTCATCATAATATATACACTGCTGGCCAAAATCTTAAGGCCAATGAACATAAAGAAAAAATATGCATTTTGCATTGTTAGGCTCAACCACTTATTTGAGTAGAGCTTTGAAAGATGAAAATAAGAAAAGGGAAAATGAAAGTAAAAGCTTTTTTAGCATTTTATAGAACAAATGTAAACACTATGAAATTAGCCTAAATACTAGCTGGTAAAATGTTTAAGACCATAATGAAACAAAGCATTAATCAGTAAACACATAACGAAATTTACACATTTGTGTTCAAGCAATAGCGTTGTCAACATCTCTTGTGTTACATTGGGTAAAAACATGGCAAAGGCTTAAAAGTTGACAGAGTTTGAACGTGGCAGAATTGTTGAGCTGCAAAAGCAAGGTCTCTCTCAACGTGCCATAGCTGGTGAGATTGGGCATAGTAAAACTGCTGTTGCATATTCCTTAAAAGACCCTAAGGGATACGGAATAAGCATTTCAAGTGGTTGGCGTTGAGCAGGAGGATTTGATAGGTGGTCCGGCAAGATACCAGCCAATCATCGAACCAGTTTAAGGCCCTTACGGATGTAGAATGCAGATCAAGAACAGTAAGATGGCATCCACAAGAGAAAGGCTTTAAAAATCATAAACTTTTTCAAAGGCCACACTACAAAACAGCTCTGTTAACACTCCTACGAAAAGACGTTTCTAGTCCTGATTTCTCCAAGCCCGTTCCCCTGGCTGTGGTTTTGCTAGATAGTAGATAGGGACAGTGGGAATCTCGTTAATCCATTCATTAATGGATTTAAATGGCAATTTCATTTAAATACAAAATTATTAGCCTAATATTAATAACCTTTCAAGTTGCTCTGGGGCCTATTAGGCCCCACTTTTCGTAGGAGTGTTAAACTTTGCTGAGAAGCACCAAACATGGAATGTAAAAAAATGGAAGAAGGTTTTGTTCTTTGATGAGAAACAGTTTAACTTCGATGATCTAGATGGTTTCCAACTTTACTGGCACGATAAGGATACCCCACCTGAGACATTTTCTATATGGCACAGTGAAGAAGGTTCCATCATGATCTGGGGTGCTTTCTCCTTCCATGAAAAAATGGAGCTTCAGGTTATACAGGGGCATCAAACAACAGCTGGCTACATTGGCATGTTGGAGAGAGCATCCTTATTGACTGAAGGCCCTCGCTAGTGTGGAAATGACTGGATCTTTCAGCAGGACAATGCTGCAATCCACAATGCCCACAGGACAAAAGACTTTTTCATGGAGAATAATGTGATTCTTTTGGATCATCCAGCATGTTCGGCTGAACTGAACCACATTGAAAATGTTTGGGGGTGGATGGCAAGGGAAGTCTATAGAAATGGACATCAATTCCAAACAGTGCATGATCTTTGTGAAGCCATCTTCACCACTTGGAATGACATTCCAGCCAGCCTTCTGCAAATGCTTATATCGACCATGTCAAAGTGAATTTTTGAAGTTATTCGCAATGACAGCTGTGCTACTCATTACTGAGACCTCTTGTTGGGCCTTTCCTATCCTGTTTAGGACTTCTTTTTGGTATGGTCTTAAACTTTTGACCAGCTAGTATTTAGGCTAATTTCATACTGTTCACATTTTCCCTATTAAATGCTAAAACAAGTTTTTTATTTTTGTTTTCCCTTTTCTTATTTTCATCTTTTGAAGCTCTACTCAAGTAAGTGGTTGAGTCTAACAATGCAAAATGCATATTTTTTCTTTATTTTTATTGGCCTTAATAATTTGGCCAGCAGTGTATTCATGTCTGTACAACTTCCTAAATTGAAGGTTGCTTAAATTTTTAGTAAAACCTTTTATATACAAGTATAGATTTCCAATATGCTTTTGAAGATTTACATCTATATCAAGTTCTGTTAATATTTATATGTTAAACATTGGTATGTGTATATACAAATTTCAAGTTCACAAGTAAAGCTTCTACTTATCTCCCCTTAAATGTACAATGTTTTTGTACAGATTATAATACTCACAGTAACAAATATTTCATATAATGATGTTCAGTGTTTGTAGGTTTCTGTTATTATGCCACTTAAAACATTCATAAATTAATTATTTAAAAACTAGTATATAAATGTTTAACTGATTTTTCATTATGGTTAAGCACATTTCTAACAAAATTTTTTCTTGAAGATTCTAAAAGCACCTAAACCTTCTAGACAGGCTCTTCAAGAAATTGATACAAATTGTGAGGTAAGTCTATTATTTTGGAATATTATATGTGTTTGTGACATTTTCATTTTGTATATTTTTAAAAGGCTTTCAAGCTTTACTTTGTATGAAAACTTAATACATGATGTACCATCATAATTGTTAACTGTCATTTCTGTCATAATTTTACTTGGAATATTGTGATCCTTATTTTTTAGTGATAGGGTTGAAGAAGAATACAGAAAATGTAGATTTATTAACATGAGATATTTAGTTAGCAAGGTGTTAGTGTTAAAAATTTTTAAGTCATTAGAAGAACAGAAATTTTGGATTCAAAAGATGATTTTCAGAATAGTTTTCATGAAGGGCTTCTTTCCTTATTGTCTTTTTGGTAATTTTATATAGGATTTAATTTATATATATAAGGCATTGTGGTTAATCTTGTGAACCTCAACTTCCAGAAAACCTTCTATGTATAATAGAATGATTGAGCTTATGAATATGAAAAGTTAGTGTGGATAAATAATTGTCTTTGTGATACAAGATTAAGACAGGTAACAGAAATAGTTTTCTAATGTAAAGAATGTTATTAATGTATCTTAAAGGTTTGTTTTTGGATCTTGCTTTCAATTACTCATGTTATTAATTTATATAGATGTAATTTTTCCAACTTTCATGATGCTACCAAGGTTCAGAATGCCAAAATATAAGATCTTTAATACTTAAGTTTCTATTATCTACTTTTGGTATGGAAATCTAAAAAAATCAAAGGATATAGGTCTGATGGTCAATAAAAATCTGAAGCCTTTAGTTTGGTGTCTAGCTTCAGTTAAAAGAGCAGTTAAAATTGTAGAATTTAAGAACTTTGAATTTACAAGCTAAAAGTTATCTTCTTATATAGGACTGGTGGGGCTTCATTTGAAAAGGGTTTGCAAGCTGTGGGAAATGTCATGAAAAAATGTTATTTTGCCTGATCATGGAAAACAATTTGAAAAATGTGTAAAATAATGCAGAACCAGAAAAAAAACTCAATGTGTGATATGTGAGGTTAATTTTATATATTTATGGTTCATTTATTTTAAAGAAGGGAATGGATTGTTTTGTGTTTCACTAAAAAAAATATTGGAAAAGCTAGTCAGATATCTGGTTATTTTGGCAATTTGACAAACTGTACCTGAAATTCTTTGTTCTAATTTGAGGGCATTCTAAAGTAAGGTCTGGTGAGAGATTTGTTTCTTCACTCACCATTTTTATTAAGATGAATTACTGGAAATAATAAGATTTTGTGACTTAATCTAATCAGATTGTTATTTTTAACAATAATGTGTTTAATTTTAATAATTTTTGTATTCAATCACACAGTACTTGATGGCTGCAGCCTACATTTTGGAACTTGTGAGAAGTGGATGATTAGTAATATAATTTGAAATAAGCAATTTCTTTTCATTTAGAATAAGAAATGTTATGTTTCAGAATGCTATTCAGCATGCTGTTTTTGTCTAGAAATGTTTTTGTTTCACTACAACATGGGACAATCCAAAGAATAGATAGAACTGTTTTAAAGAACCAGTGGTTTTGGTAGAATTAACTTCTTCACATTTTATAACAGAGTTATGTACATATGTTTAAGATTTCTTTTCTTTTTTACCAAAAGTGAAATTGAAAAAAAAAAATCTGTGATGTATAGGCCAAAGGCATTATTTTATTGGGTGTACATTTGCTGTGGACTGCAGTTTTGCCTATTCGAGACCCATCAGCACAGCTTGAATCAGCAAACCAAATAAATACTATTAAGCTTTTTGTAATGGCAAAATTTATAAAATATCTGTGGGGTTTTGAGTCCATTATACTTCACCATATAGTAACATAAATTAGTTTTGGTATGTGAATAATGTTATGTCATTGAAGTAACATTGTGTTCTCTTGATACAAATTAACAAGTAAAATAAAGGCAAATCTAATATTGCTATTGTTAAATCATATTTACCTACTTTTCTGCTTCATAACATGTCCTGTGTGATCCCTGAACTAAAAATTACAAAAATAAATTATGCTAAGCAAGAACACTATTTGATTAAAAGAAAATGGATACAAAGCAGTAATTCTTTGTAATACCAATTTTAAAATTAAATAAGTAAATTGGAATCTAATCATATAAAGTATTGTCATTAATATTCTCAAGGAAATCAATAAAATTTTATTACAGAATGCATTAACAATAAGAAATCAGAAACTTAGCTCACTCACCACAGTGATATGTTACTTGAGCATTGTAATTAACTTTGCTAAGGAACATGTCTTTTCATACTTTTAAACAATGATATATCAGGCACTAAACAGAGAATCTGTCTCTTCTCACAGATAATGAATTTTTAAGGTTTTTAGTAGTATATTGTTGAGGTGTGAATTCAATGTCTTTACTCTCAGGCCTGATGAAGAGAGCTATTCATTGTGGTAAGACATGTTTTTATTCTTAAAGTTCACCTCATAGCCATATTCTATAAATACTTTAAAAACATTTTGAACACTGTAGGACATTCCATAGCAATGAAAGAACCAATTTTGTGTTTTTCTTTCACTGTCCCCTCGGTGTGGATTCCTGTATGTGGTGAGGGGACCTCCCAGGGAAGGTTCTGTTCTGTCTGGTTACCTTCTCTGGGATCTAAACATCCACCCACGTGTTTGCTGTGCGTGGCGACCCGTGAAGGGGAGGAGAGGATCCTGGTGGATGAGGGGTCCAACCCTAACACACCACTTTGGCCTCGAATTCTTGTAGACGGGCAGCCTTTGGGTGGCCTCCCTTGGGTCAATCGGCTGGTCCACTTGGGCTAGAGTCAACCAAGTACCAGTGTTGGAAGTTCTCAACGGGTGTTGTGGACGTTGTGCCTGATGTTGGTGTTTGGGTATAGTGCTCACGAAACCCTGGCGTTGCTGCATTGTCCTTGCATGACTTTGTAGGGCTCCATGGTGGGTGGGGTCAGTGGGTACCGAAATTTTTCCTTTTTCCTATGGATCCTACAAAAAATTTAAATAAAATTGTGAAAAAAACAGTCAGTGGGTAAGCGACCACGTCTTGAAGACTCTGAACCGTAATCTTCAACATCAGTAACACACGTACCTCATTTTCTTATATTACATTCTCTTTCGGAAAACCTTTAGGGCAAATGTCTTATATAGATTCTGAATGGCAATCTTCAACATCAGTAACACACGTACCTCATTTTCTTATATTACATTCTCTTTCAGAAAAACCTTTAGGGCAAATGTTCCCCTTTTTTATCCAGAAGGAACTAGAGGGACTTGCTGGCTCTCCAAAGTCAGTAAAGAAGCTTCAATCTGGTGACATTGGTTGAAACATCCACATCCCAACACAGTGAACACCTCTTGAATTCAAAGGCAATTGGGGATATACCTATTGAGGTTACACCTCATGCTACTTTGAATTCTTCATGAGGAGTTATAGTTGAGAGGGATTTGAAGAATGTTCCCAAGTCGGAGATTCTCGCTGGTCTCTCCACTCAAGGAGTTTCTGCAGTGAGGCGCATCTCCACTCGCAAAGATGGAGTTACACTGCCAACAAATACCCTCGTTTTCAGTTTCAGATACAGGCATTTCTTCTGATACATCTTTTTCTCCCACCCCAAGAGGCAAAACAATTATTCGTTCGCATCCCCAGTCACTGGACTCCCCTTCCAATAACAAAAACCTGCCCACTCGACCCAGGGCAGGATCCATGGAGGTTGATAGACCTCCTCCGACTAAAGACAGTAAAGAAAAAAGACGTGGTCATAAACAGAAGGGTTCTCCAGCCACTTCATCTACCCGTTCTTAAAAATGCCCACCTTGATACAATGGAACTGTCAAGGTTTACGTTCTAATCTGGATGATATCAAAATACTGATTGCTTCCTACCATCCTGTTTGTCTTTCTTTACAGGAAACATTTCTCAAACCTGCTGATACAGTCTCCATTCGGCAGTTTTCTCTGTACAGAAATGACAGGTTGTGTGACGGTCGATTACATGGAGGGATAGCACTGTTTGTTGATCAGCATGTGCCCACCCTGTCTTTGTCACTCAACACACCCTTGGAGGCCGTAGCCATCTGTGTTTCCTTGGGTCATACCATCACTGTTTGTTCTCTGTACCTGTCCCCTGGAAAGACCTATGATCAATCAGACCTTGATGCTCTCCTTGAACAGTTGCCGTCTCCCTTTCTACTCCTGGGGGACTTTAATGGACATCATCCCCTCTGGGGAAGTGCTGTTATTGATGGGAGGGGTCGTTCTGTAGAGCGTATGCTCTCTGATCACAATCTTTCTCCTGCTTCTCTTGATGTCCTTCTGATTGTCTTTAACCGGATCTGGCAGGAGAATGTTTTTCCTGATGCCTGGCGCTAGGCTATTATTTTACCTTTCTCTAAGCCAGGGAAAGATCCCAAGATTCCTTCAAACTACCGTCCAATTGCTTTGACGAGCTGTCTCTGTAAGACCTCAGAAAGGATGGTTAATGCTCGTCTTGTTTGGTTCCTCAAATCAAACAATCTCCTCTCGCCCACCCAGTGTGGGTTCCGACGACAGCACTCCACCACAGACCACCTAATTTGTCTTGAAACATCAATCAGAGAAGCCTTTCTCAAACGCCAACATCTTGTATCAATATTCTTTGACATAGAGAAGGCTTACGACACAACATGGAGTTATGGCGTTTTGTGAGACCTCCATATGTATGGGTTACGTGGCCATCTACCCATGTTTATTAAAATTTTTTTAATGGACAGGAGATTCCAAGTTCATGTGGGTTCGACACTTTCCGTTCTTTTGTACAGGAACTTGGAGACCCTCAGGGCTGTGTATTGAGTGTCACACTTTTCATTATAAAGATAAATGCCATCACTGAATAACTCCCTCTCACTGTTGCGAATGGGCTGTATGTCGACGACTTTCACATCTCATGTCAGTCGTCAAACATGAGATATATTGAGCAGCAACTACAAACTGCCCTTAATCGTGTACTGAAGTGGACTCTGGCGAACGGCTTTAATTTCTCTCTCTCTAAAACCGCTTGCATGCACTTTTGCCATCAACGGGGTATTTACCCTGATCCTGAACTTCATATTGGTGAAGTTTTGCTGCCAGTGGTCCCGGAGACCAAGTTCTTGGGGCTTATCTTTGATCGTAAACTGACCTTTATACCACACTTAAAGCAGCTTTGGGTCAAATGCACAAGAGCACTGAACATCCTCCGTGTCCTCTCCTCTACCAGTTGGGGGGCAGATCGATGTTCAGTGTTAAAGGTATATCGTGCTCTTATTCGATCAAAACTCGACTATGGATCAATGGTCTATGGCTCTGCCAGACCCTCGGCCTTAAAGATGCTGGACCCCATTCATCACCAAGGACTTCGACTCTGCACTGGGTCTTTCCGTACCTCTCCAGTTCAAAGCTTATACGTTGAATCTCATGAACTTTCTTTGCACCTTCACCGTTTGCAACTATATTTACTATATTATTCAAAACTTCGTTCCTTACCAAAGCATCCCACCTGGGGATGTGTTTTCCTTCCTTGGTGGGCAGTACTTTTTTAGAACAGACGATTTGTCATTGCTCCGTTTGGCCTTCGCATCCGGGTGCAATTGGATGAATTGGGTCTGTCCTTGGATAACATTGCAGATTCCACAGGTCAGCCCATCCCACCATGGCTTATTACAGCCCCCAAATGTGACCTTTCTTTCAGTCACCTAAAAAAGGCAGATACTCCAGATTGGAAGTACCGTCTTTTATTCAATGAATATCTTTTGAACAATCATTCAGTTCCCATTTATACAGATGGTTCCAAATCAGGTAATTCAGTGGGCTCTACTATGATTTGCTGTGGTTCAGTAGTTGCACGCAGAATCCCCTCTACAGCTTCTGTGTTCACTACTGAACTGTATGCCATATCTCTTGCCCTGGATCATATTGCAGCTGAGCAGTACTCCTCACACCCTGTTCACGCTGATATTCAAAACCGACTGGCCCATTTCTCATTAACAGCTACTTCAATCCAGTTTTTCTGGATACCAGGCCATGTTGGTATTCGCGGGAACGAGCTTGCAGACATGGCAGCTAAATCTATCTGCTCCAGCACCATCACCCCTGTGCCTTTTCCGTACATGGACTATGGTCTTGTCTTCAAGGCTTGGCTCCGTGCCAGCTGGCAGTCCACTTGGAGTGAGCAACGCGACAACAAGCTTTTTCAAATCAAACCCTATATTGGACTTTGGCCATCTAGCTTCCGTAAAGTTCGGAAGGAAGAAGTTGTTCTCACTAGGTTACGCATTAGTCACAGTTTTTTTAACTCATTGTTTTCTTTTATCTGGAACTGATGCACCAATGTGTAGTTTGTGTAACACTCAAATCACTATCAGCCATTTTTTACTTTCTTGCCATCGTTACAATTCTCAACGACGGCAATATTTTAAACATATTTTTTCTCAGGGTCAATCTGTAACATTGGACAGTGTTATTGGTGATGGTGACTCTGTCCACCTTGATAACGTTTTTAATTTTTTAATGGCCATTAATCTTTTTAATCTCATTTAAGTGTTGCATATTTATTCATTACACCTTTTTAATTGTGGTTCCTTTTTTACAGTTTTAATCTCTCTCATTCAATTTGACATTGGACAATGGCCAGAACATTACATAACTCGACACCAGGACTGGAAAGGCCAACTTCAGGTGACTAACACTACTGTTTGAACTACTCGTTAGTCGTCCTGGCAAGTTGTTATTACACTTTTGCTACATATCATTTCACACTTTTACTACTTTACCTTTTAGTTCTGGCCATATTGACTCATAACCCAGAATCAGAACTGGAAAGACCAACTTCAGGTGACTGACTGTGGTTTTTATACTTACCTGTTTGTCTTCCTGGCAGGTTATGATCATTACCATTCTGCTACCGGTAGTCCTTTACAACTTTGTTGACTGGATGTCAACATTGGTTTTTACACCATTTTCTGTTTTAATTGCTGTTTTGTTTTTACCTTCATTTACTTTTACAAATTTTACTCCATTTACTTGACTTTTATCTTTTTACTGGACATTTGGCTACTCATTATTACGATTTTGCTTTGTGTCTTTTAAAACTTCTATTCTTTTACATTTTTGATAATAGCTGCTATGACACATAACCTGGAACCAGGACTGGAAAGTCCAACTTCAAGTGACTGATGGTGGTTCTTGAACTTACCTGTTAGTCTTCCTGGTGGGTTATGATCATTACCATTTTGCTAGAGTAAATACCTTATAACTTCTTATACTCTGCTCTCTCTCTTAACGTTGTAGACTAGGTGTCAACATTGGTTTTATACTTTTTTGTTTTACCTTCATTTCCTTTTATGTCTTTTACTACATTTACTTTATTTTTACATTTTTAACGGATGTTTGGCACAGATAGCCTCGCTGCTTTGTGCCATAAAACACTAAATCAATCAATCAGTCAAAAAACTTTCACTGTCTTTCATCTTCACTATAAAATCCTGGTATTTCATTTTCCTGGATAGAAAAGGTAGCAGGCTGGTGCTTGATGAAGCTGAAATAATAGTGAAGGATTTCTTTATAAACAGGATGCAATTTTCATTTGAGTGATGTAGTATACAAAGTTTCCCAGTCTGGTAATTGGTACATCTGGCTCCAAGTCTACAGCTAAAGTTTCGTGTTAATATTCTTGTAACTTCATTGCCCCCTTGAAGCCAGGAATAGTTAGTGGTAGCAGCTTATCCATCTTGATAATTTCTTTCATTGTCACACTTTAATTTTTTCTTCCCTTTAATTTTTCAGCTGGGAATTCATGATCATAATTTTCCCTCTTTTCAGCTAATGGCTCATGAGTTGTTCTTTCAAGTACTTTTCCAATCCCATCATGTCCTGGTAGAAACTTATCAAATATCTGTGTCACAAAAAGAACATTTTCTTATTTTATATCGAGTTGAAGGACCATAACTCAGAAAATGAAAGCCATTCAAATGTGCCACCATCTTTTGATAAGTTGTCGTACTGGCTGAAGGTGAGTACAAATGGTACTTGAGATATTTAAAGCCTATTCAGGTTTGTTGTATTATTAACCAAGTATAATGAATGAGCAAGTATGGCTCATGTTTTGAAAAAATTACTGTGAAGAGAAAATTTCAGCTAGATTTATTTTTCTGAACATACAGAAATTAGTATTAGTAAATATAAAAATTGAAATTCATAATACATTTACATGAAACTTATATTCTATATGAAATATCTTTAAAAATCTTTATTTCATGCTTTCATCTCTGCAAATAATTTCATTAAAGTCTAACTGATAAACAAAATTGTTCAACTGATAGCAATGCCAGTCCATGTAATCATTGCTGTCTCTTGATGCTTCTCCAATAATTTTTAACTTTGAGAAATACTTTTCAACACTTGTAGTTGTCACTGGCATCATCAGAAAGAACAAGTAGGCTATGCAGACCTCAGTAAAATTTGCTAAAAGAGAATGGTTCTCTGTGAGCAATAAATTAACAAGTTCCTTGATAGTAGGAAATTTATTGATTTCACTTTTCAGAGCAGATTTCAAGCTGAGGATTTCTGGAGTGAATGATTCTGATACATCTTTCTGATATTTGCTAGCAAATACTGTTTCTTCCTTAAGCAGCTGTAAGTCTGAGAGGTTCTGCAGTATATGTAGAAGGTGGAAAAAACTTCATGAAGGAAAGTGAAACAAGGTTTAAATAGATTCATGATAATGTCTAAGGTGTAATAACAAATGCTTACTTGGAACACATTTTCTAGATATGTCAATCTTTGATCTTTGCAAAGATCATCTGAATGTCGCTTCACGGATCTCGGACATTTTTTCTCAAATTTGGGGAGAACTGACCAGCCTTTCACTGTGACTAATGTTTCTTCTTGTAGATCTTCAAACTGGTTTCTGTAGTTGTGAAATTCATCCCTATACACTATTAAGAGCTCTGCAACATTAGTCAGCTCAGCTGTTTTCAACTGAAACACTTTCAACACTAAATTTATAGACTGTAATATTTTGCAATAGAAAGCTAAAAGACAAACAGTTGATATTTTTGAGAAGTTATTTAAGTGCATTGGCTTCATTACATTTGTCTGATTTTGAGATACACAAAATTATTTTAGCCAGATCTTTTTTGAACTTCACAAAATTGTATTTTGATAGCAAATGCTGCATCAAAGCTTTTAGCCCATATCGTTGGAGTTCAGACTTTCAATAGATAATCCTTCTTCATGTGGCTTTGCGTGAAATTCAAAATGAAACAAACAATTTAATCGTTTGCTGCTTATTGTTGCTGAATTTGGTTAAGCATTTCAAGCACTCGTAGAATATTTATACACACTTTACTGAACAGCCATGCTCCTAGGAGAAGTACACAGGTTGTTAGTGATTATGCAACAAAACTGGAAAGTTTCAGCTAACAAAAAATAATTTGTTACCAACAAAATTAGAGATGAATACTACAAGTTTTATTGCCTTGTTCACTTAAGTTTTTGTGTTCTCTTTTGTTTGATTTTTTATTTACACAAAATTATTTCAATTGCAGATACAAGAATGTAAAACAATTTTACTATAACAGGATGAAATAAATTACAAGAAACTACATTTTCAAAGAAATAAAACATAATTTTAAACTCAAAAAACTGATGGTATCTAGTGAAAGACTAATGGTTTGACTTAAGCCCATAAGCTTCACTTTGTTTCAGAAACAATAATGTAAAATCTGATATCTCTATGTATATATGTATGCTTAATGTTTTGTCCTTTATCCCCTTATGCTTACATAGTATATTAATAGTACATTATATTGCTAAGTACAATCTTATTCTTAGTCTATTAACTCAATCCATATGGGTCACAGCTCAAAGGGTCATGTTATCCTGTTTGTTGATTCACACTCAAAATTTTATTGAACTACTATTTTATGAATTTATGTCAGTAAGTGTGGTATCAGACTGTAGATTATAATTCAAATTTTAGTAATATACATTGTTTTAAGTTTTATCATTTTAAAGGAAAATATTAAAAATGCACATAAATATCAATTTTGGGGTGTCACGTAGTATGTTGAATACAGCACTGATTCAGATTAGATGTTTGTGATGTCAAAATACAAAATATATAGTTTTGTATGCATTAGGAACTCATTATCAATATTAACAAACTAAAATATAAAATGTGAACCTCTTTTCTATTTGCTGAAATATCATTCATGCTATGAATCAACACAGTGGCCCTTCTCACCATTTCCATTTTTGGAAATGCTCTCTTATACACTTACTTCTGTCCATGACATATAAATAACCAATTGAAAGCTCAGAATGTTTCTGTAGTGGATTTCTTAGACATTTTCTAGTATTACAATATCATCTCATTCTTTCAATACAAATCTTCATGCTGGTAAATTGAGTCTTTAGTCTGCTCAAAGTTTCATATTTGTTTTAGATCCAAATACAACTTAATTACCAAGATATATAAATTATAGTTGAAGTACATGTTGTCATTATAATAACTTATTTTTTGGTTATCTCAAATGTAGATATAAAGCCTAAAAAAATTACTTTGTTTCACTTTTTCATGTGCAAAATATAAAAAGGCTTAGCAACATATGACAAGCAGCAAATGAGTTCAAAGGTTGTAACTAGAAGAAATAATTGTTTGTTTTATTTTTTATTTACTGTTCTGTGTTTGAAGAAAAATAAGTTTAAGGTCTTATTTTTAAATAGTAATAATGTGTATACATACATAATATTACTGTATTTTTCAAAATACTAGTCTACTAAAACAATTAAGAGAGGTCTAAAGGCTAAAGGTTAAAGATAAGTTTTATATTATTGGATATGGTAACATGAGTGTAACTTCTGTGTTGTTAGCCAGGCATGGCTGAAAGGTCAATATAATAAAAGTTAATAAATTTATATAACTGTATAATGTCATGAGATTTAAGTTATTTAGTCTAAGCATTAGTGTTTTCGTGTTATAAGTTGCAGTCATTTCTAGGATGAAAAAAGCATGATTATATTTATATATATTTATGTGCTCTCTTTAGTAATTTCCATTATCTCACAGGATGACAAAACATGTGATAGAAGGCATTCTCGTCGATCTTCTAGAAGAGTTAGTTTTGCTGACACTTGCCAAATCAAGTAAGATTTGAATTTATGAAAAACATATCTTTCATCTGTAGGAACTGTTATTGTTTTTCAATATCTTTAATAGTATTTTGTTATATTATTCCAAAATACCCAAAAGTGTTCCAAATAAAAATATTTCTGATTAGATACTTATATCTGTACATGTTTTCACATCTAATTTGCTAATGAAACTAAAACACAAGGAAAAAGAAGAAAGTAAATAATTATTTCCTTTCACTGTCCTTTTGTTTTTTTTATATAAAAGTGGTATTAACTAAGTGTAAAAAATGTTTTTTGTAAAAAAGATGATGACAAGATTCTTGATCTATAAATATCAATTCTAAATTTGGTGAGAGAAAATGTGTATGAAGTAAAACTTCTTTAACTTTTTGGTTTGTGTGATATTACATCACAATAAAATTGATAATAGTTACTTACAAATCTGTATTGATTCTATGTTGGTTTCTAGTAAGAATAATATCTCAACTGTACACGTTGTGTATAGTAAACTACTGGCACTTTGAAAAATACCTGGGAATGTCGGTAACACTGGTAATTAATATTGTAAAACTTGAACTAATTTGATCATAAATATGGATCTTAAGTGCACCATACATAGCTTAAACCTCATCTGTATTATGCTGACCAAAGACCTCAGCCTGCATTGTTATCATATTTTCTAAATTTTCTTTAACATCTTGATAATTTGTACACTGGTAGTAAACAAAACAGAGAATAAGATTAGATAATTAAAACCTAAGGAATACCTGTGCCAATCTTTACTTGTGTGCTTCATGCTGGTGCTGGTGGGGCCTTTCACTCAACATTAGAGCTCATCAGGTCAGGTGTGCATTAAACATACCAAGCTTTAGTCAAATTGCTGTTTGTATTATTCATTGGTAAAATAAATTATTATAGTGTGTTCTTCTTTTTCCTGGTTAAAGTCTATAGATCACATCAGCATATGTATTATAGTGTAAAATTATGCTTGAGAAAAAAAATTGACTTTATGCATATGTAGAGATGTTATTAAAATAACACTTCTTTCAAACCTCAAGCACACATCCATACGTTTTATTAAAATCTAGGGAATTCCATGTTGATGTAGCAACTTTAACAACCAGCAACAACACTCAAGAAGAGATATGTAAGTATATAAACTAATTTTAGAAAATTTAATCAACTAACTTTGATATCATTGGGTTATTTGATAGTCATTTCCATGTTGTTGTTTTTAAGGCTATATTCTGATTTCATTTTTATTGTTTAAAGTTTTTTCTATCAATGTATGAATCATTTGACAGGTTAACACTTCCTTTTTTTGTTAAGTTTAATCTGCACTTTACTGATTTAAACCTAAATAAAATTATCAAGTTAAAGTTTTTGCAACTTAAAAACAAATAGCAGAGATGTCTTTTACAGTAAACATTAACCATGAGAGGAGGAGGAAGGGATTCTTTTTTATTATTATTTAAATGGCAAATGAATTCAGAGAATTAGTGTATCTAAAAAAGTGCAGCTTGTAATTTAGAGTAATATTTTGAATTTATGAAGTGAAGCTCATATATTTATGACACTCATCATGTTTTTAAATAGATTTAATTTTAACAAGATAGTTTTTGTTTTTTACCCTATTATTGCATAGAAGACAACCACCAGCTTCTCTGTATTAGTACAGTTTCAGTGTACATTAATATATTAAGATTGTTTAATAAACTTTGTTTTTCTATAATGGAAAAATCACTGCTACCTCTTACCATTCCTTTGAGGTCATTTGTTGAACTTGAGTAGTACATACATATAATTTGCTTTGGTAATTTTTAACTATATGGTTTACAGTAAAAAATGGGAGTCTTGATGAAAATGATCCTGAAAGTAATTTGGCTGGGTAAGTAGTTTATAGTTTGAAATCATTTAACCTTATTTTTAATACCTTAGATATCAAATTACAATTACAATACAAACAATTCTGAGAAGCTAACTTGTCTTGCTCTACACTTGTAGATATCTAATTTATACTCAGAAGTTATGTATGTTAATTATACATGATTCACAACAATATTGATAGCAGTTAAACTTACATAAAAGGATCTTGTATAGAGATTAATGATTTGATTATTGTACAGAAAAAATAGGTAACACAAATTTGTAACTTGAATGCTTAAAGAATGCTGATGATGAGAAAACATTTGGAATGCTTAACGAATATCAGTTGCATGAATTGATTATTAGAAAGATTTTCAGTAGATATTTGATACTTATAAATAACTGCTAAATAAAAGATAGGACAATAAAGATAAGCAAACTGGTTACTCTTCAGGAAGATGTTCAGTTAGGTAATTTGTAATTTTACAGTAATATAAAAAATGTCGGTTAGAAATTTTGAATTTGACTGTTGTGTAATGAGATATTTAGTAGAGATTTGTTATATGTACTAGATTGCTGTATAAAAATGTTCTATATTAAATATGGAATTACCTCTCTTAGAGTTTATTCTATTTTACTTAAAATAATGTGCTGAATATTTAAGCAATTTATAAATGTAAAAATTACTGTATATCATTAGTTTATTGGGAAATATCATTGTAGTTTTAAGAAAAGTACACATTATTATGGCTTTCTAAAATTGAATTGTTTAATACAATGTTATTTGTAATGTTTTTTCACAGTTTGTGTAATGGTATAAAATATATGTCTCATTACTATATGATGTTATTGAAGTCTTAGTTTATAACACAAAAATGAATTATTGTAAACATTTCTTTAGGAATCCTGGAGATTCAACACCTTTTGTTTTCCAATTACCTTCAGGTAAATACTTAAAATGTCTGTTGATCTGTAAGATCTTGCAGCCAAACTTTCAGTATCGTAAACTAACAACCTGAAACTTAAGTAACATAAAAGTGGTACAAAATAAAAAATAATTGATTCTTCATTGATAAGTACCTCTGTGATAATGTATTAAATTAGATCACAAAATATGTATGTGACATTAAAAGTTTGTAGTTGATACAAACCAATTATAACGTGTGCTTTTATCTAAGCTATGATTGTGTATAATATTACTTTGTATTCATGTATGCACTACACCAAAAAACTAAAGAAGCAGATATCAGAAAAATTGTATCTAAATTTAGCTTCTTCAAAAGTCTTTAATTTTGTGAATATGTTCTGTAGTGAAATTATATATCCTCTCAGGTTTTTTTACTCAAGATGTTATCTAGCATGTAATCCAGTTTCTGGCGTACTAAAGCTGAGGTGTGTTTAGTATGGTTTCAAGCAAAATATCTTTGCTAATGAATTTAATTAGATTGGTATTCCTAGTTGAAAATATCTGATTTGTATTATATCTCCTGTACTTCTAGTTTAAAAAGTGTTTGAGACAATAGGAATGACACAGACAAAGATGTATTGAGTAAATCAGGTAATGCTGATAAGATGAAATTATTGTGTGAAATAAAAGGTGATGAAATGAAGAGGAAATGTGTAATGTTTTTCATAAAAACATCAACAAGAATACTAAACAAATTAAATGATTAATTTGCTGAGCTTCATATATATCAATATATTATTGATAAATAGAAAATATTAATTAAAAAAAAACAATAATGAACAATTTGATGAAGATAAGAAATAAAGCTTTAAAAATATTGTTGAAATTCAAAGTATTTATAAATTCTATATTGAAAACTGAATTTAAATTCTTGTAAATATTGGAAGAGTCTTAGGATTTGGTATAAAATCAAGATAAATAATATATGGGAATTTAAAACATGCAATTATGGATTGTAAAATAATAAGAAAACAAGGTTGTAGATACTGTAGACATTATTTACTATTATGTAATACAATATCATGTATATTGCTTTTTTTCAAGGTATAATGATAATATTGTTTGCAATGGAATTATGTAAAACGTAGAATACTCCTCAGACTTGCAACACCTTATTTAATAGTGCGAGTGCAAAATACAAGTCTGTTTTGTTGTAGGCTGACAAGAGAATAATAATAGGAAGAAATTCAAATGGGCTATTTTGAGCAGATTTTCTTTTCCTTGTAACTTTAACATGCATACTTTCTTTTTGTGCATTTTTATCTGTACAGCTTTAGCAGTCAGTAGTAAAGGTTTTAAAGTGTTGTTTGAACTGAATATTTACTGTTTAAGGTGCTTTTTAGCCATACATTCTATTGGGGTTTTTTCAATTCTTTTTTTTGAAATCCCTATTATGAACAACTATATTATCATAGTTCATGAAAAAGATAAATTTTATACATTTATTTAAAGGTCTTTGTCAAGCCAGTTGTGAATGGCTTATTATGTAAAACTTGTAAGATGGATTGTAACAAATGATCTTATTAGGAAAAAATGATTTATAAAAAATATTTTTTCAAAGGGCATTGGATTAAATATTGATCAACCAATGCTTATTAATAAGGGACATTCTTGAACTTGCTGTATTTTGTATGCTTGTGCCATTAGAATTTAAATTAATTATAATTACATGTTTATACTTAATGACAATATTTTATTTATAAAGACAAATATGAAATTATTCATATTAAGTCTAAGAATGATTTGGTTCTTCAAAATATTTAAAAATCAGTTTGTGTGAACTGTTTTCAAGCGATTGTATCAAAATACAAGAAGGTTAAAAACCAAAATTACAAATTTTAGTAACACTCTACATTATAAATTATGACATAATTGTAATAAGTGAGATATGGTTGGATGCTTACATTTTGGACTCTGAGTTATTTGACAAACATTATATTGCATGTGGGGTAGACAGACAATGAGATCTGGTAGAGTGATGATAGTTGTTTAACCTTGAACATGATCTTCATTTTAATTGTTATGGTTAAGAATAGTTTTCTAGTAAATGCTTATTTTCCACTTTTGTCAGGTATTGAATATTTAATTTTCAAATATATTATGGAAAACTACATAATACTTACAAATTACATGTAAATAAATTATTAATTTTTGCTTATTTTAATTTACCTCAAATAATTGGTAAAGAATTTAATTTTTCAAGCAGCTTAAAATACTAATTGTCTTTCTTGTTTTATTATTTTCATTTTCATCATATCATGACCTGTTGAATGTAATTGAATTTTAGACTGAGTCATCAGTAAGATTAGTAATGTTGTTGTATCAAAAGATATTGCATTAGTTCATGAAGATAAACATCATTCATCTCTAAATACTGGCCTTGTAATAAAACAGGATTTTTTGATCTGTCAAGTCACAAAATATTTCCTTCACCTTTTTGCTATGAATTCATTATAAGAATGTCACCTAACCCTTTTGCATTGAGTAGGTCAGGGTATTCATGTCAAATGTTTTGAATTAAATTAATTTATTATTAATATTTGTGAATAAATGTGGCATAAAAATGTAATTAATAAAGCCATTTTTTGTATTAAGTTTTTTAATTTTATAAAAGAAAATAGTTTCTGATATGGTACGTTAATCCCTCTCATACATATAGCTATTTTCATTTAATTGCTACCCTCTATATACAAACATTTTATATATGCTAAAAGTCTTACACTCTCTTATACCTCACAATCATGATGGTTCAACTACATCTCAAGTGTAAATTATCATGGAATAACCCTACACTAGTAGAAATACGGCACACCTTACTGATGCATGCAACTCCCTCTGTTCAATTCCACTGAACTGTAACTTCACATTAAGCAGTACACCAGTGCAGACGTTTTTTATTGTGCTTTCTTCAAGTAGAAATATTTTTTACTACAGCTTATATCTGTAGTTTTACATGATAACTTGCCTTTATTTTTCTTTCTTTCTTTTTTTCCAATTCTTCCTCATTACCTGTTTAATTTTGAAGTTACTACTTTGGAAGCTTTAACACCTATATCTAGCACAATTGCTAAGGCTTCTGTTTGGGGAAACTTGACTGAGGAACTTTCAGCTTTCATTTGTTGGGAGATTAATTGTTACATAAATTGACCTTCTTCTCCCAATTTTGTGAGACCTTTTCCTGAATTTGCCAAATCTGTTCACATTCACGATAATTGACGGCCTTCTTCCTCCAGTTGACTATGCCATACTTTCCCAAGCTTTTTTTGCAGAATCTGCTAAGCCTAACTCAGTCTTTGTAGACATGATTTCTAAAGCATTTCATATTATCCATTTCCCTAGTTACAATAATTTTGTTCTTTCCTTATTACATGAAACCCTCGAGTATTTTTTGAGTTGGTGGTGGCTGTCATGAGTCATTGTGAAACAGTTAGTCTTAAACTTGGTACAGCCATGATATAAAGCAGCATGAGGTTCATAGCACTTAGTAAATCTTGTCTGGTCTTTTGGTTGGTGCAGACTGCAATATAATGGGGATCTTTGCAATGGATGTAACATACAGCCATACAGGCTGTCATTGTATGCCCAAAACATAGGCACTTGAAGCATTATATAATCTT
Source organism: Tachypleus tridentatus (assembly GCF_004210375.1). NCBI lineage: Eukaryota > Metazoa > Arthropoda > Merostomata > Xiphosura > Limulidae > Tachypleus > Tachypleus tridentatus. The sequence goes on along the minus strand of NC_134832.1, from coordinate 92,971,469 downwards.
GGGTCCATGATATTTAGCTGATTTAACTTGTGGGTGATTGAAGTCTACTTCAGCTCCAAACTTTCTCTCACTCCATCCATTTTATGCCAACTTTAGTCACCTGCAATACGTCTTGTCCTTTCTACCCTCCATCTTTGCTCTGGCATTTATCAGGTCCTTAGCAAAGACATTGGATTTTGATTGTCTCAATAAGTCACTTCCTGTTCTTGCACATTTCATTCACCCTTCTTCAGTGGTGGTTTATCAAGATCAATGGAATGTCTTCTGCTGTTGGCCTTAGAGCTGGGTTTTTTCCTTCTCAAGTCACTGTTCCTCTTATTTTAAATTTCCTCACTGGCTGTTTAGTCATAGGATTTCAATCTCATTCATTGCTGAATATTGAGCAGTATTGTTGCACATCTTCCATTTTCTCTAGAAGTATTTAGTATTTACTTCCTCTATCCTCTCCCTTTTACTGCATTCCTTCTGGATTCATAAGGATCCTGCTGGATTGGAATGCCAATGCAGTTCTTCACTGTCTTATTTTACTTCCATTTGAACCCCTGTCTTCCTGTTTGTTTCACTTGTCTCATATGAATTATTTCCTACCCCTGTTAACCTGTGGACATTGTTTAGCTGATATATTTGCCATTGATGTTTCTTGCACTCTGTACCATTCCACATATGTTCTCTTTTATCCAGATAGATCTTTCTTCCCTAAAACTTAGGCAGATCATGAGGAAAATTCTTCCCTCTTGCCAATTTCAATTCTTTCCCTCTCTCACTTTTATTTCCAGTCAGATCTAGATAAACTTCTATGTCCTGTATATGTCCTTTGTTGTTATATTGCTTGTTTGGCTTCCTTCCATTGTTTCTGTTCCCACCTTTTCTTCCCTTAGCAACATACTTCTGTTTGTATTCTTTCTTCTTCCATCCCTACCAGTTGGGTTTGGCTTTTGATTTGACTGGCTTGTTCATCTTTGTCTTCTTCTTCCCAAATGCCACTCCTGATTTTGTTGGATCATATCAGAAACCTTATCTTTTCTCTGGTGTCTTATCTCCTTCACCTATTGGAGGAAGTTAATCAGTCAGACGTGTGAACTCCATCTCGCGTATATGGTCATCCCCCACTATCTTCATTGGATACCTGTTAATTCCTCATCAGAGTACTGTCTTCTACCTGTCGCCATCTTTCAATCTTTGGTGAGGCTATAACTGGGTAAGTTATCTTTTTTTAAATTTACATTTTAGTTTCTTTCAGTGGTGTCTTTTTTCTTTTTTCATTAAGGATCCTGCTATGTGGCAAGCATTACCTGTCCAGGTATACTTAATATACCTTAAATTCCCATTGTACAGCTATAAATAATTCATAAAATACAATTTACCCATGGCTCATCATGCATATGATTGAGATGGAGTAATCCACAATATTGCTAAGAGGTTTTTCCCTTGCATTATATTTGCTTCATTAATATGTCCATTTTAGACTGTACTAGCCAATAGCTGTCCATCCCTTTGATTGAATAAATTGTGTCGTCTGGTTTTCAAATTCACATTTTCGTCAGACATTGCACTGTCTCTAGTGGTTTTCTTTCAGTCCCTCCACCATGTTTTATCTCCCCTCATCTTCTAGTGATATATGGGAGTCCTTACAACTTTCCAGCTTCAAGCTACTGAGCTGGTGGACCATGAAGGTATCCTTCTGAATGTGATCACAGAATAGTAAAGAAAAACTTTAAAAAAATCCATTCATTAGAGAGTAGGGTGGTGACATTTTGCTGGTGTAAATGGCATATGATCTTCAAGTTGTGTGCTCCCTCTCTGTACAGTGGGCTCCAAGGGTTGATGTTGCACACAGCTTTTATGTGATTCTATTTGGAGTGTGCAGTTGCATGATTGGTGGAGGTGAATCCTTCTGTTTAGTGAACCCTCATGTTTTTGATGCACTCCAATTTTTGTTTGGTTCTATCCAAGGGGATGATGTTTCACATATCTGCTAATAAATATTCTCCACTTCCATGCAGTGGGTCTTGGAGGTTGCTGTGGTGCTCCAATCTTTGTACAGTTCTATCTGGAGGATACTGCTGCTTTGGATTTGTTCTGTCACATTGCAGTTCGTTCCTTCAGTAGGAATCCTTTGTCTTATCATTACCGCGATGTTGGTTCCTGGTGTTTAGATTTGGACTTAGAGTAGGATCAATCAGCATAAACCCTCACACGTGTGTTGCTTATGTTTCCTCTTCTTCACTCAGTTTGCTTCATGATCCATAACTCTAGGGGGTTAATGTTGCATTCAGCTCCTATGCAGTTTTATCTGGAGGATGAAGTGTTTATTTTTCATCAAAGGCCATCCACTTTTGTGCAGTGGGACCCAGAGAATAACATTACACTCCAAATTCCGGGGAATAATTTTCAATGAGATGACTGTTCTCCCTCTTGCACTTCTGCAGCATGAGGATAATGTTATGCAGTGGGGTGCTAATCTGATTGAGTTTGGTATCACCTACTACATGGGCTTATCTCTTATTACTGTCATTCAGATGTCATATACCTGGATATTTGATTAATTATGGATTTGTGCACAGGTGCTTGTTTTGTATAATGATTTGCACAGTATATAATTCTGTTGTATTGAACATGAGGTGAAGATGGTGTGGACCCTTCTTCTATCATGAATTGGAGGTTATATTCCTGATACCAGTTGGTTTATACTGCAGATGTCCAAGCCTGATATGGTCTGTCACACTATAGCTGCTTTACACCTTCAAGCACATCCATTTTAGGTTTCCCCACATTACTATTTGTAGATGTTTCTTCAGCAGAAATGATATGCTGTGGTTTGGATTACAATCCAATTGTTTCTCTCTCCCTTTTGTTTTCAGAGGATACCACTTTCCATCCCTTGCACTGGTTCTTCCATCTGTTCAGTGTAGGTAATGTACCATATTTGAAAGTTTATAATCTTTTACATTGAGAATAGGTATTTGCCTTCTTTCAAACTTTCCACTCTTCTCTCCAGTGAAAAATGGTGGTTTTTTTTCTGGGTAGACTCATAGTGATATTTGGGCAGAATCATACAGAGAGTTATGAAGGTGTGTCACACTCTTACTGGTAGAGGTTTGATGCATGATGATTTGCATGGCAGACTTGGTTAAGCCATGATGATTGTGGGGTATGAGGGGAGAGCAAAGCTTGTGGCATAGGAAAAAATTCCTTGCATATAGAGGGCAGCACTGAACAAGAATAGCTATGTGTGTGAGAGAGGTAAGTAACTATTATAAATATATTTTCAATATAGGAAAATTATGTATATATAACTTTAAAAATATCATGAATCTCCCATAGTATGAGGAATGTGACATTTGCTCTCTGTTTTCTCTCTTTTCTAATTTATTTACCACACCCCCAAGAAGTATGAAATGTAACATAAATTGCTCATTATATCATAATAATTGTTCGGGTGAAGCATAGTTTTTATAGTCTCCACTCTGATTTGGTTTCAGAACCATTAACTAGAAAATCAGACCCCTTTGCCATATCCTTTACTTTCATAAATTATCTGTAGTCTTCTCTCTGATGTTAAACACTAAATTATTTATAACTAGTAGAAAGTTAAAGTTTTAATCTATCAAATGATGCATTATGTTACACTGTCTGAAGTACAGAGAATTGTCTATTTTATTTCTGTTCTGAGCTTTTGAATGTTATTCAAATGCCATATACTGAAATAAATGTATACAAGTGGTGAGCAGGGCTACTGTGTTTGATTCAGTACATAATTCATACTTCAGCAAAAAGAAAATATGAGGTTATTTTATATTCCAAGTGCCAATATTGATAATTTGAGTTCCTAATATGTATGAAACTATAGACTTTGTATTTGGACATCACAAACATATAAGTTAAACCAATGATCCATTCAGCATGCTACAGATGTCTTTTTTAACATTTACTTTTAAATTAAAGAATTATCTAATATATAATAATAATTTTGAATTGCAACCTACTCTTTGATACCAAATTTGCTGATATAAATTCATAAAATAGTAGTTCAATAAAATTTTGAATGTAAGTCAACAAACAAGATGACATGGTCTTTGACTCATGAACCATCACAATAGAGTTAACATAACTGAATGACTGCCTCCATTTTGCAAAATGTGACTTGGACAATATGACTCAGTCAAACTAAATTTAAAGATACCTTGTTTCACAAGTTGGATTTGTAATATACTGTAAATGAAACTAATTCATTATTTATATTCAGTGAATAAATGATGCTCCAGTATGTAATTCAATTCAATTATTCATTTAATTGAAGGAGAATTTCAGTTTAAAATCTTAATGTTTTGGATTATTTGTTCTAGTCTTCTACATTTAAACTTGCATAAATATTTTACTTAGTGATGGCTGCAAAAATCTTGTTCCCTAACTTGCACTTCAATGAAAGATATATCAAGTGAATAATTTGCGTGTGTGTAGTGCCTAAATTATGTTTAAACTAAAGTTTATTATTTGAAAAATTAGTGAAATTGTGATTATTTTTCTACAGCAAGTGATGTGTCTAGCAGCAACAATTATACTTCATCACATCAGAAAATCACATCAACTGTTGAATGGTATGTGCAGATTATAAAATTATGCTCATTGGTTATTTATATGTATGATTGTGTATTACAGGTACTCTAATTATGTAAATTTGTTTATGCTTAAAAACTAGAAATAAAGATTTGTCAGTTTTCAGTCATATTCAATGCATTTATATCATTGTATAAATAGAATGTGATTCTTTATTTGCTTAGGCTATAAACCAGGTTGTGTGGTAAATGTTTGTAACATAAGGCTCATTTATTAATACTAGTTAGTGGGATAGGTCACTCAAGTTGCATTATGTTATATTTTAAACAAAGGTTAAAGTGGCTGTAGAAATAATCAAATACCCATTATGTGTGTGTGTGTGTGTGTGTGTGTGTGTGTATATATATATACATACACACACATGTGTGTGTGTGTGCATGCATGTTTTATATAGGTATGAAATATCCTAGTAAGAGTTGTATGTGAATAACAAAGGCAATTTAACTGAAAATTATTGTAAAAAGTACTCTTCAAATATGTAAATTAGTTATGAGTAATCAGTCATAATCACCACAGATAAGTGACACGTGGATGATGACAGTCAGATTAGCCTGCTCAGAAATTTGGACATTTTATGAAAGAATATTAGTTGCTAAGGCATTTACCTAATTACCAGAATTTTGAGTTCAGATTATGTCTATTCTTTCTCTTTACAATTTTTCTGAAAAAAAAAAAAAAAGAATACAGAACATTATATCACCTCTAAATATATGTTAATGGAAGTAATGAAAATAGATGAATAAAGCCAGATACACAAACTTTGTGATAAACAAAATTGAGGTTATATTTAACTAACTTAGGTAAAAAGCTTGTTTCTTAATAATAATAATAAGGTGAGTAAACTATTGGTTACTAAAGTTATTTCAGTGAAGTCACACACTTTCATAAAGCTAAAAATTGGGTCATACAAAAGAGAAACACAAGTATCTAGATAACAAGAGCTAGGTTAGTTATTCCACATGTGTTTCTTTATTAATTAAATTAGATCATTAAATTTAAACAAGCATGTAAGTTGAGAAAAAAAAAAAAGATCAGTCATGATGAGATTGGCTAATTTTCATTAGCTTAACCAATCATACAAATTAGTTAGATCAAAAGCAGTAAACATGCTGAATAAAAAGTTATATCACCCAAGTCATATAAATTGTGCTGTTTTTTATCTCTCTGTAATCTTCTTTTGTCTTTGAGCTCTCAGATTATGTACATATGAAAGTCAAGAAGATATATTTTGAAACATTCAAACATAAAAAAATTAGAAAGGGTTGTTGATGTGTAACACATAATTTGGTTTTATATCTATTGAAAGTGTTTTTGTCTGATTTATCTCTAGGGAGAAGGAATGCAATGAAAGAGAAGAATGTCATCAGGAACTTTTTGTGTACCAGGATCATGTGAAAGCTACTTCAACTAACTTCTTCCTTCATTCATTACACTGCAATTCCAATATCTCTTCAGAGTTCAATACTCTTCTGAACACATCTGTTAATAAGTATACATCTTTCCAGTATGACAGTGTTGGAAATAAAGTTATTGGACCTCAAAAAAGTTTGGAGTCATTAGAATTTCCCTCAGAGGAAAAAGAAAGAAATATGTTTAATGGAAAATCTTTGCTTTCTGAGTTAAAAGGCTCAAAAATTGAAGAAAATTATCATACACGTTTTTCATGCTCAAATGTAATAGATTTCAGTTCTGAAGCAGATAAAGGAAATATACAGAAACAAAGTTCTCAATCTGCAGTAATTCATACAGAGAGTTCAAGGAAAAAAACTGTATGATGGAAAGCGATTGCTCTCTCTGTTTTCTAGTCCCTCATTCACAGAAACTAACTCTAATGTATCATCATATCAAGTAATTAAAACAGATTTAGAGGAGATAGAATTTCCTGCAGAAGAGAAACAAAGAAAACTGTATGATGGAAATCGTTTGCTTGCTCTGTTTTCTAGTTCATCCGCAACAGAAACCAACTCCAGTGTGTCATCATATCAAGCAGTTAAAACAGATTTGGAGCACATAGAATGTTCTGCAGGAGAAAAAGGGAAGAAATTGTATGATGGAAAACGTTTGCTTGCCATCTTTACAGATTCAACAGTGAAAGAAAATGTCTCTACAAACTTAACACATTCAAATAGTTCACCAGATTTCATTTCTAAATTAGACACTGTAAGAGTTGTAGGAGAATGTGCTCAACCAAACATTATACTTGCAGAGAATGCTGAAATAAAACCTTGTAAGGGGAAAATTTCAGTTCCTATGGTGACAACTTCAATCGGACAAAAATCTTCCTCTGAAATGTTACCATGTCCAGTGACTCAAACTAATTTTAATAGTACAAAAGATGGTGGACTATGTCCCATCTCAGTGGAAAATATAACTTGTAATGACTCCCACTCAACTGTGTTAAAGAATTCACCACAAGACATTCATTTTATAAAATTAAATCAAGATGAAAATGTTACAAAAAGATTCTACGAAGATGATGACAATGAAATTGAAGAAACTACTTGTTTAGGAGAGATCTATGCAGGTATGTCCAAAAAATGTGATGAAAGTATGGCTATGAAAAAGAGGTTATATGAAGATGGCAGAAATGGATTTGAAGAAACAACATCTTTAGGCCAAATTTCTATAGGTATGCCAAGGGAATGTGATCAAGACATAAATGTAACAAAAAGATTCTCTGCAAATGATGAAAATGAAATTGAAGAAACCACTTGTTTAGGACAGATCTGTGCAGGTATGTCCACAAAATGTGATGAAGATATGACTATTAAAAAGAGATATAAAGATGGCAGAAATGGATTTGAAGAAACGTCTTTAGATCAAAGTTTTACAGGTATACTAATAGAATATGAACAAAACGTAAATGTGACAAAAAGATTCTCTGCAGATAATGACAATGAAATTGAAGAAACCACTTGTTTAGGACAGATCTGTGCAGGTATATCCACAAAATGTGATGAAGATACGGCTATAAAAACAAGATTATATGAAGATGGCAGAAATGGATTTGAAGAAACAACATCTTTAGGCCAAATTTCTATAGGTATGCCAAGAGAATGTGATCAAAACATAAATGTGACAAAAAGATTCTCTGCGAATGATGAGAATGAAATTGAAGAAACCACTTGTTTAGGACAGATCTGTGTAGGTATGTCCACAAAATGTGATGAAGATATGGCTATGAAAACAAGATTATATGAAGATGGTAGAAATGGATTTGAAGAAACAACATCTTTAGGCCAAATTTCTATAGGTATGCCAAGGGAATGTGATCAAGACATAAATGTGACAAAAAGATTCTCTGCAAATGATGATAATGAAATTGAAGAAACCACTTGTTTAGGACAGATCTGTGCAGGTATGTCCACAAAATGTGATGAAGATATGACTATTAAAAAGAGATATAAAGATGGCAGAAATGGATTTGAAGAAACATCTTTAGGCCAAATTTCTATAGGTATGCCGAGAGAATGTGATCAAAACATAAATGTGACAAAAAGATTCTCTGCGAATGATGAGAATGAAATTGAAGAAACCACTTGTTTAGGAGAGATCTGTGCAGGTATATCCACAAAATGTGATGAAGATACGGCTATAAAAACAAGATTATATGAATATGGCAGAAATGGATTTGAAGAAACAACATCTTTAGGCCAAATTTCTATAGGTATGCCAAGAGAATGTGATCAAAACATAAATGTGACAAAAAGATTCTCTGCGAATGATGAGAATGAAATTGAAGAAACCACTTGTTTAGGACAGATCTGTGTAGGTATGTCCACAAAATGTGATGAAGATATGGCTATGAAAACAAGATTATATGAAGATGGTAGAAATGGATTTGAAGAAACAACATCTTTAGGCCAAATTTCTATAGGTATGCCAAGGGAATGTGATCAAGACATAAATGTGACTAAAAGATTCTCTGCAAATGATGATAATGAAATTGAAGAAACCACTTGTTTAGGACAGATCTGTGCAGGTATGTCCACAAAATGTGATGAAGATATGACTATTAAAAAGAGATATAAAGATGGCAGAAATGGATTTGAAGAAACGTCTTTAGATCAAAGTTTTACAGGTATACTAATAGAATATGAACAAAACGTAAATGTGACAAAAAGATTCTCTGCAGATAATGACAATGAAATTGAAGAAACTACTTGTTTAGGAGAGATCTGTGCAGGTATGTCCACAAAATGTGATGAAAGTATGGCTATGAAAAAGAGGTTATATGAAGATGGCAGAAATGGATTTGAAGAAACAACATCTTTAGGCCAAATTTCTATAGGTATGCCAAGGGAATGTGATCAAGACATAAATGTAACAAAAAGATTCTCTGCAAATGATGAGAATGAAATTGAAGAAACCACTTGTTTAGGACAGATCTGTGCAGGTATGTCCACAAAATGTGATGAAGATATGACTATTAAAAAGAGATATAAAGATGGCAGAAATGGATTTGAAGAAACGTCTTTAGATCAAAGTTTTACAGGTATACTAATAGAATATGAACAAAACATAAATGTAACAAAAAGATTCTCTGCGAATGATGAGAATGAAATTGAAGAAACCACTTGTTTAGGAGAGATCTGTGCAGGTATATCCACAAAATGTGATGAAAGTATGGCTATGAAAACAAGATTATATGAAGATGGCAGAAATGGATTTGAAGAAACAACATCTTTAGGCCAAATTTCTATAGGTATGCCAAGGGAATGTGATCAAGACATAAATGTGACAAAAAGATTCTCTGCAAATGATGAGAATGAAATTGAAGAAACCACTTGTTTAGGACAGATATGTGCAGGTATGTCCACAAAATGTGATGAAGATACGGCTATAAAAACAAGATTATATGAAGATGGCAGAAATGGATTTGAAGAAACAACATCTTTAGGCCAAATTTCTATAGGTATGCCGAGAGAATGTGATCAAAACATAAATGTGACTAAAAGATTCTCTGCGAATGATGAGAATGAAATTGAAGAAACCACTTGTTTAGGACAGATCTGTGCAGGTATGTCCACAAAATGTGATGAAGATATGGCTATGAAAACAAGATTATATGAAGATGGCAGAAATGGATTTGAAGAAACAACATCTTTAGGCCAAATTTCTATAGGTATGCCAAGGGAATGTGATCAAGACATAAATGTGACAAAAAGATTCTCTGCAAATGATGATAATGAAATTGAAGAAACCACTTGTTTAGGACAGATCTGTGCAGATGTGGCCACAAAATGTGATGAAGATTTGGCTATGAAAACGAGATTATATGAAGGTGGCAGAAATGGATTTGAAGAAACAACATCTTTAGGCCATATTTCTATGGATATGCCAATGGAATGTGATCAAGAGATAAATGTGACAAAAAGATTCTCTGCAGATGATAATGAAATTGAAGAAACCACTTGTTTAGGGCAGATTTCTTCAGATAAGTCCATAGAATGTGAACACATAAATTTGGCAAAAATATTCTGTGAAGTTGATGGTAATGAAATTGATGAAACAAAATGTTTAGGCAAGATTTTTACAGGTTTGCCCATAGAATATGATCAAGACATGAATATGACAAAAAACTTCAGTGCAGATGATAATAATAGGATTGAAGAAACCACATGTTTAGGACAGATTTCTTCAAGTGTGCCCAAAAATTGTGATCAAGATGTAAATGTGACAAAAAGATTTTGTGCAGATGTTGATAATGGGATTGAAGAAACAACTTGTTTAGGTCAGATTTTCTTAGGTATGCCCAAAAAATGTGATCAAGACATAAATTTGACAAAACGATTATGGGAAGATAGCAGAAATGGATTTGAAGAAACCACTTGTTTAGGTCAGATTTCATTAGGTATGCCCACAGTGTGTGATCAAGATATGAATATGACAAGAAAATTCTGCACAGATGTTAATAATGGGATTAAAGAAATGGCTTGTTTAGGGCAGATATCTTTAGGTATGCCCAAAAGATGTGATCAAGACATAAATTTGACAAAACAATTATGTGAAGATGGCAAAAATGGATTTAAAGAAACAATTTGTTTAGGGCAGATTTCTTTAGATATGCCCAAAAAATGTGATAAAAACATAAATTTGACAAAAAGATTATGTGAAGATGGCAGAAATGGTTTTGAAGAAACCACTTGTTTAGGTCAGATTTCATTAGGTATGCCCACAGAATGTGGTCAAGACAAGAATGTGACAAAAATATTCTGTGCAAATGATGACAATGGGGTTGAAGAAACAACTTGTTTAGGACAGATTTCTTCAAGTATGCCCACAAAATGCAATCAATATGTATATGTGACAAAAAAATTGAATGATATTGATGGTAATGAATTTGAAGAAACTGCTTGTTTAGGTCAGATCTCTTCAGATTTGTCCACAAAAGGTGATAAAAATATGATTATGAAAAAGATATTATATGAAGATGACAGGAATGGATTTGAAAAAACATGTTTTAGCCAAATTTCAACAGGCATACCCACAAAATATGATCAAGATGTAAATTTGACAAAAACATTCCATGAAATTTATGGTGATGGAACTGAAGAGACCACTTGTTTAGGTCAGATTTCATTAGGTATGCCCCCAAAATTTGAGCAACACATAAATTTGGCAAAACAATTCTACAACAGTGATAACAATGGAACTAAAGGTGCTGCTTGTTCAGGGCAGATTTCTACTAATGGCTTCACAAAATCTGACCTGGATATTAATGTCACTAAAAAATTATGTAAAGATGACAATAGTGGATTTAAAGAAACCATATCTGCATGTAAGATTTCTACAGGTCTTCCCTCAAAACCTAATCAAGGTGTGCCTGTAACAAGAAAAGTCTATGATAATGATAAGAAAAAAATGAAAGATGCATTTTTAGATCATGTTTCAACAGATCTTCTAACAAATGATTTGAATGGAATTAAAACATGTCGTGAAGATACGAATAACATCCTACTGATTGCAGATAGTATAAAAAAGAAAGAGAAAGCATTGCTTACAAATACACATTTACAAAGACCTATGGATCAAAGCAAACAGACTGTTAAGGTGGGCCTCTCTTCTCTACAGAGAATACTTAATAATAAAAAGCTTCTAAAACAAAAGTCTTCAAAGATTGAATCTGTAAGTGGTGTCTCACAAAAGATAGGTCCTCTATCAAACTCTGACAGCACTATTCAACAAATTACTAATACTGAATCAATATCTGGTGTTACACAAGAGATAGGTCCTGTATTGAAGTTGGATAGCAGTGTTCAACAAGTTACTAATGAATTAAGACCTGGTATTTCTCAAGAGATAAGTTCTACATTGAACTTAGACAGCAATGTTCAGCAGACTGGTAAGGCTGAACCTAGAGTTGCTTTCTCAAGTGAAATAAGTCCATTACTGAACAGCAGTATTTTTAGGGTAAAAGACTCGAAAGATAGTACTATGATAAAAGGGTCTTCTTTGTGCCATTCACTGTTATTTCAACACCAGCAAAATTCTGTAGAAAGTTATTTTGATGAAAATAACTCTGAAAGCAAGATTGAGAAAACAGAAATAAATTCAACCAACCAAAGAGATTCTGTACAAAATCAAGATATGATATCCAAGACAGAGGTGAACCACAGATTAACAGATCAGAAAAAGAAAGGGATTCAAGGCTGTCATTCTTCTACTGATGTTGGGATAACTGATGCTTGTCAAGTGAATGATGGTGTCTCATGCACCTCAGAAAACACAAATGCCAACTGTGTTGTTATTGCTGAAGTTCTTGATTGTCAACAATCGTTTAGTAACCAGAAATATTGTAATGAAACAATTAAAGATGTTAATATTGATGATCATAAACAATCGAATCTTCCTCCTGATGTTCAAAAGCTAGCAAAATTTGATGCTGACCAAAATAAACAAGTCAATGAATTCAAAGAAAACATTACCAAATGTCAAGGATTAACATATTTTAATATCAGTCAAAAGGAAAGAGGACTATTACCCAAAATCCAAATACTGGGAAAACCAATGCAAGGTAAGCATGTAGAAATAGCAACTTTTTCAGAGCATCCAAAAATAAAGAATCAGTCACTTATCACAGAATACTCTAAAATATGATGAACTAACATAAAAGCATAGAATTTTCCTTTTTTCATTCACAATTTGAAGCTACAACTATTAGGATAAACACAAGACTTCTATTCCTAAAACTTGTCAACAAACCTTTATTCAGTTGAGCTTAAATGCAAGTACAACTAAGTTTAATGAGCAATGTAGACTAGCTTAATACTTGCTGTGCCATTAGTAAATCCTGAAATAACTGCTAATTGACATACAAATAAGGTTTATGTTACAGTTCCATTTATTGAACCTTTTAAGACATTTCTATTCAGTAGTTATTATCATACACTTGCAAAATTGAATACCCAACTGTTAGCTATTCTTGCAAGAGGGCCAATGGCAGCAGAATATTTATAATTTGTTAGGTAATTAATTAGCAGTTACACAATATTTTATCTTTTTATTGTAAATGTAATTAATCTCCTTATATTTATTTTTCTGTTGATTATGTAATCATGGGTTACATTGATGTCATAACTAGCGACCTCTATATTTTTATAGCCTCTCTAATGTGTCCTTCTGTAAATACCCTAGTATTCTTAAATTACCCCTCTAATTGAGCACAGGGTTATCTAATTCTTGCTTTGAAACAAATAAAGAACAAGTACTGCTTTCAGGCATTGTCTTGCCTTGCAAGATTATGTTTCCAATAATAAATTCAAAGACCTTGTGCTAATTTATCTTTGTAGCAATATCAGTAATCAAATAAAAGTCTTCAGAATATACTTGTTGGGGTTGTAAAAGTCTTGTTTTTTAAAAGGAACATGTAGTCCCAGTGAAGTCTAGCTGAATATGTTATATTCTAGCAGATGACCATTGAAAGAACTTGATGGTAATTTTCATAAAATAGTGATTAATAAATAAAAAGTGTCAATTTAACCCAATTGATTATAGCTTTTATGCAGTGTGATTCTCTATTGGGCCATTTATAACTATATTTCATTATTCTGAGGAAGATTGTATTGCATTTTTATTTCTTGTCTATGTTAGATTTAAAAATAGGGTCCTTTTTTTTAGTATTCCTTTGAAGAGTTGTTGGAATTAAACGTATTCTTTGTAACAGTAACAATAAGATAATGTTTGTCAACTTTATTTTACTAAAACCAAATATTTCTTATATTTTCCCTGTATAAAGGATAAGGATTTCCCTATAAACACTTATACTTAGGGGTTCATTCCCTATATTTGTCAGTAACCCACTTGACTGTAATGATTTGCAATTCTTAACTCTTTAAACTTGAGCAGACACTTTCAGCATCTTGCCAAAAATCTCAATTTACCCATTAAATGGTAACAGAATCTGACAACATTTGTCTCTTTGGACAAAAACTAATCCAAATCGTGTTATTATCCACAATATTAAGAAATTTGAAGTTTTATAAGGTATGGTGACAATTATTATGAAATCATGAAAATCATTCTAGCAGAACACCAAAAAACTTGTGGGTTTAAAGAGTTAATGAGCAAAAGCTAATAAAAATGTTGTATTTTTTAGTTAACAATACATTTGTGCTACTTGAACAACATGTAGTTTGAAATTACAGGGAATACTTATGGCCATTAACTTCAATCAACAAGTTGTAGTTTTATATTTATTCAAACTTTAATTTTCATACATCACAAATCTTAATAGGAAATGCTATAATAAAACTGCACTTTAATCTTGCTTGTAGATTATATTAATACTATTATTTTACATAATTATCAATTACTATTTTTTCATGCACTGCAAAACACATTTGTTCATCAGAACTAACTTGGTAAAAAAGCTCTTTTGCTACAAACACAGCATAATACCAAGATTTAGATAGTATTGTTTTTAACAAAACATCTAAAGTTTTTCAATAAATTGTACACCTGTAATCTTGAAGTAACAAGTTTTTTTTCCTTTGCAAATATAAATATTTCAAATAAGTTATTGTACATTGATTCCTACTTGCAACTTATTAGATACAATAAATTTCATCCAGTGTTTTAAGATTTCATGGAAAGAACTAAAACTTAAGTTTTCACAAAAGAGGATTCTCCAGCAATTTAAGCATCAAATTTATTCAATTTTACAAAACATTTGGCAGTGTTTTGTTACCAGTTATGAGTATAATAGCTGATCAGAACATCATGACCTTTATAAAACTTGTACATACAAATTTTAATTTCCTAACAAATTGTTTAAGGTAATAATGCACTACTGTAGTATGGCAACCACCATTAGTTTTAGGCTCTAAGTGTAGGAGCTTTAAACTGTATAACAATCCCTTTATATTATAACATTGTCATTACTTAAGTTATTTTAATTCTATTAATAACTGTGTCATTTTAAAAGAAATTATTTGTACTTTTTAAGTCTTATTATTGTGAACTTCAGGAACCTTTTAAGTACATGTACATTTTTGATTGTACCTCATCTTTAACCCACTCCCTCTTCAGGCCACTGTGATGTAAATTGACGAAATTTGTTATAATAGTTGTGTTAGTATGTGCATAGTTTGTTTTTTCTATATTTAACCTGCTGATATTTTAATTAGTGGGTAGTTATTTTTACTATTCACCATATAATTCTGTTAGTTATTTAATGTCTTCATAAAAATTAATTTATTGCTTTTTATCTGTATTGTCTTGCTACCCAGCAAAAGTTAAATAGTAACATGCATCATAATTATTTGTCTTAGATGTCACACTGCTGCAAAGTTACACTGTCTGAGTCCTCTAATGGAGTTTGATTGCTCACACAATATTTTTAGGAGTGGTATATTATATTCTTTGTTTATTGAAGCCAATTTTTTTAAGAAACATAAAATCTTAGATGGAACATGAAGTAAACCACTCGTGTTTGTGTTTTGTAAGTAATTTGTACTCTTTTTGTTGTTGCTTTCATTTCTCTTTTTTAATACTACTTTCATTACTAGGATTGGTTAGATCGTGTTTGTGTTTTGTAAGTAATTTGTACTCTTTTTGTTGTTGCTTTCATTTCTCTTTTTTAATACTACTTTCATTACTAGGATTGGTTAGAATTTTAACATATTTTCATTATGAGGATTATTTTGGATTAATATTAAAGTCTGATAACAACAAACTACATATATCGATCAGATCTAAAAAAACATTCCCCTCTTAATGCATAGAGCTAACTTAATATATTGTTCTTAAATTTTTACTTTTAATAATTGTTATGAATTGTTTCTGCAGTTGTGCACCCTTATTGTTAGTGAAATTCGACCTAAATTTTAGCTTAAGACATAAATTAATCCTCATTGGTACACCTGGAGTCCACATGGATGCCAACAACTTTCTTGGTTGATATCTTTTTACATAATCCACTATAAATATTTATCAGCTCATGTCATTAGCAAGCAGGAATTCTGGATCAATATGACACTATTGTTTTTAAACATGCAAACACGGTGTTTAACTATAATATTTACATGAGGTGTATGTGGACTCCATACTGTCATTGACCATCATTATACATGCTATTTGTCTTGTAACATACAAACTAAATTTTTTATAACATCATTGTGGTAAGCATGTAGTGCATCTCCTTTCTCAACAAGTGTTCTCTGTAATAAATATTTTTAATGCTCTATTTTATAGAAATCTTTTTTGATAATTGGAAATTACCTGCTTATTGGATTTTCAGTCCACAACCTTATGGATGCACTTCTGTCTGGTCAGACCTACAATAACATACACTTTCAGTTTTAAGTTGAAATTTGCAGTATTGTGGTAGTCTCATCATCTTTTGGTGGATAATGATTTGAATATAGGATAGTAATAAAACTGGTACTTGTTTGATACACTATTTGTGTAAGGAATGGTTCAATACTTCTGATTTGCCTACTGTAATTTATTGATTTATCAACATATTTCCTCTAGATTACTTATATATTTGTTGTTCACATTGCATGATAACCCTAATGAAACTTGTAAAGCAAATGATTTTTTTTTGGAATTTCAACCCAGAGCTTACTATAATGATAATTTTTTGCTAGTATCTAGTTGGACTTTAAGTGCTCCACAATGTAACTTTTCAGAGGTATGCTGATGAGAGTTAACACACAATATTTTCTATGTAAGTATGTAAAGTATGTTTAAGTGATATAATTTTTAAAAAATTTCCCATTATTATAAGTTTTTTCATAGAGAAGAGAAAGTCTGTGATTTCTATCCTGATGATAAAATTTCTGAATCCTCCTTTATATGGATTTTTTTTAATCTGTGGTTAATGAAATAATGTAGTCTGATTTATTCCAAAAATGAAAGTAGCATGATTATATGTTTTTAAATATATGAATTTTCTTTACAGACAAAACTAAATAGATTATTCAGAAACACTGTAGTTTTTTGTTGTTGTTTTTTTTGCAGGAAACTGTGAAAATTTAGATGCAGAATCTGATTCATTAAAAATTTTGCAAGCCCAAAAGTCAGAACAAACAAGAAAGAGGTCAAAACCTGCAGAGTCTGAAAACATGTTTTATTGTGAAGAAAAACGAAAAAAAATTGCAGTTGAACCATCTCAACATTTACAAGGAACATTAGAGACTGTGAAAGATCAAAACTTACTAGATGAAAGTTCAATATGTAATTCGAATGAAGATTCACAGCTTGTTAAATCTAAATTATTTCCTGTACAAGATAAAAGTCTACAGCTTGCATATATAACAAGCTCACAAGCTACATCAGTTGAAATAATACACCATGCAGAAGGTAACAGACTAGATCCTGTTAAAATAAAAGAAATTCAACCTGCAAAAGGTAAGCTACAACATGCAAATGGTGAAAGAGGAGGAATACAACCTGCAGAAAGTTATAGGGAAAAGGTTACTGAAATGGCAGAAATACATACTGAAGAAGGTGGAATGATACAGTCAGCAAAAGGTCAAAGAGAAAGAATACAGCCTGCAGAAGGTGATAGAGAAGGGACTATTGAAATGGAAATAATGCAGCCTGCAGAAAGTTATAGAGAAGGGGCTATTGAAATGGAAAGAATACAACCTGCAGAAAGTTATAGAGAAAGGGTTACTGAAGTGGCAGAAATACAGACTGAAGAAGGTGGAATGATAGAATCAGCAAAAGGTCAAAGAGAAAGAATACAGCCTGCAGAAAGTGATGGGGAAGGGGCTATTGAAATGGAAATAATGCAGCCTGCAGAAAGTTATAGAGAAGGGGCTATTGAAATGGAAAGAATACAACCTGCAGAAAATTATGGAGAAAAGGTTACTGTAATGGAAGAAATACAGACTGAAGAAGGTGGAATGATACAATCAGCAAAAGGTCAAAGAGAAAGAATACAGCCTGCAGAAAGTGTTAGGGAAGGGGCTATTGAAATGGAAATAATGGAGCCTGCAGAAAGTTATTGGGAAGGGGCTATTGAAATGGAAATAATGGAGCCTCCAGAAAGTTATAGGGAAGGGGCTATTGAAATGGAAATAATGCAGCCTGCAGAAAGTTATAGAGAAGGGGCTATTGAAATGGAAAGAATACAACCTGCAGAAAGTTATAGAGAAAGGGTTACTGAAGTGGCAGAAATACAGACTGAAGAAGGTGGAATGATAGAATCAGCAAAAGGTCAAAGAGAAAGAATACAGCCTGCAGAAGGTGATAGAGAAGGGGCTATTGAAATGGAAAGAATACAGCCTGCAGAAAGTTATAGGGAGAGGGTTACTGAAATGGCAGAAATACAGACTGAAGAAGGTGGAATGATACAGTCAGCAAAAAGTCAAAGAGAAAGAATACAACCTGCAGAAAATTATGGAGAAAAGATGACTTTAATGGAAGAAATACAGACTGAAGAAGGTGGAATGATACAACATTCAAAGGATGAAGGAGAAAGGATAGAGCATGTAAAGGAGTACAGCTTGCAGCAGGTGATGGAGTAGGGGCTACTGAATTAAAACGTATACAGCCTATAAAAGTTAAACAGTTACAAGCATCAGTAAATACAGAGGTGGAAATCTCGAGTACTAAAATATTACATCATTCAGAAGATATTACTCTACAGCCTATGAATAATACAAGTTTTCAGTCCTTGAACAGAAAGGAATTACAACAAGCCAAAAGTATAAAACTGCAGTCAACAAGTAAACAAAACATTCAGTCTTTGAAAGGTGAAAGATTGCACTGTACAAGTAATGAAAAGTTGCAGTGTTCAGAAATTAAAGGGATGCAGTCCAATGATAGTGGGAGATCAAACTGTGGTGAATATGAAAGGTTAGTCTATGAAAATACTTATTTCTCAGTCCTCTTCAGTTGATCAGCTGATTTTTTTAGATCATTTGTTTCTTTTTTGTTATGGTAATAATGAAATAAAGAGACACTTAAAATGCTTAGGATCTGACAGGTCAGGTTTTTAAAGCATGTTTCTGGTTAGTATGCCTATGGTTTAGATTTTATTTAATCAAAGTACTTATCTAACAGAAAAGGCAAGAATTTGTTCAGATTTCTCATAGCTTCAGTTTTCAGTTCAGAGAAACAGACTACATTGAATGTAATGGTTGCTACCCAATTTTGTTCTGGCTGTATATTTTCTTAATGATGTGTATTCATTGGTCCTTTTGTATGAAAGATGCATTAGTATAATTATGAATATATGTAATGGCTGAAAAGAAAGTCCATTGTTCATTTATTTCAATAATGTGCTTACTTCCTCTAACCAGATTATCTATTTTTGTTTAGTGCTGCCCTCTATATAAAAACTTTTTCTTTACACATGCCACAGGCCTCTAACTATCATTCATTGGAATTAGTATATTTCAAGATGTCTCATGCAAATCATTCTTTTGCATCATCCATCAGCCAATAGCGACATAGCATGTTCACTTGATGCATGTGACTCCTTCTACACTCCCCCACCAAACATACATATCTTGTTTGGCAATGTTCAAGGTTAGGCATGCTTTTTCTTTCTTTTTTTTTATTGCAGTGTGTTTGACTTTGTCCTCCTCTTGAAATGGCTCATTTTAAACTTCATTTAATGTTTTAAAAGAATTTTTTCTTTTTGTATTTATCAGCTAATTCATGTCACTTTATTTCTGCATTCATGTTTGGTGAAACTTTTCTGCACAATGCATTCTGAAGTTCACCTCACCACTTTTGTGATTACAACACAAGGACTAGTGCTTTTTGTGGACCATGGGTGCAGATGACCTGACAATGTATTTCTCTACTGTCAAGCATCAGGAGGTCATATGCTACATTGCTCATTTTTCTCCCAAACTTCACCAAGATTTGTACTATAATTGCTGAGCTTCTCCTGGCTGACAAGGACGTTGTTCATCTTTTTCAATCTCTAGAGTTTGTCTTTCATTCTTGATCATAACCTGGGATTCTTCTTGTTCAAATTCAATTTCTTGGAATTTCAGTCTCAGGCTCATAGTTTATTCCTGTCACCTTTCTTTTTTTCACCTTGTCCTCCATTTTACATGTAAAATTTTCACACCTATATTCTTTTTTCCTCCCTCCTTTGATATTCAGGTTATTGTTATTCAGTTAACTTAGCATTTCCACGAGGATATTAACTCGTCATGTTCACCAAGGACTTATGGTCAATTTGCTCTTTCTTACCATTGGGCAAACTAAGGTTTTATAACAGCAGCTGTTTGTTGTTTTTACCTCTTTTGGGTGCAGGTCTTGAATGTACTGTTAGTCTTACAAATACTCTTCTCTGATATCTTTCTTCCTTACATTGGCTCTCAGAAGATCTTCAAAGATATTCTGAGGGATTTTGCTGTTACCCTTCACATTTTATCCTCTGCTTTAGGCCATACTTTGTCCTCAACTGGCTTTAAATTCATGGTTTTTTGTTGTTGTGACCTTCTAGGTAGGGATTAAGTTTTGACTTGGGTGATTTTATCTTTCAAGTATCTCAAGACCTTCCATCTCTCTCCTTTTCCAAGGCTTTGTGTATTTGCTCCAGTCCCTGATAATATCAAGTTGCGAGTGATGTCAGCCCGACTGCTGTATACCCTTATAACTTTTGCAACCCCTTTTTCTCTATTGAAACTTCATATACCACCTATTCTTCCCTGCTCTTACCCATTCCTTCAATTCTGGATACTTCTTTTCATCGATATCTCCCCCCCTTCCCATTGTGACTGCCCTTAGGAGTTGGGTTGTGTGGGAATTCAGATGAAACTTTTTAGAATATCAAAGAATATTAGGGATTTCAGATGTCATTGCATATACCTCACTGGTCTCTTTTGTTGTTTATTCAAGGCTCCAGTGTCTACTTTTCTTACTTTCTGTACCTCTTCTTCTGTTTTCCTCCCTTCTGCATTAACTTCAGAACCCTGCTCTACATCCCAATCTCTTCATAATGCATCTTCAAATCTGGTTTTTGTCCTGTTCTTGGTGGGAAGATCCAGTTTCACACATAATTGCCTCACTGTTAGATCCTCCCATTTGTCCAACTTACATGTCTTCTGCTGTTGGTCAACTGGCATGGTATTTCCTGTCAACTAGCCTTCTGTGACTTGGGTGGCAGAATACCTCACCTGGTTCTTTGGCTATGGGTCTTTAGTCTCTTTACTTTCTGGTTTTTCAGCAGCCCTCTCCCACACGTTCCATTTTTCCATTTACCATGGGTTTTACTTCCTTTTTTCTCTCTCTGCTCATACATTCTTTCTGGATTCAGAGGCCTCCTAGGCATCCTTTCCCTCCAGATTGAATTGTTAATGTGGCCATCTATGCTCTGACTTTACCTCCATTTGAATCACCTTTCTCGTGTTCCTTGTTTCATTTGTCCTGTAAAATGTATTTCCTTCTTCTCTTGGCCTGCAGATGTCACCAGTCTGAAATATTTTGCCATTGACATTTCACATACCTGTTATCACCCTACCTTTCTTCCAAAGTCCATGGCAGTTTGGGTGGGTTGGCCCTCCTTTTCTCCTATTTTCTAACTTCTATCTTCCATCTTTACTTTTGTCCAAACCCTGATAGACTGTGTGTCTTGTCAGGGACCTCAGGTGTGATATTACACATACAGCTACACACCAAAGTGTGCATAACCATTTATTTCTCTTCTGGCAGTCCTCCTCTCATGATCTTTCTCCTTTCTCTTAAGAATTGGGTCCACTTTCTGGTCCATTTGGCCTACTCTTCTCTACCTTTTTTATCCCAGATTTTATTCCATGTTTGCTCCTATCCAATCTATTTTCTCACTTCTCATCTTCATCATCTGTTGAAGGAAATTCTTCACACTAACATGTGGATCATGTCTATTATGTTCGTCTCCCACTGTCTTCATCACACGCCTCTTTTGTCCACATCAAGGTTACATCTTTCATCTGTAGCTGTGTATCAAACTTCAAAGTACAGATTTTTCATAGCTCATTGGTCTTGTGACAATACATCTGAAGTTTTAAGTAATTGCTTAAAGATTTATTTTGTAATAAAGTGCTTAAAACTGGGATAAAATAAAACTGTGAATCATAACACACACAATAATATTAAATTCATTGACATACATTGATATTAAAGGTGTTTAATTAAATTTTAAACTAACACAGTGACTTATGCAGAAAAGCATTTAAAAGGGATCTCATTGTGAAAGGGATAATACCATCTGTTGTCCTTGTATAAATATTTTTAATTTACTCCATTAAAGTTTTCAGACATTATATTTATAAAGTTAAGATACAAATTGCATGCCATCTTTCCATATTTAAAATGAAATGAAGTTTAGATTACTCAAGTTTTAGAGCTGTGTAAACATTAATAATTGTTTCAGAAAGCTAGATTTGGAGTTTTTTGAGAATTTATGTTCATCATACTAATTTATTTATGTAAGTGTTCTGTTATTACATTTCACATTGAAAATCAAAAATCTTTGTCTTGTTCTGGAAAATGATTATCCTATGAAAGAAATGTGCCTTCTTCACAGTGGAAGAATGCTTAAATAAAAGAGATAAAATTCAAAAAATGACCATAGATGATTGGCTAAACATATAATAGTCAGTAATAGTAGTTTATCCTAATATTTGTACTACTGAACAACTCAGCATATTTTTAAACTTGTTACTGTCAAACGTTTCCTGTTAAAAAATCACATACTAATAGATATGTTCTTTACATCTGTGGTTCTCAAATTTATTTAGCTCAGAACCCATTTTTAAACATTAGTGCCAGTTGCAACCCAGTAAATGTCTTTAGTGAAGACACCAACTGGCTTATTAAGTGTTTACTTAATGAATAAATAAATAAACTATTATTTGTTTTTAAAATGTTCATAACTTCTTTGCACGTTCTGATGATCCAATTTTGAGTCATGACCCATCTCTTGATAAATACTGCTTTACACGTATACTACTATTGATGTTTGGTTACTGAATAATGTGGGGATATGTCTTAGGATGTAATGAAATCATTTATTAACTTGCTCAGACACTGTGCCACTAAAGAGCTTCAGATGGCAGAACTGGATGACATGGATACAATTCAACTGGATCAACCCCACCCACTTAAGGCTTTGTTTTCTCCTGTTTTGTCTCTACTAAAGTAAGTTTCATGTGTAATATACCTTTAAACAATAAAAACAATCTTTCTATTCAGTTTTGGTTTATTGTCTTATAAGCAAAAATACATTCTCAGAGACTTTTGAATAACTTTTCATCTTGTGTGACTAAAATTTTTATAGTTTTACAAATGTCCATAAGTTTGTCTCTTTTCTTAGTGATTTCAGGGAATGGGACTTGAAGGATTTGAAAGAAGACCAAGCGATTTTCAGTTTTCTCTGGCAGGCTGTGCAATTGGTGGTGAAGTTTTCAGATACTGATATACATCTTTGTGACTTTGAACAAGATATCACTGTGTGTCGGAAAGTGTCTCATGTGAGCCTAAAACATTGTTTAGAAGGTAGGTGTTATAATCTTATAGATCAGTGCTTAGTACCTAGTAGTTAATTTTTCTATTTTAACCAGTAAGATTACTGAGAAAAACTTTACAATACATACATGTGAAACCTCCATTTATGGTGCACAATGTAAAAGCATGTGTTTATATTAAAGCTACACCTAATCATCTTCCATATTTAAAACCAAATAAAGTGTTGTTGCATTGTATTATTATCAGCCTATTTGGGCTGATGTAAGCTGACATAGCTTGAGACTGCAGTTCTCACCTGGTTATGTTACAGATATCCTTACACAATGTGAGTTCAATGTTTCTGTTTTTGTAACACTAAAATACACTGTCCTGAGGTCTCTCTAATTTGCAATGTGGCATCCCTTACAGGATATTATATTGTAAACTGTCACTAAATTTGACATAAAATTTGAGTAAGACTGATAACTCCAAGCAATTTTTCAAGTTCAGTTTCAAGCGTATTTTGCAAAGTTTAGTTTGTTTTTTTGGAGTTTTCATTGATTATTTAGAGGAAACTTTGCAAAACACTGTTTTACTGACACCAGAGTAATTTTTAAGAGCATTTCTATGTTTTTCTTACTAATTTATATCTGTACATATTCTTTATTGTACTGAAAGTCTAAAATCTTTAATTTTTGCAGCAAATGCTCATCCTGTGAAAAAACTTGCTGTCTCCATCATTGAAGAAAGTTTGAGTGAAGAAGAATTAAAATATAAATATCCAACTACAGCTGACCTTCCTAAAGTAAGTACAACTCTACCATTTATTTAACAGTAAAAAAAAGTAAAATCTCTTCAATCTTTGAAGCTTTTTTCATTTCTACAGAACGTTTTCATGTGTTAATTTTTCTTTTCTCTAAATAGATAAATTTGCAAAGCTAACTACCAAATACCTTTAACATCTCCACTCAAGTTTATCATTTTGTATACAGTCTGCTCTTGATACATATTAGATATTGCAACAAGAATGGTGTATGGTAATTGTCAGTATTGGAGTTGATGCAAACTTATTCCATTTCAAAATGCTGTTGCATATGTAAGTAATGCATTTAATAGCATTGTTAGTTACTTTGTGAGAAATAATTGAGAGTTTTCATGCAAAAGAATAGTTTTAAGGAACATTAATTGTGAAGTAGTATACAGGTTTTGTAAATTAAAACGTGATACTCGAAGCAAATACTTAGTATGAAGTCACTAAGTTTGTGAGGTCTTTCAGCAAATGGTTATGAACAGCTCTTGTTTGGTTCAAAAAGACATTTAACTGGGCCTTACAACATAAAAGTTCATCCCACAAAAACTGAAAATAGCTGCTTTTTATCTGAACATTGTTGAAAGGTACAGAAGGAAGTAATAAAAATAGTATCAGAATATTTTTTATAAGTGAAATTTACAGTGTTAAAAAATTTATAAAAGTTTATTTTAACGTATGGAGGGGATAAGAAGAGATTATAATGAAATATAGATCTTGATTTTTGTTATTTGAATGTTTAGCTAAATAAGTTGAAGTCTTAGGATGTAGTTAGATTTTTCTAAAATAATTAAAATTACATGATGTTGGTAAGTTTTCTATATGTTAGATACAGACTGTAGGTGAATTTCAAAACTTTTTAATTGATGAAGGAAGTGAGGATGTGTGCTACAAGGGTGAAATTTGGCAAATTGTGTGAAACTTGCTGATAGAAAATACTTTGCAAGAATAATTAAACTACATAAGTAATTTTTTTAGTGAACCTGTAGGTTGAAAATTGAGGAATGATACAAGGCTTTTCTTGTTCATTTTTATTTAGTGAAATATGATAGATAAAAATAAAATTCATTTAGAATGCACAGAAAATTTCAATCAGTTTTTAATCATAATTCTGTACAAACATAATTTTTTGTTTTCTCTTAGCTGTTACAAGAAGTATCTTCAACTGTATATAGAGCTCGTGTCTTTGTCTTAGACTGGCAGCATGTATCCATGAGACATCAAACATTTTTATTAAATAATAGGTAAGAATAGACCAACTATACCTATTTAAAAAAATAATGCAATGATTAAAGCTTGGTGTGTTTAAGTAATCAGTAAATTTTGTTTCATGGTAACAATTGCAAAATTACCATAGAATATTACTTAAAATGACATTATGTTAAATTAAGTTTGTTAAATCAATCTGGTTTCCACCAAGTACTTAGTAAAGTGATTTTATGTTTTGATCCAGTAGTAATACTCTCACTGACAATGTTAACTTACTGAAAATTTACATGTTTCCAGTATTTTATTATTTTTAGATTCTCATCATGTTTGATGGCCTTATCTATACTGATGTGAGAATGTAAATTTGACATTATACTTTGTACCTGTAGACTCTCTGTCAACATAGTCAATGTTGCCCAACATCTCAAGGTGATCCTCACTTTCAACATTGAAACAGCAGTGTATCCATTCAAGATTATTAAACCAGAAGTTCATGAAGTTGTGGGCTCCTTGAGGTAATGTCCTACTTTTAATTACGGGAATATAACTTCAACTAATTAACTTAAAGTAAGGATACTGGCTAGAGTTATAAACTGCTGTACTTAAAAATATAAATTTAAACCTTATCTGTACACTTTGAATAAGATTTGCAACAGGATATGAAATGAGATTTCACCATAATCAAGTGTTCAGATTCATTTAGATTTTATTAAAGCATGTTTAAAGTTCATGCTGTGTGTGTGTGTGTGTGTGTGTCTATGTATAAAATATCTGTATAAAAGAGGTTCTATTTTTTTACAAATTTGTAAATTTATTCATCATGCTATCAGTAAAATTATTTCTCATAATAATACTTCTTTGAAACCTTGAAAGTTTGATTTTTTTTTTATTTATTTATTTTTTTCAGTTAATAACATTTGTGTAGAATATTTCTAGTTTTAAATAATCTTTGGCTTGGTGTAAATGGGTAACTTTCAATTACATAAGTTCTCCCATCAGTATAGATTCCTGTACATAATAAGGGTACCTCTTGGAGAAAGTTCTGCTTGTACAGTTTTGCTTTCTCTGGGTTCCAAACTTTCAACCATATGTTTTCTGTGAATGGCAACCTCTAAACAGAAAAATAGGATCTTGATGGTTGAATAATTTTGATCCTGCCACTGCACATTTCTCACCCACTGATGCTTCAGTCACAGCTATGACTGATCACATTATTCAAGCAGCTATTCATACCATTCCCAAAATCTACACACATCTGCCACAATATCCTTATCTATGGTGGTCTGGGATATCTTTTGAGTATATCTCAGACATCTTAGCCAGAAGGAATCTTGGATTAAATTCACTTCCAATATATCTTTTACTACCTGTATCTAATGTCATTTGGGACAAATTTGAAAGTTGAATGGAACATTACCTTCCATCTTCCTATGATCTTGCATTTCAATTGAAAATAAATTATCAATAGAGTATTACTAACACCCTTGAGGAATGACTTTCTAATCATTCTAGCTAATTCATCTCTTACCCTGCCTTCTTGATCATCAAGTCACAAGCCAAATGACCAGCATCATCTTGTTGAGTTCGCATAATCTCTGTGACTAAATTACTATTATTCGGATGGAACTTAAAATTGTTTTACATCAGTTGGGTCAGGTGACATTCATTATAATATGCTACTCAGTATCTATTTGTTCTTCTTCTGGTTATGTTTAAATGGATTTGGCAGGAGTAGGATTTTCCAGATGCATAGCATAGGGTTATCATCATCCCTTTTTCTAAGCCAGGGAATTATCCCTAGATTCCTTCTAATTATTAAACTAAACCTCTAAAGGTACATGGTGAGGGGACCTCCAAGAGAAGGTTCTGTAATTTCAATTTACCTCTTCTGGGATCTGAACATCCACTAACTTGTTTCTTGTGCATAGTGACCCATGAAGGGAAAGAGAAGATCCTGGTGGTTGAGAGGTCCAACTCTAACACTCCACTTTAACCTTGAATTCCTGTAGACTGGCAGTCTTGAGGTGGCCCCCCAGGGTCAGTTGGCTGGTCCACTTGGGCTAGGGTCAACCAAGTACCAGTATTGGATGTTCTCAACAAGTTGATGTTGTATCTGATGCTGATGTTTGGTTATAGTGCTCTCAAAACCCTGGCATTACAATGCATCCCCTCATAGGGCTCTGGGATGGGTAGGGACAATGGATACTGAAATGTTGTTATTTTATTATGGATACCCCCATTCATAAACAAAAAACATAAAAATGAAAAGGCAGAAAAAAACAGATTATTGGAAAACAACCATGCATGGAGTACTCTGTCAAACAGTCACCATCAAAGTCAGACATAACACCTTTATTTCTCAGTATTCATTCAAAAGGGATTAGAGGGGCTTGCTCTCTCAAGTCAGTAAGAAAGCTGTGCTAAGGAGACATCTTAATGGAAACTTCTTCACCACAACACACCAAGCTCCTCCTGAGCTCAAAGAGCATTAGGAATATATGCATCAAGGTTACTACCCATACTACCATGAAATCCTCCAGAGGAGTTATTGTTGAGAAGGACATGAGGAACATTCCTGAGCTGAAGATACTAGTTTTTCCAGCTGAGGCATTTCTTTGGTGCACCAAATCTCTACTGACCAAACCAGAATTATGATGCCTACTGTCTGATTTTAATGTTTACACAACCACATCCACCTGCCACAGTCAAAACAAGTTATCTGAACTGTAAAATACTTGACATACATTTTCAATCCTCTCAGATGCTTCCAGTGTCCCCTCAGTGTGGATTCTTGTACGTGGTGAGGGGACCTCCCAGGGAAGGTTCTGTTCTGTCTGGTTACCTTCTCTGGGATCTAAACATCCACCCATAATGTTTGCCGTGCGTGGCGACCCGTGAAGGGGAAGAGAGGATCCTGGTGGTTGAGGGGTCCAACCTTAACACACCACTTTGGCCTTGAATTCCTGTAGACGGGCGGCCTTTGGGTGGCCCCCCTTGGATCAATCGGCTGGTCCACTTGGGCTGGAGTCAACCAAGTACCAGTGTTGGAAGTTCTCAACGGGTGTTGTGGACATTGTGCCTGATGCTGGTGTTTGGGTATAGTGCTCACGAAACCCTGGCGTTGCTGCATTGTCCTTGCATGACACTGTAGTGTGCATCCCCTCGTAGGGCTCCATGGTGGGTGGGGTCAGTGGGTACCGAAATTTTTCTTTTTTCCTATGGATCCTCCTTCAAAAAATTTCAATAAAATAGTGAAAAAACAGTCAATAACGAAGCGACCACGTCTTGAAGACTCAGAACAGCGATCTTCGACATCTGTAACACACGTACCTCATTTTCTTACATTACATTCTCTTTCTGAAAAACTTTTAGGGCAATTATCCCCCTTTTTTATCCAGAAGGGACTAGAGGGTCTTGCTGGCTCTCCAAAATCAGTAAAGAAGCTTCGATCTGGAGATATATTAGTTGAAACACCCACAACCCACCACAGTGAACTCCTCTTGAATTCAACAGCAGTTGGGGATATACCTATTGAGGTTACCCCTCATGCTACCTTGAACTCATCATGAGGAGTTATTGTTGAGAGGGATTTGTAGAATTTCCCCGAGTTAGAGATTTTTGCTGGTTTCTCCACTCAAGGAGTTTCTGCAGTGAGGTGCATCTCCCCTCGCAAAGATGGAGTTACACTGCCAACAAATACCCTTGTTTTGACATTTACATCATCACATGCACCTGCCACCATCAAGGCAGGTTATCTCACTTGCAGGGTACGGTCATACATTCCAAACCCTCTCCGATGTTTCCAATGTCAGAGGTTCGGCCACTCAAAGACATCATGTCGTGGTTCCCTGACATGTGCTCGTTGCGGAAGCAAGGACCACAATGCCTATGAATGTGACATGGACCCACATTGCGTTAACTGCAATGGTTCTCACCCTTCCTACTTTCGTTCTTGCCCAAAATAGTTGGAGGAAAAAGAGGTGCAGCGTTTGAAAACAACTCATAACATTAGTTATCCTGAGGCTCGGAAATTGCTGCCCGCCACTCCATGTAGGACATATGCTGCTGCACTTCATTCCACAACTACAGTGGGGGTGCAGACAGATCTCTCTGTGCCTCCAAGAGGATCGTTTTCAAAACAAATGAAAAGCCTTTTGACCTCCATGGTTAAAAAGGTTGAATCGTCTTCCACACCTATCTCTGTTCCTCCCATACATTCTAACAAACCTCAAGATCCACTTCCTTCAGTTTCAAATACAGGCATTTCTTCTGATACATCTTTTTCCCACCCCAAGAGGCAAAACAATCATTCGTTTGCATCCTCAGTCACTGGAATCCCCTTTCAATAACAAAGACCTGCCAAATCGACACAGGGCAGGATCCATGGAGATTGATAAACCTCCTCCGACAAAGGACAGTAAGGAAAAAAGACATGGTCATACACAGAAGGGTTCTCCAGCCACTTCGCCTACCCATCATTAAAAATGGCTACCTTGATACAATGGAACTGTCAAAGTTTGCATTCTAATCTGGATGATATCAAAACACTGATTGCTTCCTACCATCCCGTGTGTCTTTCCTTACAAGAAACATTTCTAAAACCTGCTGATACTGTCACCATTCGGCAGTTTTCTCTGTGTGATGGACGAGTACATGGAGGGGTGGCACAATTGGTTGATCAGCATGTGCCCACCATGTCTTTGTCACTCAACACACCCTTGGAGGCCGTAGCCATCTGTGTTCCTTGGGTCATACCATCACTGTTTGTTCTCTCTACCTGTAACCTGGAGAGACTTATGATCAATCAGACCTTGATGCCCTCGTTGAACAGTTGCCGTCTCCCTTTCTACTCCTGGGGGACTTTAATGGACATCATCCCCTCTGGGGAAGTGCTGTTATTGATGGGAGGGGTCGCTCTGTAGAGCGTATGCTCTCTGATCACAATCTTTCTCTTTTCAATACTGGTTTTTCCACTTATTTTCATGCACCTAGTCAGTCCTTTACCGCTATTGATCTCTCAGTTTGCTCTCCTTCATTATTCTCCCATTTTTCATGGAGGGTTGACAATTATCCACTAGGCAGTGATCATTTTCCTATACTATTGAGAGAGACTGGCCGTGGTCGATGCCACCCTACCCACATGCCCTGGTGGAAGCTGGATCAGGCAGACTGGTCCACTTTCACTGCTCTTGCAAAACTTGATCCTGCCATCGTGAATCAGCCATCAATAGACTACTGTGTGGCAGTGGTAACTGGCTGTATTATACAAGCAGCTGCTCAGTGTATTCCTAAAATCTTGACAAGTTTTCCACGATATCCTCGTCCGTGGTGGAATCCTGCTTGCCACTTAGCATGGAAGGCTCAAAAACGGGCCTGGGATACTTTTCATAGATATCCCACACTTTCGAACCACGTCGCTTTCCAATGGGCCCGTACACATGCTAGGTAGGTAAGACGTCAAAGCCAGAAGGAATATTGGATTAAGTTCACAACTAGCATATCTTCTACCACCAGTCCCAAAATCATATGGAGCAGGATTCGAAAGGTCAGTGAGCACTACAATTATGTCCTCTCTCGATCTTACTCTCTGATGGTCAGGAGGTGGCTGATGTCCGGAGCATCGCTGATACTCTAGGTGAAAGCTTTTGCCAGGTATCTAGCACTTCTGCTTGTTCCTCCACCTTCTTGGCCATCAAGACTTGGGCAGAGCGTTCACCTCTTTCCTTTTGTACTGACTGTCTCTTTGACTATAATTATCCCTTTACACTGGTGGAACTGAAAATGGCCTTTCATCGGTCTGCCAGTACATCAGTTAGACCTGATGATGTTCATTATGACATGCTGCACCATCTATCTCCTGCTTCTCTTGATGTCCTTCTAATTGTCTTTAACCGGATCTGGCAGGAGAATGTTTTTTCTGATGCCTGGTGCCAGGCTATTATTTTACCTTTCTCCAAGCCAGGGAAAGATCCCAAGATTCCTTCAAACTACCATCCAATTGCTTTGACGAGCTGTCTCCTTAAGACCTTAGAAAGGATGGTTAATGCTCGTCTTGTTTGGTTCCTCAAATCAAACAACCTCCTCGCCCACCCAGTGTGGGTTCTGACGACAGCACTCCACCACAGGCCACCTAATTCGACTTGAAACGTCAATCAGAGAAGCCTTTCTCAAATGCCAACATCTTGTATCAATATTCTTTGACATTGAGAAGGCTTATGACACAACATGGAGGTATGGCGTTTTATGAGACCTCCATACATATGGGTTACGTGGCCATTTACTCATGTTTATTAAAAAATTTTTAATGGACAGGAGATTCCAAATTCGTGTGGGTTCGACACTTTCCCGTTCTTTTGTACAGAAACTTGGAGGCCTTCAGGGCTGTGTTTTGAGTGTCACACTTTTCAGTATAAAGATAAATGCCATCACTGAACAACTCCCTCTCACTATTGCAAATGGGCTGTATGTTGATGACTTTCACATCTTATGTCAGTCATTGAACATGAGATATATTGAGTGGCAACTACAAACTGCCCTCAATCGTGTACTGAAGTGGACTACGGTGAATGGTTTTAATTTCGCTCTCTCTAAAACCGTTTGCATGCACTTTTGCCACCAACAGGGTATTCATCCTGATCCTGAACTTCATATCGGTGAAGTTTTGCTGCCAGTGGTCCCTGAGACCAAGTTCTTGGGGCTTATCTTTGACCGTAAGCTGACCTTTATACCACACTTAAAGCAGCTACGGGTCGAATGCACAAGAGCACTGAACATCCTCCGTGTCCTCTCTACTACCAGTTGGGGAGCAGATCGATGTTCTATGTTAAAGGTATATCATGTTCTTATTCGATCATAACTCGGTTATGGATCAATGGTCTATGGTTCTGCCAGACCCTCGGCCTTAAAGATGCTAGACCCCATTCATCACCAAGGATTTTGACTCTGCACTGGGGTTTTCTGCACCTCTCCAGTTCAAAGCTTATACGTTGAATCTCATGAACCTTCTCTGCACCTTCACCGTTTGCAACTATCTTTACTATATTATTCAAAACTTCGTTCCTTACCAAAGCATCCCACCTGGGGATGTGTTTTCCTTCCTCGGTGGGCTGTACTTTTTCAGAACAGACGATCTGCCATTGATCCATTTGGCCTTTGCATCCAGACCCAATTGGATGACACGGGTCTGTCCTTGGATAACATTGCAGATTCCACAGGTTAGCCCATCCCACCTTGGCTTATTACAGCCCCCAAATGTGATCTTTCTTTTAGTCATCTGAAAAAGACAGATACTCCAGATTGGAAGTACCATCATTTATTTAATGAACATCTTTCAAACAATCATTCCATTCCCATTTATACAGATGGTTCCAAATCAGGTAATTCAGTGGGCTATGCTATGGTTTGCTGCAGTTCGGTGGTTGCGCGCAGAATCCCCTCTACAGCTTCTATATTCACTGCTGAACCGTATGCCATATTTCTTGCCCTGGATCATATTGAAGCTGAGCAATACTCCAACTGCACTATTTATACTGACTCGCTTAGTTCTATACTGGCCCTGGAATCGCTACACGTTAGCTCACACCCTGTTCTCACTAATATTCAAAACCAACTGGCCCATTTCTCATTAACTGCTACTTTTATCCAGTTTTTCTGGATACCAGGCCATGTTGGTATTCGAAGGAACGAGCCTGCAGACATGGCAGCTTAATCTATCTACTCCGGCACTATCACCACTGTGCCTATTCCGTACATGGACTTTGGTCTTGTACTCAAGGCTCGGCTCCATGCCAACTGGCAGTCCACTTGGAGTGAGCAACACGACAAACTTTTTCAAATAAAACCCTATATTGGGTTTTGGCCATCTTGCTTCCGTAAGGTTCGGAAGGAGTAAGTGTTTCTAACTAGACTACGTATTGGTCACAGTTT
Organism: Tachypleus tridentatus; assembly: GCF_004210375.1. NCBI lineage: Eukaryota > Metazoa > Arthropoda > Merostomata > Xiphosura > Limulidae > Tachypleus > Tachypleus tridentatus. Next base: position 92,938,009 of record NC_134832.1, on the reverse strand, counting down.
TTTAACTTATCGTTTTCTTTTATCTGGAACTGATGCATCAGTGTGTAATTTGTGTAACACTCAAATCACTATCAGCCACATTTTACTTTCTTGCCATCGTTACAATTCTCAATGACAGCAATATTTTAAACATGTTTTTTCCCAGGGTTTATCTGTAACATTGGACAGTGTTATTGGTGATGGTAATGCTGTCCACCGTGATAAAGTTTTTAGTTTTTTAATGGCCATTAATCTTTTTAATCTCATTTAAGTGTTGGATATTTATTCATTACACCTTTTTAATTGTGGTTCCCTTTTCACAGTTTCATTCTCTCTAGTTCAATTTGACATTGAAAAATGGCCAGAACATTAAATAACTCGACACCAGGACTGGAAAGGTCAACTTCAGGTGACTAACGCTGCTGTTTGAACTGTCCGTTTGAACTACCCGTTAGTCGTCCTGGCGAGTTGTTATTCCAGTTTTGCTGCTTGTCTTTTAAACTTTTATTACTTTACCCTTTGGTACTGGCCATTATGACGCATAACCCGGAACCAGGACTGGAAAGGCCAACTTCAGGTGACTGACTGTGGTTCTTGTACTTACCTGTTAGTCTTCCTGGTGGGTTATGATCATTACCATTCTACTACAGGAAGTCCTTTACAACTTTATAGACTGGATGTCAACATCAGTTTTATGCAATTTTCTGTTTTTAATTGCTGTTTTGTTTTTACCTTTGTTTACTTTTACAAATTTTACTACATTTACTTTACTTTTATCTTTTTACTGGACATTTGGCTACTCATTATTACGATTTTGCTATATGTCTTTTAAAACTTCTATTATTTTATATTTTGATAATGGCTGCTATAACACATAACCCAGAACCAGGACTGGAAAGGCCAACTTCAGGTGACTGACGGTGGTTCTTGAACTTACCTGTTAGTCTTCCTGATCATTACCATTTTGCTTTAGTAAGTACTGTTCACTGTGGTGGCAAAGAACTCAATGCCTATAAAAAAGTCACCTTCACACGTTTTCAAACACTGCAAGTCAAATAAACACAACATAATCATAGAAAACACTCAAATACTAAATAAAGAAACAAACATAAACAAATGAAAAATTAAAGAAGCCTTACTTATACAACAACTTAAACCCAAAATAAAGCAATACAAAGGAACACCTTTATACCTATATTAAATATAATAAAATAAATAATATAAAATTATATATTCAAACATCTAACACTGCCCTCTACATTCCAACACTCAGTTACACAACCCCTTCTAAACATGTGGTCAGCTTCTGGTCAGTTACCTCTATCTTTCTTTGTGAACCTGACGATGACCAAAGAAGGTCGAAACGTTGTTCGCTCTTCTATGTAAAATATTTTCTCAACCAAAACAAGCTGTTTTTACATATATGCAATGCCTATGAGTGTGAACTGGAACTACACTGTGTTACCTGTAGTGGTCCAGAACCCTCTTAATCTATTTCTTGCCCTAAATGAGTGGAGGAGAAAGAGGTACAATGCTTGAAGACTATAAATAATATCTCTTACCCAGAGACTCGGAAATTATTGTCCCCAACTCCATCTTGGACATATTTTGCTGCACTCCGTTTAAGTGCACACAGACCTCTCCTTGTTTCCAGCAGATTTCATTTGCAAGACATCTGAAAAATCTTTTGCCCTTCATGATTAAAAGAGTTGACGAAACTATGTCTACTCCCATTTTTGTCACTGCCAGTCCTTTTGATGGCTACCTGCATCTGCTTCCTTTAGCTTCAGGGATTTCCCAGAGTCTATCTTCTTTTCTGGCCCTGAGATGCAAAACGATCATTCGTTCAAGCCCTCAGTTGCTGGAATATTTGTCTACAGACAGAAACCTGCCTACTTGACCCAGGGCAGGGTCCATGGAGATCAACAGACCTTTGTTCAATAAAGGAAAAAACATGGTGAAAAATAGAAGGGCTTCCTGTCCAATTCTTTTCCACATAAATAAAAATGGCCACTTTGTTACAGTGGAACTGTTGGAGTTTTCTCATAGATGGCATTAAGGATTTGGTTGATTTTTATCTTTGTCTCTCCTTACAGGAAATGTTTCTGAAATCTGCCAATGCAGTCACTTTTCAGTAATTTCTTTGTACAGAATGACAACTTATGTGATAGACGAATGCATGGAGGGTTGGCACTGCTGGTTGATCAGCATGTGCCTGCCCTATCATTGCCAATCAATACACTATTGGAGGTAGTACCATCACTTTGTTCTCTCTACCTACCTTCTGAAGAACATTTACCATCAACTTTTTAATCCTGGGGGATTTTAATGGACATACTCTCCTTTAGGGTGGTGCTGATATTGCTAAGAGGGATTGTTCCATAGAGCATATGCTCTTGAATCACAAACTTCCTCTCTTCAATACTGGTTCTTATACTTATTTTCATGTGCCCAGTTAGTCTTTTACTGCTGTTGATCTCTCTATCTGTTCTCCTTCACTTTTCTTAAAGGGTTGATAGTAACCCTTTGGGCAGTGATCATTTTGAAGGAGACTAGCCATGGTCAATGCCATCCATCCTGCATGTCATGATGGAAGTTGTACCAGGCTAACTAGCCCTATTTCACTGCTTTCTTGGGACTTGATCCTGGCATCATCTGTAAACCATCAATAGACACCTGCATGGCAGCTTTGCTGACTGTATTGTCCAGGCAGCTGCTCAGTATATTACTGAAACATTAACACATTTTCCACAAATCATGCCTGCTACATGACATAAAAGGCTCAAAAATGAGCCTGTGATACCTTTCATAGGTATCCCACACTTTTAAATCACATTGCTTTTCGGCATGCACATGCTCAGCAGGTCAGACGTCAAAACCAGAAGAAATCTTGGATTAAGTATACATCTAGCATTTCTTCTACCACCAGTTCCGAAGTCATATGGGACAAGATTCAGAAGATCAGTGGGCAGTATACTTATGGCCCCTTCAATCTTGCTCTCTGATGGCCAGGAAGTTGCTGATGGTGAGAGTATTGTCAGTACTCTCGGCAAAAGCTTTTCTTATGCATCTAGCACTTCTCCTTCATCCCCCACCTTCTTAGCCATCAACACATGGGCACAATGATTGCCTCTTAACCTTCAGGCTGATTGTCTCTATGACTATAGTTGCTCTTTACTCTGGTAGCACTCAAGTTTGCTCTTCATCAGTCTGGCAGTACATTAGCTGGACTTGATGATATTCACTACAAGATGCTGTGCCATCTCTCTTGCTACTTTTCTGGTTGTTTTTAATCAGATGTGACAGGAGAATGCTTTTCCTGATGCAAGGCACTGGGCTATTGTCCTCCCTTTTTCCAAGCCCAGGAAGGATTTCAAGATTCCTCCAAACTACCATCTAATTGCTTTGATGAGCTGTCTCTGTATAATCTTTGAGAGGATGGTTAATGTTCATCTTGTTTGGTTCCTCAAATCAAAAAACCTCTTCTTGCCCACCTAATGTGGATTTCAGTGACAGTGCTTCATCATGGACCACCTGATTTGACTTAAAAAGTCAATCAGGAGAGCCTTTGTCAAGCAGCAACATCTTGTTTCTGTTTTTATTACCTTTATAAAGCTCGTGATACTACATGGGGGTATGGCATGTTGTGAGACCTCCACTCGCATGGGTTGCATGGCCATTTGCCCATTTGTATCAATTTTTAATGGACCGGCAATTCCAAATTTGTGTGGGTTTGACACTTTCCTGTTCTTTCCCACAGGAAGTTTTAAGTTCTTCAGGGCTGTGTCTTGAGTATCACACTTTTTATTATAAAGATTAATTCCATTACTGGACAACATCTCCCCTACATTTGCAAATGGACTCTATATCGATGACTTCCATGTCTCATGTCAGTCATCAAGCATGAGGTTTATTGAGCAACACCTGCAGACTTCCATCAGTTGTTTACTGAAGTGGACCACTGTAAACAGTTTTACCTTTTCTCCCTCTAAAACCATCTACATGCACTTTTGCCATCAACAGGGGTATTCACCCTGATTCTATGCTGTCTCAGTGAAGTTGTGTTTCCTGTGATTTTCAAGGCAAAGTTCTTGAGGCTTACATTTGACCGTAAGCTGACTTTCATTTCACACATCAAGCAGCTATTCGACAAGTGTACGAGGGCACTGAACATCCTCCATGTCTTCTCTTCCACCTCTTGGGGAACAGATTGATGTTCTGTGCTCAAGATCTATCACGCCTTCATTCGAACCTCAGCCCTGAAGATGTTGGACCCCATTCATCATCTGGGGCTTCAGCTCTACAGAGGCTCTCCACACTTCTCTAGTCCAGAATTTGTACACTGAGTCTCATGAATCTCCTCAGCCATTTGCAATTGTCTTTACTGCATGCTTCAAAACTTCTGTCTTTTCCACAGCATCCCACCTGGGGTTGTGTTATTCTTCATCAATGGGCCATTCTTTTTCAGAATAAATAGTCTACAATTGTTCCTTTTGGCCTTCATATTCAGGAGCAGTTGGCTGAATTGGGGTTTGTCCTTGGATGACATTACTGCCTCCACAGGTCAGGCCATCCCATCTTGGCTTATTACCTTCCCCAAGTGTGACCTATCTTTGAGTCATCTGAAGAAGGCAGATACTCCCTTTTGGAAGTACTGCCTTCTATTTGCTCAACATCTTTCAAACTATCCTTTCATTCCCATTTATACAGATAGTTCAAAATCAGGCAATTTTTTGGGTTCTGCTATGGTTTGTTGTGATTTGGTGGTTGCATACAGGATCCCCTCTGCAGTTTCTGTTCACTGCTGAACTGCTGCCATTTTTTTTGTGGATCATGTAGAAGCTATGCAGTAGATGAACTGTACTATTTATACCAACTCACTTAGCTCACTACTGGTCCTGGAATCACTTCATGTTAGTTCTTGCCCTTTTTTATTGATATTCAAAACTGACTGGCCCATTTCTCTTTGTCATCTACTTCTATCCAGTTTTTCTTGAAACCAGGCCACACTGGTATTCATGGGAATGAGCTCACTCACACTGCAGCTAAATCAGTCTGCTCTAGTGCTGTCAAGTCCATGCCTATTCCATGAAATACAGCCTCGTATTCAAGGCTTGGCTCTACACCAGTTGGCAGTTGACTTGGAGTGAGCAATGTGATAACAAGCTTTCTCAAGTAATACTTTTTGTTGGACTTTTGTCTGTCTTGTTTCTGTAAGAATCAGAAGGAAGAAATTGTCCTAACTAGGCTATGCATTGGTCACAGTTTTTTAACTTGTCACTTTCTTTTATCTGGGACTGATGCACCAGTGTGTGGTCTGTGTGACACTCAAGTCACAGTTGCCCACATTTTACTGTCATGCTGTTGTTACAACTGTAACAGTACCATTTTAGATGTATTTTTACCCTGGGTTTATCCCTGGTGTTAGACTGTGTCATTAGCAATGGTGACACTGTTCACCTTACAAATTTTTTTAAACTTTTTAAGGACCATTGGCCTTTTAAATTCTATTTAAGTTTTTATCAGACATTGGGCCACTGTTTTTGTTTTAACTTAATTTCCCTTTACACTTTATAATACTTCCACTATTATTTTCTGTACCGGTTGTTTGGTGCAGATAGCCTAGTTGTTTTGTGCCATAAAACACCAAACAACAACAACATGAAACTAAAAGAGAAAATATCTGCCCCCAATGATGAGAAATGTTTATGTTAATCTATCAGTTTAAGTTATTTCATAGACTTTAAAAAAGGTTGTGTTCCACTTTTAAGTTCACTTGGAGACAAAGTTCTCAGCTGATTATAATACTACTCATTGTGAAAAGTAATTATAAGAGCCACTCAACAAGAACATATAGTAAAGCTACATTTTCATTCTTTACATTATGTCACATTTTGAAATGTGAATGATAGTGTGATTTACTCCTAACAGTTTTTCTACTTGTGAAACAACATTTGGTATCAATGCTATTCATGACTCTTCTGCCATCATTTCAAAAGTGAATGTTGAGCTTTGGCTATGTGTGCAGCTTTTTAAATGGGAGATGGACAAATACTCAGGCAAACACCATAGTTTGCAATATTTATAAGAATCACTTTGACCAACTGCCTTTTAAAGTTTTGGAGAGGATAGTTAATTCTTGTCTTGTTTGGTTTCTTGATTCACCTGAACTCCTTTCATCCACATGTGTAGTTTTCATAGACAGTAAGTAATCCAGTAAGACCTACACATTTTTATTTGTATGTTCTTTAGCTAAAGCAGTAATATAACTTAATTTCACATCTGCATAGAATTAAGGATTTTCCCAATCCTTAATACAGAAGCTTAGAGTCCTTCAAAGCTGTGACTTTCCTGCAGTCATCTTTTTTGTTGATGACTTTCAGATTCCTTGTTGATCATTGGGCCACAACCCCTCAACAATCAATCAGTCAATATTTTTTCTTCTAATGGGTGAGTCCCAACAGTGTTTGTCTGGTTACTGGCAACTCTGAATGATGTGTACAAAACATAAACTAAACTTCTGCAAAATTAACCTAAATACTAAACTTTTGTTATCAAAACATCTTATTATTGTTTTCTTGTCTCTGTACAATATTTTGTTCTCTACACATCGGTTCAATATGAAGTAACCTGAACTTTTCTAAATTTTTATTTTTATTCTAGTAATGAAAAGGTCCATGAAGTGATCACAGAGGTTCAACCTGGTAGAAACTATATTTGGAAAAGTGTGCAGTCTGTGGAAAAAATGTTGAACTTGTTACCACCAAAACATAACCTTGTTTTACAAGATGCATAAGATAATTATTTCCATCTGGACTTTCACTTGAACAACTTGTATGTTTTGGTTTTAATTTCAAATGATGACAATCTTTTAATGATCTACTGTGTTTTGAAAAATTATTTTGTATAGTCATATGTAAATTTTTTGCTATATCTATAACTTACATTTGTGCTATTTATATTTTATTATGATGTATTTCTTTAATATCTTTTATTCAGTGTTTCATCTGTGTGAAGACCAAAATTGTTAAGTAAATAAAATTTGCAGGCATTGTTTTTTAATATTTAAGAAGTTATTTATGATTTATCTTATTTTCAAATAATTTCTTAGGAACAATGTTTTCCACTTTGTTAAGGTGAAGTGAAAGGTTTAAATTTGTGTCATACAACAAGTTTTCAGTAAAACAGATGTTTTATGTAACTATTCAAGCTATTTTTAATAGCATCTTAACTTCAGCACATGTTTTCCTAGTTGTGCTTTGTAGTTCAATAAACTTTATTTTTTGTAAATGAACCAGTTGATAATTTAGATTTTGTGTGTAAATAATTGGTTTTGTATGTCACCCTTCACCACATTACTGCTTATGTTGAACAACTAAAGTGGTTGCGTGAAAGTTATTGCACATGAACAATATATGAAGTTGTTTACTTCATCTCGTACATATCCATATATCCCAGAAAAGCAAAACTTGAATACATTGATGTCTTTGATTTTATGGTAAGTTGTAATAATATAAGAATGCTTAGAATAATTGAACTTTTTAATTTTTTCCTATTGATTTCCATTATCCTGTTTACATATTAAACTTTACAAGATAGTTTCTTGGAATTACTTTTTTAATAATCTTGATATTCCTCAAACTTTTTTTTTTTCACCAAACAAATTCTTTAAGTACTCAACTATTTGTGTGAATACAAAATTAGAGAGCTGATGTAATGAACCATTTTCAGTAAACAGGCTCCTAATCTAGTATTTTAAATTATCATTTTGGCAACTGAAAAGTGCAGTGCATCACTTTTGGCTTCTTTTGTTTCCCTCCACACATACACATATTTTATTTATTCCTAATAATTTCCCTGGGCTAAGTGGTATATTATTAATGTGCCTGTCTGTAGACCTAGGGATTCATGGTTTGTTTTCTGGTGCCACAATAGTGTATTTTGAATTGTAACTTGGATCCTTTTCACAACATTATTAGATTTCTAATTTATGTGATGCAGTTTTCACTGTTCCATGTGTTCAAAACTAAAATTTTGAGAAGAGATAGAAATTGTACACGAATAGCATGCTTTTACTTTCACACTTTAGCCTGTTTATCAAGGACATTTCGTATTTATAAGTTATACGCTAGTATACTTGTATATTTTTAGATATAGAAATTAAAAAAACTTCTATCAACTTTTAATATGTAAGACACATTTTTATTATGAGAACTGTGGAAAACAAACTCCTTTAGTATAAGGGTTTTCTAAGTATTCTAACCCATTAGTCTATGTTTATACAGATGCTATGTAGCAGATAAAAGTTAGAATTATTATTCAAGTAATTTTATATACTTAAGTTTATTGGTTATTATGTTGAAATAATTTGAAGCTTAAATAAAAATTCTGCACACAAAACACCAAATGCAAAGTAATTGTCTTTACATAAATTGAGTGAATGGTACAATTTTCTAGAAACTTATTCATCAAATAGCCTTCATGTCTATTGTTGTTAGTCACAATAATTTGTTATTTGGTGACTAAAGGAACACCTATAATCATAACTCATATGTACACCTGACAGCTGTAGTAAAGAATTGACATGTTAATTTGGAGTAAAAATAGAATTCCTATGAAATGTTTTTGTTAAAATATAACAGTTAATTTTAATAAAATATGCACCGATGTTTGCTTACAGGAATATATAATGTTATATAATGTACTTTTATATGTGACTTCAGTTTAGTTTCAAGTATATTTATGGTCAGTAATCTTACTTTTTTGTTTTATTGAATTGTACAAAGCTGATCTGTATAGTAAATTTACATTTGGTGTAGAAAAATTCTGTGCTTGACTCTTATTCGTTGAGAGTGGTGAAACTGTATTCCAAAACAAACACAAAATGCTCTTTAACTAGCAGATCACATGTTAAGAAAATAACTAAAAGGTTACCTACTCTTCCCCCTCCCCCCTTAAAATAGACTAATGTAACATGCTATGTACGAAATGAAAAGCCTTTAGTTTGGAAAATTACACATAGTACTTGAATAACAAACAGATGAATCATTCAGTTTTGAATGCATGCATATTACAGGTATCCTTCAGTGTTCAATCCATTGTGTACCAGGATGTGCACAATTAAAACATGAAAACTTTCTCAAGCAAAACGTGTACACAATAATAAACAGAAATACTCAAACTAATAGAATGTTTACCCTGCAGCCTGTGGTAAAGAACAAATGACTTCCCAAAACATACCAAATAAAAACCTTTATAAAATAATGAAAATGAAATTTTTTAAAGTAAACTGCACAATGCAATCATTATACTGAAATAAAATATGCTAAGCAGATAACACTAAGTGTCCATATAAAAGGAAATACAAAAACTTAAAATTGTTTACATATGCACCAAAACTAACATTTTCAAGACAGAATCCTCTTATATTGAATTATATTGAAATAGATTCAAGTTAGCCAGTTACATATAAGTGCAAAGCTATATTCAACACTTAAATAAATTGATATGTACACAAAATATATGATCTACCCAGAGACAGGCTGAATCTCCACTCCCTCTCATCTTAACCTCCACTGCCAGATCCTTGATGATCTACAGTGGCACAGCAGTGTATCTGTGGGCTTACAATTACAGAATCCAGATCTCGGTACCTGTGGTGAGAAGAGCACAAATAGCTCAATGTGAGCTTTGCGCTTAAATTCAAACAAACAAAAGGTCCTTGAAGGTAGCCATTTGTAGACAGAGACTTGTTCTAGCATGGGCAAGCTATATTAATCACCTCGGATTTCTTCATTGCAAGCTCCTTCGTTTACTTTCTCTTTGTCTTTCTCAGGGCTGCTTGGTCACTTTTAAGAGATTAATAGAGTTTATGCTCAAAGAGTTGTAATGGGAAGAATGCCTGTTTATCTGAACCTGTAACTTCAAACAGTAGAAATGAACTACAGGATTAATATTGAAACTTGGGAAGTGTGTGTTCATGCACATCAGTAAAGTTTTTGGTCATATTTTTGGTAGAAACCTTGCAAAGATCACAATATATATACAAGATTAGCCCAATCCAAAAAGAGACGAGAAGTTTCCTTGGTTTTACACTGTATTATCAACATTTGATATCTAATTTTTCCAAGATTGCTATACTATTGCCCACTCTCTCATTAAGGCTGGTGCACATTTCAAATGGACTGAGGAAACCAAGCGCACATTATCAACACTACAAGTATAGTAGGTTATTCAACCTCAGGATGGATCATGTATTGATAAAGTAGCTCTTATCTTTAAAAATCCAATAGAGATGATCTTGCAACTCTGCAGGAGTCTGATGTATAGTTGAATGTAGGAGGAAAACTTTGAAATGCAGATAATCTCATTAGATAGTAAGACTGTGATCATTCACTGAATTTCTTGATCCATGAAAATGAGTGATTTCACTCATGTCTAGATGCCAAATTGCATCACATAAGATCTCCAGAAAGAGCAATTGAAAAACTCGGAACAAGATTGAGCACTTCTTTCTGAGTAGCAATGAAACATGCATCAAGCATAGGTTGTGAAATTGGGCATGTGGATATGTTGGCTATTGCACTTGTATAAGCAGATAGAGGCACAGTACTTACTTATTGACTACAAAGACATGGAAATCAACCTGTGCTGCAGCTAGTTGTTCCCCAATTCTTGTGAAATTAGTTTCAAGGCCCTTCTCAATGAAATGACTGCAGATCATCAAGGAGTTACTCAAACTGTTACTAATGTTCCATAGTGATTCAAATTAACATGTTTGCAGTGCATATAAAAAATTATTTAGATCATGCCATCTCCAACATAGAATTGTTGGTCCTCTTCACTAAAGAATAGTCTGGAATATTTCTGTTCCCATTTTGCAGACCAGAAGAGGTAATTGATGTATTAGTCATAATTTATTACTTCACTAAGTGGGTCAAAGCTAATCCATTTATCAACATTTTAGCACAATCTATCACTGATGTACTTGTAGAACAGTGAACAGCACATTTGACACCCTTGGAAAGATTTGCATGAATCCTGGAACTAATTCAAACAGCCAGTTATTCCCCGAGTTGTGTGCATTGTTAGGTACTGCAAACACCCTCAATCTAATAGTTTGGTAGAATGGTCAATATAGATTTGGCCAGTGTATGATAGCAAAGTTTGTTTAATCCTGCAAAACTGATTAGACTGAGCATTTGCCAAATGTTATGAAGATGTATTGCTTAACAAAACTGAGGTGAACTTCTGGTTTACTTTAAATTATCATGTTTTGGGTAGGAAACAACATACCCTAAAAATGTGATATATATGGCCAACATCCTAGTTCAGAGGTACTACATGGTCAACATGGTTTTGGGGAGGTTGAGTACAGTACCAGCAAGTGCACATGAGTTTATGTGACAAACAAAACAAACTTTCCAGCATGAGGATTATACATTGTATTGGCATGGTAGCTGCTCAGCTTTAGTTGGAGTGGTTAACATTTGGTAGGTGGACAAGTTGATCCTTTAATGTATGAAATCCAGCATTCGTGGGGTGTAACCAAGCACATACGGCATGTGGGTAAACTGTGACAATAAATTATGGATGAAGTTCTCATGCCCTGGGTTGAGAATCAATTTGAAGTAAGAAAGCCTAAGGAAGATGAAGACACTTGCGTGCTCATATTCAATGTATCATACAACGAGCCACCTGAAGAGGTTCCATAAATCTCCAGTGGTTGACTAGGTCACTGATCACTTACTGATTGTTGTGGCTGAGATTAAATGAGGTGTTTTTTTGTTTTGTTTTTATCATACCACCAGTGACTGAAAGGGCTTATCACCTCTTGCTTTCTGAACCTCCAGGTGTTGTTGCAAGATACAATGTTTGCACTACATGATAGTGTTACCATTTGTCTACTGGCTAAGAGGGTCATTTGGTTTTGCCAATGCTTTTTGATCCCCTGGGTTATGGTGTAAGAAAACACATATGCATATAAAGGTACAATTATTATTGTTTATCAGCTAGGACAGTTACGTAGTTGAAAGAACGCTGATTAAGAGGATTTAGCAGTCCTTGCGTCTTCCAGGTGGTGATGTACAATATCATGTATACATTATATTGTACAATTATCAAGAAAGCAACAGTTAAAATCATGGTGTAATCCTAGGTTTTGAAGTGATTTTCAGAGTAAAAGTCACCATGCATTATTAAAGTAGTGACAGTAATAAACAAGTTGTGGGGTCTTCTAGAAAACATACTGCTATGCACTTAAATATGTATGACTTTGCCACGTGTAATGAGAGTGTTGTGTTTTATATAAACACAGGAAGTGGATTTGGTGATTGATTTAAGTGGAAGAGGTTTAATTTCATACAAGTTATTTATATTTGTTTCACTGTGGTGCCAACTAATCTGAATGATACAGTGTTCCAAAAATTTGTAGTTGGTGATTGTTCCAAACAGTGAATGGGCATTTATTATTAACAACTTTATTTAACAATAGTTGATTTAAAGGTGTATTGATGTTACTTTTCAAAGGTGTAATTTTTTGCCAACTTACATAGTTCAGCTAAATTTTTCCAGAAATTATATGGGAAAGCCTATATAAATCCTGTTGAGTTTCAATAATCACAGATGATGGCACACTATCAGGCCATGGCTACTGATAGGTAGCTTACAAAAATAGTCCATAAAGATTACTATGGTAAAGGTGCACATACCTAAGGCAATCTGTTAAAGATTAATAATATATGTGGTAATGTGACGAAGTTGAAAACTGTATCTATCAGCATGTGTTTACGTGTCTAAGGTTTTATGTGCATATATGACACAAAATCATTACAAACACTAAAAGGAAGCAAACGTTCAATGAGAATTTGATCAGGATATTAAGATCTAAAGTTCTGTAATTAACTATTGGTTCTGACATACCAGATGTTATTTGAAGAAACACAGAACCTGTTGGTGATGTTAATGTGGGCACAAGAAGTTTCCAGTTTTCTAGACTGTAAAACTAATTTCTCATGACCAATATAATAATTGGGTATAAGTCACTAGAAATGAAATCTAAAATAATTACAGGTGAATACTTTTAAACTACATAACAGAGATAACTCAATGAAAATAAATTTCAAAATGTTTACAGATAATTTTGAATTAAGTAACAGTCAGGGTAAATTAGCTGCAGATATATTCTACAGTATCCATTGGTAATTCATTTTGAAATATCAGTAAGGAGAAACACACTATAAATTACTTCCTCATTGTCTACAAATAATTACTCTAATTATGTAGTAGGAGTAGCTTGTTGGGAATAGGCTTTAGAATTTCTGCTGGTAATTAATTTTGAACTATTTAACAATGAGAAGAAAGTCACTTTAACATCTACATATAAAGTTCTTTCATGAACTCTTGGCCATTGATTCAAATGTCTTCGATATTGTGGGTACCAATATATTGAGTAAGTTTGGGGACTCTGACTCTTGGGTAAGTAAGTGACTCCTGATCCAGGGAAGCAGGGGAACATGATTTATGGTCACCCTGACAGAAAACCTCCTGGAATTGAAAGGCTTATTACAGCTCCAGGGCTCATTATCTTTGTTGTGAACCTTGTTACCTACTAGTAGAATAGCTCCTTTATTTGGTTAACTTTGTCCAACAATGACACCTCCAGTTTCTTAATATTTGTGATAGCTTCAACCACAATTGGGTTTAGGTAATCCTGGCTAACAAAGCCCAGTAACTATAAATAGACCATACAATTTTATTCCAAGACACCATAACACAAAACCATCATTTGCTCATGGTTCCTTCAAAACATGAGATTAATCCTAAGGGAGAGAGCATGAGTGACCATAGTAAGTGCAACACCTATTTTTAGCTATTCTACCTTAATCGTTGGCTAATAACCAGAAATATGTCATAGATATCTGAAGTATGAACAAAACATTTTTGTCTACAAGAAGCCTCTTCATCATTAGTCCTTTAAGCTGTGTAAAGTACTATTTCCTCAAGAAAATAGAGTAGTTTTAAATTCAATTGTGTAAGTTTAGGAATAAACAATACATCTCAGCAGTAAACAGTACACCTCAGCAGTAAACAATACATCTCAGCAGTAAACAGTACATCTCAGCAGTAAACAGTACACCTCAGCAGTAAACAATACATCTCAGCAGTAAACAGTACACCTCAGCAGTAAACAATACATCTCAGCAGTAAACAGTACACCTCAGCAGTAAACAATACATCTCAGCAGTAAACAATACATCTCAGCAGTAAACAGTACATCTCAGCAGTAAACAGTACACCTCAGCAGTAAACAGTACATCTCAGCAGTAAACAGTACACCTCAGCATAAAAACAAAAAATGTGTCAATAATATCCTGTGGTTATTGCACCCACATCTTCTCCTTTCTATCTACCCTGTGAAATTTTAGTGAAAACTTCTTTAGACCAGTAAGATAGGTCCACAAAATAACAGAAAATTCTACATAACATTTATTATGAAGTAAGTCTGCGTTCTCTGAAAATTACGATAATGAAGAAATTAGACACAAATATACAGAACTACAATAAGCAATCTTTACTAAACACAAAAACTATTGCTTTAAATGAAAACCTACATCTCAGCCATCAAGTTTCCACTCAAATTATATTTAATAATAACTTTTATCAAAGTGTCAAAACATTACAATACACAGTTTAAGTATTAAGGCCATGCTATCCCTGAATGACTTCTGTTAACCTAGTAATTAGTTATTTTCAGTACTAAATAAGGGAGATCATTAAACAAGCTGAACAACTTGTATTTAAGAAGACAAAAACAGTGTTTATGTTTGCATAAGGCATTGATCCTTGATTTTTTTTATTAGATCATGAGTTTTCTCCAGTCATTACTAAACAATCAGATAAGTAAAACTTACTTACGGTGACAGGTTATTCTTACTCAAAAATAAAGGAGATCTCAAGGCGTCATCTGATGTACCATTAGAGTCGCTGCTGTCAACATCCGTGTACCAAAACAGTAATAACTTTCAAGGGAATACAATGTGTTATATCAAAAGAATTACAAAGCTAACCGTCCCTAATTTAGCAGTATAAGACTAGAGGGAAGACAGCTAGTCATCACCACCCACCGCTAACTTTTACCAACGAATAGTGGAATTGACCGTCACATAATAACGCCCTCAACGGGTGAAAGGACGAGCATGTTTGGTGTGACCAGGATTACAAGTCGAGCGCCTTAACCACCTGGCCATGCCAGACCGTCTCTTACATAGTAAAAGACAAAGATTTGAAATAAAAATTAAAAATAAACTATAAGTGAAAAGATGAAGATGCGAAATTATGCACAAGAGGCAAAGAAAAATAATCTAGAAAATGACAATGAAGATCTGAAAGGTATGTACATATTTTCATTCGTTAATTTTAGATATTTCATTGTACTTAGTGATATAGTAGAGAAAAGGAAAAGTGAAATACAAGGATTTACCTTAAGAATTTTTTATGTTTGTTTACGAGTTTCTAGAAATTATGTAACTGACATGTAAAAAGTAGAACTTTTCGATTTCTTATAAAAATTATCTTTCATGCATGTGAACCATTCAGAGCCGAAGTGCAAATAATTATATTTAAAACGATTTTTATTGGAAATAGTAGAAAAGTCAAAATAAAATGTTTTATTTTTCTGAAATTACATGTCTTTAGACAGATTTTGTAAAATTTCAAAGAATTTCTTTCTTTACTTCTATATTTGAAGTTAAATATAGCGATAGCGATGTTTAGTCCTACAAATTGGGGATTTGGCCATTAGAGCGCTAGATTACCTCACCTTTATTAGATAATACTAAGGTTTATATGTACTTCAGATGGAGGAGAAATGTTTGTTTGAATTCCGCGCAAAGCTACAGGAGGGCTACCTGAGCTAGCCGTCCCTAATTTAGCAGTGTTAGACTAGAGGGAAGACAGCTTGTCATCACCACCCACCGCCAACTCTTGGGCTACTCTTTTACCAACGAATAGTGGAATTGACTGTAACATTATAACGCCCCCACGGCTGAAAGGGCGAGCATGTTTGATGCGACAGAAATTCGAATCTGCGACCCTCAGATTACGAGTCGTGTGCCTTAACCAGCTGGTCATGTCGGACCGTGAGGAATGTTACCAAACAGTCACGTTGTGAAATGTGTTTTAGTAGTTAATGTGCCTCATCCATGACAAGATTGTTCTCTTTTGAGTGGACTATCCCTGTTGAAATTGCTGATAAACTATTAAAATCAGAAAGGATGATAGCATGCTAGATAACAGGATTGCAGGAATATGTTTTCACAATGCTTTATTACCAAGTTCTGCAACGTAAAAACACAGATAGATCATCTCAGAAAATAGTCCAGACGTGCAGTTAAGGTCGTTTTGGTTTAAAAACATGCAGGACTGGATTATTCATTAGACACAACACCTAGAGCCTAGGAAAAGTATGGGTCCATGAAAAGTTTCCTTAAAAGTTAATCTTATAGGGCCAAAAAATAATAAGCATGCAAACATGTAATACACATTTTACTGTAGCAATGATATTACACGTTTACGTTATACGATATATTTTTATATATACGCATTAGTTTCTGTAACCACATCCACATAAATATATTTCACTAAAAATATTTTTATTCCATAATTTATTTCATATTAAGCTATTTTTAACAGGATTTAATATATGATAGGGTATTAGTATATTATTGATAAATATGTTGATGCATACTTAAAAAAATCTATAATTTATCTGACTTTTGGTTTAACTTATACGGTTAGTAGGACGCGCCAACGAACAGAAGATGCCTAGGCATCGCGTCGACGCAGCTATAGATAGTTGGAAATTCCACTAATAGGTGTGAAAACTATGCTTCAGGAATTCTGGAAAGAACAACTAAAATACCCAGATCTAGCATGAATACTCCTTGTGATGCAATAAGGTGAAGTATGCATATTTCAGATTGAAGTATGTAGCAAGGATGAATAGATAAATTGGCATTTATACAATCAATTATGGTTTAAGGTTGTTATGGTTGTTACCGACAAATTGGTTATAGTTTACAGCTTCTGTTTAAACTAGTATTTCCCAGAGCTCTGAGGCAAGAAATATTTTAGGCTTGCGTAACACAAAGACTACAGGAATCCAAGATGTTACAAGTATTTATGCTAATGTTTGTCAATGTTCTTCTGGTTGCATTTAACTACTGTAAATACAGAGAAAAAGTCGACCTAAACACTATGAACTATAACTATTAATTGTTGCTTCTCCTATCCAATAGATAATCCTGTATATTGTTAGTTCACTACTGGAGATGAAGAATGACCGTTTATATGTGCTTGTGATCATTAATTATTTAACCAAGTGGGTTGAGGCTTATTTAGTAGATAATACATTCACACAATCCATATCCCAGTGAGGAGCATGTGAAAAACTCTATTAAGGTCGAGGAGCAAATTTTAATGGCAAATTGTTTTTAGAGTTATATAAAATGTCAGTGTATTGTCAAACTATACTTATCAACACAGCCTGGTGAATTAGTGAAAAGGATCATACAAAGTGCAAGCTAGCTAAGTTTGTTCCCAAACTTAACTGACTGGGATAAATACTTATCCTGCATTATGATGGCATATCATGGAACTTAACAAAAGTCAGTGGGTTGTCTGCCAAATATACTCATGTGTGATTCAAAAGTTGTTGTTGTTTGTTTTTTCTTCTAGTTGACATAATACATTGTTTATAAGTGCTGGAAGTGAGTTAAGATGCAGTCCCACTTATTCAAAGGAGGTCCCAAAACCACTGCCCTACCTTTGAGTAAACTTTACGCTTCTCAAAAGGGAAAGGTTCAATAGATGGTATGGGAAAAAAAAATTGGAACATCGTGTAAGAGGGAGGCAAAAATGAAAAGTTGTACACAGTTGGAGCAAATGAACTTTATGCTAGGGGATCAGTTGGTGTGACTAAGTTTGTAATAAACAAGTAGCCATCAGTTTGTTTGTTTGTTTGTTTGAATTTCGCGCAAAGCTACAGGAGAGCTATCTGCACTAGCCATCCCTAATTTAGCAGTGTAAGACTATAGAGGAAAGGCAGCTAGTCACCGCCACCCACCGCCAACCCTTGGGCTACTATTTTACCAACGAATAGTGGAATTTACCGTCACATTATGACTCCCCACGGTTGAAAGGGCGAGCATGTTTTGTGCGACGGGGATTGGAACCCGCGACCTTCAGATTACGAGTCGAGCACCTTAACCCACTTGGCCATGCCGGGCCAGTAGCCATCAGAGTAGTGACTTATAACTCGTAACAACATACTTCTATTTATACTTATTCTATTCTTTTATTGCCTAAGTAACTGTCCTGCCACACAAGCTGTAAAACACTCGACAAAAGTTTAGCTAACGTTACCGTATAGAATTATGTAATCCATGAACTGCTGGTGAGTACATCTTTTGAAGAACTTTTATTACTTCTATCTTCATTATCTTACGTATTCTAATCTTATCTGACCTAATAAGTGTCCAATTTTTACACTTTAGTTACTTTTATAATAACACTCAGCTTCAAACATTTCACAAATCAACCCACTTCCTCTTTTCTCCAACTTCAAGTATAGTGGTCCCTTCAACTGTAATAGAACTTTTACAATGTCCACAGAAATATTTTGAGTTTTTATAGTCTCTGTTAGTTAATGTGCAAGAGCTTTTGTGCCAATATCCAAGAAAGGTCGTCTTACGTCAGAGAAAGTGCTATGATAAGGCAGTGAAGTAATGGATGTACCGATGCACCAGGTGAAGCTCAAGTAGTATTTCTTTTCACCGAAATATACACACGTTTAACAGTGTTATTCAAGGGTAGTAACAGGATATTTACAACTTTAAGAATAATGATGAACAAAGGTAACTTGAGAGATAACATTATCGGGTTTTTTACCACGTTTTATGCGAAAACTTGCACATATTCAAACCAAAAATTAAATTCATAATAAATAAAATAACACCGTGAGAAGATAGAAACTCATGATATGCTTATATACATGGTTCATCGATCTTACAACCAATTTAATGATTCGTCGTAACTGTTTTCCTTTCTAATGAAAATGATAAGAAATGCATATATATTTAAATTCCTTGAAGTAGCCCTTCCATTGGCACAGCGGCATGTCTGGGGACTCACACTGTGGTGGACAGAGCACAGATATTCTATTGTGTAGCTTTGTGGTTAATTTTAAAGAAACAAACAAATCCTTAAAGTGATAATACTTTATATTAAAGTGCTGTTAGGAATTGGATTGCGATAAAGTGTTTAAAAATCAGAAGCAGAAATAAAGTAAAATAAAATTGTAAAATTTTATCAGAAGAATAAAAGTGCCACTGTTGTATTCTAAAAGGTGCCCTTTTTTATATCCGCTCTTTTGCAAAATTATTTGTTCAGTAGACTTACAATATAACAAAAACCAATTTCTTTAAATTGATAGTTTCTATATAAAAACATAGGTGGCGCTATGGTTATAATGGCGGCTGTAGTGAGTCTTAAAGTTTTGAAAAACGACGTTGAAAAAATATGTATTGAAGAATTTGCATTTCATTCTTCTAGTACTTTGAAATGTTCAAGAGAAAAATTAAAAAGCTTGAGCGGAGCAATCACTACAGTGCAGAGAAGAGCAAATGAAGACTTAACTAGTCTTATAAATCAGGAAAAAACTTCGAATGAAGTCAGTGATGAACAATACCATTCATTAAAAAGAGAAGGTAAAACGTGAATCAACCTAACTTTATTTTAAATTTAACATAAAAGAAAGAAATTATACTTCTTACAGGCTAAGTTATCATGTTAAAATAAAAAATAAAATTAGCTGACGAACTTTCCATCTCTTTAATAATTAACTTTTAAATTTAAGAGCTCTTTCTCAGATGTGACTTTGCCTTGTACGTGTTTTTAAATTTACGGTAAATATTTAAATTATATTAATGATTTAATTCTAACTCTATTAGTGGACGCTTACATAGACCAAATTTTATGACGTGGAATTTGTACACGTAAACTTGTGCTAAGAGTAAATAGATTCTGTTCAGCCTTCATTTCATAATCCTGCTCTACTTGTAAATATGTAAGTACCAGAACTAAGTAGTTAAACCAGCAAGGGTCTTCACATGGATATTCAGACATATATATATCCATGGTAACATGTAAGCATCAACAAAAGTTGCCATGTTTTGCCAACTAAATTTTGTGTATTATCTTGACATACCTTTTTTCTTTTTTGACAATTATCACCAGAAATGACCAAGCACTATCCAAAGATTGTATAATGTACTCATTGCAGTATCTGCTGTATTTCAAAATTTGTGACCTCCCTGCTACTCCAAGCAAGTTTACGCAGTGGTTACCTTATCGTATATATGTGAACAATGCTTATAGGGGGCTGAGTTACATTGACTTAACTGGACATTTAGTCCAACAAACATGTTCTATATTCAACCAACAAAGTGTTGAGTTGCTATTGCTGCATTAGATCTAGATTGTCAGCACAATAGTCAAATCAACACCCAAAGGTGTGTTAGTAACCCTGTATTTTCTTTTAATCACAGTGCAATAAATGTGACCTTAGCACTACAAGTAGCATCAGTCACTTCCATGTACTCAATATACCTATGATTATTTCAGCTGATAGCCAATTGCTCATAATTGCAAAGCAACACCAGAATGTTATTCTTTGCTGGCTGGATCACTGCTGAAGCTAGTACTGCTAGATTTTTTGTAAAAGAAACTTTAACTTTTTCATGGCTTATATTACAACATTACATGTTATCGATGTATTGGACCTTATCTGGATAAGACCACAGAATGCAGTATGTGTATGTTGAGGTACTGGTTTTAACACTTCCTTTGCCACTTACATGTATGTACCCCCTTTATCCATGCCTGCTTATATAGAACTAAAAATTGGTTATTAATTTCATGTAAAACATGGATAGGGGGTCTGGACCCCTTCCCTAAATCTATGTCTGGTTATACAACATTAAAGAATATAGTTACACAGTTATAAGTTAGGAACGCAACACAATAAAAAAAATATTAAACATGCACTTCAGTTGGCATTTTAATAGCTGGTGTTAAGTGCTGTCATCCAATTGCCTTCCATTGAGTCAGTAGTTAAAAGTTGATGAGAGTATCAGCTAGCTTCAACAACAAAGACATAGGGTGCAAGTTTCATGGCAAAGAGAATCAAACTCAAGACTCAATTCATAAGCCACACTTCCTTCATTATGTAGTTTTGTGCTTAACAATTAAGAAACATAATGGCACTATTTCAGATAGTTAAAATGGTTAAAACTGTAATAATAAGAAACACTAGTTTTGACTAGTTTATTATTTTTGTGATATTAGTCAATTTATGTGGCACTAATTGATGTAATTGATTAATTTACCCAACTGTATTTCAGTTCACTGTAAGCATTAAACTGCATAAAAACAGTACAGTGTGAGTATATTTGTTTATATCTCATATATGGAATTTAACTGTCTATATCTGAAAATTGGGTAAGTTCATGTTAGTAAAAAAAAAAAAAATCACTGCAAAATATTATTTTCTGTTTGTTTGTTTTTTGGGGGAAAGGTCTTTCGAGCATTATCATAGGCCCGAAAAAGATGATCATTGAGCCTATTTTTGCTTTAATGGACTACTGGGCATTCCAAATCAAAAGATCTAAATTGCTGACAAGTGCTTTAGTTACTATGTGTTGACTGGTTTCAGTTAGTAAGATAGACAGATATTATAGTTAGACAAAGTTCATTTAATATAAATTCTTGAACTAATACTTCACAATACTATTTTTAATTTCACATCATGATGATGATTGGTTGTAATCTTTAGCAAGCTGAGCCATAAACTGTAATGATTTAATATAATGAGTTGTAAAATTTTAAAACAAACAAGAAAGTTTATTTAAATTACATTTTTATGTCATTTCTATGAAAACATTTGTCATTCATATACAGAAACTGTTAAAATGCCTATAAATATTTGACATGCTTTTCAACTTTTTTTTGGTATGTATCTTTAAATAGACAAAGAATTTGAAGAGGAAGGTGAAGATGATGATGAAGACAGTCATGATTCCAAGAAGCTGAAAACATCATAGGAAATATTTTCATAAATCAAGAGCTGAAGATGTCCATGTGAACATATATTTCTTCTTTCTGAATAATTTTACTAGTAGTTCTGTACAAAATCAAATAATAAAATTGTTGTTTGTGTAAATTATAACAAGAACTTTCCTTGTGTGGAATACCACAAGTTTATTTAACTACTTCATAAATGTATACAACACTATTATATTTTAAGAGAAGAATAATTAATGTAAAAATCACAAATATGATGTTTTAAAAGCTAAATTAAATCAGCTCCTTCTCTTGATTTTTTCCTGTTTTTTTATCTTGATGCAAAAGGCCAAGAAGTGAAATACCTTTGACACCAAAATGTTAGAAGGTAATGAACAGTAGAATAGTTGTTATGATTGAGATAGCATCATGTTAACAGTATAGTATACAAAAAGAAAGTACACAGCCCTTCGAAAGGAAGTTAACAAAAATTATGGACTTGTATTATTCAAGTTATTTTTTTGCAGTTGAGGTGACTTGCAGTAAAGTGTGATGTCATTAAACTAATATCTTGAATTTGTATCAGTGTGTGTGTGTGTGTATATATATATGTATGTGTAAGAAAACAATTCTGGTCAACAATAACTTTTCATATGATCTGAAGTAATTCTTTACAATAACTTGTATAATTATAATCTTAAGTGCATTATATTAAGATGATGTTTGAGCCTCAGTACCTTATTAAATTTCATGGCACCATGGTTTCTCATGCTCTTTCTATCAAGCTGATAGCCTTGCAGTGTAGTTTCCATTGAGAAATGTTCATTTCTAAGACTGCCATATCAAAAGCACACCACTACTATAATTCTACAGAAAGATATTTCTTGCTTATACTGTGTACTGTTGCCTAGGGCATGTGGGCAGCTCTTCCTAATGACTACTATATTCATGAAGTTTCTCATCTGTTGCGAGATGCTGCATTTTGTATACTTAGCTGAGGTACAACGTTTTCCAGGTCTCATTTTGTATAGTCCTGGGTTCTCAACTTGATCCATATTCCTTTGTTTTCTAATTTATTAACTACAATTCCCTGTAAGTATTATTTATGTTGGTAAGTGGATATTATGGTAGTAATGAGACTGTGAATGCTAGGACCAGGCTGTTTGTTCTCAACATTTTGAATATAAGTCTTTGAGGAGATTATGACATTGTGGTGCCTTGACTTTAGGGATGACCCTTTTTCAGAAATTCCAAACCCTAAATCTTGACACCCCTCTATGATCTGAGTATTCATATGACTATATTGTATTAGAACTCGTACATAATCTTCCTAAAAAGCGATTAAAAGTAATTCTAATGCATGCCATTCCACCATGCCTTTATATAAGCCACAACTGTCATGCAATTAAAATGATCTTCAATATGTAAACCCTTAAAGGTAATGTACTCAAACTCTGTAAAAATAAATTATGTTCTCACACATGGCATTATAATTCATATCCTATTTTCTGTCAATATTTATATGTCTAAGTGTTATAAGTACATTGAAGAAGTAAAAGATCTAAAAGAAACTGGCAAGCACAAGAAAAGGAATTTTTCTAAACAGTATTTTTTATCGTTTTTTATTTTCTTGATCATGCGATGTTAATATTTTATATAAGATAATATAGATATTTTTGCAGGTTATTGGTTACCTTTGTACAGATGGCTTACTTGATTTTTTTTCCTTTCTTTATTAATGATGTGAGTTTACAAACATTTGTTTTGGTGCTAATTTTTTTATGTGCAGAGAGTGCAAGGTGACAGTTCCTAACATTATATCCACAGAAACTGACCTTTCATCTGGAAGCTAACAGTCTCATAGAAATATGAAGGGAGTTCCTATAGTAATGTTACTAGTAGTATTCTGGTGTATAATAACATATAGATTCCCCATGTTATTTTCCATACCTATATAAAATGTTTTAATGCTTTCCAGTAGTCTCAGTCTCTCTGAATGCTTTCTCACTTTGTGACACAATAAGTCTGAATGCCTAAACATTGAGTTTAAATACCTGCATTGAGCAGCATATAGATAGATCACTGCTTAGTTTTTAACTCATCAACAAAACTAACTTATAAAGTCTCTGAATGCAAGTGAAGACCTACCTTAGCTTGTTATTTTGCTATACCAGTAAACATGAGGTCAGTATCGTGCTAATAGGGCTATGCCAATTTAGATATAGGGGCTTCTTTTGCAAGTTAATCAGCTTACATTTTTAGCATTGTTTGTATGCCTAGCAAATAAATCTAGGTTATGGTCTTACCATGTAGTTACTTTGCTTCCTGTCATATGTCTTGGGACCAACCTTCTCCAAATTTTATACAGTACTACCTGGAAGTTGTTTGTAAGTGTTATGTAGGTGGCACTGTTTTTTTTATGGTTCTTTGCTTCCAGCTTCATTCCTGTGCTGCTTGCGTGAAGATTGAATGTTCTGCCAGTCACATTCAGAATGTTGTTGCTCTTTTATAAGGGTCTTTTGTGGCTACTATTGTCATAAATAAGTTATAACAGGCTTGTTCTCTACAATTTCCACCAAGGTTTGTTACAACAGAACCCTGAGACGTGGTGATTAATATTTGTCAAGGTGGTGATTGCATAGCACCTGTTCACATGTAGTTATACTTCAGTTGAAGGCTCCTGTAGCTTGAGCCTTTCATGAACATCACACTAGTTGTATAAATTCAAGTATCTTTACATGAAGGCCTCACCTTGGTCTTCATCTACATGGAGTTGAAAACTGTTATTATTAAAAATGAATGGCAACAATTTTTTTGGTTCCTATGCAGAACATAACATCTTCCAGAAGTATCAGGATGAAGTATCCATAAATTGGCCTTGATGCACATTTATATTCATTTCGTGTCTCACCTTTTGGGAACTGATTACTTGTATAGAGCATAAACTTTCTATTCTGTGCTATCTTTGTAATTTGCATGAGCTGATTATTACTTTATTCACATGAACTTAGCTTGTACTGGATTGATTGGTTCTCAAACCACCAGTATTACTGTTCCACCATTATGGTGTGCTCCATCTGCAGGATTGTTACCTTGATCCACTTGTAGTTATAATGTAGAATACTGGTCATAAAAGTGGCTAACTTTCTTTTGCTGTAACTACCTATTCTGAATTTGCATGTTATATCACATGCACTTCCTATAGGATGGATTCCTGCTATGTGTTTCTTAATCTGGAAGAGTTATTACAGATTCCAACAGCCCTTAACAGATTCACAAGTTTTTAGAAAAAAAAGAAGTTATATTTTGCCTACACTTCTTTTATTTTTCTCTATTTTTGTTATTGTGAATAAAAATTGTTTTGTTACACAGTATCCAGTCTTTTCAGACTTTGTACTAATCAGAAAATTTAAGTTTATTTCATGAAACATGCTGTTGAATCATGTTTTATTATTCAGATACTACTCAATCACTCTTAGGGAAGTTAGTGCACCTGAGAATACTACTGGTATAAAGGAAATTTGATGCCATGAACCCAAGATTTATTGTTGCAAATCTTTTTCTCTTGAAAAATATTTATTTGTACTCTTCTTAATTGTTGCTATTAAATTTATAAAAGGCCTCATACTTGAATAAAATGCATTTTCAACAAGTCATAAGACACCATCAGAAGGAAAAGCTAATCACTGAAGTAAAATGACTGTCTTGAGAGAAGTTTGGTCTCAGAAAAGTCCTGTCCAAGATGTCAGATTTGTGCCAGTGCTGTAGTGATTTATTATCTAATTTTTTTTGTGGCAGTAAACTATAATGGAGAACTTCTGGAATGAAGCATTCAGAATAGCTGGGCATTTTCTTTATAAATGCACTAAAGGTCATAGTTACGAGTGTCCAATATTCAATGGAGTAGTTCCAACTGAATTTTGGGCATTCATTAGGCCAGCCAAGAGGGATTGGTGGTCTGCTAACCCTGTTTTTCAGCAGAAATGTTAGTGGGCACTGATTGTTGAAGTTGGTGATCCATGGGAAAGTCTTCAGGCTCACCATGATGGGTGACTATTGGTCATAAAAAGAAATATCTTGTACAGTATGGAAGTAAAGGTTGCTCTGCCTATGATAACTTGCCATTCTGCCACTCAAGAGTATGTACCTAATGTTTGAGTGAAGATGTCTCTGAGTTTGCACACTACACCTTATTCCTCAATGTTTAGGGCATCTCAGCCTGTTGTTATTCAAGTGCCAATAAGTGAAAGGTTTATGCTTCAACAACAAGCCTCTGTGAGCAGAGTTAAGCAGATCTCTCCAATAACCACTCAAGGTGAATTTCTGTACATGGTGAAAGGATCTCCCAGAGAATTTCTGTACTTTCAGTTTAGCTCCTCTTGGATATATATATCTACCCACATGTTTGCTGTGTGTGGCAACCCATGAAGGGGAGGGGGGGATCCTGGTGATTGAGGAGTTCAACTCCAACACACCACTTTTGCCTTGAATTCCTGTAGACAGGTGGCCTTGGGATGCTCCCCCTCTGGGATTAATCAACTGGTCCACTTGGGTTTTCTTCAACAACTAGGGATGTAGTTAATGCCTTGATGTAATAAACAGAACCATATAGTACTTAGAAAGAGTGATGTTATATCCATTAGTGATTGCCAAGGTTCTGTGTTTATTTCAGTTGAGTTAATATAGTAATTCATGTTTATACATTTCCATTCCTATTGACAGAGGAATGTTTGGACACATTATGAAGTGCTCAATGCTTTATCACTTTAGATCTGGCATTTGGATAATGGTAAGACAAATTAGATGACAAAAGCAAACCTAAAACTTCTTTCAATACTCAAGATGGTTTGTACTAATTTCACATCATGCCCTTCATGCTCTGTAATGTGCCTGCAACTTTGGCAGAGGCTAATGGAACACTAATGGGGCTGCAATAAGAAAGAGATGCCTTATCTTTGATGATAATGTCATGGTGTTTGACCACTCATTGGAGTTTGCTGCTAGAAACCTGAATATTGGACTCCAGTAAATAATTAAGTAGAAACCAATGAACTGTATGCTCATGTGCACTGAGGTAGAATTTCTCTGTTGACCTTCCAAGGACTGCACTGGCATGAGACTTATCGTTTAATGAAAAATTGTGGTCAGTCTGCTGTTTCCTTTGTTTTGTATCATGTTACCTAGTTTTTTTGACAACTTCTCTAAGATACTATACCATTATGCCATCTTACTAAAACTGATGCACATCTCAGATAGACTAAAGAATATAATCAAACATTTATGTCCTCAAATTGTAGTTTAATTGAAACTCTGGTGTTGGTATACCTATGAATAGATTGTGATAATTAATTGGATATGGATGCTGGCAATAGTTGAATCAGGGTAGTGTTAATACTCTTGCAAGATGGAAAGGAATGTATAACAGCTTATGCTAGTTATATGTTCATGGCTTCTGGAGTCCAGTACTGCATAACAAAAAAAGAAGTGTTTGCAGTCATAGTCTTCATAAATACTACATCTGTTATCAGTGTGGTAGAAGGTTCACCTACTTGGTGAACCACACATTACTAAAGTGGGTTATAACTTAAAAAATCTGGAAAGGACTGCACATTAGATAACAATGTTACAGAAATGTGGCTATTGTATTACATCATTTGGGTCTGAAACATGAAAATGTTGATGGATTGTTTCACCATATGTCTACTTGACTGCTGAATGTCCTAATCCTAGATACTGTATGGGAATTAAAATAATTTCAACCATAGCAACATCAATGGATCTAATTGGAGTTTCTATTAGTGATTAGGTATCACATATTATACTTATTGGTATTCATTGAGGGCAATAAATGTGTTTTACTTTAGAATATTGTATCTATTTTATACATTAGTGACAGTATGAATATTAATCCTAACAGAAAAGTCTTAGATTTGGCTGAAGTCTAGCAGTAGTTATTCATTTCTTTAAGCTCAAAAGACTTACTGGGTTTAATTGTTCAATGATGGCAACATGTTATGGTACTACACCTACTGAGACAGCTTGTGGAGGTGATCCTTGTAAATTACCATGGTAATAATATGATCTGTAAGCATTCTTTCTGAAACTACTAATGATGTGATCATGTGTAATGTTGATATATGTGTATAATGTAACATACAGATATATATAATTATATGTATGTGGTGTTGCACAAGCATAGATATTGCATAAAGTAATTTGTGTTCATAACATGATTGAATCAGTTATGTTGAGGTGTCAAGCAACATGAATGAAAATATGAGATATGTTCAAAATGTTAAGACTATAACAAAATAAACTACAATTACTGACTTGTACAGCATTATTGGAAAGTACACTATACTTGATACTTTAATTAATTAGTACTCGTGAGAGAATGTTTGACAGTTAATCGGTTTTCACAGAATAGATAAAAGTAACAGTCACAGTCACACCACATTTGGAAGAAAGCAGTCTGACATGATGTTTTTAATACATAATGAAAGATATTTCAATTCAATAAAATATTTATGAGTAGGGGAAATTATCTGAAGAAATTGAAACTTACAGGCAGTAGATCATGTTATATAAAATGTAGATGTAGGGTAGTTGGTAATTTATTTTATCATAGAATATTTTTAACCATGCATGTTTGAATATCTTGCAACCATACAGTTTCAGTATATTATACAGTTGAAATGCATGAGAATACACTACAAGTGTACAGTTGTAGGGAAGAAATAAAGTATGGTACCACCTTCAAGTCACACCTAGTCTGTATTTATTTTGTATTAGAATATCTAATGGGAATGTCATGTGAGTGTTAATGGACACTGTTACTGTAGGACTCTTCCCCATGTCTTTTCTTTTGGACTTGGGCTCTGTTCTATGAGTTGTGAATTCAGCAGGGTTACAGTATACTCGTGTTAGCTGTTACTATGGCAATGATTAATAATGGGCACTACAGCAGAGTCAAATCCAGTGATGCATAAAGGACAAGGGAAATCCATAGGTTCTAGGGATAAGATACCTTGTGTACAGGCAATATACACATTTTGACTGTCACTTTAATTTTACAATTTCATACTTTCATGGATCAAATATTATCTAAAATTAATTTTAGGAAAACAAAGTGGTAATTGAGCCATCATAATTTCAAACTTGTACTCCTAGCCGAGCCTCTGATCAATCATAATTCATGTTATCTTGCATTTTCCATCCTTTTTCTCTTTAGTTCCTAACTCTTCTAGAAATGTTATTTATTCAGTGAGCCATTTGTTTCATTATTCACCTTTAATTTTCTTACTTATATAAAGGGGTAATTTAGGACAAATTACCTATCTGGCAACATCTTCAGTTAACTGGCTGTTCCAAGTGGCTAAAAACTTGCTTTTTAACCCTAGCAGAGCTCATGGAGAAGATTTGTTATTGGCCAATACATTGGACATGTATAATCTGCTTAAGCTGATAGTAGATTGGTAGTGAAGTCTCCTGAGGTGCCAAAGACCCAAAAGATCAACCAAGACATTCACAATGCTTAGCCAGCTGGTGGATCCAAGTGTACCAACTCACTGCCCCTGTGTTTGAAGGAATTTCTATAATGTGTTAGATGTAATAAAGAAAATCTTGGGACAATGTTATAATACAGTGAGGTGCTCTTCCTCTCAGATAATGTGTAACAATGAAAAGTACCTCCAACAACACCTGTACATCCCAAAACTGAAAAAAAAGCCCCAAAGAACAGAAAACTTTCTTAAGCTAAAATATGGACAGTGACAATCTAAATCTTAGGGAAGGTCCAACTTCAAAGGTTAATCGACCACAACAAAGACAAACTATTAATCATGACAATGAAAATTGGAATATTAATGTCTACTGCCACACAAATGAAGTTGACAATGTGGCTCAATGCAGTTCCCAACAATACCCTGTACAGCCATCTTCAATATCTTATACTTCAGCATATACCAGTCTTAAGGCAGAATTATCAAGACAAGGCTGGTAAGTGGACAAAAGCTCAGACACTTTTTAAAAACCAAAAAGGAGATTTGGTTGCTGAAATTCATTTATTCATCATCCTAGTTATAAAAGGAGGCCAAGGAGATAATATGGCAAGATCACTGCCACAAGGGAAAAGTCAACCACCTCCTTTGAAAGCCTATTAATAGAACTCTATAACCATCCAGATCTGGGAGGAATGTTGTATCTGGCAGTGAAATAATCAAGTTACATAATTCTAACTTACTCTTAATATATGCAAATTTAAAAATCTGGCATTGTGGTTTCATGTAAACTCTCATTTAGAAACTTACAAAAACAGAAATTATTAGATCTGTTGAATGCTTCTTTTTGAGCCACCCTCACTAACTTAAAAGTTAACCATCAGACTTGGACCACAATCTGCTGTGTTAGCCTAAAATTTACCAGATGGTAACTGTTTAAATCTATCTGATCATGTTGTTTAATATTCTTGGACTAAAAAAAATATGTCGCATCTTGCAAACCATTATCAGATTTCTTTTTCTTCATTTTTGTTTTAATAATTTGCTAGTATACATGTTGTATCATGCACTATCCTAGTTAACTCATCATTATAATTCTCTTCTTTTGTTCAGTTTTAATTCTTGAAAAGGCATATGCCTAATTTGAATTTAAAGTAGGAACAACAAATAGTCTTGTTCCCTGATGAGGAATTATAATCTATAACCTGTCATAAAGGCTTTGACTGCTATAAAAATTTTCTTTTCTTTTCTATGAAGTAATATTGAGAGAACTAAAATTCTCCTTTTATAGAAAGGTTAGAAAATACATGTGTAGCCTGAATTTCAAGTAGGAATCTTAGAATATTATGCTATAGTTCAAGCAGTAACTTCTGCCATAGTACAAAATAGATGTGGATCATGGTGTTTCTACTGGGTTTTTACCCGTGTATAAAACTTCTTGATTAAAAAGAATTCAATACTGAACAAGTGTTAAGATTCCCCCAATGGCAAATATTACAAATAACAGCTAAGGTCAACAGTGTACATGAAAATATCTTTAATCATAGAAATGAGTATGATGTTCGATGTGCATGTTTCCAAACACAGATAGCTTTGGACTTAACAGCAACCAAAAGAAACAATATACATAGTTTAAAATACATCTGTAAAATTTATGCAAAGATAAGAATATGTTAACTTACAACTTTAGCCATTTAGAGATTGAAAATTTTGTAAGA
Organism: Tachypleus tridentatus; assembly: GCF_004210375.1. Lineage (NCBI taxonomy): Eukaryota > Metazoa > Arthropoda > Merostomata > Xiphosura > Limulidae > Tachypleus > Tachypleus tridentatus. Next base: position 92,906,694 of record NC_134832.1, on the reverse strand, counting down.
ATAGGATGCATTAATCTCTACCAGATATCTAGTTGTTTTAGTTACATGAGACGAGTTTTGGTCTGTTTTCATTCTTCAGAATTAGTCTTATGTAGGGTTAATGGATTTCTAGAGTGAAAATCTGGAATAACAGCTTTGAAACAGTTTAAATTCCAATGTGCCCTTTACCAATGTGCTGATGTTTATTGTCACATTTTAAAACCACAGACAAAATTAGTTAAAAGCTTACATAACCAAAAATTATAAATAAATTGAAAAACATTTGTGTTCAACCTACTCAAAGGAAAAATGGTGCTTGTTTTCTTTTTAGCTGGATAGCTCTTCTAATTTCAATTCCTGTGGACACTAAGTAGCAGGTTAAGAAAATATAGCAGAAAGGGAGAGAAGTGTATCTTATGGCCTGTGTCAGGTGACATTAGAGGAACCATATATAATGACAAACTAAATGTCTAAATTCATAATGAGGTACAGAGAAACTGGAACAAATTACTTTTGTTTCTTATAGACAGAAAATGTTAATGAAAGCCAAAAATTAAAATGTTTTGCAACCCTTTTTGTCTATATTGTTACATTTTATTATAAAGATAAGACAGTAATTTCCAGTTGCAAATACTTCCTAAGCATTAGAGTATTAACTGATACTGTAAAATATACTTTCAAATCAGCAAAATTCTTTTAAGGTGTACAAACTAATGAAAATGTTAAAAATATCAGATGCTTTGCCTTCATTAAAGGGAAAATCACATTTAAAAACAAAATCATTGAGCATTGAATTTTCATATTTCATTGGCTCATTTTTGTATCTTGTTAGAGTCATCTACCACTCTAAAGGGTTTGTTTTTACCATATCAGTGGACTCCTTTCTTACATTTTTTCTTTAATTCCTCAGTGTAATATATTAATAGTTGCAAATCCTAAATTTTTAGATTTCATAAATTTTCATTTATAATTAATAATTCAAATTATTCTTGGATGTTCATTCTATTATAAATATCACATATACTACTAATTTTATAAACAATGTTTTGGATATTAAATTGTATACACTTGTGGTTAATTTGAAATGTATACACTTGAGTTTAACACAAAGGAATTTATTTGAATTTAAAATTTGGTTTCCTATTCTGAACAAGCTGTTACTTTCTTGTACAACTTTGTGTTTAGTGTCAGAGTAGATGGTTATTTCCTACCAAATGTATTCACTGTATTTTCATTAAGTTGAATTTGTAGATACTCTCCTCATACACAAAAGAAATTAAAAACATTTTTCTTCTATATTAACTATATTGTAAATTTGTGAAAGATGATAGAAGTGGCATGAACATTTGTGCAGAGAAGTAATAGCTGTAAACAAATGGGATAGAAAGGAGGATGGTTTGCAAAGTGTTTGTGTACCATTTGTCTATGGTTATATAAAAGTAACTAAAATGAAAAAAATAAAATTAGAAACATTAGGAATGATAGTGAAAAAAAATTCAAAAGGAGTATACTCACCAGCAGCTCCTGCATTAAATAATACAGTACAGTAATATGAGTTGCACATTTGCCAAGGAGCTTGCATGTGGTTGAACCACTAGTTACACACAGTTCAAAGATAAATAAAATACAATTAAACATATGTTACAGATTGTAAGTATGGATATTCAGACTTGGTTGTATTGCCAACCTGAAGCAAGAGGGTTCACTTGTGTACTACTTCCTCATTTCTGTCTTAAATATTTATTGCATTATTGATAGAACCTATCCATTCAGAAGCATAAAGTCTACTAGAAGAGCAATGGTTTGGAGCCCTTTTGTAAATAAAAGTGGAATGGCATCCTGTCTCATTTGAAACATTGTATTTGCTGGATAGGATTGGAAACAGTTTATGCTGTTTTTTTTTTTTTAATTTTGTGCAAAGGTACACAAAGGCTTCCTGTGCTAACCATCCCTAATTTAAACTAGAGAGATGACAGCTAGTCATCATCACCCACTGCCAACTCTTGAACTATTTTCTTACCAAAAAATAGCAGGATTGACCATCACAGACTGTAATGCTCCCACAGCTGAAAGGGCAAGCATGTGTGGTGTAACAAGGATTTAAACTAGCAACCTTCAAGTTATGGTTCGAATGCACTTGCCACCTGGCATGCTGCACCTCTGTTTATGCATTCCTATTCTTTAAGGTAGTTACACTGAAGTCCAAAAATGTAATATTTACTTAAAGTATATATAACTTAAACTTCATCAATTCAGGTTATAAGAAAGCAATGTAAAAAACAAAAACTAAGTTCATTTGCAAGAAAAAGCCTGACACAGAAACTTAAAATATAAGCACACTTCAATTAACTATATTTACCAACATTTTTTTGCTTCCCATTTTGGGAGTGTATATTTAGTTTGGGGTGCATTTCTTAGAGAGCTACATTACTGCACAAGAGAAAGTAACCAGAATTAAAAATCTTCACAAACTTCAGTGGTTTTATAAACTCATTCTATTAATATATGTGTGTGTGTGTGTGTGTGTGTGTGTGTGTGTGTGTGTGTGTGTGTGTGTGTCTTTTTCGTATAGCAAAGCCACAAAGGGCTATCTGCTCAGCCCACCGAGGGGAATCGAACCCCTGATTTTAGCGTTGTAAATCTGGAGACATACTGCTGTACTAGCGGGGGGCACTCATTCTATTAATATTAAAAAAAAGTTTGTGTTTTAAAATCAAAATGGTCATAGCTTATTACTTGCAGAACAAGATTCTATAATGTTAAAATTACTGTTTATTTTCAGGTGTGCTTGATTGATCTTAAAACCTACCTGTCAATATCTATTAGTTTAGTTCAGTTTTTAGAACTGAATACAAAATTTGAAAGCCTTATGAAAATATTTCCCCATCTACTAAATCATTATCTAGCTGAAGTTGTAGAATATACATAGCTTTTCAAAACTGCATACATGGTTTAAACATATGATTAAGTCTGTTTGTACTACAAAATAAATATTAAAATTTCTACTATAATTGTTGACAACATATATGAATAACTAATTCAACCAGTAAATGGGTGTCTATTCAGGGAAAGAATCTTTTATCCCTAAAATTTTCACACCATTTAAAAGTAGTTTTTAAGTGGATATTTTGCCAATTTCTCCAAGCCCATTCTCTTAGCTGTAGTTTTGTTAGATACTTAAATTTGTGGTTACTTATCTTAAAAGCAATATAATAAATTAAGAGAAAATACTCCATATTAAAACATTGTAAATCTGAATGATGATTGAAGTTATGAAATATAAAATAAATGCTTAAACCAATGTTGGTAAATAAAAACCTGCAGAATCAAACAATTGACAAAGTAATGATTTTATTGAAGATTTTAACAGTACAACAGTAGGTGTTTGGTATGGATATTTTTCAGAAAAATGGTCTGAATTGTTGGTGTTTTCAAATAGCTAATGCAATGCTTAGTGAACAAATGCTTCCAAGCAGTTTAGTGACTAGGTTACAATAACTAACCCTCCATTCAGAGCATTGTTGGTTTTCTTATGCAGTCAATTTAAAGGTTAGAAACAAAACTAATAAATTGAAAATTATTTATGAGAATGAAGTAACTTGTATAAAAAACCCACAGAACAAGCACACTTTTTGCCAATATGATGATCGTGTGAGTAAAGTGAAAAATAGAAATCAAGAGCTATTATACAATTTCTTATATAATATGATACTTTGTTTTATAAAGAAAACAAATTTAAATGCATATTAAATTTACATTAACACCAATCATTAAAATGGAAAGCGGAACAACAGTAAAAATATATTCAACATTTTAATTACAAGGTTGATAGAAGGCTTTCATTTTGATGTCATCATGGTGACAAATTCTGAAAAGAAAAAAATTAATCTAAGTTAACTCAGCTAAATTATAAATGCAGTAATTATTACAATTACAAAAAAAATGTACTTGAAATCATTTAATCAATTTTACAAAATAAACTTCAGTATAAGAAACTTACTATCATTACATATGTACTGTTTAATGAATTTATTGAAGAAACTTTAATACAAGTTATCACTGAGGTAAATTTTTACTTTACGTGATATCCAATTTTGAAAAGGGGCAAGTCAGTTTGTTTGTTCAGGCCTGGATACTAGAACTAGGCTAGTAAAAGTTATCCAGTATTATTTGTATTGGAGATATTTTAATGTAAAACAGCACTCTACCTTCTAATTTTGATACTTCAGAATCCTATTCAGCACACTATTCCAACATTATGTGGTCAGAAGTTGATATATTATTAAACAGTAGTGTACAGACCATAAATAAAATGACAGTGAGTACTACCTCTCCCACTTCTAGTATACCTTAAATCTCACTTTATAACTAAAATAAAGTTTGCAAAATCAAGATTGACCAATAGAAAGACAGAAAAGTGCATGCAGTCAAGACAAACATTATCCAATTACTTTATAAGCTACTCAAAATTAAGACAATTCATAAAATGAATTCATGGTGTATTCAGAGAATAATTATTGGTAAAAATCAGGTTGATTTACTACTAATATACAGCCAGCACATTTTGATAACTGTTTTTCCCCATAATGGCTTTTATGTCATTTAGCAACAAAAGTATATTAACAGTATCAATTTATAAGGTGTATAAACAAAACTGGAAACATTTAATGTTTGTCTCGGTTGATTAGGTTTTAAACATTTTGAATCAAGTTATTCTCTCTTCAAACAAATGAAATTTAAAATTGAATAGATATTTACTTTCATGATAAATTTGGCCAAGTGATTCTGCCCTACACCTTTACTGTAAGCTCATTATACCAATACACATTACACTTAAGAATTTGTGGCACACAAACATTTTCATGGCACTCTTGCACCCCTGTCACCGAAATCATAATGGGTAGACATTAATCAAACTATTCTGTATGGATAAATAAATGGATTTAGGCTTTCATGATTACTCCTACTTTCAGGAATCAAGTGTGATGTGAAAACACACACAGTAAAACAACTGTTTTCACAAAGTGCAATAATCTCTAAACATAAGTTTGAATCTTAACTAAAGCAGTTTAGTATTAAGTATGTCATTAATTTGGTAGCATTTAAGTTTTTCGTAGTGAAACTAACATTGGATATTATATTACAGTCTCCCTTCCCCCCAATTTTAGAGCAGTTTTCAAACTGTTTGTTCAAGAAGTCGTTAGTGGTGGATTTTTCTTTACAAACAAAAATATCTTGTGGCAGAAAATGTGCTGCACAAATCAAGACAAGTGATTTAGGGTGTTGTCAGTGAAAAATTTTAGAACCATTAAACCTACTGAGTCTGGCCTTCCTATGGTCATGTCATTATGTTTGTAGACTTTATTCAAAATTTTATTGAATTAATATTTTATGAATGCATGTCACATTGTAGATAATTCAAATTTTAGAATTACATAGTAGTTAAGTTCTTGAAAGTAAATTAAAAATCTTAAATGTCAATTTTTGTGTCACATGGTATGATGACTACAGCACTGATTCATATTAGATGTTTATAATGTCTAAATAAAAAAATTTTTTAAATACACCAATACTGAAAAGTTAGAATATAAAAATAAGAACTTCATATTTTTTCTATTTGCTGAGATAGCTACATTTAGTATAGCAAATGGAGTGGCCCCTCTTGTTTCCCATTTTTGGAAAACCTTTTGTATATATACTTCCAAAATGTACAAATAACCAATCCAAAGCTCAGAAATCTATGTGGTTCTCTGAACTTCTGTGAAGTATTTATGTAAGAATCTCTTTTTGTGGTAAAAGAAGTGTTAAGATGTTACTGAGCTTGAAAAATCTTAAAAATGCAAATATAGTGAAGTTGCTAAAACTGATAAGTCATAATGGAAATTGTTGTATTTGTATACATATGATTTTTTAAAAGTATGTGTAAAAAATCTGTTTTATGTCCATGTGTTAAATATGGACAGTACTAACTAAGCACAGCAAGCAACAAGGGAGTACAAAGTTCATAACTAGAAGAGTTGTTTTCTATACATCTTTCTTCACTGTTCCATGTCTCATAAATAAATAAATTGAAATTTAAGAACTTGTTTCCAAATAATGATAATGTACATGCACTTATAATATATAACTGAAACATAACTGTACATTACAAAATACTAGTCCGCTAAAAAACAGCCAAGACTGGTCAACTCTGTGAAGGCCAGTTTTATATTTTTGGATATGGTAACGTAAGTGCACGTGCCATGTTAAAGTTCTGTAGCATTAGTCAGATACAGTTGAAAGATCACTAAAATATACACACACACACACACACACACACACACAGAGATAAAATATATTTTTCTCAAAAAACATTTAATAGTTTGAAGAATGTTACGAAGTTATGGAGTTGATGCAAGTGAAATTGACAATTTTCTGGATTCATAAAAATATTGGAATGTTGGATAGTTAGTATCTGAAACTAAAAAAAATGCATGAGCAAATAATTAAATATTAAAACTTATTTAAAAAATGATAATTTGTGCATGCACGTCTTGTAATGATTACCGTTAATCTGCAAACTTTCAGGAAAGCATGCATACATTTTAAAAAGTTAGTATAGCTGCTTGGTTACTTTCAGAAATAAGGGCTGAGTGGAATCCACATACCCACAAAAGAGTTAATCTTAAGATTACAGTGCATTTTTAATGAAAAAGATCAAATATTTTTAAATTCCTGTAATTGTATGTTACTCAGTTGTCAACCACACAAACTCTGGATTTTATCAACTACTTCTGTGAAACTAAATCATATTCCCCATAGACTTATAATGCAATACATCTATAAACCTTCAAGCTTTTTGATGAGTTATGAAGTAATTACAAAATCCAATACTGTATTCTAAACATCTCATTTAAAAAAACAAAAACAATTGATATCTTATGTCCTATTAGTATACACAAAAAAAGTTAAATAGGCAAATAAAAAAATCACTACTAAAAGTTGTCATTTATTGAGAAACTTTTCTATAACTATCTATGTGAAAAAACAATTTTCCCCTACTGTCTTTATAGCTAATAAATCTGCTGTTTATCAGAAAACTAAGTTACAGAAACAGCAAATACCCAAATAAAAATCACAAAATAAAATCATTTTGCTTGTTTCAGTAACAAGCAGACTTCAATAATAATGCATATAATCTGCTGTGTGATGAATTCTACTGCTAGTTGCAGCTGTATCAGAAAATTGTAGCATTATTCCAAGTTCTATTTTCAATGTTATTACTTGCATATGGAAACTTAAGCAGCACAATTTAATATTATGATATGTGGAAAATTAAGAGAAAATTGTCATGCAGAACAATAAGATATGAAAATTGATTATTTTTTTTTAACTTTTTAATTTTGGTTGTGAATAAAATACTTTTAAAATACTTAAAATGTTAATTTAGACAATCAGTTAATTTTGTCTCAGGACAAGCCATTATAATAAAAACATCCCAAATTTTAACCATCACTTTTAACATTATTGTTCTGAAGTGAAACTAAGAAAAAAATTGTACCTTCATAATTTACTTGTCCATCACCATCAATATCTGCTTCTCTAATCATTTCATCTACTTCTTCATCTGTTAATTTTTCCCCAAGGTTTGTCATAACATGTCGAAGTTCAGCTGCACTAATAAAGCCATTACCATCTTTATCAAATACTCTAAATGCTTCTCTGATTTCTTCCTCACTATCTGTATCTTTCATCTTCCTTGCCATCATTGTAAGAAATTCAGGGAAATCAATAGTGCCATTTCCTGATGATATAATAAATGTGTGAAAGTTCATCATGTTATTGATTCTTTACTTTATATCAGTCATGTCCAAAGTTAAAGGGGGGGATACTATCAACATCTGAAGAACATTTATGATGAAAAAGTAGTTTGAAATAAAACTAATGACCCAAGGAAAGCAATATCTTTCATATAGGGTACATTTGACAGAACAGATAAAAAGCTATCTGTAAAAAAAAAAAAAAAGCAAGTTTCTTTACTTGTAAAATTTGTTTCTTCTGACATAATACACATTGCTACTTGCTTGAAAGATTAAATATTCATCATCACACTACATTTAAAATTCATTATGTAAATGAAAAATATTATCTTAAGTTTTAGTTTTATATCTCCATCCAAGAAAAATAGCATTCCCTAATCCTTGTAAAAGTTCAACACTACATTCTAAAGTTAAGCATTAAAGGAACTACTGGAGATTGAATATTAAAAGTTATCTTAAACAACCAGAAAATGTTTTCTGAAGTGAAACAATCAACAGCAATAAAAAGTACAATAATTTTTTTCAAAACAAAAAAAATGTATAGATAACTAATATTAATCCTTCAAAAACAATGCAAACAAGATAGTATGGATGGCATTTACATTATTCTTTTTTTGCAACACAAGCAACAACTAACATACTGATACATGTTAATTCTCACCTGTGCTATAGAACTGTTCTGCAAAGTTTTCAGTACTATTAAACATGGGTTGAAATACTTTAGCAGGGCTTATGCACTATAGGTTAATGAATTCCATGACATTTACTCATTTTCCATGGCCTGAATGGAATTTCTTGCAGGACCTTCATACTTTTAACCATTTTGCACAAATATATGAACAAAACACCTAACACTCACAATTTGGAAATTTCCTCAGTGTCACCAATTTCATAAGAAGCAAAATATTGTCATTCTTTGAATCTTATGCCAAGTTTTAATTAGCAAGATTATCCTGTTCAGCTTGAACAGCATCATAAAAATTATTTTCTTCTGCATTTTCCTCTATTCCAAGATAGACAGTCTGCTTTAAGTTGCAAATGATAGCATCACTTTCTTACACACTTCTGTGGTTGTCAACCATGACTTATCTATGGAAATAAGCACCCCTTTCTGTGGTGCAAGTGCAGTTATTTATGATGATTTTGTTTGGTTATTCGTGCATCTGTGCTTATGCACGCACATAAAGACATCTTCCACATGCAAAAGTTTAAAAGACAGTCTATATTCAGCAACAACCAAGTACAAAGGTCATAGCAAGAAGAGTATCATTTGCTTTACTTTGATTTGAAAGTTCAATATTTTAAGAAAAATAAGTTCAATAATTTATTTCCAAATTATTATTTATTTCTAAATATGACACACACACACACACACACACACTATATAATGAAGTATAATAAAATGTGACTATATTACAAAATACTAATCAGTAAAACACGAAAGAATAAAAGGTTAGTTTTACATTACTGGATGTGAGTGCATGTGCTCAGTGGCAATAAAAGTTATGTAGTAAGTGCAACTGGATGGTCAATATAATAAAGAATAAATATATAGCATTTAGACTTAAGTTAAAGTCTAAACATTTGTATTTTTGTTACAATATACTTATTCTAGCAAGAAAAACAAAAACAATTTATTCCTTTTTTTTTTTAATGATGACATCATTCAAGTGATAGATCCCACGTAGTTAAAATATAGAAAAGTATAAAGTCTTATTGAAAACATTTAGGACATTTTAGATTATGCAAATAATGAGGGACAAAGAACAGTTGTTTTTAATCATAAAAGGAAACTGCTCTGCACTTAGACTAGTAATGAAACTTTTCACAAAAATCTTTAGTAAAAATATTTCATTGAAACAAATCTGATTTTTTTTATATAAAAATTTGTAATCTTTACTAAAAGTCTACAAAATTTTGTGAAGATACACTTACTGTATTAGAAGTTATAGTGCAAATACTTAATGTGTGCAAATGTGTAAAAAAAAAAACAAAAAACAAACTCATGTTATCATACAAACTCCATAGCAAGAGTTAATGCAATGTCTTTAGAGTAGCCTTGCCAATATTAGTTGAGTTGAAACTCATGATGCAGCTTCTCTGGTAGAGTGAGCATTTGAGATCAACTTTATACACATCATATATTTGGTTGTGATCTTTATATTTGCATGTCAAGCATTTAAAGCAGGTTAGTTTGATAAGACAATTTTAACCTTACAGACACTTAACTGGAATTCCAGTTATCTTCAGTAACACCATTTTTCCCTTTCCTAATAGGGAAATGTAACTGATGCATAAAATGTTTTTACAACTTTGAAATACACATTGAAGAAACATGCTTTAATTTACTACAAAACTTTTGCTTTAAATTTTAAATTACAGATGTTAATACTTAAGTTACAAACTCATCATAGTTTTGTTTTAGTAAAAACTATATTTACAAATATTCAGAGTAAGTCATTATTTTAATATATACACTAATACACAAAGTGAGCACTAAATCATTTATAGTTTTTGACTAGTCACCTCACTGTTTACACAATTTAAGTCAAGCACAAACTGTACATGATAAACACAGTTAAGTTCCTGTAATATGAAACTTATTCTTCGAATTAGGAGAAAAACAAAACTTACAATATGCAGATGAAAGGATTGAAGATAAATATTTAAGATAAGCTATTTATAAATGTACAGGGTGGCCCGTAAGTCCCTACCCATCCATATGATATGTTATATTCAATTATGATGATGAATTGAAAGCAGCTGTTACTGCAGCATTTGGAACAATAACCCCTGCTATGTTGAGGAAAATGTCTCACTGAACATGGCATTGCATAATATTATGCAGCATGAATGAGGGACAGCATACATATATACTGGATACACAAGATATTTGGATGGGTAGGGACTTACGGGCCACCCTGTACAATAAAACTGATTTTAAAGTTTCTTTCAAGGCCTAAAAACACAATTTCATGAGAGCTTCCATGATTTCCCAAACTTATTTTAGTTTGAATCAAAATATTCACACAGCTTAATTCTTTCAATAGGCTCCCCAAACACTAATGATACAATTAATGAATCCTGTATAGAGTGCAACACAATTTTAATGCAATAATTTTAACAAAAGTGGCTCAGTTGTAGCAAATTCCTAAGTCTTAACTTTAGATATACTCACAAGGAAAATGTCTATATTATTTTTGAGCCATAAAAGCAAATCAACCTATAAGTCTTGTAATAATTTTAAAATTCAAACAGCCCACCATTATTTGTTCTAGTATCTACTGACTGCCAAATTTAGTAAATAATTTGCAAATGAATATAGCAGATTTTAGATATAATAATGCAGCAAAAAATTATAAGTCAAATGCAGAAAATATATTTTACACACCATCTGCATCAACCTCATTAATCATATCCTGTAATTCTGCTTCTGTAGGATTCTGACCAAGTGACCTCATAACAGTTCCAAGTTCTTTGGTTGTGATTGTACCATCCCCATCTTTGTCAAACAGAGAAAATGCTTCCTTGAATTCTGCAAAAGTACATGTTTATGTAATTATCAAATCAGATAATTGATGATTTAGCAAAACATTTAGAAGGTCTTAGATATACACTGTATTTAAGAACAAGAATATTTAATATTTTAAGAAAATCAAAATACCAATAGAATATATAAAAAAGTACCCTTCACTTAGTAAAGAGTGCATATACAATAATCTTACATCTTAGTTTTGCAATTGTGTGCAGAAGTTCAATTTTAATAACTAAATTTTTACTTAAAATATGTTCAATTTATTTTGCAAGAATATATGATTATAAGAAATTAAAAAGTTTTTGGAGACACCACATACAATTCACCTTACACAAGGAATACTTAATTACTTCAAGTATTCTATAAATCAAGGTCATTTCCTTTTCTATAGAAAAACAAAACAGTAGTTCAATATTAAGCCTCTCACCCATAACTCATTCATTTCTAAGACAAACTGTCACTAACTCTGCATTCTTCAAAGTCTTGATAATCTACAGTAAGTGGGCTAAACTATAGACCACATTTTAAAGTTCTTATAAAATACTAGCATCTCTCCCACCTGGCCATTTATATTTAAAACTCCTATAAACAGAAATAAAGTTATTTGCCCTTTCCATCACAACTAAACACTCAGTTTCTTCCACAACCTAAATACGTAATTTTATATTTCTCTGGAGTGATTTACTCAAAAATAAATAACTCCAAAAAGTTAGTAACACACAAGAACACTTATGAAACTAGAATGCATATAGTTATTACAGTTTTGGAACTGCTTTCCTGAGCATGTATTACAAAATTTGCTAATAATGCAAGTTAAACCAAGACTTGAAGAAAACTTCAGTCCAGATAAAATTTAGGGTTAAGAACCTTAAGAAAAAAGTATTCATTAACAATTTGATAAATTTTAGCAAGACCATACTCCAGAAATTGTACAAGTTTTCACAGCTACATGTCTCTTACATACACAGTTCCTGCATACTCAACTGACAGGTTAAAAAGGGTTAATGTTAAAATGCTTTAGTTACTTTCAAAATTTTAAAACCTATCAACATTAGTGTAGTTTATAATCTAAATTTTAATATTTGTTTTAATTTCATAATTTAAAAGAAAATTTAAATATCAAATATAATTTGTGGCATTGCTCTGTATGTTTTACCACCTTTACGATACTGCATCTAATGAATGACACTATGTAACAAAAGTTCACTTCTTGTTCTGGGGCAGAAAGTTTTATTTCCCAATTGCTTATACCTAAAATAAATGGAAAAAAGACCTATTTTTTCTCTTCAAACTTTGCTTTTGTGGCCTGGGAGCATACAATGAAAACATGATGGGAGACTATTTGGGGGCTAATAGATGAAAGTGATTTACATTACAGTCGCAAATCTTGAAACATTACTCACTTCAAAACATTTTTGTGTAACTTTAGTATAAATACACATAAATCTTGATTTGTATGTTTTATTCAGACCTTATGTAAATTAAAATGTGCAAATTTGCCCATTTTTATACAGAAAATAGGTTAATTTCTAAATTTCATTATCCAGGTCACAAAAGCAAAGTTTGAAGGGTCATTTACTGCACTTTTACAACATAAGCAATTAACATACTATCCAGGAACAAGATTTGTAACACTATTATGAATCAAATTTATACTTCGGACATTTACAAGTTAGAACATAAAATAAGAACCTCCTGTTTTTTTTTTGTTTATTTTTGTAATTACCAAAATATTAATACCTTCTGCATCCCTAGAAGCACAGCTCTGCTCGCTATCCCATTTTCTCAAGTCACTTATCTACTCACATGTGGTTCTTTTAAGTAGATGTTTACAACCAGCAAAATGAGCACATTCCAAACCATGCAATATCAGACAATTATTTGAATTGTAATTGACAAATTAATCTACTGAGTAAAACACTGCTATAAACAGAAGATTCTTCTGAACCCACATGTAGTTTAGCAAGTTAAATAAATTAGTGTTTTTATATGTACTAGTATAGTGATTTGATGTTTTTTTAAACAAATCTTCAAAATCTGTAAAAATTAGTCTTACCTTTCCATTTCAGAAAGGACAAGGTTTTGCAACTACAAAGCAAAAGTATACACAAACTTAATACAATTTTAAATAGAAGGAATCACTTTTTCTTTTTTATTTGTGGTATGTTTTAAGGAAAATAACTAAAAATTAAAACATTTATGAATAAAAAATATTAATATTACATGTTCATAAGCACTTGTACATTAAATTCTGACCATTTCATGAAGTTAACCAACATTCAAATACCTACCACATTTACCATTTGGCCCAGACTGTACAGAGTGATAAACTTTTGCAGTTTCTTTAATTTACACAATTCTTGTTGCAACCACTGTATTACGAAGAAGCCAATAAAGTAGTGTTTTCAGAGACAGAATTATGATAAATTTTGCAGGAAAGTTCTGGTAATCACTGCACAAGCTTGTTTGCTATTTATGGTGTTTACTGTGGTTTCACAATCTAATGGAATGAGCAGTAATTCACTGCTTATTGTCAGCATGTTTCTGCTTCAGGTGCTAATAGTAAAATAAGCTGAGGAAATAAATGCAAAAAGGGCAGAAGTAGAAACTCAGAGGAAGTACTCTAGAACCCTGTGGTCAATATTAAAAAGGAGAGAACAGTACTATACTTCATTGTTCTACATCTGGAAAGTATGTTAAAATCTTAACAGAAAAATTAAAGTAATGTAAAGGAAATAATTTCTATTAAAAGCTCTAAATGAAATATTTAAAGTTTAGATCTCTCAAAATGAAGAACAAAACAATGAATGTTGTATAATGGAAACAATAAGTGCAAAAATTTCTTAATTCCTGGTGATAAAAAAACTGCATACTGTAGTTGAGAAAAGGAATGAACTTTTGGTATATGGAACATAAAAAACTGTGTGGTGGACGAGTCACCCTTCCACTGTTGGAGGGATATAGTTTGATATTGATTGCATCGGTCCACTACAATATGTTATTAGGTGTTGTGGTGGGAGTTGCATTTAAAAGATTGATGCAGTACAGAAAACGTCAATGGTGTTATTCATCTATTCTGTGAACAGGAGAGTAATGTTTCTGTATTCATTTTACTATGTGCATAAAACAAGATGTTCCCTGTGAATGTACTATATGACAATTCTCTCGAAAACAAATAAACTGAACCCAATACACAACTTACTGATTTCTTAATATTATATTTATTACCCTGGGTTGAGAGATTTACCTAGACATTTAAGTTGCACATTTTAAAAAATGCAAGGTTTAAAATCTGATGAATCATGAGGAGTCCTTTCAATATATTGTTTAGTTTCTGAAACTCATAACTTTGGTTATTGAAATTTATTGCATTATTCAAGTTAACTAAAGTAGTTGGTAACAATTTTCAAGACCACAAGTTTACAAATAGAGTTCAAGTATAACAATCAGCATTAAAATGGTGCTGCTTTCCAATCACATCTAAGTGATAGCTGAATAAAATGGATTTCTTTAAGAATGGTTATTACAAAAGATTATATTTATAGCACAATAATTCCAGACTTATAAAACCATCAGGCTTAAATTTTGTGATAAACTATATACTCTCCCCCTCCACGTTACTCTTAATGTGTCCATTACTGAATCAATGGTAGCTATAAATGCAGCTATATATCTCAGTAAATAGAAAAGACAGGAGATTATTATCTGACACTAACTTGTCAGTACCTGTGATCTGAATTTGCAAGAAACTAGACTGCACTTAGACAAAAAAATATCCAACTGAGCCAATGTTGCATTCAATATACCACATGACACACACACACACACATACTTTGACAATTTTTCATAAATTTAAATTAAGAAATTAAATAATGCATAATACTAACATTTAAATTATAAACTACAATTTGGTACCAAACTTAATACAAGGTCCGAAAATAGTAGTTCAATAAAATTTTAAATGCAAGACAACAAATGCAAAGACAGTCTTTGACCTGTGTGGATATTGTTAACTTGTATACAGATATACAAGTGTAGGCCTAGATACATTGCTTGGAAAGGCAATTGGTTGGTTATGTGAAAAGTGAAGAAAGTAGTCTTGATGGACCAAACTACCAATTAAAAAAAAAAATCACCTTGTTTAATGTGTAACCCATAAAACAATAATCCAGTATTGATATCTTGTAACATAGTGATAACTTTATTTTCCTCTTTCTTGAATATTACACTTCATTCAAAACAAAATGTTTACGTATCTTATTCATACAGATGAAGCCAGCTATATTAAAACTCCTTAAAAATATTATGAAAATACCTGCAATTTGTTCCTCAGTCAGCTGATCTGCCTATAAAAAAAAAAAAAATTAAAAATATAAAGTCCATATATGAATAACTTGCATTACATTTCATCAATACTAGTTATTTTTGCTTATCTTGTGCAATTTTAGTACAAAATAACTACAAACTATAGTTACTTAGCTAGTGACATTATATAAATTCCATGAGACATATGCATACAAAGAAAGAGTAAAACAGACTTTTATCATTTTAGTTAAATTCTCAGAACTTCATTATTTTGAAACTAACTACAAGTAAATTCCTTATTACAGAAATACTAAATTATTCATAGTAATCTTTACACTTTAAATGTTTTTATAATTTAAATTCCAAAGCCTACATTTTTAAGTAAGAAACTAAGAGCTTTGGAACCTGAAAATGGATCACCTACATGCTTCTGCTTATTAACTGAGGTTTTCTCCTGTTATCCATGTGAGCAAGCTTTAATAATAAATCATGAAACCATCCACAAAATAAATAAATATGATTGAAAGTAACTTAAATGATGCAAGGCAAAATTTTGACACTAAAAAGGCATAACTAAAGAAGTTATGTTGAAGAACTACTCTTCAAAAGACATATGGCTACTGAAAATATTTTCTATCAAAACAGTTGTGCACATTGTTAGACCATGAAAAATAAACCAAGTGTTTTATTTGTTTGACGGAAGGTAGAGAAGCAAAATGAAGTTCTGTTCGTGTGTTTGGCTTAGTTGTATTTTATTTTTAAGCAGACAGGTTAACCCTTACCAAATTTCCACAAGACTCATGAATTGGATGTTGATCTCATAGTCTTGCAGCTACACATGCTAAAGTCACAATGTTTTACTTCCTACTACTCCTGGTCAGAAATTTCTTTTTCTGCACTGACTTACTATAATAATGTCATTGCCCATGTGCAATGTTTGTGGCTAAAAAGGTGAAGAGGTGGATATGATGCTTCAGGTTTTGTTTTTTTTAACAAGTCAAAAGGTAAGAGGTGCAAAAGTTTATTCAAACGAAAATAGCTTATGTTACTTCTGCAACATAAAATACATGTCAAAAAGACAAACAACAGGAAAGTACAAGTGAAAGGATGCATTATTGGTATTTGCAATGCTCTGTTTGTCCATATCTAAAAAATGTCATTTACAGATCATCACAAGTTCATTAAGCTACAATAGCCATTTCCTCAGCAATGATGACAGCCAACCAAAATTTAAAATATTTTCAGTAACAGTTCGAGGATCCCTTCAGGAAAGGGAATCTCCTCTGTCAGTCTGTACTATAATTGTTTATCCATGTGAACAAGTTTATGTAGTTGAAGAACCCACTGATCTCCCCTTGGCACAATGTATTGCTAAACTTTGAGAAAACCTATCTACCAGTCTCTAAGTGTCAGGATGGTGTGTGGAAATATAAAATAAATATTGGAAATAGACTTAAAAGACTGATGAATAGCTGGGCATTGACTTCACAACAACAAAAAAAGCACTCCAGAAACTAACAAAAAGGGTCCATCAGTTCTACTGCACTGTAGTATCTTTATGTAAAAGTGCTTAATTATGCAAGAGACCACTTGCCACTAGATGGCTCCAAGCTCAAGAAAGCCAGGTTTCTCAGCTTTGCAAGGAGAAGAAGTTTAACTATCTCAACTAATACTTCACTAACAAGTAACTAGCTATCTATTCTTCCTTTTAGAAATGATTCAGCAAAAATGGAGTTGCTTACTCAAGGATGAGTTCATTTTCATACCACCTGGTAAAAGAAGAGTGTTATACCAGCAGATGTGTGGGTAAAATCTGCAATATACATTAAAAATACTGCAAAATCCAGTAAACTCAGTCTGTACTGTGGATGTTGTTTATGGACACCTTTCCACCAAGAGTAATGCAGATGGCATATCCAATTCTTAGGATACCACACTCAAATGCTGTGGAAGAGAATATTTTTTCCAATGGTAACCAAAAACACATTTAAGGTCTACTCTTTCACAAAAAGAAGCCAAAATGAGCATGGCAATTAAAAAGATTGCTCTTCCAATGAACACCTCCTGCTTATATTTTTAAACCTTGGAGGGAGCTCCACATGGCAGCTAAGAAAGACAGTTTTTGTTGCTGTATGCTCAGTTATATTCCAAGATACTTTTCTCAAAGTAAACCATGACTAAGGTGTGAATAGTACAATATTGCATGTTCAGTATGTTATTTGCACTGCTGATGTAGTTGATAATAGGGGATTCCCACCAGGTTAAGTAACTATGCAGTCTTCTGATCAGATTTAAACAGAAGTGATGTATTTTGCAATGTTTCATTAAACTTCAAAGAATATACTTATTTTTCACTGGTACTAAAGTCCAAAATGTCACAAAATACAATTTATTATTATTTCAGGTTTAATATTCTGTATTGTAGCTAAAAAACTGTAGAGAATTACTTTACTCAAGAATAAAGGAAAATGGCTTTTGAGGTTGCAAAATCCAAAGGGGGGAATCAAGGGCAACTTCAAGCATGTGCTGAACCCTCCTACATAGAATAAGTTTATACCAAAAAGAAATGGTGTACGTTCTTTTATAAATCTCACCAACTTTCTATATTGAAAGGTTGATGTCTCTCTTAAGTTAAATAAATGTTTTCAAATCAAGTATGGATGCACAGTGTCACAAAAATAATTAAAAACTAAAGTAGAACTACAAAGCCACAGCTTACCAAAGAGTCATTCATTTTCCAAGAGTGCAAAGGAAAGTGACAATACTGAAAATAAGCTTAGGACTGAGTGACTAAGACTGATATATGCTTAAGTTGAGAGATTAAACCTAAGTGCAATTTTACAGAATAATAAGCCTAGTAATATTAAATAAAAGTCAACTTATGACAGTCCTAAGCTAGAACTGATCATTCAGGAGATAAGGCAAATGATTGTTAAAACTAATGACTGTTCTAATTTAGTTAAGAGCAAATACCTATCTGATAAAGCTAATTTTAAGTACAAACCAAAAGGTGCATTTCTTCAGGGTCACTGAGAAACACCAACCCACACAAAGATGGATCCATAGAAGTTTTAATGTGTGTTTAATATGAAAAGATATCTAAGGTCAGTTTAAAGCCAGAATGAGCCTGACTGCATGTCTGACTACAGATGAATGAACTGTTAGCCCCATTGGCTTTTTGAAAACAAGAAAGTGAACTAACCCAATATTAAACCAACATAAAGGAACACTTTTACACCTATATTAATTAATAGCCTAACATCCACCAGCAACACCCCCTACAATCTGGTACCTGTTTATACTCTAGTCCCTAAGATGCAAGTGTCAATAGTCACATTCAAACTAACCTGAAAATGACCTAGGAAGTCCAAAATGTTCTCTCCTTATCAAGGAAAGTGTTAATACCCATACCAGCTGTTCCGAGATACATTTTTATTTCAAGTGGGTTTCTCGTCATCAAGAACTAACCCAATGTTTAGGCAAACAGTTGTGAAGTTCATCCTATTTGATTTAGTGTATGAACAATAAATAAACACATGAAAAATTAGATGAGACCTTACAGGCTAAAATGAAGTACAAAATTAATTACTGACACCAAGTAGTAAACAATGTTACTAACATCACTTTAATTCTTGTACTTACAAATTTACTTCCACAGGTCATGTGAAAGAGTCATGCTGAACTCCTACGTAAGAATGATTGAGTTGAAAGAAGTCCAAAGATTCTGTTACTACAATATAAATGTATTGAAAAGTTGCAAATCACATTCAGGAAAACAATGTAAATGTAAAGAGTGCTATTTCATTCAATAATGATTGATGTCAACCAAGATGTCCTAAAGAATTAGTTCAGCCAAATTCCGAGATGTGTACCAATAAAAAAGATCAACTGATGGTAGTAAACCAATAAAAATACCTGAACAATTTCTAGGACTTGAAAAAAGTAAGATTGATCTGCAGCTGAACTTGAAAAGCAAATTTCACTTCCTGGGCATACAAATGCAAATGATCCATAAAGACTTTGTAGAGAAGGGTAAAATAGTGTTACAAATATGGCTGGAATCCAAACAAAAATGATAGGACAAGTACCATATGTAAATTTTTTACATTGAGTAGCAAACAATACACTGTCTGGAATGACCATTTAATATACATTAAAACTCAAACTTATCTGCTTCAGAAGATGTGTTTTTGAACACAATATTAAAAGGTGGCTTTATTCTCAACACTATTGGAATCCAATTCCACTAACACTTATCCAAACAAGTATGTCCAATTATGTTGTCTTCATTACAGGGTTGTATATTAACTATCAAAAAGATAATAACTACAAGTAAAAATCTGATGAACACACTAAAGATTACTAAAAAAATCTTTAGCTGTTCATTCTAAATTCAGAAATATTAGTGTGTTGTATCTATGTTGCTCTAGTAAAACAGGAGCTGGGTAAAGCATTCGAGTTTCTAAGGAACTGTTAAAATAACATCTGAGAAACAAATCTGATAAACTAAAAAAAAAAAAAAAAAAGGAAGCAACAAACCCAAAGCATTTAACAAAAATTAGACCAAGCAAGTTTCTAAATATAAAAAGACATTTTGATGAATTGAGTGTTCACCAGCAATTTAGTAAATGTTGAAAGTATATCTAAAGTTAGCATTTTTTTTTAACTTTAGATGCACTATCAGTAGGTAAAACAACAGCTTTAAAGTTACAAAAATCTCCAAGCTAGGGAGAAAAGAAAAAGATTCAAGGAATAGAAACACTAAACAAAAAAGCCAAACAGAAGCCACAATTCTGTGTGGAATAGATAGATAGGAATTAGTGACTATATTCCTTAAATGTTGTATAAAGAAGTTTGAGTCTCCAAGATCTTAACCCTATTTACCCAGTTTATCAGAAATGAATAAGAACAACCAGGCATCCTCACACTATCACATAGCATCAAAAAAAGAAATATTACAGTGCTTTTAATTCAGTGGGATTAAAATAAAAGTTTGAGGTTTTCCAAAATAAATACAGCTAGAATCTATAATTCACTCCAGTTCAGATGTCAGACAGTGACTGACAATTTATGAAAATACAGTAATAGAACTTAAATTACACATTACCATGGTAAATTTTTGTGTTTTGCTTTTTTACTTAAGTGTACAGAGATTATTAGTTTGTGTTTTTGATCAAAGTTAAAACTGTTTAAGACGTACGTCGCTCTTATACCATCTACCTGCTATACAATCAACTTTTCATTGTCTAGAAATTAGAATTCCTGCAAGAATGACATTTTAGACAATAATAGAAAAACTAAGTGGTACAACTGTAAAAGGTTTTTTTAATTAAAACAACCAACAGACAATACTGTTTACTAATACTGTGGTATTATAAATCATTTTTTAAATTATAAAATTGAAATGTGTGTTATCAATAGTTCATTTTCCATATAAATCAAAAGAAAAAAAATAAAGATAAAACTTGAAATTACTGGATTATAACCTAATTGAACTAATCATTTTCAGGTTTAGGTTCTTTTAATTGGAATATTTAGGTTACTTTAAAATACTATACAGTCAATACCATTTAATGCAAGTTACTATATTATAGTGGAAGCTTCTATTATCACGCAAAAAACTAATTAAAAGTTTAGTTACAATGATATACTGCTAACTTTTAAGTTAGGAACAAGTTACCTCCATTATTTTTTTGATTTAATTTAATTTTTTGATAAAAGTTAACAATATTCATAGATATAGATGATAGTACAACCTTAAACGAGAAGAAAACAAAACCTTTACAATGCATCAAATTCTTTAAATCACGTGAAGACAAGGAATGGTTTTAGGATTTTTAAAAAATTTATTTGAAAGTTTTAATTTAGTGTAGAGGATGGGACAGCCAAGATGGACTCATCTCAAAACATTATTTTATTGATCCATCAACATGTCTAACTAATATTACAAATGATGCAGTGCATGTGCACTCACATTACCCTATCAAACACTATAAAATGGGCCTTTACAACATGACCTGTTGTATGTTTGTTCTTATGAAGCAATATTTTCTAAAGTAGTCATATTTAGGTTAGAGGACATGTATACACATAACCCAGGATAGGTTGTACAGCTTGTAATGCTGCATTATCCATATACTTTCTTCTACCCATATTTTTTCTACTTACAAGTTTTGTACTCATCATACCCTGTAATAGATCACATAAGAATATTTCTAGATGTATCTTAAGCAATCAAATATTACAAGTTACACTATTAATCTCACAGAATTACACTAACTTAGCAGGCTTACACCTTCAGATATTTGAAATGGAGATAATAACGGTAGCTTCTACCTTCTAGAGACTGATAAAACTACACAGAGCAACATTCCAAATTTTTGGTTGGTTATTTGCATGTCACAGACAGAAGCAGGTGTAAGTAAGTTAGCATTTACAGAAATGAAAGTGGTAGGGATGGCCTACTGTGTTTCATTCTCTAAATGTAGGGATATCTCAACAAAAAAAACAAAACAGATGGTTCTTATTTTATATTCTAGATTTTTAATTACTAGTTTCTAGTTACTAAGAAGCTACAGATTTTATACTTGCACAATCACAAACACCCAATCTGAAATCAAATAAACATGCCACTTGAGACACAAAAACTGATACTCAGGAATTCTGTTTAATATTAACTTTATAATTTCTAATATATAATACTACAATTTAAATTATAATCTACAATGCAATATCAAACTTACTGGCATATATTCATAAAATAGTGGATGTCTTATGACCCCTGACCAAAGGAAGATCCATAGCAGAATGGTTACATTTTTTGGGGTTCCTCCCCTCTTTCTACTCTTAAACACCAAAGACTACTATGAAGACTTAACCACTTTTACCACATGGAAAAGTAACAGAATAACTGCACAGTCACACATTCTATGTACAATATCAAACTAATTCCAATTATTATTATTATTATTACTCCAATCAAATATTTTTACAAGTTCAATTTTGAATAGTTGGGGATACAAGAGATCTCATACTATAAAACAAATGTTAGTTAATATTTTTTTTTTTTTTTATGAGCGTTTTGTAACATTCTTTAGGTTGTTATCAATAACAAAAAATTAACTAAGTTCCTTTTCAGCAGTTTTGGAAAAATGACAATAGTGAAAAAAATAACTGAAAAATACAATAAATGATTGTTGTAGGCCAATTATTTTAACAATTAAAACTGTTTGGTGCATAGTATCAGAACAACAAAAGATAGAGTTGCATTCAAAAAGTGAGTTGAATGCGACTCTTACCCGAGATGATGATAACCCAAAATAACATTATGAGCTGATATATTGTAATCATTAAAACTAAAACTTCCGTACTGCAAGTTATCATTGTTGTATTGTTTATTTAATTACGCAGTTCAGTACGTTTCTCATTAATTCTACATTCTGCAACTTATAAAAATATCTTCCCCAACAAAGTTATTACAATTACTGCCAGTGTCACTAACATTAACAAACCAAACAAATTCGTTAATATTTCTTCTTGTCAGCCTAACCGATGATAATTACGTCAACTTCAAGTTGAACTGTTCAACTTCAACATTGTTATAGGCATAAAGTAATAAACAAATTCATAATTCTCCCTTGATGATCAACCGCTAAACTTAAATATTAATAAATCTAATAAACTTGAAACAAGTACTACAGTAGCTAACACTAGCTGTTTGTATTAACAAAAAACAGTAACATCTTCGAATAACCATATTAATTATAACATACAACCTGCCAGTTGCAACTCAATCATTAAAAACTTACTGAACGGTACGTTTAATTTTACTAATAAATTTGTTTAAACATTCCTTTAGACTTACTACTACTTATTATTACATAAGTTTAATAACACTATTATTATTAGTGATTTTGTACAACTATTCGTAAATTATGTTTCTCAGAATAATTTATACTAGTAAGTTCAACTAAATCATAAACATACAGTTAAGTTTGAAACTTCTCATCTAGTTTGATAAATTAAGATAATTTAATACGTACCATTTTATTTTACGACCTTTTGCTTCTACCGAAACGAACAGATGAATAAACTTAATTTCCACGAAGTTCACAAAATCCTAAATTGAAGGCGAACACTTATGATACACTATTTTGTATTCCTACACTGAATTAAAATAAAGCATGAAGAACTGATATAATTCTTAAATTCAACCCCTCATGAAGGACTTTCCTTTTCTTTAATGCTTTTATTATCCGCAATAACTTCCAGTGTGGTTCTCTCGTCCTTTTTATATTCGAATAAACCAAGGAATTTGATTTCAATGCGGAGAATCCTGGCGCTAACAAACTCGGAGGTGCGCTACATCCTACCGGTTTTGACGGCACTACAGGATAGCTCTTTGGTTGAGGTGTAACGATTGGTTCTGTTTTACCTGCAATGCGTACGTACGTACAAACATGAGCTCATGCAGACCAAATGTTAGAAAGATAAGTAATGTTAAACGTAGCGGAACATTTTACTGTTTATTTTACTTATATATATCGTGGTTTAATATTTTCTGAAACTATAGTGACATGTTTTGTAAAACATAAAATATTGCATTGTCATAAAAAATCCCCACTTTGGTGAAAAATTACAATAAACATCTTCAAGAGAATGTAGTGCATTGTCCGGAGCACTTTGTGAGAGTATCAGTAGCCAACAGCCTATCCCTATTGGCTTGACGATAGAGTTGTATATATCTATATATCGAACAGACTGAATTAAGATTACAAAAATGTGTTTTTTGTCATTTTATGTTTTAAGGTTCTAAATATAAAATAATGAAGATTGGAAAGTAGAACTAATGTTACTGATCGTCTACACTGATATTGGAATGTAGTTAGCCATAGTAACACTTATTTAAAAATTAAATTATCACTGTATTGCAAAAAACTAAACATATTAACTTGGTGTTGGAGACTAATATATTGAACACTATTTTTAACTGTTTAGTTTATTGATTTAAGTCGAAGAAAATAGTAAATACAGTCCAAGTTCTTCAAAATGCTGGAATGAAATTCTCAAAGTTTTAGTATCAACGTGAACCAAAGTGACGTATTCAGTTATGTTTAAAGAATTCTACCGAAACATGTTAGATTTAGTATTTTATAAAGAGCAGAGTCATAATTATTAAACCAATATAGTTTTGTCATAAGATAATATTATTAGGATTTTGCGTTTTTATGCTCTGCATTTGTTAAAGAAGAATTTATAATCATTAATACATACAAACGGAGTTACTAGATATGAAAGCCTAGCCGCAAGTAAATAACAGTTCGATCAACTAAAGTTACTAAACAATAGGCGTCGTGCTGTTATCCATCGCGAATAGAATCTCTTTGTCTGCCTAATTCTAATTATTAACTGATTAGCTTCACACCAAATGTAAAGTGAAAATAAGGATTAACTGTTGACCAACTAGCAGTTTACTAAATAAAGTTTGTTTTGTGATTACTAAACCAATAAACAACAATTAATTTATGCTGAGATTCCGGGTATGGTTTTAAACTATTAGGAAATAACTCTGATCTTATAGTTTCGATTGAGCAAACATTACATAATACAGAAATTACTAATTTTCACTATACGTTAAAATCGTTTCCTTTGTTTGATTGTTCAGCTCAAATGCGCCTTTATTATAATTAATATGGTAATTTATTTAAACATCTTCATCCACTACAAACTGTATTCCCCCAGTGACTCAGCGGCATGTCTGCGGACTTCCAACGTTAAGAACCGGGTTTTGATACCCGTCGTGGGCAGTGTGTAGCTTTGTGGTTGATTCACACCAACAACATGCAAACTGTAATTTAATTAATATAACAAGTTAATTGGCAATATCTAATTTTCCTTTAATATTGAAATCTCTGGACGTGAGAGAAACGAAAATCAGATCATTTAGAAACTGTAGCATCTTTACACGATTCTAATTTCTACAATACAGAAATAAAATATATAAATGTAATGATGAGTATTTATTTTTTTATTTGGACCACATATTGTTTGAATAAAAACTGACCATTTTCTTGCTTCTGACAGTGATTAATTGCAATAATATCAATAAAAATATATTTATAATTAACACTCCAGTAAAGTTTTAGGAATATGTGTGTGTGTGTTTTATTATAGAAAAGACACATAGAGCTATCTGCTGCGCCTACCGATTGGAATCAAACGCCTGATTCTCCCGTTATAAATCCGAAGACTTACTGTTGGCTCACCGGCAATGTACCAAGTACACAATAGAAACAAGATTAGAACATTAGAGAACACTGCTTGATTAAATAGCTGACATATTTTAAATGCACAAGCTGTAGTCATTTTCTGTCAGCTACGAATAGGATATTTCAAATATGAAAGTAGTTCAAAAATTAAATAAAAAAAGTAACATATGATATACCTTATAAATGACCTCCATAGTAAATACATAGTATGAGAGTACTTACATTTAAGAAATGAAAAACATTTCAGGTGCATATAATGTAAGATGTTTTGACAACCAAACTGTTTCTAGAAATGGAACGTTTCAAAGCATGCCAAAATAATTTATATCTATACTCTAGTTAAGCTTCTGAACAGCAGCCTAATGATCATGCTATTACTCCCTGGTTCACCATCTGATTTTTGAGTCTACTATTTCTTCATGTAAATACGGTGCCTCACAGAAAATAAGTTAGCCAAGAATTTATCCTTTATGCTGTGACAACAGAGTATACTTACATCCTATGCAAATATCTCTGTTTGTTTTGTAAGTCTTACTGTCAATCTCGTCCTACTTTCTCAACTCCTCTAAAGTCGTGATCCGCATGACTGGAGATCTTCATACATTCTTTGGAACAGTGGAAAAAGACTGCCTTATTTATATTATTTCAACTGTATGCACTTTTGAAGGTTGCCTTCACTCGGTGATTATCTTTATTTCTTTACAGTTTCTAAACAAGTCGAGCACAAATTATTTCTTCATTATTTTTTTTACTTTGGCGATGCAGTAACTGGTCAAGTTGTACAAGTTGCTCTGCTCTGCTTGGTTAAGTACCGGGTTGAGTAAACTCTTTGTTTGTATGCCTCTCCTTCCTACTACCAGATCGATGTGAAAATCTCTAAACTGAACAGCTCGGAATTTTTAAAACAGGAATTACAAAATTACACGAGTTGCAAGTCAAATGTATTTATAACGTTCACTGAACTGGATAACAACATGGCGCCTTGCTGTCATGTCGGCGCGTTCTACTCAATCATAACTTTATTAAAACCAGGTTGACCAAATTCTCTTTATTTATGACTATGTAATAAACTATATGTGTTGTATGAATATATACAAATCTTACTGTAGTGTTGTACAATTAATTGTGAATTTATTCTTTGTTCTGAATATATGCATATTTCACTTAACACGTTGTCAAGAAAACTATTAAGTTGATCTTACTTTAAGTTACCTTTGTTTCTTTGTCATTCTCAAAGTAATACTAGTTACCGCCAATGACGAACATTATGTAATGTAACCTTGTGTAAAAATGTTAACAGCAACGTCCCTCAACGGTTGTTCATGCGATTTGTTGGTCTCATCTATGTTGTAATGAGAAAGACCAGTCATGTGGTAGCGCATGTCACACTGGGTAGATTCGAGGTTTGTTTTATTCTTAACTAAAAACCTAAGAATTGGAAATCTTTTCAGAAACAGCACTTAATGCAATAAAGTGGAACTGGGTCGTCAGCACTCAGTCCAGTTATCTAGTGAAAATGATTGCCTGAAAGACTTCAAATGCATGCACACTGTGTTTAGACTAGAAAAAAAAACGTTTATTTTGTATTTCTCTTCGTGTCCCAGTCTCATTAGTTTGTTTCAAATTGACTCAGTGATAAGAGATTTATCATTACTCCGTAATCAATAGTTTAAGCGAATCTCCTATTATGTAGTGTACCTATCTAATAACTCAAATTAATATTTAATTCACCTGGGTGGAAAATCATGGTATCATGAGTGCAGGATACTGCTATTGAGAAATTGCTATGTCAGCTGAATCTCTCCGTGCTCTTTACTTAAAATATTGTATTATTAAGTTAAAGGATGATCTGTTTTTGAAAACAATCGATTCTTTTCACAAATTGAAGGTCTTGTGAACATAAGCGAGAGTCAATTGCTACTGGAAGATTATTGTCTGAGAGAGTTATCGGGTTTGATAGTGTTATAAACGTTTATGATTTCTTTTTACTGCTGCTAGAAACTCAGAAAGAAACAAACTGCTAGAATATTTTGCATAATAATGGTTGGTTAAACCCTACTCATGTTGATCTACTTCAGTTTGAAGGAAATACAAACTGAGAATTATAATGATAATTTGTGGTCTGGTAAGTCAGAGATTAGGTGGGGTATTCTCTATAAGACTCCCAGACTTATGCCAATCAGAATATTTTAAATCTAGTTCTGGCTAAAGGCATATGGATATAAAGTAAGATTGAAGGCACCATTGATGAACAACATCCGCCAAACAGCTTCGTCTCTCCAGCAAGTGAGGCAATGGTCACCAGTCTCAAAATGAGTGGGTCATGGGACAGTATGGAGCCCGATTCTGTGATAAGAGGTGTACTGTTGATATAAAGAAGAAGCTTAAGGTCGAATAGAATTAATATATAGAGTATATCATCATTCTAACACTTAAGTCCAGGGTTTACCACTCATCTGGACTACTTCCTCAATAATTTCAGACAGGTCTGTCTGGAATCAACAGACTAAGGGATAGGCAGTGCAATGGCGTACGAGGACTACATTCTTTCAGTGCCTGAATCAATCAAACATTTGAGGGTCCAGCATAGCCAGGTGGCTAGGGCGCTCGACTCGTAATCTGAGGGTCGCGGGTTCAAATTCCCGTCACACTAAACATGCTCTTCTTTTCAGCTGAAGGGGCGTTACGATGTGACAGCCAATCTCACTATTCGTTGGTAACAGAGTAGCCAAAGAGTTGGCGGTGGGTGTTAATGACTAGCTACCTTCCCTCTAGACTTACACTACTAAATTAGGGATGGCTAGCACAGATAGCCACCGTGTGGTTTTGCGCGAAATTAAAACAAACAAACATTTTAATAAGGGGGAAAAGCTAATAGTTCTTGTTTGTCTATTTATGGCAAACTCAACGAAGAAACTCTGGATTTAGAGGTGAGAAATAGCTTCGAAAGTTGACAGAATTGCCAATACTGGCATCCCAATCAATAAACCAATCTTGCTGCTTGGATGATCATAAGGTGTAGCACACAATTATTGAAAGGAAGAAGCGATCGCTCCTTTCCAAGTTATCAAGTGTTGTTTACTATATAGTGTATACATTACATTTTGGGATTTTCACTTGATTACTATGAAACTAAAACAGCTGGTGCCAAGAGTTGTAATGCCTAGTACACAATCATTTTGTATAACTAAAGTTAATAGCTAGGAGTTCGAAAACACAATCGAAAGAATGTTGCAACCCTTGCTTCTTGTGTAATTACCATTCAATAATCTGGATTTAGGATGGCTGTTGATCACAAGATTAACAGGACCAAAATAATTTTGCAACTCTTACTTCCTGATCTGTTGAGCCGTGTTTTATGTCAAGAGATGTCAACAGATTATCAAATGATAGCTGTTTGGTTATTACAGTTAAGCATAGCTAGTCTTAGTAGATATATTGCTAATGCATCAACAACTGTAACAACTAAAAAAGGTAGTAAGGAGTTATACAACATAATTAAAAGTACTTTGTGACATTTTTAAGCTACTCGTGATTTTTCCCGGGACAAGAGTAATTAATCTGGTCTAACAAAGTAGCGAGAATAACAAATAATACTTAATAACTTTTATCTATCTTTGCTAGCAATATACACTGACTTAAGAAAAACTTTAGCTAACAACTCTTAGTTGAAGCAGTCTAACTCTCTGGAGATTTATTTTATGATGCCTCAAAAGAAAAATGCTGGAGTTTGATGGCTAACAGGTAGCAGCACTTTATTAAATAATAGCAATTGACCAGCAGGTTACAAAATAATTTGAACGCGATTTGGACGTATTTTATTAAGAAACCATTAGAGAATTTTATGATGTGTTATAGAAGTATGTTCATAAGTCAACAAACCGATCTAAATAAATATCTGTATGTGGTCTCACCTATGTGTAGATTGTTTGTTTGTTTTTGTAATTTCGCACAAAGCTACTCGAGGGCTATCTGTGCTAGCCGTCCCTAATTTAGCAGTGTAAGACTAGAGGGAAGGCAGCTAGTCATCACCACCCACCGCCAACTCTTGGGCTACTCTTTTACCAACGAATAGTGGGATTGATCGTAACATTATAACGCCCCAACAGCTGGGAGGGTGAGCATGTTTGGCGCGACTCGGGCGCGAACCCGCAACACTCAGATTACGAAGCACACGCCTTAACGCGCTAGGCCATGCCGGGCCCGCTATGTGTAGAAGCATTGCATGCTGATAGCAGCTAGAAGTAGTTGTGGGTTTATTGGTTGGTATTCTATGACTGTTGCAGATCATCTGATAATCCTGTTGCTGTTACTGTTGGTTAAGGAAAAGGCAACGTGTCAACCAATATCCTACTAACCTGCAAGCAAAGCAGATTCTTTGTTCCTCTCCTTCAAAATAGCTCTCTCATTTACTAGTAGTGAGTGTAAAATCATTACAAGTACGACCTGTAGGCACAGCTGATTAACTTTAATCACAGATCTAGCTTTATAGAACTATGTCTGTGGACTTACAACGCTAGAAATCGGGCTTTAATATCCATGTGGACAGAACGCAGATATCGCATTTTATAGCTTTGTGTTTAATTACAAAGAAACAAGCAACTAGCTCACTATAGTGGAAGCACATGTGTAGGACTACCTGTTTGTGGAATTATAAATACAGCTGTTGCTGCAGGCTTCTTCATTTCCAACAGTCAGGCTAAAGCTATCACTTTAACACTTTAAACTTGGTTACCAAGAAATCTGCTCTGGTGAAGGTGAGGATATCCCTTCATGTGATATCGCTTGGTGTCATTAGATATTCCTTCAATAACTTATCGATCAAAATATACTGATCTTCAGATACCATTGCCTGGTAGGTCTTAAAATATGACTGGCACAGTTTATTCATGTAGGCAACCAGTGATTTGGTAACAGTTCTTTTCCAAGTCTTGGAATCGGCCAGAGGAATCAACTAAATTTTCACTGGGCTATAACAGCAATGCAGCTCATGTATGACTGTCTCTCAGTCATTCTGTTACTCTTTGTCCAGATGTTCAGTGAAATAGATGGCCATATGTTTTAAACTCAGAATTAGGTATTGCACAGCCTACTGCCAAATCCATTAATTCCAGGTAATTGCTTGCCTGAAATACTTTAGGAACTAGTCTTTGCACTCCATACTTCAGGAGCAACGTGTTCTTGGTTTTTATCACAGTGACTTGTAAAACTGGTCTAAGTCTCTCCATTTTAGGATTCCAACTATTGTCAAGTGTAGATGTAGCCAATAGTATCAGCTATGAATGAAATTTGACTCTAACGCCAAGAGAGACACTCAGTTATTTGCCCAGGATGGCAAGACAACGAGCTACATCATACAGTAACACGTGACCTCAGGTATTGAGAGCTGTTGTCTGCATCGCGAAGAACATTTTAGTTATGAAAGCCACATTACACCACTTTTCAAAGTTTTCTTTCACGGGTACTTGTTTTCTCAACTACTGGGAAAACAACTTTGACTGCTTGATGTTATCCATAAATGGCATATCTAGTCTTTTTCTATTCTTTGACAGAGGTCTGAACTAGAGCTTGGATTCTGGTGGTCTGACTGGTAACAGCTTGTAGAAACTTCTTTGCATGGTTTCAGGCTTGACTAGTGTCATTTCACTTAAGTAACCGTCAATCATCCACGCTTTTTCTTTTCCACTGAGATTGATTCTCAGATGTACTATTTGCTCTAATTGTCTGAATACTCCAAATATGAGAAAATATCCCTTGCAAAAGTATATTGTCTAAAAGATGACTTCTACTAACTTGACACTTCTCTCCTGCAGACATCTTTCTCTAACAGTGAACTCTCTCTTTTTTGTCAAAAGTATTTATATATGCAGAATAAGCCATTCTTTCAGTAAAGTAATTCTTTTAAACATTTATCAACTAAGATAATAGCCAGAGCTCGTACACATGTAAACGAAAACAGAAATATTGAAAAAAATGTATCCTTCCTATCTACTTGGAGTATTCTCAGGTAAAACTGATTTCTACAAAACAGGATTGATAAGAAATGTAAAGAAGTAGTCTGCTTATGAAAATGTAACTGTGTTTTAATCATGCATGACAAAACAAAAAGATGGACAAGTCTGAAAGAGGATGAACACAATCTTTACTTATCACATACAGAAATAAACAGTGTACATGCAAGCACAACACTGTAGACAACTGTTCAAGCCAATACTTTGAAACAGCCAACAACTTTTTAAGCTTTAGAACTTTTCCACTGACTTTTTCACTATGTTGAACAAGCAAATCTAAGAGAAAACAACTGTTTCAATTTTATAAGAAAGCTTTCCATTGCAAGGGCACCACAACATGACTATTGTTCTATAGTTGTAACATATAGACATCCTCCATTAAGCCAGCAAAGGACAGTGCAGCCATTGACCCTTCTTACACTTACTGGAAGTATAAGATAGCATCTCAGTGAACAGAGTAGTTATTATCTGCTATAGGAAATAAAGATGCTAACTAGAGCAAAGCAGACTTCAAGAGTTTTCTGGACTATGTGTTTATAATAGTTGGCAGTATCAAATCGTGAACTTTGCTCTCTCTAAAGATTGGTTAACTTCTATTTAGATAATATGAACTTCACCAACAAAAGATATTACACTGATATTCCTTTGAGCCCAGATATTATACGTTAATACAATATTCTCTCAGATAGAACAGACCTTATCTACAAATGAAAACAAAAAAACAAAATAATTAGGTCAAAGCTAAGGCTGCATACAAAGCATGTAAAACTTGAGGCATTCTTCTGTCACTGATGTCTACATACGACACCATTCTTAAAACATTAAGAATAATTACCATGAGGAATGTATACCATCCAACATATAATTTATATAATGATAATATCTTATCAAAGACATTATCAATTCATATTATATGAAAATAAATACAAAAAATAGTTGAAAAAGAGTCAAATAACAATCAGAATGAAAGTGAAAATATTTCAGGAATTCCCTGCCTGTCTTTCAAAGAGAGGCAAAAGATGTATAAATGTAATTCTTATTAACTCTGTTTCGTTATAAATAGATCTATGAAAATCAATGTACTGTACATTAACAAAACCATTAATCATCATTTAAAAAGGCCAGTGAATTACACAAAAGATGATTATCAAAATACTAGACTTCTTAATAAGTTTGAAAACGAATGATTTGACTCAGATTACACATAACTGATTAATGTTTTCAAACATAGTTTATACAGTTCTTTCATTATTGCTTCTTCAGAAATATAGTTAACTATTTCAAAATATTCGAATTTCTGAATGTTTTATATCTTCTTGATTTTATCACGATCCTTTGTGTTAATACTTTCATTATGGCTTTAGTCTTTAGTGTTAATAGACTTGTACTCCTTTAGTATATCTCAGTGAGCTCTCTGTATTATAACTTGCAGATATTGCTAGTTAAATCTAATTTTTTTCAGATATATAAGTGCTGGAATAATACCGCATAATTCTTTTTTGTTTGGGTACTCACGTTTCTAAAAAAAGGGAGATAGGTTAGTATTTTGTCAGAGTTCTGTAACAGTTGATAATTTTGCATCTGTTTGTTTCTTTTGAATTTCGCGCAAAGCTACTCGAGGGCGATCTGCGCTAGCAGTCCATAATTTAGCAGTGTAAGAATAGAGGGAAGGCAGCTAGTCATCACCACCCACCGCCAACTCTTGGGCTACTCTTTTACCAACGAATAGTGGGGATTGACTGTCACATTATAACGCCCCCACGGCTGAAAGGGCAAGCATGTTTGGTGCGATCGGGATTCGAACCGGCAACCCTCGGATTACGAATCGAACGCCATTAATACGCTTGGCCATGCCGGGCCCAATTTTGCATCTAATTTTGAATATGTTAAGATTAAAATTAATCATATGCACTTTATTAACTGTTATGACTTGATTATTTATTTACAGTTTGTTTTACTTGTCTGGTATAAATATTTCAGTGTCCATTTCAGTTAAATGTTTTGTTTTGGAATTTCGCACAAAGCTACACGAGGGCTATCTGTGCTAGCCGTCCCTAATTTAGCAGTGTAAGACTAGAGGGAAGGCAGCTAGTCATCACCACCCACCGCCAACTCTTGGGCTACTCTTTTACCAACGAAAACTGGGATTGACCGTCACATTATAACGCCCCCACGGCTGGGAGGGCGAGCATGTTTTGGCGCGACTCGGGCGCGAACCCGCGACCCTCAGATTACGAAGTGCACGCCTTAACGCGCTAGGCCATGCCAGGCTATTTTCGGTTAAACAAGTTGTAACTTGTTGGCCTAAGTTTTCAATCAGTTTACTTGCACTATAAAATGTAAAAAGGCCTAACTTTTACAAAGTAATTTAATAGCAAACACATATTCATTCATGAAACAACATATTTTCTAACGTCAGCTTATCTCTAATGTTTCATGAAATGTTGTTATGTAATCCATCTTGTAATATTTTAAAACTCTATATTATACCTTTAGAACAAGATTTCACATCGTATACTTTAGTTTAAGACTTTATCTCATATGCTTAGAATTTTCTAGAACTTTTAGGCCTATCTTAACCACTTAAGCTTAACATTACCATCAGTGTCTTGTAGATAGATACCTCTAGTTAACAAAAAATTTCAACATTACAAAATATTTCGCTCATAATTATACACCTTTCCCGGATTATTAATTCCCTTGAACAATCTTAACACAAAGATAAACGCTATAATAAATTATCCATTACCGAAGTTTTTGATATTTTTATGATGCCTATCAATGTAGATAATATAATGCCTTGTTCCTTAAAAGTAGTTTCAATATTACCTATTGGTTCATTAGCAGACTTAATTTCTACCAATTTCTTATATAGAGTTTCCTAGTTGACTGTACTCTTACTGACATACTTACAAAAACAATCACGATTGATGGACAACCTTTGGCTTGGCTTACCCATTCTTCTGGATCATGTAAATCACATTATTGATTCGTTTCAGTATAACATATGGCCTCTCCTGGCATTTGTTTAACTTTGAACTTTATCCTTCCTTGAGGTGGGATTTTACCTTGATATCATGTTACCTCAATGAAATCCATTTTTTGTCGGAATTTAAACGATAGCTATTTTTTACTCATCACCCATTGATTTACATCTTTTGTGGGTGATGTCATGTGTGTCCATAATCTTCATATTTAAGAGTTTTCCAACTAACAATTACTCAGGACATGCTGAAATATTTGGTTACATTATGCCTCACTCACAAGATGATGAATTATTGCTAATAATTCCTGGTCTGAGTATTTTACTTCTAGTTGAAACAATGATCACTCTTCTTATTTTTACTGGAAGCTCAACCATATAATTTTGTGATTTTTTTCTTCTCTTATGTTTTAAGAAGTATTTGGTTAATTATTCCAATTCTTGTAGACTATTTGAAGGGAGAGATGATGTTTCAATACTACAGGATATAATATTACTGTTACGTTTAGATGGCCCCTTAAGTAGTTCATCTGCAACATTTATGGATTCCAATTCCATTTCAAACTGAAGATCTTCCATTACTGACATTAAAGACGTAAATCTGTTCTGTACCAGCCTGATTCTTATATCCATGTCTGCTATGATGTCTATAAATTGGTTACGAGCCAAATAATCCATCAACTCACAAAAAGATCTGAGTAATATAGCTGTGTGAACCTTTCTAAACTTCTGCAAGGTCATCTAAGGTGTTTTTAATTTTTTGTACCTTTTTTCAGAATTTGGATTTTGATACTTCTTCTGGTGTGGCATTCCAAATCTATTGGTTAAGAGGGCGGCCAGTGCTTGGCATTTGTTATATTTCTCAGTTAGAAAGATGTTGTCAAAGCTAATTCTTAAAGATAGACAGAAAGATGGATG
Source organism: Tachypleus tridentatus (assembly GCF_004210375.1). NCBI lineage: Eukaryota > Metazoa > Arthropoda > Merostomata > Xiphosura > Limulidae > Tachypleus > Tachypleus tridentatus. The sequence continues at coordinate 92,870,896 of NC_134832.1, read as the reverse complement.
ACTTGTTGTTCACTATTCCATTAATCTATTCTAGAAATGATTTTAATCTAAGCTTGGTATGACTCCAATAGTGTTTATCCATCAAAGTCTGTTGGTTTCGTGATAGGATTATTTGGCTAAACTACGGAACTACGTTTGGTAATGTCAAAGAAGAGAACCTCAGGAAGGTCCTTTAGCTACGGGTGGTAGAGCAGTACTCGTAATAAATGTAAATCACATAAACTATTCTATATCTTTGTTGGAACTCTCGAACAAGTGCAGAAATAGATGTGGCTGAGTAACCTTTTGCGTTTAATAATTCATTTCTCAGTTGCTTCACTTTATTACTGAGGTTCTTTTCTGCCTTGTTGATATCTTTCTATACCTCAGTTTTAATTTCAGTAATGTTATTATTACAACCTTGTTTTACTTTTTGAATTTTGATATTGCAACTTTTATTTACTTCTTTAATCTTATTGTTGTGATCTCTCTGTATATCTTCGAATGTTTGCCAGTATTTTCTTCAATTAGATTTATTTTTAGTTTTAATTCTTCTTTAAATGGTTCATCTCTTTCTTTTATTTCCTATCTTAAATTCCCGTTGCGTTCTTCTTGGTCTTCTTCCAATGTTCTTTATTTCTGTGTCAATATTCTTTTACTTTTGTTTTTTCTTTGATTTCTTAAAACTTTTCTTCTCGATTTTTGTTTTAATTTTCTGTTTTACTCGTTGTGAATTTATTGGTTTTATATCCCTTTCTTCAAAATTTTCGTCTTGTTCTTCTTGTTTTTTCTTAACCTTCCATTTCTTATTATAGTATACAATATGTAAGAGATGGTTTAATTTTCTTTGTTTCATTGTTCACATTTGCAATAATATCCAAATCAAATTTTCCATAGCCATTTTACTTGGCCTATCGATGGTCATGAACTACAACGCTGATCACCCTGAAGGTGATGCATATGTGTGATCTATATAAGCTTTACATAATTTTCTGTCAAAGAGTAAATTGACCTAAATTACTTTTCCTTTCTACAACTCTTAAAATCTCTTCAGCCATTACAAACCTATCACAATTATGTATCTCACTGAGTTTTTGTATTAATAGCTTACCCTGAGACAGAAGTAATAACAAATACACAGTGTGCAAATGAAAAAGAAAGATGTTCAATATTTTATGACCAAAGAAGTCAGATAAAGTCAATAAAGGATGGCAAGAGTTGAGAAGTATAAATGAAATATTCATGATACAAAAACATAACATAAAGAACAAAATCAAATTTTAACCCCTTTTATTGAATGTAGGTTTTGTATTTCATTCATTTTAGTCTTAATGAAAAAGTAACAACACTTTTAAAAATCCCATATTAGTCACGAAAAAAAAGGTCTAACATAGGCTATTCCTCTTTTTCTGTATGAGCGATGTAAGAAGTGAGATAATCAGAAACAGGTAAACAGAGTGACGCCCTCCTTGAGGACTAAAGAACATTCCAAGCAGCTAAATAAGATGAAGAATCAGAAGAGGAAAGGCAAGTTCAACATGAAGAGTAAACAGAGCACAAATTAGCCCATCATAGAAGTAAAACAGCTGAAAATCGGGAATCCTGGTTCAATAGTTGGCATCAAATATACAAATTACACTCATCACATGAAACTCCTGCCCAAAGGGAAGATCACTTATATGTTAAACAGATGCAATGTTCCTTGAGCTCAATTAGCAAGAATGGTAGTAGAGTGCTTTTAACCATAATCCCACCGTACAGTATGCAACACATCTGTTGGAAAGCATTGGTAGCATGAATGTTCCCCGTAATTTCTGTGAGACAAAAAAAAGGATAAACACTAGAAATGTTTTGTTCCAATGGAAAGGTAACTCTGTCACCAATTGAAAAGCCTCCAAAGCCTTTGAAATATCTAATTGCTGGCACATCTCTAACTGACGAACATTATATTTTTGGAGCCAATGAGATTAGAGAAGCAGGGCTCATGGCCACATTTAAAGTGCAAAGCGAAATCTATCACCACATTGGATTATATTGCAGTCATTGCCTGGTGAGGAACCAAAATTTCTTTTGTTGTATGAGTCGTCATGAAAGAGAAGTTCTACAGAGGATCAGCAATATCACTGTTGTGAAGCTAGATGTCGTATTGTTTCGATACTGCAAGAAACATTGCACACCAGAAATTTTTGTTTCTGCAATTTTAAACATACCTTGGAGAGAATGTCCTTTCCAGATTGCAGAAGTGTAATCCATGATGATAAGGAGAGCACAAGAAAAGATTTAATTCTCCACCAACTAGTGAATTAGCAGTTTTTACATGAAAATAATTTGGAAAAAAGAGGTATTGTATAGCAATAGAAAAAAACAAAAATTTAAAATACATTACAGAAATTTAGAGGGTGTACAATGATCTTCAGTGTCCCTCATATTTTGGAAAGGTGAAGATGAGCACAACATTCTAATAAATAAGCTAAACCCCACCGTTTGTATTTCATGTTCATCAAAATCAGTTTTAGCAATGGAAGGTTATGTATACAAAACGATAATGAGAGCATTAAACTTTAATCTCTTTTTGAAATGCACAAAAAACTGTTACATCATTTCCCAGTTGTTATTTATGGTAAGGCAGAAAGAGAGTGGCTTCTTTTCATAAGACTTAACCAACAGAACTTTCGTGTTGAGAAATAAATTCAATTGCAAGATACTTTAAACAATGATAGGAGTGTTTATAATATTGGACAAATGGTCATACCTCCTTCTAACCAAAGATACATATATGAATGAATTCAAGATGCCATGACCTTTCTGAGAAAGTAAGAAAATCCTGGCTCTTGATTAAATTTATATGTAATACAACATGGCTAGACATTTCAGATGCATTACTGGATGGAAAATTCCAAAAGCTCGACATGATATACTTCAGCAGAAAGTTATCAAGTTCATGGACATGGTTAGAAAAGGCAAAGTTCTTAGACCAACCAAATGCTTTATGTACAGTAGCGAACTGCAAAAGCGTTGTCTGTCTCACTGTTTTGTTTTGGCTTCACAAAAGAATCCACTTTAACGAAATTAATTCATTTATTAGCGCAGGGCTTTCTAGCCCAAGGCAAAATCCAGAACTATGAACTTGTGAAGAACAAAATGATCCTTGTAGTATACTAAATCCAAACCCCCCTGGATACAAGGTGGAAGAAGCAGTAAAAATATCCAAGATATTTTTTTTTGCTAGTGACACAAACTGGCAAGATGATTACGTTTTAAAGATTATGCCATCTTGGTAATTAAGAATTCAGAGCAAACTGAAAATAAAAAAGTACAATAAAAGAAAATTGACAAATGGATTGTTCCATATTACCTTCTTCTCTCATAATTATCAATGCACATATTTTGCGTCTCTGTTAGATTCATGGAAATACATTTGTAATTATATAACCAAGGGCTTTGATATGATAGTATGAAGCCTGAAGAGAAAAAGAGATGCCAGAAATGAGGTCAATCGATATCAGATGGAAAGACACATCAGCTGAAATGAAGCAATTTCACGAATCCTCAACTTTCCTATTCATGAGCACTACTATACTGTAGTACATTTAATGGAACAGAAGGTTTACTTTAAAGAGGAGAACCTTTATCAATGCTTAGAAGCTCCTAACAAACTCCACTTACCGCATGTTTTCATGCCAACTATGAGGTTTTCAAGGTGGTGTTTCTCACTAAAATGAAACACTAAGTGAAATAGCTACAGCACAACACCTGTTTAGTTAATACATTTGTTTGTCATCATGTTACAATGTTGTGACTTTTTTGACCTTTTACAACTATGGAATGGTCACAAGGAAAATCTATCTAAAATATCAATTATCAAGTGAAAAAACATTGATGTCATTTATAACAATGCAATATCTAACAGGATTTCAGCAGATAGGTTTGCCTACTTCTGTTAGAGAGCATGGTACAACTCTGTTTCATGAAATGTTCAAGGAAGTAAGCTATAATGATGATTATTTGGCAGATTACATTCAGAAAAATGAGGTGTTGCTAATTCCTAATCAAATAGCAACTTACTGTAAAATTCTAAACTATGTGCAAAAGAAGTCTAGTCCAATTTGTTTTTGATGCATCAGGATGAGCTGGAAAAAAGCTCTCCTCAATCTACTTTTGGCAAAAGTAAGAATGAATCTCTCTTGCTGTTTCTTCTTTAGGGAGAACAGCAACTTTGCTTACATGCGGATGGAAAGCACACTTAAGCTACCACTTAATTTGGCTGCACAGAAGTGCCAGTGTGTAACATAGGCAAAGGGACTTTTACAGCAAAGGTTTTTCAGATTTACCATTTAATTGCTAGAGATAAGTGCACAATGTTACATAAATTGGCCTTTGAAGCCTTTGTCACAGTTTGCAAGACATTCGTGTAAACTAATCCATCATGGGCGGTATTACTTTTGTTATATGGATGGAGAATTTCGTCAAATCCAGTGGTCAGTCCAAGAGGTACATGAGAAGATGAAATTTCTGCATCCATCAAAGCTTCTTACGTTTTGTACCACATTGTTAATCTATCTTACATGGAGACCAAACAGCAAGTCTATTTTCTAACACATGTAGTAGGACAGATAATTAGATATTCATTTATTATGGAAATTTTTTTACAGCTAAAGATGAGTTAAAACGTTTTCCTCATTTTAAGGAAGACTTCAGAAGTCACAAATGGATTTGAGAAAGAGCCATTCTTACCCCTAAAAATGAAGCTGTAAAAAGCTACAAGTCAGTTGATAATGTGATAAATGCTGTCTAGGCTGTGCATTATACAGCAGAGATGTTAAACACTTTTGATCTTACTGGTGTAACTTCACTCAAGTTTGAGCTTAAGATGGGTGCACCCTTAATACTTATTCGTAACTTGGATACTTCAAAGTTCGTAATAATACTAGAATACGCACCAAACAACTATTAACTCATGTTTTGGGAGCCATACTCTTTACTGGAAGTTACATGAGTAAGGATATCTTTATGTAAAGAATACTTATCATCCTGACTGATACGTATTTTGAAATTGAGCACTTGTTGTTTCCAATCCATTTAAGTTTTGCCATGTCTAGTGACAAGGCTCAGGAATAGTTACTGAAAATAGTGGATGGAACTGTTGTTATCGTGTTTTTTACTTGGACAGTTGGATGTTCTATGTTGGTAACTCAAGTTATCCGTACATTCTTGCACCACAAGGCAAAATTTTGGTTGTTGTTTATCCTGAAAAATTGAAAAACTAGCGATTTTTCATTATACTCACAAAAGTAAATTTATATTGTTGGTTTTCTACGTGTGTTTAAACTGTGATATGCCTGTCAAATTTTTATGCAGTTTCGTAAAAGAATGAAAACATTAAATATTTCAAACTACAGAACTGATAGCTCTTTGAGTATTTAACCAACATTTTATTTTGTCCTGGACAACTCCTGATACATATGGCCAGTAATTTCAGAATCTTAAGTAATTATTTGATGTCACAATTTAACCTCGTGGTCGTCACCTTCAATGGTTGAAGATTATTTAATATTGTAATATTCTGTCAATATTACGAGTTTGAGCACTATTGTAACTCGTCGGATTACGTTTTCGGCCACTCTTCCTTCACCAAAGAACATAAAAAGGAACTTGTATAAAGTAGCGCGATCTCTAACCCAGACTCACTCTTGACAAATCACAGTTGATATATCTCACTTAATAGTCAACTCTAACTAATGCTTCACAGATAATCGTTGTATAAGCTATATTCGAATACACTATAATTTTTGTTACATCTTTATAGTTTTCTAAAAATTATAAGCCTATTTTAACTACCTCATTAGTTATCAACAACGACTCTCAGCTGCTCTTAACTAAGAACAATTATCATGATTTTTTAAAAAAGTTACAGCTTTTTACAGTAAGAAAGAAACAAATATTAAAAGATGTACAACGTTTCCATCACCGGTGCAATTATTTTCAAATTCTTTAACGTAAAGCATAGACAAGAATATTAGTAGAGTAAGCTGGTTGGTAAAAACTTCTGGAATAACCAATATTCACAAGTACCATAAACACTTTTATAGACTGAGTGAATTTTATTTACGAATGAATAAAGTTTGCCATTCGTGCATTCCAACCCCAATTAGTTCAGTGGTAAGTCTGAAACATAGCACACTAGCAATTTCGTTTCCATATCCATGGTTGACAAATCACAGGTAACCCATTATGTCGCTTTGTACTTGATGACAAACAGCTTGGAGTACATTCATAGTACCTATAAAACAATGACTTTGAACGCATTTAGAACTTAACAGTAAGACCCTTTTTTGCACTTTAGGTATAATTATATACATGTATAAACATTTCTATCAAGAAATAGTCTGAAAATGAATAACATATTTATACACACATATATGTGACAATCATTTATCTCTCACAATACTGCCCAAGAGTTACTAAATTATTGAAAAGTAATAAAAATGAGTTTCCTTTATAAAGAAAGATTTCATACTTCTTTCAGTTTGTGTTGTATTTTGTTGTTTTTGAATTAAGCACAAAGCTATACAATGGGCTATCTGTCCTCTATCCACCACGGGTATCTAAACCCGGTTTTTTGCCTTGTAAGTCCACAGACATACCGCTGAGCCACTGGGGGTGCTTCAGTTTGTGAACTTTTATTTTTGAATGGTAATTTCTTCTAGAATTTCGCAGTCTATGATGATCTTGTTCTTTTACACTCAAAAGCTTCATGATTTAACCAAGAACTGGTGAATTAAAAAACAATCTATAAGTGGAGATTATGGTAATTTGTTTTTTTTTAACACACCAGAAAGTATATACACAATATAGAAGTTAAACAGTATAAAACGATTTAGGAGCTTCCCATGTCGTTATAGTCTGGTCATACATCTTAACAATATTCCTGCAGCACAATTTCTATAAGAAAAGGTTCTTTTGAAAGGCTGTCATGTTTACAGCTCACTATTGTTTCTTGCTTGCTTTCTATAATCCATCTAGTTTACAAGAAATATGGTTCATTTCTGCCTTTTTAACAGCCAGGTGACGCAAAAAGTTACAGGTGACTTCACTGATATGTCTTTTGTACAGCTGTTTCATTTTCTAGCTACTTGAGGCATGTGATGGTTAAGTGGGTACGCCAAGGAAGTAAATTGTGTACAGGTGACTAGTGCCACTTTACCAGACGCACATTTTATTTACCATAACCAGGATTTGAATTGTTGTAGGTCTCTTTCTGGGCGTTCCTGGTGCCTCAGGGTAATCCACATTTCTTTGCTTTTCAATTCCATGAGGTACAAGGCATATGCCCGTCTTAGAACTTGTAAATCTCCTATTTGAATACAACTGTACATTCTGACTGTTTGAATCATTTTCGTCGTAAAGAGGTGTTACAGACCCTTCCAAAAGCTATTAATTTTCGATAGCATCGAACTATCTCTTTATGTCAAACAATGTAAAATTTAGTTTGCGATTGTTACGTCACTTGTTTATTTGCATATTTTTAACATAACATATTCAACATACACGCTGTTGTTATTAATGATTCCTATTTTATCTTGTGGTTCTTAAAACTACACTAATTTAAATTATGTTATTTATGTCTTTTATAAAATAAGTTATGTAATTTTATCACAGACAATGGTATTATTAAACTGTTATGTTACATATATGTCATATTAAATAAAAGCTTTTTGGCACTAAACAAAGTCAAATAATATTTTCGGTCTTGATGGAACAGCATGTAAGTGTATGGTCTCTGGAGTCTCATTTGATTAGTTAATTAGTTTTAATAATCATTTTTATCATAACAGCCCGTATTTTAAAAAGCACTTTACACTCGAAATATTTCTAAAACTTACAGTAATCCAATAGAATTTATCTGTAGTATAATATTATATACCTGAAAAAATATAGCTTTATTAATGAATTTGATGGAATGAGGTCAACCTTAAAATATGGCAGTCCTATGAGCTCTTATTTACCTCGAGTTTATTGGCCACATATGTATAAATATATAAGAGCTGTTTATATGCATATATTGTTTAAACTTGTGTTGAAAGTTAGTTAATTTCTTAACATGTTTAGTAATTCAATCAAGTTATTATGGCGCATTTTCAGATAAAACAAAATAATTTTGTAAAACAAAATAAAAGTACCTCAGAGCTGACATCACATCGAATGTTAATTATTGAAACAGTTTTTAAAACATTTTATATTTTAGGGGCTTTATTTCACATAAGATTAGTATTTTTCGTATTTCATCAATTTTTTTCTGGACCATTTCATTAAAAAAATAATTAAATAACTAGCAAAGGTATCCAGCTTCGATTGGGTTATTAGATTGATATATTCTAGACGACTGTGTCAGTAGATGTGCATTCTGAGTATAAAAATTTAGGTTTTTATATTTTTTTAGTCTTGAAGCTATGGAGCCTGGCATGGCCGAGCGCGTAAGGCGTGCGACTCGTAATCCGAGGGTTGCGGGTTCGCGCCCGCGTCGCGCTATACATGCTCGCCCTCCCAGCCGTGGGGGCGTATAATGTGACGGTCAATCCCACTATTCGTTGGTAAAAGAGTAGCCCAAGAGTTGGCGGTGGGTGGTGATGACTAGCTGCCTTCCCTCTAGCCTTACACTGCTAAATTAGGGACGGCTAGCACAGATAGCCCTCGAGTAGCTTTGTGCGAAATTCCAAAACAAACAAACAAAACTTGAAGCTATGGCGGTCATATTTCTTTCCAATGTGTTTTTTGCATAAAATCCTGCGCATGCACGCACTCATATATATATATATAAACACATATATAAAAATAGTAATACCTACGTGCAAATTCTCGGGGTGCACATATTATGGGTGCAAAATATCAGGTTTCTAGGTTCTTTTCCCCTGGAACTATGGTGGTTACACATAGATAGACCTGCAAGCGTCCACGCACACACGTGCATGTCTGTCTCTCTGCGATTTTTATTTGTGATACAAGTAACCACTTCTTTTTATGTTTTTTTTTCTTTTTTGCTAGCTTGCTTCACTAAAAAGCTGTGCATGCGCAAATGCACGTGGATGACGTAAGTAATAAATGCTAGGTGCATACCCTCATGGTCAATATGTGTGTTTGAAGTTTCATGTTCCTGGGTATTTCTTTTGGAATTATGGCGGTCACACACAGACAGGCCCAAAGACACGCCCTTTTATTGTTATAAACAGTTTGAACTTATAAATGCCCTTAGTGTCTCCCCCTTTCCATCTGGGCGGTACCACATGAAACGAATATCAAATTCAAGCTAATTACAAACGAAAATGAGACTATACTATGTTAAATCGTATGGTTCTAGTGCATGAAACTATAGCCCATTTGAGCAAAAGTGGGTAAATTAATAAAGCAAGGTGTTATGAAAAGGTTAAAATTCAAATAACCTATGTATATACTTAAAATATTAAAGTCCACAACGTTATATAATACACAGTCAAAATTTTAGTTAATGTGTTCAACGGTTGTAAAAGTCACTCTACATGTTTGTTTGTTTGTTTTTGTTTTAAATTTCGCGCAAAGCTACTCGAGGGCTATCTGCGCTAACCGTCCCTAATTTAGCAGTGTAAGACTAGAGAGAAGGCAGCTAGTCATCACCACCCACCGCCAACTCTTGGGCTACTCTTTTACCAACGAATAGTGGGATTTACCGTCACATTATAACGCACCCACGGCTGAAAGAGCGATCATGTTTGGTGCGACCGGGATTCGAATCCGCGACCTTCGGATTACGAGTCGAGTAATTATTCAGACAAAGGGAATTTCAACAAAAGGTTTTTATCAAATTTCATACGCAAATGAAAAGTAGGTTTAACACGCGTAAGCATACTCTAGTGATTTGGATATGATGAACTACAATCCAGCTGTTTTCAAGAAACATGGACTAATAGTCGCATGCTCGTATTTTTCTTAATGTCAAATAGAAACAAATAATTTTTAGTTAACATTACATGAACGGTTAATGTTCATTGTAAGTTTCAACAGGTAACTGTGAACGTCCAAGACGTAGATGCCGTAAGTTATAAAATCTAAGATAATATTAAACATTTGATATATGTTTCTTAGGTATGAAATATAATGAAATAATTTTCTTATTAAAGAAAAGAGTTGAATAACAATTTTGTCAGACATTAATTCAGCTATTCTTAAATGCAAATGATAAAAGTTCTTATGTTCATAAAGAAACCTTTTAAAATTGTGTTTTCGTGTTGTCAAATGATGTCTTTATGACAGGCATTTTAAGTACAGAAAATGTCTATACAGACTGTTTGTTTGTTTGTGAATTTCGCACAAAGCTACTCGAGGGCTATCTGTGCTAGCCGTCCCTAATTTAGCAGTGTAAGACTAGAGGGAAGGCAGCTAGTCATCACCACCCACCGCCAACTCTTGGGCTACTCTTTACCAACGAATAGTGGGATTGACCGTCACATTATACACCCCCACGGCTGGGAGGGCGAGCATGTTTAGCGCGATGCGGGCGCGAACCCGCGACCCTCGGATTACGAGTCGCACGTCTCTATACAGACTGTAAAATGAAATGTTTCATCGCGATAACTCACATATAAACAGCGTTTATGAGTCTGTTTAAATAAAATATTCAATAGTTCAAGCCATTAACTTAACTGTAATACAACCATATATATATATAAGTAATGTAACTTCTATATTTGAGTTTTATGTCCGTAACTGCATCAGAAATTATACTTCGTAAATTAACAAATATATGTTAACTAAAAGTTACGAATTTATTAATACAAAATATCTTAATACATAATGTTCAAATAATAATTTAGGTTTGAGTCTTTGAACAGAGAAATGTGATCGACCGAGTTGACATCACCGTAACGAAAAATACGTGACTAACGTTTTCAAATTTATCTGAAAATATTAAGGTTAAACTTTACTAAACTTAATATAAAATAACGTAGACAAAATTAACCTTTACTTCAGGTAAACTAATTGAAGAAAACTATTTTATTCACTGTTCTTAATTTGCTATAGGAAACACTGTTGCCAAAAGTCTTTCATGACAAGGTAAAAATCCTGCTCTGATCGAGAGACATGGTGAATGAATTGTGTGATTGTGCACGTGAGGAACCCAAGCCTGTATTTATTGACTTGAGCTTTATCAATTCAGAGTTGGGTTGGAAACACGTTTTCTTATGAGCTATATAATTCGTCATAGGATATAGGCCCATAATTGAATTTCAGCATAAAGAAAGGTTGTTATTTATCGGACTTCAAGAGGCTTGTCTTATTATGTACATCCATGCGCTTATAGCTACTAATTTAAAGCAACCAAGTAAAAAGTTTGCATACACGACTTACTAATTGATTGTCATGGATGTTTTTAATTTCAGACAAATAATGTTTATTATTGAAATAACCACAGTGACTTTTTGAAGCATGTTTTAAAATGTTTCCGCCAATAACATCGCTTGAACCAATTGCAGATATGCAGTTTGTAAAACAGTTATACGGATTAGAATGAAGACATATTAATAGTTTTTTTATTAAACATTTTACTATAACGTGCTTCTTGGACGCCTCAAACTTTTCATTGTTTATATGATTTGTATTCGGTAATTTGATCATGAAACTTTTATGAGATTCGACAGAACCCTATGTTTTTTATTTTAACCTAGGTGAAGCATAGATATTCTTAATCAATAGGGGGATAAGTAGTTACGATTATAAATCCCCATTAACTGAAAACTTGAAGCATGTTGCCAACCTTACAATTTAGTTTTCACTGATATAAGTGGCCTTTTTATTAACGTCATTAAAAAAAAACATTTTTTGCTATTTACAGAATTAATACAATGTTTAATACAACATTTGTATACTGACTGTGTACAAATATAAGGACGGTTAGAAACTGCAATTCAGAGAAATAATGTGGCTTCAACTTTCTGCTTTCCTGTCTGCAGTCCGTCACGCTAATTATTAACAGCTGCGTTCGAAAACGTGACAAGTTACAAGTGTATCGACAGCTAAGTCGAGGAATTGCGACAGACAGAACACCGCAAAAAAACAGCTTATAATGTTTATATTTAAAGGCTTTAGACTGTACTGTGTATAGTGTAGTAGGACTAATAAAGTAAAATATGCATACAGAATTGAAGTTTGTTACTGCTACGCTTGTTCTCAGTAAGAAGGAGGATACACCAAATGTAAGCTTTAGATACGTGTATTAACAACAGAAGGTAAGATTTTACCTTTGCGTGTCCCAGCGAAGGTCTCACGACACTGTTTAGACATCTAGCGAGATCAACCGAATGCAACTCGTACAACGACTAAGTTCAGAGAACAGCATTTGCGTGTAACATACACGCTAAATGGAACATAAATTGTATTGCTTTTTATGTAAAATGCATTATATATTCTGATAAACGAAAGAAGGAAGGCAACTACCTAGCACCTCCCCCCGTCAACTGTAATAAGCTAGTGTTTTGCTGTAATAAATCAATTTGTCGCTAAAACTAGTTGTAATTTCTCTGTGACGAGCCAATGTTTTGGTATATAAATATATTTTTGTTATTTAATGGAAATTAGTTATTATTCGTAATCTATTATTTATTTACGTAATAAACTTTTTGTAGAGCATTATCGTCAACAGAGGGTGATAAACACAGGAGCAACACCAAAAAATATTCCAACAATTATGAACAGTAATAGAATACAACCTACGAGCGTGCGGATTAATATCGTGTCGACCCATATAAAGAAATTACAAACGATAGAAAACTCAGGAAATCAAATACTACCACAACTCATCAAAATCTCCAGAACACCAGAAATGTGAAGAAAATACATTTTTTTCTTATCGCGTAGTTGAGTCCTTCTACAACACAAACCAAAGATCTTAAATATTTATTTAACCACAACCTGATCTTTGATCCTGCACCTACAACGAACCCTTCCTGATTATCTGCTTCAAAATCTCAATTTGTCTTCGACATCATATATCCCTGTCACACCAAACATGCTCGTCCTTTCAGCCGTGGTGGTGTTATATTTTACGGTCAATCCCACTATTCGTTGCTAAAAGAGTTGCTCAAGAGTTGACGGTGGGTGGTGATGACTAGTTGTCTTCCCTATATTCTTACACTGCTAAATTAGGGACGACTAACGTAGATAACTCCGTGTAGTTTTGTGCAAAATTAAAAAACAAAACAAATCGACATCATATTTTTCCATCATTGACTAAACATGTTCCGTACTTTTTGTTCCAGGAGAAGTGTGTGTTGGTCATAATGCTGTACATTCTACTTTACATATTTTTCCATCATTGACTAAACATGTTCCGTACTTTTTGTTCCAGGAGGAGTGTGTGTTGGTCATAATGCTGTACATTCTACTTTACATATTTTTCCATCATTGACTAAACATGTTCCGTACTTTTGTTCCAGGAGAAGTGTGTGTTGGTCATAATGCTGTACATTCTACTTTACATATTTTTCCATCATTGACTAACCATGTTCCGTACTTTTTGTTCCAGGAGAAGTGTGTGTTGGTCATAATGCTGTACATTCTACTTTACATATTTTTCCATCATTGACTAAACATGTTCCGTACTTTTTTGTTCCAGGAGAAGTGTGTGTTGGTCATAATGCTGTACATTCTACTTTACATATTTTTCCATCATTGACTAAACATGTTCCGTACTTTTGTTCCAGGAGAAGTGTGTGTTGGTCATAATGCTGTACATTCTACTTTACATATTTTTCCATCATTGACTAAACATGTTCCGTACTTTTGTTCCAGGAGAAGTGTGTGTTGGTCATAATGCTGTACATTCTACTTTACATATTTTTCCATCATTGACTAACCATGTTCCGTACTTTTTTGTTCCAGGAGAAGTGTGTGTTGGTCATAATGCTGTACATTCTACTTTACATATTTTTCCATCATTGACTAAACATGTTCCGTACTTTTTGTTCCAGGAGAAGTGTGTGTTGGTCATAATGCTGTACATTCTACTTTACATATTTTTCCATCATTGACTAACCATGTTCCGTACTTTTGTTCCAGGAGAAGTGTGTGTTGGTCATAATGCTGTACATTCTACTTTACATATTTTTCCATCATTGACTAAACATGTTCCGTACTTTTGTTCCAGGAGAAGTGTGTGTTGGTCATAATGCTGTACATTCTACTTTACATATTTTTCCATCATTGACTAACGATGTTCCGTACTTTTGTTCCAGGAGAAGTGTGTGTTGGTCATAATGCTGTACATTCTACTTTACATATTTTTCCATCATTGACTAAACATGTTCCGTACTTTTTGTTCCAGGAGAAGTGTGTGTTGGTCATAATGCTGTGCATTCTACTTTACATATTTTTCCATCATTGACTAACCATGTTCCGTACTTTTTGTTCCAGGAGAAGTGTGTGTTGGTCATAATGCTGTACATTCTACTTTACATATTTTTCCAACATTGACTAAACATGTTCCGTACTTTTTTGTTCCAGGAGAAGTGTGTGTTGGTCATAATGCTGTACATTCTACTTTACATATTTTTCCATCATTGACTAACCATGTTCCGTACTTTTTTGTTCCAGGAGAAGTGTGTGTTGGTCATAATGCTGTACATTCTACTTTACATATTTTTCCATCATTGACTAACCATGTTCCGTACTTTTTTGTTCCAGGAGAAGTGTGTGTTGGTCATAATGCTGTACATTCTACTTTACATATTTTTCCATCATTGACTAAACATGTTCCGTACTTTTTGTTCCAGGAGAAGTGTGTGTTGGTCATAATGCTGTACATTCTACTTTACATATTTTTCCATCATTGACTAAACATGTTCCGTACTTTTTGTTCCAGGAGAAGTGTGTGTTGGTCATAATGCTGTACATTCTACTTTACATATTTTTCCATCATTGACTAAACATGTTCCGTACTTTTTGTTCCAGGAGAAGTGTGTGTTGGTCATAATGCTGTGCATTCTACTTTGCATATTTTTCCATCATTGACTAACCATGTTCCGTACTTTTTGTTCCAGGAGAAGTGTGTGTTGGTCATAATGCTGTACATTCTACTTTACATATTTTTCCATCATTGACTAAACATGTTCCGTACTTTTTGTTCCAGGAGAAGTGTGTGTTGGTCATAATGCTGTACATTCTACTTTACATATTTTTCCATCATTGACTAAACATGTTCCGTACTTTTTGTTCCAGGAGAAGTGTGTGTTGGTCATAATGCTGTACATTCTACTTTACATATTTTTCCATCATTGACTAAACATGTTCCGTACTTTTGTTCCAGGAGAAGTGTGTGTTGGTCATAATGCTGTACATTCTACTTTACATATTTTTCCATCATTGACTAAACATGTTCCGTACTTTTTGTTCCAGGAGAAGTGTCTGTTGGTCATAATGCTGTGCATTCTACTTTACATATTTTTCCATCATTGACTAACCATGTTCCGTACTTTTTGTTCCAGGAGAAGTGTGTGTTGGTCATAATGCTGTACATTCTACTTTACATATTTTTCCATCATTGACTAAACATGTTCCGTACTTTTTGTTCCAGGAGAAGTGTGTGTTGGTCATAATGCTGTACATTCTACTTTACATATTTTTCCATCATTGACTAACCATGTTCCGTACTTTTTGTTCCAGGAGAAGTGTGTGTTGGTCATAATGCTGTACATTCTACTTTACATATTTTTCCATCATTGACTAACCATGTTCCGTACTTTTGTTCCAGGAGAAGTGTGTGTTGGTCATAATGCTGTACATTCTACTTTACATATTTTTCCATCATTGACTAAACATGTTCCGTACTTTTTGTTCCAGGAGAAGTGTGTGTTGGTCATAATGCTGTACATTCTACTTTACATATTTTTCCATCATTGACTAAACATGTTCCGTACTTTTTGTTCCAGGAGAAGTGTGTGTTGGTCATAATGCTGTACATTCTACTTTACATATTTTTCCATCATTGACTAAACATGTTCCGTACTTTTGTTTCAGGAGAAGTGTGTGTTGGTCATAATGCTGTACATTCTACTTTACATATTTTTCCATCATTGACTAAACATGTTCCGTACTTTTTGTTCCAGGAGAAGTGTGTGTTGGTCATAATGCTGTACATTCTACTTTACATATTTTTCCATCATTGACTAAACATGTTCCGTACTTTTTGTTCCAGGAGAAGTGTGTGTTGGTCATAATGCTGTACATTCTACTTTACATATTTTTCCATCATTGACTAAACATGTTCCGTACTTTTGTTCCAGGAGAAGTGTGTGTTGGTCATAATGCTGTACATTCTACTTTACATATTTTTCCATCATTGACTAAACATGTTCCGTACTTTTGTTCCAGGAGAAGTGTGTGTTTGTCATAATGCTGTACATTCTACTTTACATATTTTTCCATCATTGACTAAACATGTTCCGTACTTTTTGTTCCAGGAGAAGTGTGTGTTGGTCATAATGCTGTACATTCTACTTTATTTTTACCCTTACCCGAACCACAGGTATTTCTGACTTGGTTGTTTACTTCACGTACACATTTCGAATCCCAGACCTTTAAAATTTTATTTACCCTCTAGACGGTGTTATGAAGGTTACTATTGTAAGATCAATAACATCAAATGTTAAATAAGAGCTACTTTACTGGTTGATAGGCTGGTTGTTTTTAGTTAAGCAAATAAGCTGCATAACGGGCTCTCTGTACTCTCCCTACAAGAGATGTGGAAATTCAGTTTCTAGTAGTACGAGTTCGCAGACATACTGATGTGCCACTGAAGGAGGGGGTGGGGGGAGCTACACAGAACATTTATGAAAAGAGAACGAGGTAAACTCCCCCACCCAACAACAAAGATCTAGGTAGTATGATTATTAGTAGTATGGTATTATTGTTATAATAGATAAATACGTATTACGATTGAAATAAATAAGCAAATAGAGAACACAATCATAACCATGGCAACCACCCTACAGACTCTTAAATAGTTAGTCCAAATATTTTGACACAAAGTTAAAACAACAATGATCTGTTAAGCTCTATAAATCACTTTATTATATATGATGATGTTAGACCTAAATTCCTTATTTTATATGTATCATAAGAAAAAGGCCACCTCTAGCTAGTACCTGAACATATAAGTTAGGTTAATATATAAAAAAGTGTATTTAAAGGATATTCATGTGAAATGCTTATTCAAATAACTTAATCAATTGAAAAGTGTTGATTTTGCCAACGGAACGGGCCTGGCATGGCCTAGCGCGTTAAGGCGTGCGCTTCGTAATCTGAGGGTCGCGAGTTCTCGCCCGAGTCGTGCCAAACATGCTCGCCCTCCTAGCCGTGGGGGCGTTATAATGTGACGGTCAATCCCACTATTCGTTGGTAAAAGAGTAGCCCAAGAGTTGGTGGTGGGTGGTGATGACTAGCTGCCTTCCCTCTAGTCTTACACTGCTAAATTAGGGACGGCTAGCACAGATAGCCCTCGAGTAGCTTTGTGCTAAATTCCAAAAACAACAACAACAAACAGCCAACGGAATTGTTTGTGAAGTGTAGGATTTTTATGCAACCAAATTAAGAGGAGTGAGGAAAAGGGCACTGAATGCTACAACCTTTATTTTTATAGATATGGCCTTGAAAGGGGAAGAAAGATCAGTGCAACCCACGTAGTGTGTTCGAACCTTGATCTCGTGGTGCAAAACGTTTGTCATTTTTCCTAAATATAAGTAAACCGTCAAGGTCTCCATTATCACCAGGCGCTTACTGATAGGTCAAACTTGATTTAAGTAGAGAAAAACCGAATATGACACTATCTCATAAATGTATGTTCTTATTTTTTAAAAGTTAAGATAGTGAAAAAGCCCATAAAGACAAGTTATTTTGTAGATGTCTGATCTGATAGTTATGTGTCCGTATACCATATTGTTTTAACTGAATGAAAAAACATTAACATTAATGGGTTGTTTTGAATTTCGCGCAAAGCTACACGAAGATTATTTGCGTTTGCCGTCCCTAATGTAGTAGTATAAGAGTAGAGGGGAGGCAGCTAGTCATCACCACCCACCGCCAACTCCTGGGCTATTCTTTTACCAACGAATAGTGGGATTGGCCGCAACATTATAAAGGCTCCACGGCTGAAAGGGCAAGCATGCTGCCGACAGTGTAAGGAAATGGCCGAACATAAAATGAAAGTGGCCGAGAGAGATTGCATGAACAACCGTAATGGTGCATTGAAAACGATATATTGGGCAAAAAACGTTGTGAGAAGTGATGGTTATAAGGACACTGTGCGGCGTTTTTCTAGTAAGTTTGTCGTTCTACCCGTCGCGGTGGATTCGACACCACCTGTGACGGTGGTTTTTGACGTGCACAGTGGAAGAGGTTATTGTTGTAAAATATACGGGTGGCTGTTTCCCGTTCCTTCCCAGTTCGAGTGGGGAAAAAAGCAGTCTGTGCGTTGTCGAAGTACAGTGCTGACTGTATTTTACGTGACGGCTGTTATTATCACATATTCCACTTCAGAGCCGAACGCCCACATCGACGACAGTTCAAAAATTGGTCAAACAAAGCATCCAGACGTCAGAAACAACCAACGAATAACTACCAACAAGAAACTACCAAAATACCGCCGAGTCCAGATCTAACCAGAAGAAACACGAAGACAGATACAGACAACTCGACCCAGGAGACGTCAACTCCCTCTGCCAGCAGCACGCCAAGTGCCAGCAAACTAAGAAAGAAAGAAGACAGATCATGCCAAACTTCAATCCAAGTTCCACAGAATTTAGCAACCAGCCAGACTCAGACAACTACCAAGACATCCATCGACGCAATAGTTCAAACTGAAAAACAAACTCCACGCAGAAAACCCAAACCAAAATCTCAAGAAAAAACAAAGCATCACAGACCAGCGAAGGACAACTCACCAAAGAACAGCCAGTTGTTCCACCAACGAGACCACGCTTTTCACTTGCACCAATGGGCTTCAAGTGTGAAAACAAGTTCATGACGAAGATACCACCCGATCTACAAGACCGCAGCTAACAGTTCCCGTGTATACTACCGTCATAGTTCATCAGTTTTTAAATATATATATATATATATATATTCTTTCATTCTCTTTCTTCCCAGCTACTTCAGGGCACGGTCTGGGTAGATTATTCGGCGCCCAGGCCGTGAAAGTGGGTTTTCTCTGGGTACTCCCGTTTCCCCCACAGCAAAATCTCTGGCATCGGACCTGTAGGTCCCAGCCTCATTCTGAAAAGGGCCGTTTACCCAGTCATAGGGTATCTAATCATAGTAAGTTTTAAAAATCAATTCGCCAGCCGCCAGTGTACTCCGTCCTCGAGCCAAGGTCTGGCTCACTTCACTTTCACTGCTCTCGTCCAGTTCTCCCGTTCTTCCTCTCACGCACAAATACCCCACTCCATTTTTGAAATATTAAAAAGAAATAAAGTAAAAATTCCACGGATATTTTACAAATTTCTCATGTAAGAGGACGAAGAGGAACTACAACGTTCCTGAACACCCCAGTTGGAGAGAGAACTCTTCTGATTTCTCTCTCTCTAAACTAAACCCCTGCCACGTTAGTTTGCGTTTTGGGCAAGCATGTTTGGTGTGATGGGGATTAAAACCCCTGATTACGAGTCGAGTACCTTAACCACCTTGCCATGCCGGGCCTTTTTTATTCTATACATTGTTTTAAAACAAAGCCATATTGTTGTGTTCAACCTGTGGAATCCAACCATGGATTTTAGATTCTTAGTTGTAAATCCGTAAACTTATCGCTGAATTATCGTGAAAATATATAAGGTTGCGTCGTATATTAATAATTCAGAAATATAACATAATAATTTAATATTAATTCTTCAGTTTATATGTTTACAAATTATTTTCAGCTTTCAATAAATTATTATAAATAATCTTTATTGTAATAACTCTTAAGTTTAGCTAAAATAAAAATATTTTGAGGTGTGCAAATAACAATCCAGATTTAACTTTAAAAATAACTCTTTCTTAGCCAAGTTTGATCCAGTGATAGATTGTTCGAACAGTAAATCCGAGGGCTGAAGGTTCGAAACCCATTGTTGCAAAAACGTGCGCCGCGCTTTGTAGTTGTGGATGCACGTACTACAATTGCGACGGCCAAGTCCCTCTGTTCTGTCACACAGAAGTAGTTGAAAAGTTAGCAGTGGGCGCTGTTGATTAGCTGCCTTCGCTCTAATCTGTGAGCTCAAAGTTAGGGAATGACTATGTGTAGCTTCGTCTAGCTTTGCGCAAAAATACTGAAACAAGAAAATAAATTTTTTTATTCTTTTTTTTTTAACGAGAACTCCGCACTGCAGTATGACACTGTAGCATTGCGGAAGCTATTCAATTTCCTAGACTTCATTTTGTTGTCATAGGAACAGCATGACGTCATCTTAACCACATGATTCGTTACCTAAATAACGAATTTCTAACAGATGCCACTGCAGAGCAGGGGCAACATACCACAGAACAACTACTTATCGATGTGAATAAACATACTTTGAAACAAACGTTACAGGCAAGTCACCCGTCGGAATTAGTTCAATCAACGTCAGAAGAGGAAACCTGGCCAAATGTAACGAGATTTATTGCGTAAACCTATTCGAGATTTAAAAACAACAACAAACTGCATGCAGTTTTCTTGAAAGTTAACATTATAACACTTTCATAAACATTATTAAACAGAACCTTCTACAGATCTGGTACGTAAGTCACCGAGTAAAGACGTTTTTCATAACTCCCACTGGATTAGCGGCAAGCTGATGGCTTACAACTTTAAACACCAGGTTCTTACATCCGTGGTGGGCACACCATAGGTAGTGCACTTTATAACTTAACGATAAACAAATAACGAATTTCCAAAATATTCCAATATAAACAGCGATGATAAGTTTAATACAAAGCAGATTCGTAGTTTTAGCACTAATTATAGATAACACGAGTGTACTGTTTTCGAAATTTAATTTTTTCTGTGAATTAAGTTCCATGATTATTATAAAAAATGCAGACAATATCCATTAGGCGTCGATCCAATATTAACAGAGAAAAGCTGTTTGTTCGTTTGAAGTTAGGCACATAGCTATACAATGGGCTATCTGTGCTCTGCCTACCACGGGTATTGAAACCTGGTTTCTTGCGTTGTAAGTTTGCAGACATACTGCTTTGTCACTGGGGATGGGGAAAGTGATAAGTAATAATTTTCCAATTTACTTTTCAAGTTCACATTCATAGCATTTAAATTTCTAAATTATAAAAGAAACATCGAATGTTGAAATAGGTATTCGATACAGAAAGTTTTATCAAGTTGAAAAACATTTTTCAACATGCTGTTTCAGAATTTATTTACTCACGTAGTGAGTATAACTCTTGTGTTACCACACTTTCTATCTGTATGTACTTTGAAACGTAAGAGACAAAACAAAACACTTAACGATTGCTTTAATTCCCTGTACAAGTGAGTTACACAGCGCCGGAGGATGTTGATTAGTTAACTGCTATCATTTGGTTATAGTTAATCTACCTGAAATATACATTAAAGAGAGATTAACGATTGCGTAGTTTGTTTTTCATATATTTATTATATCAGGCAGGCAGTAGCATTGCCTGTGTAGGGATGGCTCGGATTGTTAAGCGAAATTATATTTTAAATTCCTTCTCAGTAAGTCATCAGAACTTGACAACACTACACCGTGTTTCATTTTGTAATAATATATATATAATAACTGAGTCATAAATTCTGGAAATGTCTAAAAATATCGTAGTAAAAAGTTTCAGTTTCCTTTTTTTTAATTACATGGCAACTCAAAAATCAAAACAACGAGGTCAACCAACTTTATTGAGGTGACCTAGTTTCGTACAAAGTATCCGCTGTTATAAGTATTATTAATAATTAGTAGTAGTTAATAAAAATCATAATTCCAGTGAAACAATATTAACCCTTACGCCGCCTATGTCTCGCTCTCCTTTCTCACGTGTCATTTTCACACTGCCCCACCTTCATCACTTTAAACAAGTTAAAGCAAAATGCAGGTAAACTGACGCTAAAAGTTTAATAATATTTCACGAGAGGGGACAAAGAGGAACTGCAACGTTCCTGACAACCCCTGTTGAGGAGAGAATTCATCAGACTTCTCTCTCTCTAAACTAAACTCCTGCCAAGTTCGTTTAGTTTTAAACAATATTATCACTACCCCTTGAAGTTAGCTTTCTTTCAAAACTTTTGTGTTGTTTTTTTTAAACTTAAGTACAAGGCGAAACAGTGATTATCAGTAAGTAATGAATAAACAATAAACATTACAATTAGAATCATATTGTACTTAGGATTTGGTTATAAATACAGCCTTTCCATGCATACAGAAACACAGCATTAAGTAAACAGCAAACAAACAAGTCAAGAAAAACTTTTCAAAAGGTAAGTGAATGTAGGGATGGCTAACATCAATCCTTCAAAATCAATGGGAACAAGATGGTAGGGATGGCATTTACATCATTAATTATCTTTATATCTATTTCCTTTTTTGAAAAGTTTTTTTTATTTACATAAATCTCTATTGAACTATCTCGTACATTGACAAGTCAGTTATGTTGTGGAAGAAAAGGACGTAAATGCGTTCGTATTGGAAAAGCCAGGGATCGAAAATTGACTCCAAACATGCTCGTCCTTTCAACCACGGGGCGTTATAATGTGACATTGGATACAGATATTCGTTAGTGAAAAAGTAACCCAAGAGTTGTCAGGGGGTGTTGCCGATCAGTGGCCTTCAGTCAAGTAAGCAGTTCAAATTTAAGGATAACACATTTGCCATAAACAAAACAAACAAATTGTACCGGAGATGAAATTAAAACTTGTATTGTTATGATGTTTTATGTACACTAATCTTCAAAATAAAAAATTAAATAGTTCCACTAAATAACGTGAGGTTCGTCAAAATACATAACAAAGTAACACTGAATTCCGTTCAAACTAACTGAGTTTGTCGTAAGAAACAAATGCAATGGACAGAAAGTGTGATATAGAATGAAAAACTTGCATTGGAAAAGGTGTTCCAGACTGTCTGAACTTTATGTTATTTAGTTCAATGGGTGTGTAGTTTCAAGTAAAACTGATTTTTCCCACAGATTATCCCATAATAACATCAGAGTTCGCTAGAAAAATTTAGGAGAACCTTTATGATCTGGATAGCTCGATTAGGTTTCTCTCTTTTTGTTTGAAAAATAACGAGTTTGGAAACTTTGACAGAATTAACAAAAATATTTATTTCTAACAAAATAGTAAAATGCATTGAGAATACTGACAACAGACAAGTCAGTAGTTCTTTCTGTTCTTCCTAGCAAATGTTCAGTGTCGTAGTTTTCTTTACCACATGTTCCCTGGTGGATCACTAATTAACTTGAGAACTTAACGATACTAAACTCCGATAGTCGATTTCCGGTTACGGATACAACCGGAAAGCTACTCGAGGGTTATCTGTGCTAGCCGTCCCTAATTTAGCAGTGTAAGACTAGAGGGAAGGCAGCTAGTCATCGCCACCTACCGTCAACTCTTGGACTACTCCTTTACCAACGAATGGCGGGATTGACCGTCACATTATAACGCCCCCACGGCTGAAAGGGCGAGCATGTTTGGTGTGACAGGGATTCGAACCCGCGACCCTCAGATTACGAGTCGAGCGCCTTAACCTACTGGCCATGCTGGGCAAATAGAAGGGAAATGAACATTCGGACAAACACCACAATTCGCAATATACATTACCTGAAGCTACCTGTGAATATATGAGTCCGATGAAAATGCTAAATAATGTTATGATATTAAAATGAAATTTTAAATTTTCAGAGACATTTATTCATACCACACATACAGGTAAAGATATTTTAGCAATACTCAGTTGCTTTGATTTAAAATAGTTGTTTCTCTTAGGTTATAACAAATATAGCCAATTTGTATGAACTAACGGCATCGACTGGGTTATGAT
The DNA here is from genome assembly GCF_004210375.1 of Tachypleus tridentatus. Lineage (NCBI taxonomy): Eukaryota > Metazoa > Arthropoda > Merostomata > Xiphosura > Limulidae > Tachypleus > Tachypleus tridentatus. The sequence continues at coordinate 92,846,879 of NC_134832.1, read as the reverse complement.
GAAAATAAATGTAACATTAGCCTAACTGTGATGTATGTAATGCCAATTTGCAATAAAACTAATTAACTTAGTTATATTTCCTTCTATTATCATTATCAATTACTTTAAATATTAACCTTCTATAGGCAGAGAAGAATATATATTTATTCAAGTATATTTTTCAAAATTTTCTTGTATTTATTATACTTTGTTTGTTTGTTTGGGAATTTCGCACAAAGCTACTTGAGGGCTATCTGTGCTAGCCGTCCCTAATTTAGCAGTGTAAGACTAGAGGGAAAACAGCTATTCATCACCACCCACCGCCAACGCTTGGGCTACTCTTTACCAACGAATAGTGGGATTGACCGTAATATTATACACCCCCACGGCTGGGAGGGCGAGCATGTTTAGCGCGACGCGGGCGCGAACCCGCGAATTACGAATCGCACGCCTTACGCGCTAGGCCATGCCGGGCCATTTATTATACAAATATTTAATGATACCTTTGTAACCTAGATTTACAAAAAAACTTAAACTTTCGTTAATTCTCATGCTTAGAAAACTGTTATACGCAACAGTGATCTTTCTACAAGACTGTCTATTAGATAAACAGTGATAAGTTTATAGACTTATAGCGCTAAAATCCGAGGTTCTATTCCCCGCGATGGACACAAAGTCAAACAACCAATAAATCTATAGGACATTATGTTTTCTTGGTCCCATTCTGTGTCATTTTCTCAAAGATTGAGGTTATGCTCATTGCATAGTGTAGTGCAGACACTTTTGCATGTAAAGTACCAGAATGAGCAATAACATATGCTATCAAAGAATTGTGGGATACCACTGCAGGATCTTGGTCTGCCTTGAACGTAGGCTATCTTCATTATTCCAGCTCTTATTCTGGACCTCGTTTGTGTCCTACACATATTTTTTGTTCCCTGTTTTGAATTAAAAACAGCAAACTGAAGCTAGACACTGACTTTAAAGCTTCTATATTGTTTATGAATAATGTATCTTGTTCTCTTTGTACATTAATGTTTATTTGAATTTATTTTCTTGTTCTTGTTCAAAATTACTGTAGTAATTTCAGTTTAAATTGATGTTTCCAAGAGTATTAAGTAGAGACACTTTGTAATGAGAGAATCAGTATAATGAAGTAAGGTTGAGTTGAACTTAATCTGAGTTTTCAGCAAAGAAATACACAGACAAGACATGACGTTTAATACAAGATGAAAACACCTGCTCTTCCCATGAAATAATAGTTGTAGCATTTAGTGTCGTTCAAGAAGATCAACAGCTATTTTCTTTCAATCGTAGCCCATATGATGTCTCGAGATTCAGACCTCGTATTTGTTCAAAGAATGCCTAGGCACGAGGGTAGCGCTACTTGTGTGGGTATGTCCAACGTTTCCTGTTAAATGAGAACCATCAGTATTATTTATGCAATATATCGTGAGTACATTGTTTAGAAGAAATTATTCTAACATAATCAACTAAAATATCCAGTGAAAAGCAGGTGTTATCTTCATAGAATGACAACAGAAAAAAAAGACAGCTAGAACAAATTCAAGATAAAGACTTTCGTGACCAAATGTTATGAAAAAATTACATAGACTTAGAATGAACTAATTTTTTAGGACTTTTTACATTGAAATAAGAGGGTAGTGAATACTTGGTATGCCTGTATATCATGCCTTCCTTCCTACTCTGCTTTAGACTTGTTCTCAAGCTGACAATTAACTTTAACTTTAAATCGATCAATTTTACACTCGCGTCCTGGTCAAAGAGTGCTATAATTTTCTCTTACCCCTGTAAACACTTACGTGACTGGAATATAATCTTTAAACAAAGAAATACAACTTAAAATCAATGTCTAAAGAGTAAAACGCAGTATAAAAGGAAACCTTTTAACAAGAAATAATAACATAATTATATCAAAATACCTTTTAAACATTGATGCAACTACACACCGGACATCTGTTGAGTGGGTCCGATTGCTTTTTTAATTGTACATGATCATCACAAGTGGCATGGTCTGATTCTGGGCCACGTGGAGGCTTGACTACTAGAGGGTTGATAGTTGTAGAGGGTTGTAGTTGACACTGCTACCGCCACAACTAGTACCTCAGATAGAGGCTTGAACTCTATAGCATCTATCACCGCTGTACGAAATGTACGTTTCCGTTCATGGCAAGCAATTTATCTTTAATCATGTGTCCCACAACTTTAAACATCAGGCTCTCTCCTGCCACTTCTTCACTGTAGATACAATCCTAGATATAACGGTCATTGTTGAATTGGTTAGTCATTATGAAGCAAAAAAATTACTTTGGGACGTCGTTGGAAACAAGCCAGGATAAGTATTGCTTGGCCTAAGAAAGTGATAGCCAAATGCAAAAATTCCACTTTAAAGAGCAAAATGCTGAATCGAAAATGTCAAAGCTCAGATAGGTGTGTAGATTTAAATTAGTTAAGACTTCTCATTTACAATCACGACCTGTTCTGAAATACTTTAAAGACAATATTTTGGCCAAGCAACACTTCCAGAAGCTTTTTCTCACATAATATTTATTCATAATGCTTGTGAACTTCCTCATACGCATGTTTCTTTGGGTTTATGCTGACTAATGTCTTAAAAAATACTGTTTTGTGTCATTCCTGCACACGAAACATCTTACACTCCAACCAGGCCTCACACCTCTCCATAATGTCTGCTTATCACACTGAGAGAACTTGGTTCAAGTAATAAGGAAAGTGAATCAAAATTACGAAACTAAGTACTACATACGTAAACTGACTCAGGGAAGTAACAACACAGACTGACATGGCCAGTTGGGTTAAGGCGTGCGACTCGTAATCTGAGGGTCGCGAGTTCGCATCCCCGTCGCACTAAACATGCTCGCCTCTTCACCCGTGGGAGCGTTATAATGTGATGGTCAATCCCACTATTTGTTGGTAAAAGAGTAACCCAAGAGATGACGGTGGGTGGTGATGACTAGCTACTAAATTAGGGACGGTTAGCGCAGATAGCCCTCGAGTAGCTTTGCGTGAAATTCAAAAACAAATAAAACTAGTAACAGCACCCCTTAACTGTTACCATTAGAAACCCCTAACATTTAAATTGCCTCTCTTTAAGGGTCTTCAAATTAAAAGTTTACCACCAGCTCTGGGGTAACTTACAGTGTTTTGGTTTTACGTCCTCTAACTACTAGTACACGTTCATCTCAATTTTATTTTGTTATAACTCATTGTACGGAAACAATGTTAAGAAAACATTTAGTACAATCTGTGTTTATAAAATATTTCATCCGTATAATTGAATATATTATATCACAGTAAAATAAAACATTGGGTAAATCAAGTTTACATTTGTTATAATATGCAACCTATTGTCCGTTTTCTTTACCTCAAAATTTCACCCACTTATAAATATTTCAATTCAGTCCAATCGAAATATTTTGCAATAGCCTTCTAAAACACAATAACTAAAATTAAACTCTTTAAACTTATGCTGTGAGTTTCTTTGTTAGTTCCATGATTCAAATAGTTCTTTACGACACAAATATTTCAATATAAAAATTGAAACACTCTTTCTATTACTATTGATGAAGATAACAAGTACACTTTACCTTCAAATAATACCATTCAGGCCAGAAATCACAGTTAACTTCATATTACGAAGTTTTACCACTTGTTTAGTGTTGTGTTCTTTTCTGTAATTAATCTATTTGTAATAATTATCATTTACAAGTAAGTTTGTATAATGTTCATTCACATGTGCAAGATGAAACAAATATTTGTTTATACTCATATATCATCAGTGTTTATTGACACAAACAATTGCCCCAAATAAAAGACTGCTTTCAACTTCTGTGCAAATTAATTCAATTATATTCTTGGATTTCTTTCTGAAATGATGTCACTATAACTGAAGTCTCACAATGTCCAAACCGTCAAACTTGACTCATTTTTCTTTTCATGTGTCAAACAAATAATTACTGAAGACTTAAACCAAACTAAGACTTTTCAACTAAAATTTCTTCCATAATGAATTACTTGATGTGACTCATTTTGTAAGCACATATTAATCATCAGAGTTTTTATAACATAACATATAATGCTTTTTTATGTTTTCGCACGAAATTCGGCAAGCTTTTAGTGAACATTACAATCTTTAGTACACAAAACAGAGGTTTAATTAAGTACTTTACAAAATATTTAAAACTTAATAACGATGAACCCACTTTTAAATACATATCCTGGGCCCTCACACCTTACATAACTTCTGCAGACTCATTTTAAAGATGTCTTTAACTCCAGAAACATATTAAACCAACTAAACCCCAAACTATTAATGGCCAGCTTTGATGTTGTATCATTTTTCATCAAAGTTCCCGTAAAAGAAGCCGATAATTTTGCACTTGATCTCTACAGTAATGGCTCCAATACTTTAATTTACATACCCAACATACTTTTCGTTTCCGTTTCAGAATTCACAACAAAAAACTAATTTATTTTCAACAACAAAAACCTTCTTCAAATAGATGGCTTAAGCATGGGAAATCCTGTTTCACCTGTTCTCGCCAATATATTTAATGATCTAGATCGAAACCAAGTAATAAAATACACACTTTATCTTCTTCTATAATTGTACAGATATGTTGACGACATTTTTGCCGGTTTAATTTCTACGGAACACATAAACTCCATTCACCCTAACATTAAATTCCCTATTAAACACAAAAATAACAAGTAGTTGTATTTTCTTAACCTCAAGATTTTTCTTAACCTTAACACTTTTTCCTAATTTCAAAATCAAGTAGTTCGTACATTGTATTATAACTTGAAGATCACTTAACAGAAATAATTTGGAAAAGTAAATTACTGTGTTAGTTCACTCAGTAACTGTCTCACCTATTGTGGATCCAGTGGGAATCCTACATTGTAGAATATGCATCATATATTACAATAATTAAACTTTCAACTAAAGGACTCTCCTAGCTTCTGAGGTAAATCAGTTCTACTCATATATATCAATGGTGGCTCATCCAATAAAAAGAAATTTCTATTATCCTTCCTCCAGCAAGTCTTACTTGTGTGAGTTGGTATTACTCAAGACAGATTATTCATCTTCCTGTTACTCATTCATCTCATCTTCCGACTCCAGGCTAAGCTAGTAAAACCAAAGGCTTATCTATAATATACAGGTACAGCTTACACGTGTTCTCTACATGTTTAGTGCATCTCATGTTAGTAATTAATGGACCAACTTGTCGGAGTATCAAGTACCGATCAGTCTTTCTGGAAGTAACTTGCTTCTTTGTTGCTGGTAAGTACCATAAACAGACACAATCTCCACATTTAAAAATCTACTCTTTTACCATCTTGCCATAAAATTTATGTCTATAAGCACCATTCCCTAGTTGTTTTGGGGTGAGTTTGTATCCATCAAGCATTTTAGACCTCAACCACATCACGTATTCTTGTATACATCACATCAACAAGAAATGTTATTTTCGACCTGAGCATGAGCATGTTTGGCAAACAGCTTGCAGATTTACATTTCATTGCTCTTCATACCGCCATCATATATGGTAAATATCAAAACAAGTTTGTTTTGTGATTACCTAACCTTGCAAGCACCCAATTGGTAGTCGGTATTACCCATTCTGTCAACACAAAATATAATAAGATAAACTGTGCAGCTTCATTGCACCCAAAACTACACACAGGTCAGCAGATAGCTGGCTGATAAAATCGACTTCCTGTTCCATGCAAATTTCTTCTGTTGCTTCCAAGCTATGCCATCGAGTTCTTCACCAAAATATCAGCTACATACAATGATAATGTATGTAACTAATGGCTACGGCTCAGCCCAATGCATGAAGTAACTAGTAGCAATGAGTATATATCAGTGAATTCCTATATCTTGAAGGAGTGGAATAGTGATTTTCATGGTATACACCATAAAAATAGCAAACAGTTATGTGCTGTATTTTATTCTCTTTTAACAATTTCATTCTGTAGGTGACACATAATGTACAGTATTGAAACTGTTACCAAACATCTCAACCAAGGGAACTGTCACGGAATGTTAGCACAAGTGTGGATAATATCTTGATGTCTTCCAGTCCTTCTTTTATGCAAAGTTAGTTGAATTTCTTGCCATACAGCTCTGGAGACCACAAGCTGTCAGCATAGTCAGAGAAGTGTGATTTAGTGGCTTATTTATTATTTGTTTTTTTAATTCCGTGCAAAGGCACACGAGAGCTATCTGTTTTATCTGTCTAATTTAACAATGAAAGACATCTAGAGGGAGACAGCTAGTCATCACCACTCACTGCCAACTCTTGGGATATTCATTTACAAATGAATAGTGGGATTGACTAGACATTATAACGCACCCCCGGCTGAAATGGTGAGCATGTTTGGTGGGACGGGTATTAAAGCCCGCAACTCTGAGATTGCTAATCAAGTACCCTCAAAACCTGGCCATATCGGACCTCAATGGTTTATAGTGATAATACAGCAAACCTTCTTGTACTTATTACTGACTACATGATTACCATAGATTACGAGCGTCCATGTCGCATTTCTCTTGCTGCATGACAAGGAGGACCCATGCTAGAACAAGATCCTTCTGCTGCTCTTCTTAAGTTCCTGAAGTGTTAATCTTGGAATTCATTCACCAATGGAACCTCCAACGTCATCACTTAACTTTGCTATAGCAGAAATGGTTCTTATTTCAATTTTCACATGATATGTATAGGATCAAGACAATCTGAGAATGGACAAAATCTTAACATAAGATGGAGAGTCCATTTGTATTTCTACGTTCCAGGCCTGGATGATGCATTATGATATTATTAGATAGTGTCTTAATTTTTTTTTACTTCTGTAGCTACTTCAGTGAAATCTGATTCATCATAACAGTGAACCTACTACCATACATTTAGTAGTGACTGTCCTTCATGGGGATCTAACAGAAAGAAGTTCTTTCTTGGTAATCCAGTATTTGATCTATGTAGTTAGGATTGTACAACTAATATATGTGATCACGTTTCTTTCTATTGTGCAACAGGGATGATATTGCCCCAATCCCTTTTACACTTGCATTCAGAATCTCTTCATAGAAAAGTCGGTCCCGCATGGCCAGGTGGTTAAAGCGCTTGACTCGTAATCTGAGGGGCGCGGGGTTCGAAACCCCTCCCACCAAATATGCTCCCCATTTCAGCCGTAGGGTGACATAATGTACAGTTAATCCCACTATTCATTGGTAAAAAAATAGACCAAGAGTTGGCGGTGGGTGGTGGTGACTAACTGCCTTTCCTCTAGTCTTACACTGCTAACTTAGGGACAGCTAGCGCAGATAGCCCTCGAGTAGCTTTGCACGAAATTCAAAACAAACCAAACCAATGAGCACTAAATAATCTACTAATAAAAACTTTAGGGATGGCAATGTTTAGTCATATTTCTCCTCCCATCCATAGGTAGTCTCCAATTTGTATTACAGCAGACAACGAGGCTGTCATTCTGGAGGATGTGGCCACAAAATATTGGTAATAAGAAGCAAAACTGTAAAACTTGCAATGTTTTTACTCTGACAAAGATTGAAGTTAACCTCTCCCCATTGCTACTTCAGCCATGCCTATATAGACACTATTTCTCCTTAAAGTATGTCTGAATAACTTCATTTATGTGCATATGAATAAACACTTTTTTGGTTTCAGTTACATACATGCTTTATTTATCCATTGAATCACTATTTTAAGGTTCTTAACTGTAAACTTGAATGTGTGACCAAATATTAAAATATCATCAACACAGACCATGCATCTCATCCATTGCAGCCCTTTTAAGATAAGCTCCATTCGATATCTAAAGTGTTGATTGTATTTTATCGCCAGTATTCGAAGTCTTGAGCCAATGAGATCCTTATAATGCACCAAGACATTAATACATATTCTGGTAGAGGGAAGACATCAAAGTGTATTACTTCATTAAACCCTTTGAAATCGGCATGGTACTTCAAGCACACCTTTCTTCTTCTGAGTTTTATTGGACGTATATTGCTCTTTCGTAATGTTGTGACAAGTCATCATTGTTTGCAAATATCAGTGATCTAGTCTCACAAATACATCAGTATATTCAACCAAGAATGAGTTGCTTTCTTAGCAATGGGTTTATATTGTGAACACATTCCTCAATAAATGTCCTTAGAAGTGTTGGTTGCTTCGTATTTGTTATTTTTTACCACAGTGTGATAGACACAACCTTAGCATTATTTCTAGCATTACATACTCTCACTTCACTTACCAGGATCTTAACCATTCTAATACAAAATTGGATAGCTCATTTCCGAATTACACAAGAGATGCACACGTTTGTCCCTCAGAAGCTAGGATAGGTCATACAGCAGATCTGCTATGATAAATAGTCAAACTTATTTTACATTTGAAAACTGGATCTGGTTGTGATAAATTTCTGCAACATAAAAACAATTTAACTTTAGTTTGGCTGGTTTATATTTAATTTTAGATAAGTTGGTCTGTTAATATGCGAGATATAACATTCTCAAGAAGGTGAGTAATTACATTCAGCACATGGATAAAATGTCATCTTATATTATTGATGAAATTTTTTGTTCGTGTTTAACGAAGAATCAAAGTTTGGAACCAATGAATTTCAGGAAGATTAAGATAATGCTATGAAGTATTTCAATGCAGCTGATAAGAAACAAGTTCAAATAGTTACTTTGCTATTTCTATAAAACACATTAGAGAGAGCTTGAAAAGGTAAAGATAAGTTTTAGTGGTCGGTCAAGATGTTCATAATGATATTTTGATAATTTTACCAACTTTAACTGCCAGATAAACAATTAAGATAGTAATTTGACTGAAAGATCAATAAATGATGATAAGTAACACAATTATTTCTTTCTGAACTATCAGGTGGTATTTCACAATGCAATATTTGTACACTACAATGTGCGATTACAATTGGATTGCTCTGCATTTAGGTTTAATCACCGACTGAACTAGTTGATTATTACAACAAGGACAGCTATTTAGTCGATAAAAAGTGTGTAAAAAGAATTTAGTGATAATCGCTTAATCATCCAAACTTATAACAGTTGTTTGAACGAAAGCCAATGGCTAAAATAGTTGTATGACCTTTGCTTCCACTGATTGTAGGCTGTAGAACTGTAGTTTAACTTTTAGTGTAAATCACTCAACCTTTTCCGAGTATCAGCAGTTCTCCCAAACAGGCAGAAAGGTATTCCAGAGAAAGACTCGCATGAAGTTTAATTTAAATTTCATGCAAAACTACAAAAGGGTTATTAACTGTCCCTAATTTAGTAGTGACAAACTACAGGGAAGGCAGCTAGTCACCACCACTGCCAACTCTTTTACCAACGAAAAGTGGGATTGACCATAGCCTTCATGGCTGAAAAGATGAATATGTTTGGTTTGATGATAGGAACTTAAACCTGCGACCCTCAAACTGCGAGTCGATCGCCCTAACCACATATCTTTGAATGGAGAAGTACTAACTTCTTACCAAGCCCGAGACCAAGGGAAAAAATATTAATTTTTGCTGGGAAAGATATCAGCTCCAAAACGTCGCTGTTGAGGGTAAGAAGTCGGGTGAACGAAGGCATTGGTATTATACAACCACGAAAAATTTCATCTGTTGAAATATAGAGAACCACAAATATAGCTGGAGGAGGAAATGATTTGTCTTCAAGAGAATCTGGTAAGAATTCAGAAAGGTTTTGTGAAAGCTAGGTCACTACAACAAACCAGAAATTCATGAATGCACTGGAAGGTTTGTTTACAAAAATTCGATTAAGTTGTTCAGAAATAAATGTCGGCATTCTTACGATGACATTCAGAAGCTGAATATTGAGGAACCTATCGTTAGTGTTGTCGCTTACAAAATGTCTTAATTGTCTGCTGTTTCAACTTTACTCAGAGAAAGTTTTGCAGCCCCCAAGGCAACATAGACAAAAGGACTTTCGTCTGATTTTATTCTACGTCTTCAAACTTGGATGTAAAGCTACTGAAACTACACGGAACATCAACCAGGCATTCGGCCATGGATCTGTTACTGAACGTATAGTTCAGCATTGGTTCCCAAAGTTTTGACATGGAGATCAAAAGCAGGGGCGTAGATTTTTTTACACCCGATGGGGGGGATGATTTTTGCAATCACTTATGTGGACTCTTCAATTTGCAAATTGATAATTTCTAATTACGTGAACCTGAAAGCTGTAAACATGCAGTCACAGAGTAATCTTGTTGCCACGATACTTAGGCCTACTGACTGATACTTACGAACTATCGCTTAGATCGAAAATCTTAGAAGCACGCCTATATTAAAGATATACATTTTGGCTACTGAAAACGCCTATATCTAGGCCTAATTATATAATTTGATTGGGAAGAACACAAGAATCACAAGAACAAACACACAATTTGTAGGCCTGTGATGCAATAAAACAATTAAACAGACCAAACTGTAAGAGTGATGATTGTATATACCATACCCCCACCTAAAATGAAAGGGGGATGTATACTCCCATCTCCCCAGGATCTACGCCCCTGATCAAAAGTCTTGAAAACCACGATGGTCGTGGAAGGAAGCCATCCTTAGATAAAAAAGCATTAAAGGAAGCAGTTGAGACAGAACCTCGCACAACAGTACTTGAGCTTGCAGAAAAGCCAGGTACGAGCAAATCACGCACTGTTAACCATCTTAGTGCGATTGGAAAGGCGAAAAAGTTGGGTAGGTGGATTCCGCATGAGATGAGTGAAGATCAACAATTTGGCTTTCAAGGATGACGCTCCAAAAGTTGAACGAATTTTGAATCGAGATTTTGCCTCATTTCCCTACATATTTTCATTTTTTTAAGCACTTTGACAACTTGTTTGAACAATAAACGCTTTAAAAACGAGGCAGCTGCAGAAGAAGCTTTCAGGGAATTCATTGACCATAGAAACTATAGCAGTGATATATACAGCGTTGTTACACGTTGGCAAAAGTGTCTTGAAAAAATGGTGCTTACTTTGATTAAAACATGTTTACAACATTGGTTTATACTTTTCCAGACTTCGCAGTCCAAAAACGACATTTATTTCTGGACAACGTAATATAAATAAATCGCTTTATCCATTTATTTTATTTTGTAGTGTGTATATATATATATAATTTATATTTTATTTTTAAATAGTACTATTTAATACGTACATGTATAGAATAATTTATTTTAATTGTATTTCTCAGTAATATAATTAGTATTTTATTTACTACAGTGCATATATATTGTTGTTTTTAAGTTAAAATTAGTGTAAGATTTTAGGTTAGTGCAAATATGTGACTACGTTTTCATCAATTTATGGTCACGTTTTTTAAAAGGTATCTTGCTTCTACAGCTTTGTTTTAACTGTTAAGGGATCTATTTACATGTATCTGTGTTAGAAACATTCCAAATGAAACAAAGAGTTTATTCTTTTCTTTTGCTCAGTACGTACTATTATGTTTAGTTAAAAATCTACACAATGGATTATCTGTGCTATATCCACCACGAGTATCGAAACCCGATTTCTTGCAGTAAGAAGTACACATGTTGTTTCTACTCTTAATATTGAAAGGCTATACCTTATAATTGAAGTTTCCTTTGTTAAGGGATATTTTTGTGGTTGTTTTTTTTAATTTCGCGCAAAGATACGCGAGGGCTATCTGCGCTAGCCATCCCTAATTCGGCAGTGTTAGACTAGAGGGAAAGTAGCTAGTCATCACCACCCACCGCCAACTCTTGGGCTATTCTTTTACCAACGAATAACCAACGTCCCAATTTGACGGGACTGACCGTCGCGTCTGAAAATTCGAATTTGCTCCTCAGATTACGAATCGAGTGCCTTAACCCCCTGGCCAACTTTGTTTGTAATGTTATATGTGTTTGTTATCTACCTCTTCCTGAGGTGGAGTATTGAATCTTTAATAAAATTGTTTCTTGCTTTGAATATTGAAAGTTATTCATTGTTAATGGATTATTTTCACATATTTCTCACACATTTTCTTAATGAGCATCAGTTTATGCATTCTCTTTGTAAAATGGCATTATTTTTATACCTGTTATAGTCCTTGTGTTCGCAATTGTTTTGTACAAAGGATTTTTTAATTTATTGAACACAGACTAAATTTTTTGTGTTATTTTAGAACTAGAGAGATCTGGGTTAGCCCAAAAATAAAGGAGGAAGAATATGTGTTGCAGAACACTGCCCCATTTATTGTTGTATACATTTTTCAAACATTCAGTTCAGTTTAGTGCATAGTGGCTCGAACAGAAAATTCAACTTTCTTGAATCTGGCGCACACGGGACCTGCATCTGCTAATTGTCCCTTACGCATGTTCTCTTGCAAAAAAGATAAAATATCATTGTAAAGTAACAGTTAAGGCAAAAAACAATATTTTCTGTGACGTACCTTTAAGATAAATTTTGTTTCATTTCCTCTAGGTTTATATAAGGAAGGAATTGTAATAGAAATCCACTGAAGGTTTCTCCACACTTCTATTACTTCAATACACTCATTATAAACACTTAACCATTTTCTTTTTATGGTTTACTCTGGCTACGTTTTGAAAACAAGCAGTTGATGTACTTTTCATTGAACAACTTGGTTAGGGACAAAAATTTGAGTTCGTGGGTTCTAACTGACAAACCTATTGAAAATCCTACGTCAGCAATTAATGACATGGATTGCATATTTTAAATAACACATCGAAGAAATATGCGATTTGTGACGTGAAACAAAGTTTTCATTTTGGACTTCACTGTAGAGCAGTTGTTTTTTTTAAATAATAAGAATGCATAAGTTCAAATTAAAAACATTAATAACTCATTTATGTCCCACATAGCATTTCTTGTAAACTTACTTTAACATTTTTTGTAGTTTATACTTTTGACGAACGATTATTGCTTTTTTTAGTTAAGCACAAAATTACACAATGAGCTATCTGTACTTTGCTTACCACAGGTATCAAAACGCGGTTTCTAGCGTTTTAAGTCTGAAGACACACTGCTGTGCCACTGAAAGACTTGATTTGACAAGCGTATGAAAAAAATCACTATGTACAACTTTCTTGGAGTGTTAAGTGAAATAATTACATGTTAAAAGTGTTATTTCATATTTATCGAATTTTCTTTTGCAACTGTAAACGGCACCAATTACTGGGATGAAGGTTACACTCAAAAATTATAAAAACAAGTACTATTTAAGATGTCAGGGGCACTTGAGTTTTCTCTATTATATTTAGTGGCGCACATAACTGGAGGATTAAAAATGCTACATTCGTTACAAGTTAATCAAACTTACAATACTTTACAATATTTTGTACTTTTCTTCTTGTCACGTTTTGTTTTCAAATATTGTTAGTGTTGTTTTACTACACCATCCTCATTATTAAATGTAAATAAATGTGACTTTATATGGCATTTTCTAAAGAAATAAATGTAATTTTCTTGTGAAATCTTATAATATAGCTGCTCCATGTTTCCAGAACATTATTTATAGTGTAGTAATTTTAGGTGGAAACTGATTCTTAACTTAGATCTATTAATAACAGCAAATGCATTTAAGAAAGTATAGCGTAATTTGTGTTCGGTAACTTGACTGTTTTTCTTCTGTAAGTAAAGTAATGAAATTGAATATATCTAACTTAACGAACAAAATCTTTAAGACAAAAAACAAACTGAAAACAGACCATGTGAACTTGTGCATAAAAAATATAGTCACTTCTATCAGATTTTTATTAAATTCCACGGCTCTCTTTTTTTTTTCCCAAGATAAACTTCGTCAAACCTAAACACGATAAACTTAATTATATCTTGATTCAGAAAAACTCTAGGTAGCAATGAACTAAGAAAGAAAGATTGAACTTAACAAGAAAACTCGGTTTCTTTGCCCAGTTCACAAGGTCACTGCAGAGTCTGTTTAGACGGATAGCTAAAGATAACACAGTTACTAATATTTTCAACCTGGATGCTATAATGTTACTGTAGTATCCTCTCAGGCAGAACAGATACCATCTGCTAGAGATAAAAGAAATAAAGCAAATAACAAAAGAAAATTTTAGTGTCTTTCTAGACCACGTTTACCCAAAAACTGTTTATAAAGCAAATAAAAAATTAGAAACTCCTATACAAATAAAGAAGTAGAAAACATGATATGCATGCTTATCACAACAGTACAGTGACCAAAAATAAAGTTCTGTTTTATGAATAACTTAACAAAAAAAAAGAGAAAACAACAATATAGTATTATAATTTATGTGTACATTTAACAGATCCAAACCTGACAAAGATATTGTTGCAAGCTATACCTATAATTTCATAATTTAGTTATTTCTTAGAGTAGTTGCTAACAATGGCAACGTAACAACCAAGAAACTTCATCTAATATTTAGAGATTAAGTTACATTATTCATAAATAGAATTAGTTAGTGGGAAACATCATTGAGTTTACAAGTGTCAGAATAGTTGTTCAGAGTCAGAAGATTTTAATGTATTTATTAAGTTAATGGATTAACAAGGAAATTCTATATTTAGATTTATTTGCAAGTTAGACTTGCAATTTCTGCTAAAAAACAGTTTTTGCACTTAAATCTATTACTACAAGTGAAAGTTAAGAAAGAAATAAGTTAATTCCTTATTGTTACATACACAAGATTCTACATTATTCTTATCAGATAATCCAAAAGAACTTGTACAATGATAGAATACATTACAACAATGCAGTGTTCTGGATTGTATTGTTGTTTTGTACACTTTAACAATATAGTTTGGATGTCTATAAATAATTAAATGTTATGACAAAACTTGCTTCAAATTACACAAAGCATGTCACTAGTAATTTTTGGCATTGGCCATATAGTCACATTGGATGCAAGAGAGAGCTGAATTAACTATGGTAAAATGATGACATGGGAGACTGTCATAACCAACAGTTACACATTCATTTAGCTTTAAAGAGCACGAGTCATGTTCAGCAGGCCCACAGTACAACTGAATACAAATGATAGAAAGTTATGCATTTGGTGCTAGCAGTAAGTTTGACAGAACAATAGTTATAATAACAGTATCATATTGTCAGGTAAATTAATTTCCCAACAAGAAAACCTGCAATACAACAGCAGGTTCCAACAAAAACATAAGGGAAGTGTTCTGTTGTAGGTAGCCAGGACCTCTACATCTTTGAAGGAGTAAAATAGAACAAAATTGATAAAAATAAAAAATCTTTATTATCTTGTAGACAGACAGACACACAAGTGTACCTACTTGAACAGTTGTTTCTATTACTCTTTACTTGTCCCACAACTCTCTCTCTCTCTCATTGTAGAATTCTGTAACTAATCAGTGATTTTAAAATTAAATTTTCACTTAGCAATATTTTAGTAGAACTGAATCAAGAATGTATGTCAAAATTTAACAGATAAACCTGCATTCTTTGTCCAGTGGAGCATCACCTCATAACCTATGTTCCTTCACAGTATTTATTGGCTGTTGCATTCAATGTTACAATACCAATGATTCTGATCTTGATGATAAAAATAATACTTTTATACTCTTGCAGGCAAAAGAGACAATCTATTACAGAGAACAAAGAAATGAATCAATTAGAATGAAGTAATCTTTACAACTTCCTGGAACATGTTGCTACCATAACAGCACGGAAATTACATAATTAAAAAAAGAATTACTATAACATTATAGAAGGAATAAAACATGATATGCCTACCTATCACAAATGCACATCAAGTTTGAACCATGATATATTTCAAACTGATTGTTAGATGCATCTTATAAGCATTTAACTTCATCTATTAACATAATTACACTAACAAGTATGACTTTAAACATTGAAATAAATTAAAAATCACAAAATTTTATTTTATGTTTTAAGACCAAACTGCATACCTAAATTTTGTAATAGATAAATTGCTTCTATTGTACTTATTGTTGATGTCAAAAGTAAAACCTGCAATGTTATTTTAACTTGGGTTTTCTTAAGTGCATTAAAAACATTAATATAAAAAGGTTTACAATTTTTTTAAAATTAAAACCTGAAACAGGTGTCAAGGAAGAATTGAAGTAATTCTATACAAGCTGCTGAAAAGTTAAATTTCTAATACCTTAGAATAATTTAGTAAATAAAAGATTAATTTTTCTTCCAACTTTAACTGAATGCTAGCATAGTTCTCAAGGAAAACGTTTATCATTTGAAGGGAAGATATTATTATGATGGTAGTGTTTATCTAATGAAGTCTACCACTGAAAGAATAGGTTTAAAGTGGGAAAAAAATGACTTAGCTTCTATTTGATCAAATTTCTCTAGCTAAAATCAAATGAAAGAGGTTTCAAACAATTCACAATTAAAAAATAAGTTTATAGTGGAGATATAAAGGAGAGATTTTGCAACCAAAATGAGCTTTCATTCTTTGGTTTTCTACAATGGTAGTTTTATTTTAATGTTTCTTTTAAATAAACTTTGAGCTGCATTTTTGTTCTGATTTTGGAAACAGAAATATCACATTTAATAAGTCATATGAATATATTTAACAACAAAAAATTACTAATATTAGAAATTATAATTTTTAACCTTCTACCTTATAAACTTTAAAAATAGCTTTATTTTTAGACAAATTTTAATGAGTTAGTCTTAACACAACAACAAGTAGAAAAACACAACTATTTTTGATATTTTTTTAAATTTTAACTATGGTATTACTATGCATTTCTCTTATTACATCACTGTTAACTGATCTCACTAAACATAGATTTATATACTGATTCTCTTTTCTTCTTTTTTTGAAATTTCACTTTCACTTCTCCTTATGCTATACAGACAACTGACCTTTATGAAATATTACACTGAATAAAGCTTTTCCAATGACAACTCCAGTTTATTAACATATAGTGTGACCATGATACTTTTTTTAAATGAATGATAAAGGTTTGTGTATGAAACAAAAATCTATGTTTGTGTGTGTATTAAAAGAATAAATGTTCAAGGTAGTGCAAGAACACTCCTGAAAAATAAACAGGGGACTAATACACAACAGGAACAGTGAGAAACTACACGTAGCAAGTCATGGTGATAAATCTGTGAAAGAAAATAAAAAAACGTATTGCAAGATGAGGTGCAATTATGCCATACAAGAAAACACCTATCTGGGAAGTTATAAAAGAAAAAGAAAGAAAAAAAATACCCACAGATTTAAGATATAACTATATTGGAGGAGACAGTGAATGGCAAGAACATGTGACACCTGCAGAAGTAAGGTAAAACTATAAGACAAAAGAGAACAAGCAATAAAAATACACAATAACTGGGGAGTTAAGACAAGGATGTAACAAGAGAGTAAAAACAGGGTAAACATCAACAAAACTTGACATGGTCCTAAGTGTAGCACTGAAAAAATGCACTAATCATTGTAGAACACTATTTAACCATGTCCTTTTTGCTACCTTATTCATATATAAATTTTACATAATATGAAGAAGTTATACAGTAAAAATATCTTATATCTCTAGTACAGCCTTGATGGCTAAAATACCCTACTGATATTCAAACTGGACAATACTACACTGTTCTTATCTGAAGTTCAAAGTAGTTATATCATCACTGGTTACCAAATGCTGTTACCATAACTAGATGTACCTTAGAGTTAATAGATATAATTACAAGTAAATGTTGTATTACATTCACTAATGTAACTTTCTTTCCATAATCTGAAGCTTTTAAAGTTGCATCTTAAAAAAACACCTATAATGAATGCCATAGTTAGTAAGTCAACAGTGCCCTTGTAACCACAGTTGCAAAAAATTACATTCATTCATTGTATAATGTTTTTATATTGTATATACATAAAAGATTACCAAGTTTCTTAGATATGTATTAAAATTAAATGATTACAACAAAATTACCACATTTCACATTCTCCATCTCTATTCCTTGGAAAGTACTAGAAGATACAAAACACAAAGCAGTATAAACTGTTGTAACAAATGTGACTTTTTTTTTTTTTACATACAAAAAAAAAGCATCTTGAACTTGTATATCAAACACATTTTCATGAAATATACTTAACCTTCTATTTCTCTATGAATATTGTAATAACTTAAATCACATAGGTTGCTAACAATCTTTAATAAAAGTTACAGTGAATAATAATTAATCATAATGTCAGTGACAGGCAAACCATTAAACATTTCCACAACCATAACAACATCAATTAGTGATTTTTCAGCCTTTAATTAATTCATTGATGTCTTTTAAAAGTCACTGCACAACATGTTACACAAAAAATATGTACATTTGAAAATTTCTTTGCACATGGAGAATAAAAAGACAAAAATAAGACAGTGAAGTTTAACATACAATTATGTTATATTTAAAGTCAGAATCTGTAAAAATAACAAATTTACTGCTAGAAGACTCCACTTCCTTATGGCTTAGTACAATAGTTATATTGTTCAATTGAAGATCACTTCTTTTTATCAGATATAGAGTACTTTTCATAGTTCTTTGTTGGGTCATATGGTTCCCAGCGTGATGCAGGGAATATATGTTTGTTGCGCTCATACCAGCTTCGTAACAGAACTTTACCTGCATGTGACTCATCTTTTCTACAGTGGCATCACTAACAAGTCGGATATCATCATGAACATCAAAACTGAACAGAGGTCCACTCTTTCCTCGAGCTTTAGTCACTATAAAGTCATAGAAAGTATAATGGTGAGGAATGATTAAATCTTCTTTGACATACATCAGTTGATCGGCCATGACTGCTCGAAGCTCATTAAACTCCTTCCTCAACAATTCCAGGCATTTCTGAAAATCAGGAAGATAGATAAACACTTAAGTATCTAACAAACTGGTTCATAAATAGTTTTCTAAATTTAAATACAATACTACAGAACAGCATTTCTTAACATTTTGACAGCAGGGGAAAGCTCACTGTCTCCCTAAACTTTCAAGGACTATTGATATGAAAGTGTATGTTAAAAAAAAAAAATTATAATTTACACATGTATATCCAGTTAGTTTTTGTTTTCATGAAATTCTATTGGTAAGATGGTTGTGATGGACCAGTAGTTGAGAAACACTACTATAAAAGATGTCACTTTTTAATCATGCATTTTCTCACTTCTTAAAAACTGTATACAGAGCAAAATGTGGTACAGGGGTTTTGCAATGTAATGTTGCAAAAATCTCCTAACCAATAGCAATCCATATGAATACAAGATCTGACAAAGCTTAACAAACTGTCAATACTGACATCACATCTGACAAATGATATGAATTCAAAAATATATAACTTCACAATTTGTTGATATATTTTTTCTTTGTGAAAGTCACTGATATACTTTATAACATCAGATATCACAATATTAGAAGAAAACTTCGAATCATTTCACATAAGATGAACATACACATTAATGCCAATATGACAGAGTAAACTTTACTGACATCAGTACAAGACTATAGATATCATACCAATTAAATACTTCTTGTCATTTTCACCAGTAATTAAACTCTTTAGAACTTTAAAAGAAGGTGAATTTGGCAGAAAAGAACAGGTTATACAAAAATTGTACATTTTTTTAATACTTATTGCATTGAACTACATAACACGTTACCTAATTTTATCAGCCCACGCATATATACGTTTATACAACACATTAGCTGTTACTAAATCAGTATTTATAGTCAACTTTGTTAAAATGCAAGTAAACGGTGATAGTACTTCACAAGACACCGATGTATTATTAAAATGGTTCAAGTTAACAGAACTTTTGATAATGATTTTTAATAACACTTATCTTCTGCAAGATCCTTAAACAAGAAATACTTTTTGAAAACTAAGAACTATGTTCTTTGATTACACTAGTTTGTTGTGAGGAGCTTTTATCTCCAGCTTCCATAATAACTGTGTGTTTACCTGGAATGTGGTTCTCAGTGGTTTAGAACTTCAGGAACTATTTCCAAGCGATAATTTAGGAGTTTTAAAACAAGATATTTTTGGTAAAACTACTATCCATTATGCTGATTCAAACATAAAAACAATATATTTAGTTTCTATTACAACCAGCAATGTTAGACTTAGATTATTGCTGGCATAAATGTTAGAGCATAAAAATTATGACAAAAATAACCATTTGAGAAATGTTTGAGAGAGAAAAAGCTAATAACTATAATTTTTCTGTCCTCTAACTCTTTTATATTTTAATTAACATTACAAAATCTTATCTTACAATTTGGTAATGAAAAAACTACAGAATGTACTATGGTACCAAAAAAAAAAAAAATCTTCAAAGAAGGACATTGCAACTTGATAGTAGACAATAAAACATTACATGCCCTCCAGTGGCACAGTGGTATGTCTAGAGACTCCCACTACTAGAAAATGGGTTTTGATACCCATGGTGGGCAGAGCATAGATAGGCCATTGTGTAGCTTTGTGCTTAATTCAAAATAATCAACAATCCAAATATTACATTTCTATTAATAAAATAATATTTGACTTAATGTTTAATCAAATACAATACATTTACTAATTATTACCACACAAAACAACATAAGAGTGACTGACCAAACATATTAATAACTGACACAACTATACAACTGTTTTGATTCACATGCAGTTAGCTACCAAGATAAAGTGGGTAACAATTTACTCTGACTCTTCCAGACTCTGGAATAATTTTTCACATTTCTACAATATTATGACCCCCACCCCAACCCTGATGATTTGTGGCCGACTTAAATCTAACATAATTTTTATTACCAATTTTCAAATTGCTTGCAGTAAAATATATTTGATGTTTTATAAAGTTTAATTCATAAAATTAGCTTAAAATAACTTAAGTTCACATATATGTATTAAGAGTTTGATAATTACAATAATTTATTTTTACATGGTTTGTTTTTCCTAGCTTGGTCTCTCAAAGCATACAAAACAGTAGCACTGCGGTATTGAGAGTAATAATACATTCTGTTTTAGTCAAATTCAAAGGCAATAAAAAGACATTACTCAGATAAAACACCAGTAGAAAAGGGTACTTATAAGCAGCTTCCTCTTACTAAGTTTTAAATGTCTACAGATACAGAAAATTTTATTGATTAATGGATATACTGATTATCTGTTGGCAGCAGTTACATCAACAGATGTTACATTAGTATTCCAATTATTTCAGCAACTGATTAATTAAAATTCTGATATCTTCTGTCATTAAAATAATCAATTGATTGAAATAAAAGTTCCTTATTGTTCCAATTATCTAAGTGATTGAAGTATTACCATTAAGTTTGTTTGTTGTTATGCACAAAGCTACACAATGGACTGATGTTGAACTGCTAAACAGAGGAAGAGCAACTGTCTGATAACACTTGCTTCAAACCTTTTATTTGATGTTTTTTTTTATACTTCTAAAATTGCTGATTAGGGTTAAAGTAACTGTCATTAAGTACAAACAGTAACCTTTTTTTTTATTCTTCTTGAACTAGTAACTCACAAAAAGCCAAACAAACCTGCTGCCAACTTGTTTTTGTTCATGACTGCTAAATAGTGAGAAGGCAACCTTCTGTCAGGAGCTGTCGTAATCTGTTACTTTTTTTTTTTAATGTACAACTGTCCAAGAAACACTGTTAGCCAATCAGAAGGGCTGTTGATTGATCAATTAACAAACACAAACATCCATCTTTATCAATGTCTATGCTTTCTAGATCCAATCTTCAAATTACACAAACACAACATCTCTGGTCTTGTAATACAAATTCAGCTGAAATTAATATGCTAATGTCAGAAACAAGTTTACAATTATTAAAAAGTGAATTCTAACTAATCATGCTATCTCTGGCAATGTATAATATTGTTAGAAAGGTTGATCATAGCTGTAATAAATTGGAACAGGAAGTAAACATCCTTACTACAGTTCAACATATTCAACACAAAAAAATTTTGAGTTTAGTAATTAAACATTAATGACCATTATTCAAATAACTAAAAATTATTTGTGTCAGCTAAAACATGAAATGCTACATACTTGAAGGAACTGATAGATGCTGTTTCCTTTCTTCATCTTTACACTACGACGATGACCAGAACCATCCCAGTAGCTGAAGGTAATCAGGATTTCTTCACTCTTAAGTTTCTGCTGTTTTTCTTCCCATTGCTGAAAAAAAGTATCTACACCTAATCAGCTAGCTGCATTCTGTTTCTAATATTTTAAAAAATATGAAACATTCATTCACTATTTAATATTTATTTTCTTTATGTCATTGTATAGTACTTAACTTTTTTACTAAACAGATGTATTTTGAAACAGCACACTGCTAAATATAAGCACAAAAATATTCATTTAATACAAATGTGCAGTGTTAAACTGAAAAAAAAAAAAGCTGCAAAAATACATTCTATAATTTAATTAACCCTGTATCTGATAAAGCTAATCTATTGGTCTGAAAACTATTAGGTTTCACAAAATTAGTTAGGTATTTAGTGAATGTTACTTTGTAGTTATGGGTCCTGCAGGGTAATGGTCGTAAACAGAACAAAACTTGTCAGTACTAATAAAAAGAAAAATCCAGTTTATTACGTAGTAGTGACTTTTATTATCTAATCTTGACAGATTTCAGACTATAAGGACTTGATTTTAAGCAAGTCATTTGGGTGTGTTGAGAAGAAGTTTTGGGTAGCAATTTGACATCAAAGGTCAATTGCAGTTGGTCTGCTAGGAATGATTACACGATAAGTGTGAAGTACGCCAGGACTGACTAAAAGAAAAGAAAGGGAAATAAACTGGAAATTAAAAAAGAAAGTTCAACACTAGGAAGCTAAAGAATTAAAATAAACAAAATTGAAAATTTAAGATAATTATATGAAGATTTATGTTTTACATTAATGAAAAACTGTAGGAAATAATACAGTAAACTAAGCAAGAGAAAAGGTAAAACAAGTTACAGCTGACAAGAAAGTAGACAGAAAAGAATAAGGAGTGAAAGCCCATCTAAACATGATAAGTTTGAAGATAAGAATAAGAGGATCATATTGGATACACACTTTCCCAGGATAGTATAAAAGATAATAGAGTATTTAATTTATAAAAATAGGCTATCATCAAATGTCAGATATATTTGCAGCAATAAATAACAGCTAATGCCATTTTCCTTTACTCAATGTTTGGCTTTACAACTGTCACTTGCTGCATCACACAGATGCTGGAAAATCATGTCAGCAAAATGATTATGAAAAAGCTTAAGAAAACAATCATGTTGTTCAGAAACCACATGGTCTTTGAGTGGGGTGCTACTGTGACAAGTAATAAAAGTAAACAAGTTGAGACTCACTAATCTAATGAAGCCCTTAAATGGCTTAGCTCTCTCAGCACAGGCTCAGTCCAAGGATCAACTTCATAACCATTTTAAGCTTGTTGTACTTTTCATACTACAACTTTTAAATTAGTAAGCATATCTTCATGAAACTTCGCAGATTATCAGTAAACATTACAAGGATTTCATATAAAAAATATCAGGTTTTTAAGATTTAATGAATAATGTTTTTTTCATGGCTTTTTCTTTTTGAATGTTAACTGTCCAACATATAAAGTAATTTTGATTTCAAGTCAAAAATACTTTTATATATCAAAAATTTCCAAATTTCACATGTGAAATATTTGTAACCATCTGATAATTGTCAAATGTTTTTCAAGAAGAACTTCGTATTTTATCTGATTTTTTCATTATTGTATTTATGTACCAGTTTGATCATACCGACCAAACCTCATAACTACCATAAAAAATTAAGAAACAAATTATGCTTTCTTCATTCTTAATGAATACAAATTATAATCTGAAAACAAATGTTTAGCCTAAATAGCTTAAAATCTTATAACAGTATACATTTATATCTGTGCCTGGCTAACATTACAGATGACACAATGCATGTACATTCATGTTACCATATCCAAGAATATAAAACTGACCTTTACAAAGTTATGTATCTTGGCTGTATATTAATGCACTAATATTTTGTAAAATATGGTCACATTACAGCTATAATACATAATATATATTATTACTATTTACAAACAAGTTCTTAAACTTATTTTTTCTTAGAACATAGAACAGTAAATAAAATACAGCAAACAATTACCTCTTCCCATGATGAACTCCATTTTAGCCTTGTTAAATTTCACACATGGAGAAGGTGAAACAAAATTCTTTTAGGTTTTACATATAAATTTAAGTAACCAAAAATAATAAATTACTATATCAATTAATACAACAGAATTCCACTACAATTTATCAAGCTTAGCAACTAAGCTGTATTTCAGTCTAAAAAACAATTGAAATTTTAAGCCTCTAATATTTTATCTTACCACTTGAGTCTAGCATGAAAAAAGTTTGCCATGCAACTATTTTGCAGAAGCTGATAAAACTACTAGGGAGACATTCTGAGCTTTTGATTTGGTTACACATGCATCACTGAGCAAAGTAGGTGTATATGATAAAGTAGTTTTAAAAATTGAAAAGACGGATAAGGCCATCTTGGTTGATTCAATAAATATATTAATATCTCACAGGAGGTTCTTATTTTATATCTTAACTTGTCAATATCAGTTATTTCAGTATCTAATTCATATGAGACTAGACTTTGGACACCACAAACATGTTTAAAACTGCAGGAACAAGAGACAAGCAGATTATATTTTACAGAATGATCAAACAGACATTTACACTGTCTGGCACAGCACAACATCAGTTTATAAAAGAAATGAAGAACAAGATAGAAATAAGCAGAAGTATTGTCTTAAAACAGAACAAGATGATGTACTTAAACCTTACTACCATATACAATTAATAAAAAAATAATAATAATTAGATTTAGATGATAAAAAATATTAACCATGACAAAAATTGATAGCTGAATGCCCCAACCTTGTTGTAAGTATATAGTTTTATGTTTTAAGTATGCTAACGTTACATTTCTAATTAATCATTACTTATTCCATGTCTTTCACTAACCTGCCTCAGTTCCTCCCTCAATCGCTGTTCTTCTTCCTCCCTCTCTTTATCAGGCAAAAAACTGGTATCTACATTTGGATTCTTGCCAATTTTTTTCTTCTTTACCACTGGCTCATCTGTTTCTGGATTTGTTTTTGATTCCTGGCTATCTTCATCTGTTAAGATCTGATCATAGTTATCCATGCCTTTTTCATCCTCCTCTTCCTCTTTGTCTTCCTCCTCATTTTCATCTATACTGAATGATAGAGAAGCAATCTGCAAATATAATTTTAGACACTCAGTTACAAAAACCTCAAATGTTTATCTCATTAAATACACTTGTACATATCGACAAGATATTAAGACTGCTTATAAAACTGTCTCAGCAGATTATTTTAAGTGACATTAAAACTGTTCATGTTTAATTCCATCTGCATGTCTCGCATACAAAAAAATTAAGTCTTATGACTGAAAAAGCAATTATCAGTATTTCTAAGAAAAAAATAACTAACATCTTTTTTGTTTGATAAACATTTCATACAGTTAAATCACAAAATAATAAAATTATTCACTCAAAACTTTCTCACCTTATAGCATTTTCAAAATAGTAGCCAACTAACACTACAATGGAATTTTTCTAAGCTATATAAGAAGTTAAATAGTCCTACTATAAATTCAATCTAGCATTATAGCACAATGAGGCTATAAGTTATCAGCACTGGAAAATTTTCTTTCTTAAAAACCAATTTACCTAAAGAAGTTATGATTCTGTGTAATGTGAATCTGACACTAATAGAATGATGAGGTCTATATATCTTTTATTGACTAGATTTTATATTTTCTACTTTAATAGAGATGCCCATGAAAAATACACAAATCAGTAATATTCAAGTTTTATTTAAAAAGTCTGATCTAAAAATTTAGCCAAATTAATGTTTAATTCACAAGATGCCTATTTATGTGAGGATAAATCACATAGAAAATAATGTTTAACCAGTGAACTTTCAAAGTTTTCTGAATGAATAGATTCTCTTTACATAATTTTAGTTCATATTTTTTAGTTTACCAGTTTTAGTTTGTATGCATATTAATTATTCACACCGGGGAAATATTTCATAAATAAAGAAGATATATTAAGTTTCCAGACATGAATTAAAAGCTGAGCATGTTTAATGTGCTATAGTTGTGGAAACCTCAAATTTAAAATCAAGAAGGTTATTTGATACCAAGGGTCTCCATTATTGACAATCACTATATTTTGAATTATAAAACAATAGCATAACAGTTTAAAAGATACAATTACAAAAAATTATGAAGAACTATCAATGAAATAATTTGGTATAAAAGTTATCAAATAAAACTTGAGCACAGGCAAACAACACTCAGTTGCTATTCTGTGCCTGTCCTTACAGAAAATATTCACATATAGAACAAAAATATCTTTAAATGTACTGTTTCATAAGGTCTCCGATACTTCACATGTAAAAATATAGAGAAATATTATACAAACTTGTCTTTTCTGTTGTTCTTTTTTACGCCTTTTTGCCTCAATCTCTTGTTGTCTCAAAAACTCCTTTTCTTTTTGCTTTTGCGCAAGTTGGCGTTCTCTCTCTTTTACAACATCTTCTTGTCTTGCCTATGTAATGTTAATTAGGTAAAATTAAAAAATTGTTTAGCAAATCAAACAAAGAAATGTAAATCAGTGATGTTGAGAAAACCCACTTGTAGAGAAATATATATGCAAAAACGGCTCGTTTGGGTTGAGAAAATATTATACGTAGAAGAGCAAATAACGTTTCGACCTTCTTCGGTCATCGTCAGGTTCACAAAGAAAGAAAGAGGTAACTGACCGGAAGCTGACCACATGTTTGGAAGGGGTTGTGTAACTTAGTGTCGGAATGTAGTAATAAGTGAAATAGTTGAAAATTTTCTGAAACATTTATTTAATTTTAGCACATAATATCAATCAAAAATATGAGTATCACACATCTATACTTTACTCAAAGTTATACTTTTGCTATATTCAAAGTATTTCTGATAGGTATAAATCTCTCATAACAAGATCAGCTATTATCATATAGTGATGCCCTCTATATACAAACTTTTTCTATACACATACCATAAACCTTGTACCCCCCCCCTCTGTTGAAATTACTATATTCCAACATGTTTCTCATGTAAATTATTATGCATCATCTCATCATCAATAGTAGCATGTGATGCATGTAACTCCCAATACTGAATTCACTTTGAAGTTTGGCAGAAGGTGTGAATTTTGGAGAAGTTGGATTGACTTAAGGTCAAAGTGACAATTTCTGCCACAAGAGTCAAGGTAGGTTGGTCAGTGGGAAACCTGCAGGCAGTAAACCAAATGCAGAAGACCTCCTGCTCACATTTTCTTCACCACCATGGAAAAAGGATGGATGGAGCTACATAACAAGGAAGCAACTCAAGGAAGTAACTGGATCATCATACCAAGGACCTGAAAAAAGGTAAGTGTGAAGCCACACATCACGTAATTGAGGTTGGCAAAGAAGAGAGGGAGAAATGGATGAGGGACAGGAAGAGGAGAAGTCAACTTAATCTTGGAAACAAAAGCTGATCTAGTCAATACAGAGCAATCAGTAGGACTTGAAAAGGAGGAAAGTGGACAGGAAATCACCCAATGAAGTAACTGGATGGCTGGGTACACATATAACAATACTTATGTAACCAATCCAAGCTGAAGGTATCAACTGCCAGAGCCAATGGATGAAGTACAGGTGACAAAGAGCAAAGGAAGTTGGGGTATAGGCCCATAGCAAAGGCATCCATATGTGGTGAATCCCACTGATAGAAAGAACCTTGAAAACAAGGGGATCTAATACCCACACAGTCAGATATATCCAGTGCTCATGAAAGACGATCCACTACCAGACAGAAATCACACTGCACAGGACTTGTAATAATGAGAATGTGATTTGTGTGGTCCCAGTAGAAAAGGACCAAAGACCACAACATAGACCTCTGTACAGTTTATCCCCTCAGTGGGTGATATGTGTCACTGCCAAAGAATTGTCTGAAGGAACTGTTCCCATTTAATGTCAGGTGAGAAGGAAATGACATAATTTGTGACACACACCAAAAGTTCAAGGACAGAAAAATGCAACAAGTGTTGCAGTCTGCAAATCATTGGCCTAAAGCATCATTGCAACTAACCTACAATTCTTATGAAGTGTCCATGAAAAAAGAAGATCTGGATGTGGAGAAAGAAGCAGCCCAACCACCAACATATGGACATTGTCCAGTCACCAATGCAGATAGTAAAAATGGGGATGGAAAGAGGATCCTGCTGATCAATGTTCATGAAACACCCTCTAAATAGGATCATAAATGGGCATGACAAAGGAAGATCACTTAACTCATAGAAGACCAAATGCCTCAAAGCAAAAGAATCTTGTTAGTAGGAAAGGACTGAATCAATAGGGAGTGGTGAACAAAAATTCCATTAAGTGAAGTCAAGTAGGATAAGGCAGTACTTAACAGATATTAGAGTTATAAAAGACCTCCAACTGGACATGATAATTAGTGGATCAGAGGAAGGATTTACATATTTTGACCAACCAACCCATCTGAGCTGACACAGAAAGTAGCTGCTGAGTATTAGTGACCAATTACAGTTTGAAAGAAGTCAGCTGGCTACATAATAATGTAATTATAGTTCTTGAATAATGGAGGTGACATACAAAAGTCCAGACAATTCAACAAAATACAAAGTGCCAAAGCAAGTGTGAAGGGACAAACTGAAGAGAAGGATGAGAAATAGGTGATATAGGAATGAAGGAAGCATAGGAGACATTATTAGGTCATATACACAACCGAGGAGAAAAACACCATCTTCAGGGAAAGAAGCACTCCAAGATGAACTTGGATAATGATATGAAGAAGTTAAGGTGATAACAATTGATAACTGGCTGCCAATCTTTGTTTGTCTTGGGGACAACGAAAAGGAGAGAATAAAAATCCCAGGAAGGAAAGGGAATAGGTTTGATTACCCATTGCCAGAGCAATTACTGAACCTTTACTAACAGACATTGATCAGCCATGGGAAATAGGGAAGTGAGGAACCAGAGATGTTGAATATTTGAGGGGACAGTTGGAAGCATATGAGGCTCTGATGGAGACAAACGGCAACCATATGCATACAGATGGAATGTTTGTGGGCTGATGACACCCAAAGCCCAATACTTTTGAGGACTGTATCAGAAACAAAGGCACAAAGAGTGAATCCTGCTTAAAACCCTAAAATAAATCAAGGGTAAATGGACCTGAGCCAACACTGCATTATAAACTCTTAATGTAAGTTGAAGAGACTTGTGATGTGGGAGCCATCTTCAAGGTAGAGATTGAGAAACCTAAGAACTACGAATCAAAAAAATTGATAGACAACCCAATGGGAGGAATGGATGAAATAAGTCAAAGTTCTTGGAGGTCATTGCATATCTATGTGGTTAAATAATTTGCATGAGCTTGAATTGAATATCAAGGGAGGGAGAAAAAACTAACGTAAGGGAAGATTGGACACATAATAAGTAAAAATTTGGTGAATACTATGTGAATAAACATGAGAAATAAAATCGTTGAGACTGAATTAGGCCTACTAAACACTATAAGCTGGGAATGGAAATGATTAGCAAATTCTAGAGGCAGAAAAAGATGAACAAATTCCTTGTTAACCAGTAAAGACTCGGAAGTATTAGTGGGAGATAAAGTTGAAAATAAAGATTAGACAGTGTAACATTTGGTCTCCCAATGCATACAAGCAAATAAATCTTTCATCGGGCCATCATCATTTGAGGTCTGTACCCACCAAAGTGGTATGTTAACTTTAGAATTAATAGCACAAAAAGTTCACACCAAAGTGCAGAAGTGAATTCAATGATCTGACAAAAATGAATAGAAGAATTGAGTGGAATAAACCAGGCTAAACATTAATCATTTTGAGAGGAAAATGAAGTCAAGCATGGAGCAATAGACACAAAATAGTACATCTTAACTCAAATGTTACTAAGTGAGAATTAAAAATTCAGAAGAAGAGCTAAGAGGGAGCCACATGCTACTACTGGTTAAGACATTATGCATGATGAACTACATGAGAGACTTGCTGAAATATTGTAACTCCTACAAGGGGAAATGCAAGACTAATTGCATGCACAGATAAAGTTTGTTTAGAAAGGGCAGCACTGAACAAGAATAATTAATCTTGTGAAAGGATGTAAGCACTGCATTGGTACATAAAACTCCTACAATTAAAATAGTTAAAGCTGTCTATTACCCAATTTGTTCTTTTTGTACACAAGGTTATGCTGAGTCAATAACGTGGTTATTACAACAGACAACTTAGCATTTTGGAAGTATACTGCTATAAAAGAAATACACAATGTTAATGTTGATGAGAGTTCAATATATTTATCTTAGATCATGTAATAATAGTTGTTTCTTTCAATGATTGAAAATTGGATTGACATTTTACAGTGTAGACTAGCAAGTGCTCCTCTCTGCTAAAAGCATACTTCAAAAAGTTAACCATAAGAACAGGAAGAATTTTCTGATTACTACTAATATATATATATATATATATATGTGTGTGTGTGTGTGTGTGATGAATGCTATTAAATGACTAACAATTTCCAAATGTTTGACACACAAACTTCGTGTGAATATTCATAATAATCTAGAAAAAGTGTGTTGTGATTCAACTTCATGGGAAACCCAATAGTGAACTAGTTATGACAGTTCAATGACAAAGTTTCATTGTTCACATTTAGTATTATTATCTTTAAATTCCTGTGTTTAATTAATACATCAGTTGGTTTCTACTTTAATAAACTCTTAAATAAACATTCAGGTTCACAGGCAAGTGTAAATGAATATCATACATTCAGCACTGAAGAAGAGTTTGACAGCAGTTAATATTTTCTACTATGGATTGCCATTTATATTCTAATATTCCAGAAAGTGGTTACAAAAATATTCAACAGTCTACTGTGAATGACTATTAAAAAAAAAAAAATTATATTTACTCTCATCTGATCTAATGTAACCAGTCCTATGGTACTGGACTTCAGTTGTTGTTCTACTGCATCATAGTGAGAAGCAAACTTGTTTCCAATGTTAGAAAGTTTCAGTTCTTCTTCAATTTTCTTCTTCTGATGTTCAAGCTCTTCCAGTGCCTTTTCTCTTTTCTTTTTCAACTGCATGGCACGGCCAGCTTCACTAGCAGCTCCCTTATATAGTGCCATTTTCTTCCAGTACACTAACCTTTAGAGACAAAGGAAATACCTGGAAATTGAAACTGAAAAATAAAACAAAACATTTAAATCAAAATATTTGGACTATACAGAATAAAATAATATCTTACCACAACCAAATTCTCTTTTATTAGTTTTGGTTTTAAGTAAAAACTTGAGATTGCTAATCCCAACATGTCTATCTATAAACATTTTCAGCTTAAGATGATTGCTTATATATACTCTTCCAAAAAAGGAAACACAAAAGGGATATTTTTGTTATTTTAAAGAGAAATATATGTAATAACATAACAAGCTCAGAGTATATGATGTTACACGTGTTAAGGCACTGATTGTCAGACCAAAATGACAATAAAAGTTGTGCACTTTGAAAACGGAGAAAAACATCAGATTTTTCGCCAAAACGCATGCGTGTCCAATAAATTTGTTTGAGAGATCTGCACGTTCTGCAAGTGCAACATGTGCAAAATCCCTATGAAAGTGGTGGGTTCTCGGTTTCCATAGCTCAGTGTTAAGCCACCGACACGCAATACAGTTACGCCAAGACTGACTGAAGCACAATGCAACAATGCCATTGGTTGCTTGGAAGCAGGCGAATCTCGATCAGATGTTGCCAGAGCTGTGAATGTCCACACAAGCACCATCACAAGGCTATGGAATTGTCACAAACAACATGGATCAACTTGTGACCGTCCACGATCTGGCAGACCTCGTGTGACCACGCCCGCACAAGATTGCTACATCCGGTTACATCACCTTAGGGATAGGACCACCACTGCGACGTCTACTGCCTCAACCATACCAGGGCTGCATAGGATTTCCCGATCAGACCGTACGCAACCATCGACGAGATTCTTAGGCCCCATGTGCAACCCATCATGGTGAACGTCAATGATGTTTTTCAACATGACAACGCCTGTCCTCACACAGCCCGACTCACCACTGTCTTCTTGAGACACCACAACATCAACGTTCTTCCCTGGCCCTCCAGATCACCAGATTTAAACCCCATCGAACATTTTTGGGAAGAGTTGGACCGACGTCTGCGACGGCAACAACCTCAAACCACGGACTCTACCTCAGCTTGCAGCAGCTTTGCAGGATGAGTGGACAGCCATTCCACAGGATGTGATTCGTCATCTCATCGCTTTCATGGGCAGGAGATGCCAAGCAGTTATTGATGCTCACGGGGGGCATACTCGTTATTGACGTTGAGTGACGTTAAACGTCAACTAGTGAGCATGGACTTCGCCTTTGCAGACTTTGAATGTTCAGCAGTGAATGTGCAAAGTTTCACACGCCATACAGAACTACCCGGAATAAACTTGTTAACAATATGTCTCAAATTTTGACTTTTGCATTTCGTTTTTTGAAGAGTATATATATATCAACATGACAATTAGATTATGACGTACCTAACTCATAATGCAATAAACAGTTTTAAGTTTACAATTTACAAATCATTCTGACAATGCAAGAATGGATTTCTAATGAATTATTTAAAAATTCACCATTTGCAAATTAAGCTGATTCTGTACAAGAATGCATGATAAATCCTCTCAAACTGTAAAAGAATTATGTAATGTCATTATATATTTTAATATTTTTTACAGATGTTTAACATAAAATGTCTATTTCATTATCTCATTTAGTAAGATACCATACACTGTTACAAATCATTTACTCTACTATAGATATTAAGTTTCAAATTGTATTCAAACATTTCACAAATAATGATCATAATGTCATGAATACAATACAGTAGCTTGCACCTGTATGTTAATTTCTACTTGATGACAATTTTCAAACTTCACAGTCTCAAATAACCATGAGATTTTCACAGTTCTGAATTATGTCTTAATCGGATTCTAAAATAACTTATTTTACATTTTATAACCATGTTCATTTTCCCTAACTGATGTGAACAGAAGGGAAGAGTTGAATTTATGGCACAAGAGAGATTTATGGACCAAACAGGAATTTTATGTTATCTGTAAAAGGTTGGAAAGATCACATCTGAACTTTTCATTTTTTACTTTTTCTGAAGAATAACAAGAAGGTAATTTCCCTGAAAGGGGGACTAAAGTCTGTCTAAAAAGTCACCTATTTTATCCATTTGCACCACATATAGTAATGTCACTTGTCATTCAGTAAGCACTAAAATTATATCACATGAGGAGTGCATAACATTGTAGTGTATACTGTCATGACATCAGTAAAATGTTATGTCATGAATTGTGAGTAAATCATGCACTTTGTACACTTCAACACAGCATGATGCAATGCAAGTAAGCTGCAACTATAAAACAGTTTCTGGCACTGAATTAAAATTATTCATTTTTTATTTAATTGTGTAACTTCATTACTTCATTTTATATCAACTCTTTCAGTAACTGAGTAAGAGACTTAGTGACAATAAAACTCCATAATCAATACCTTGGGTGAATCTTCTGTTTTAGAGAGTGTGATTAAATATGCATTGCAGAGTGAAGTAAAGCAGTTTGATATAGTGTCAAAGACCCAGTACAGTTTCACTAAGGGAAGGTATTCTTTAATAAACATTTTGACATTCTTTGAGGATGTTATTGAGAGTTGATGAAAGAAATAATGTGGATTTGGTTTACAATGACTTTCAAAAAGCATTTGATAAGGTTCCTAACAAAACATTTGTTACAAAAATCAAATATGTGGGTGTTGGAGAAAAACTTATAAAATTGGATATAAACTTGGCTGGATAGTAGAAGACAGAGATCAGTAATAAATGGAGTTAGATCTGACAGGACCACAGTTACAAGCAGTATGCTTCATAGCTCTGTGCTGGGTCTTCTGGTGTTTGTGATTTATATTAATAATATTAACTCTGGAATAACTATCAAATCTTGATGTTTGCAGGTGACATTAAGATTTTTGGGGTGGCTAACTGTATCAAAGATGCTATAAACTTGTAGGGAGAATAAGATAATTTGATGCAATGGGACAATACATGACATATGATGTTTAACTATCCAAAATGTAAGGCGATGTATGCAAGTTCTTACAATTTCAATTACTGTTACAATTTAAATGGGAATACATTAAATACTGTGGTCAAAGAAAATGATCTTGGTGTTGAGACTGTAAAATCACTTAAGTCATTTAACCAGTGTGTTGCTAGCAATAAGACTAATAGGATTTTGGATAACATCTATAGAAACACTGAATACAAAATAAAAGATATTATTTCACTTTATAATTCACTAGTAAGGCCTCATTTAGAGTACTGTGTACAGTTATGGGACCCCTTCCTTAAGAAGGTTAAGAGTCACTAGTATGATACCTGTGATAGTGAGATTGTCCTATGAGGAGAGACTACAATCTCTAAACCTGTTTTTATTCTGAAAAGAAAGGTAAGAGGACACTTAATTGAGGTGTTTAAAATTATTAAGGGTACTGATAATACAAACCCATAAAACTGTTTTTATTTTTAGCAGTAAAAACAATAGGAAAAGGTTCATAAGTTCACATTTTTACAGCTCAGGAACGATCTGTAGTTGAGATAGTATTACTTTTCAAACAGGATGGTTGATTTTTTGAATGGTGGAGGCAGAAAGTTTTACTGAATTAAAGAAAAAATTGTATGAATACATGAATAGTAAGATGTGGTTATAGTTGGGATCTGGAAGTAGCATCCTTGATGAGTTAATAAGCTCCTTTATGTTCCTTTAAGATTTTTATCATTTATCAGGCATATCCAACAGCTTGATCAAATATTCAATTCACACAAATCTATAACAACAATAATAGTAATAGAGACTAGTACTAACTTTTGTTGCAAGAAATTGTCAACTAGTCTCATGGTTACTCATTACCTCTTATTTCATGAATTCTTTCACATACAATTAGATAAATAATTAAATAATAAGTATGAAATTTTATTTTAATAATAAATAAGTCAAATGTTAAAATACAATCATAACAAACAAAAATTTGTTATCTGATATACGCTGCTTACTGTTGCCAGTGCTAGGTCTACTAGTACTAGTATAATAGAATTTAGTTAGGCTTAGCAATAACAAACTTAATAAATACTTTACAAACTTTGGAATAATCCTTACGAAATACAATTCGTTGAAACCAAAAATGTGAACGAATAAAGTTATCGAAATATCAATTTAAAGTAGAAGATATTGCGGACGAGGAAAATAATTTGGTACCTATAACTGTAGTAACACTAACTACGGAATAAATTACCATCAGGAGAGCGTAAACACAATGATGTCGTTTACGAATATCTACCACAAGAATTTCATTTTCTGTACGCATTATATGTGGTTTTAACTAAGTCTGCATTCCTATTCAACACTAAGTGGTTATTTCCGATAGTGATAAGTATCTATAAGTACTACTACAAAATTTAACTTACAAGTTACACAAGACAAGACCTTCTCTTCTAAAAAGTGAGGTTTCCTCTCAACTCTCACTCCGGCTCAATCTTCCACGTTACCTCAATGGATCGTGATAATAGCAATCAGATAACGGGATGGACTTTTCTCCACTGTATTATTTAAACAATTTAAATATCCAGTATTCAACAAACTAGCATTTAATGCATGAGAATATATCACTACACCAAAATTAATGTACTAAGTCTCTACTAATAATATTATCTGTTTGGTTTTCTTACTTAAAAACAGTCTTGGCGACCTCTTTCGGCTATGTATAAATAACAAAATGAAAATAATAATAAATATTTAAATTTATTTTTATTATGAAAGGAAGGAAGTGTTTTGTCAAGACGAGTCTTGGGTTAGTGTTTAGTCGATGCTCTTCGCGATCTGGTAAAATCAAGTTCTATCTATATCCCTTTTTTACTTCTTTACGATTTAAGATGTTTGCTGTCGAATGCTGTATTAACATCAAGGGGTTAGGACATTAATTCTTCTTTCCTCTTTTCAGGGTCATTTACAAGAATATTAAACTATAACATTTAGTACTACAACGTTACTGCTTTTCATTTTGTCTTTATACGCTAGCAAACAGTTACACTGACAAATCGTCACGTTGTCACTTGGTCACATTATTAAACGCATATTTGACATAATATATCTTTTTAAAAAAAGTTTTGATAATCTAATCTAAGTAACATATTTATTGTCTCATGTAGGTAGACCTTTTCTTGTAATACATAGTGAGTGGTAAAAAATACTTAGAACTATGATCATCGTACATGATATAACAATATATGGAGGCTGCAGGGTAATAAATCATTATTGAATAGATTTTTAACAAAATACTTGGAGCCTATCGTGAATTGGTTGTATATTTGCATAATTAAGAATGAAGTCAGTAGTTTTTTTTTCTAAGCATTTTATAAAACTTAGTAATTACTGCATTCTGCATTATTTTTAATTTGTTGATATTGTCTGTGTTACATTACTCCATATTCGACTGGTATATTCAATTACTGGGGTAAATACTGTTTACTTATTGTCGTACTTGTAACTAGATAGAGTTCGCCTGAACGTAATGTATATAAATTCATAATTTATGAAATGTTGCTTCCCTTTCACTTAAAAAAAACGTAAAAATGCACATAAAAACTGCAAAACACAAAATGTGAAGCCGAAGTTGACATATATCTTTGTATGAAGCCAACAAACTTTCATGTCAAATTTTGTGAAGATCCATCAGCGTGGATGAAGGTGGTAAAAAAATACGCAAAAATTCCCGTAAAATTCGCAAAATTGAAGATTTGTATGTATCTCCCATAATACCAACAAACCTCATACCAAATTTAAAGATTCATCTACAAGGAATAAAGTATGGGTAAAAAAAATAAAAAAAGACCCATATAAAGTGCAAAACGCAAAATTGAAAGATTTATATGTAACCCTGCTTGGATCTAATAAACCTCCATACGAATTTTCGTGAATACTTAGCCAAACCATGCAAAGTAGTTACATGGCTATTCAACAGACAATACTATTAAATTTGTATAGATTTGGCTAATATGACTTCTCCATGTTAATTTTGGATCATTTATTCGTTTAAGACATTTTACTTATTTGATGGTATGTAGACGAGTTCTATATAGGTATAGTTATGGTTTGTGTCTTAGCGTTTTTATCTTTTGTGAAAATAATACCGTATTTGTTTGGGGAATGTCTATTTTAGTTCTGTGTTTTGGCAATATTTCATTATTTGATCAATAAGAAAGAGTTGTAAATTGATGGCAACTATTGAAGGGTTGTGGAACTCTTCCATATTGCTACATCATCTATAAAATGGGATATTATACAAAAATTTAGATCCGTTAAGAGCATGTCACTTACATTCGTCATGAAGAGGATAGAGCTAACCACTTATACAAAGGAATACCCGCCTGAAGAGTAAAATACTCTGAGAAGGTGCCCTTTACGTTCATTCTACGTTTTATTTTATATCAAAAATTAGATAACCAATATAAATATTATTTTAATACACTTGGTGGAACAGAACGTATAGACAATCGTGAAACTTTGGGCTAAACAACAAACAAACAAAATTTAATTCTAAATGCCGAAAAAAATTGAAACACATTCTGATGTATGATTAAAGTCGGCAAAACTTTAAATATAAAATTTTCTGCTATAAGAAAAAACACTGGAAAGCAATTCTGAAATCAGAGATACAAGTGTTTGTTTTTCGTTTAAATACTTTAAAACATCCATGTTGTCCCAGAGATGAAGACGTTTTTGATGTAATTGGTTGAGACTGATATCGCAACACAATGAAGTATTGTCCACACTTATATATATATATAATCCTACAAGGTCATGGAGAAAATGAAATCCATTTTAAGCTATTGATATAACTTGATAAAATATTTCATTTACATATGTTTTACAAAGGTGGAAGGGGTTCTACATATACGTTGTACTACTAAAGCAAATTGGTTTTAATATGTAGCCCGGCATGGCCAGGTGGGTTAAGGCGATCGACTCGTAATCCAAGGGTTTCGGGATCGAATCCCTGTTTTACAAACATGAAGGGGTTCTTTCAGCCGTGGGGCGTTATAATGTAACGATCAATCCCACTATTCGTTGGTAAAAAAGTAGCCCAAGAGTTGGCGGTGGGTAGCATCAAGTAAAAAAAGAACAAGTTATCTCACAAAGAGTTTAAGAGATAGAAAGACAGAAAAGCATCATAAACGTAAGAAATTTCAATTGGCCTTTATGATAAGAAATTAACAAGATGATAGATTGTTTGTTTGTTTTGAATTTCGCGCAAAGCTACACGAAGGCTATCTGCGCTAGTTGTCCCTAATTTAGCAGTGTAAAACTAGAAGAAAGGCAGCTAGTGATCACCACCTACCGCCAACTCTTGGGCTACTCTTTTACCAACGAATAGTGGGATTGGCTGTTACATTATAACGCCCGCACGGCTGAAAGGGCGAGCATGTTTGGGGCGACCGGGATTCGAACCCGCGACCTCAGATTACGAGTCGAACGCCTTAACCCACCTAGCCAAGATAATAGAAGATAAAAAATTGTGAAACAGAAATTAGAACATCAAAAAGTATGTATGAGAATAGACTGGCTAGAAATTTAAAAATTAAAAGTAAAGATTTCTTTAAGTGCATTAAGAATAAAAAAAATGTTAGAATGGGGATAGGACCCTACAAGGGTGATAAAGAGAGACTAGTATATAATGATTATAAGATGGCTTGGTTATTAAATCTTGTTTTTTTCCGATTTTTATTAACGAAGATTTAAGCAGTATTCCATGTCTTGAAAAGCTGATAAATGTAAATGAGCTTGAACAAAATAATTGCACTAAGTTCAAACTGATTAAGAAAAAAATTAAAATATTAACTAAATGGTAAGTCTCCTGAGCCAAACTACGTTTCCTCAATGGTAAAGATTGGATATGTGAGACATTTACTACTATTTTTTGTTAGTTCTTAAATAATTGATAGTAACCAGAGAATTGGAAGTTAGCTAAGGTATATTCTATTTTTAAGAGAGGTAATACAACTTGTCTCAGTAAATGTAAACCCATTAGTCTTACATCGGTTGTGAGAAAAGATTTGTAACTTCTGTTAAAAGATGCTTTCCAAAGTCGTTTAACAATGTTTATAATTTTATTTGATAGTGAACATAGTTCCACTGAGGAAGATCTTACCTTACAAATCTTTTGAGATTCTTTGAAAAGATTACTGCTTATATAGATGAGGGTAAGGGTGTATATTTGGTGTATGTGAATGTTTCAGAAAGCATTTGCAAAGTACCACATAAAATGGTTGTGAAGAAATTTATACCTGTATGTGTGAGAGATAACTTTAACTAGATAAAAGAGTGACTGGATGGAAGAGAGAAGAGGGTTGTTTCAAATGGAGCTCATTCAAACTGGACAAATGTTATAACTAAGGTACCTCAAGGCTCAGTCTCAGAGCCATTGTTTTTTTTATTCACATTAATGAGTGAATAAATGGTCAATAAATTACTTAAATTTGCCGAAGATATCAAGTTCTATGGTGATGCTGGCTGTAGAGAGGATGCTGCTGCTTTACAAAAGGATTTAGTAATCATTTAGTGTGTTGAGAAAATAAATGGCAGATGCGATTTAATTTTATGATAAATGAAAACTGTTCCATGTGGGTTATGATAATTTGAATTATAATCATAATTGGGATGGAAACTACCTTATCAGTGTTATGAAAGAAAATGATTGTGGTTTAATAACTGATCAGTCTCTAAAGCCATCTGTGTAGTAGACTGTCGCTAGTGTTAGGGCAAATAAGATTTTAAATTTTATCTACAGAAATACTGAATACAAATATAAAGAGATCATGATTTCATTGAACTTGTCCCTAATTAGATCAGATATGGAATATTGTGTATAGTTTTTGGCTCCTTACCTAAGAAAGACATTGAATTGTTGGAAAGGGTTCACAGAAGGATTACTAGAACAGATGAGGAGAGACTGAAATATCTCAAATTGTTTTCTTTTCATGAAACAAGAGTTATGGGAGATCTGAGTGAGGTGTTTAAGTTCTTGAAGGGAATTGATACTGTTGATGCATCGTCTTTATCCATATTTAACAGTGAGAATAGTAGGAGTAAGGTACACTAGTATAACTTTTGTTAGAGTAAAAGTCATCTTCTGCTATGACAGTTTCAATTTTCTAAGAGGGTGGTTGGTTTTTGAAATGGGTTGTCTTCAAATGTTGTAGAAGCAATAAATGTGAGTTTAAAAAAAATGCTAGATAAGTATATGAATAATAACCCCTGGCTATAATTTTCTAAAATTGTTTAATTTAAATTATAGGGTGGAACAGCTGAGATGGATAAATAGGTTACGTATTATCACAAAATATTATTAGACGTGTCATTTTGTATATTACATAGATAGTTGCATAGATAAAACTAAAAGTAATAATTTAGGTTGTACAAAAACATTTTTGATGAACAACAGTAACCTATGGTTTATAATTGTTGCTATTAGTTCAGTACAAAGTTTCTATATGTAATGTTCTATATAATCTACTATTTCAGAATAATGAAATTATTCTAAATTACTATTCTAAAATTCTACTATTATTCTAAAAAAAACTCTAATTACGCGAGAAATACTTTTCTTCGCATTCTTCAGGTAGATTGATCAAGTTGATAAAGTAGTTCGTTTTTGTTCTGTTGTATTTAATATCAAGAACAACAAAAATAGGATTAAAGATGAGAAGAACAGAACTTGGCACATACTGATGCCAGACAGGAAAGGATGCAATGACACAACGATATTAATGTATTCTACGGACCCCTGAACCAGTTATCTAAAGACAGTTAGATTGTGTAATTAAACCAACTGTAGTGATTAAAAACCTTTAAAACTCAGTGAAGCTGTATACGTAAATTATCTATAGATATTCTGTAAGTATGATTCCTTTTATTCTCAAATAAAATTTTGTAAAGTACATATAATACAATAAAGTAAACAATTTAAGTTTTTTAAATTCGTTGTTTTACAATATTAATCTTTAAGTCGTTGCAGACATATATACATAGATATTGTTATTAATGATAAAAATGTCATTGGAAGGCTCAAATGGGGAGTCAACGACGATCGACGACCTTTGTTTGCATATTTTCTATTATCTTTCCGCTTATATTTGACATCTTTTGCGACCACAGTGGTATAGCAGCATGTTGTAAATCCGTAGACTTTACAGTTGTACCAGCTAAATGTCATTATGTTAATTAAAACAGTATTAGTTGGAACGGTTTTGTTGAATATTTAGACTCAGATGGTGTTTTACAGTTATAAGACATTTACTAAGTTACTGTCTTTATGTTAAGCAAAGCGGTATTATATTTGGAACGGTGTTTGTTGAATATTTAGATTATAGTGGTCGTTCGCAATTATATGACATCTTATGTTATATTCAGTGTCTGTAGATCCGACTGTTGTGATTGTAAAGTCGTTGATTAGTATGTTATGACTTATGATTTCTTACGTGATCGAACTGCTGAGTGGCATGGCGTCCTAAGAGCGGGCGAGATCTTCGTGCCCTCCAGTGGGGTGCCTGCGAGTTACAACGCTAGAAAATAGGTTTCGATACCGATGTTGGGCAGAGCACATACAGCTCATTCTGTCGTTTTGTGCTTAGTTTCAAACAAACAAAATATCTACACAATATGACTAAGTGCTCATAGACTAACTTTCAAATTGCGCTTAGTTTTGCCCATGTATCTAACCTTACAGTCACGCACAATATAAGTATTTCTTTATGAATCCTGAATATCTTTTACTGCATAAATATCATATTATTAGATTTCGTGACAAATTTAAATTCATGTTAACTCTAACTAACTCCATGTTTATTAAATGTTTGTGCTGGTTTAAATTATTTATTCAGTGAAATGAAAAAAAAATTCACGTAAAATAGTCGGCACAACGATTTCTTGTTTTGTCCTAAAATTTTCGTTCCAGTTTACTATATACTTTTGTACTCTGATTTTGTCCCCTACAGAACCAAGCGACCCCCCTCCCCAAGAGAGCAGTAAGTCTTCTGACTTACGACGCTAAAATCAGTGGCTTGATTTTCCCTCAGTGGAAACAGCAAATAGCCCATTATGACTTTGTCATAAGAAACACACACACACACACACACACACAAACAACTGTCCAATCATAGCTCACAACAGAAGTGATTGATATTTTTCACTTGGAAACGGGTATGATATAAAGAACTACTCCATTCTCTAGCCGCTGTATGTAATGTATGTATTTTTCACATACAAAGGACACGAAACAACTTTTCTAAACACTGAAATTTGGGTTTTAACAGTAAATATAACTAAAAACATATAAAATTCCTGATGATAATTACATCTTACTTCTCTCTATATTATATGTGATATTGATATTCGTAGGCGTCCAAGTACTTGACTCAATTTCTGAAAGCTTTTTCTTGCATCTATAACATAATCACAGTTGAAGTTATTATTTACCAGTTATTGTTAAACAATGCTTAATACATTATCACAACCTTTGATTCAAATGACTCCTAATAAAATATATTTAATTAAACTCCCTGCAAATTTAAATATGTAAGATGATATATATAAATATGTTTAGGATAATTATCTGATTGAGATGTTACATTAATTTTTTTATGAATGTTCTGAAACCTCTTTTTCTTATTCTGATATAACTGTTCATTCACACAGTTAAAATTATTAAGACATAAAAAATCAATTTAATTATAAAAACATAACTGTATATAACAAAATTTTATACTTAGTTGTAACATTATGTATAAAAAAGTGTATGTTGCAGCATTTGTAGTGTTCATGTCTGTAGCTTAATATAAAAACCAACATTTAAGCAAATATTAAACATTGTCATAATGATTTGTTTTTGCACTGAATTTATTGCAATTACATTCTATTCACAGCACTACACTGTTTAAACTTGTAATTTTTCTTTAGTATTTTGTTAATCTTTTGCACCGCACCTACATTTCAGTTGAAGTTTCTAATAAGTTATTTATCTTCTGTTTCATTTCTCCATGTGAAAGGAAGATAAAATTTCATTTTATGGTTTTTATGTGTCTGTAAGCGTTTCCTATATTTCTAAGTTATAAATGTGTATTTTAGCATCTTTACTGATACCTTTTCCGGGATATTTCTTTGTTGTTTGTACATGTGTTTCCACAATTCCAATTTATTTATCAGTATTCACATTGAACTAGTACTTTCTTTACATCTTTCTTGTTAGGGGAGCTTTTTTATTTTTTTATTTTTTTATTTTAGTTTGCAAAAACGTGTATGATCTTTGTTGGTTAGTTATCAGCCAGCACAGTTGTAGATCCAGCTACCCGCAGAACAGAGGGATTTGTATTATAGTTTACTGTAATTACTTAGAGTAAGGTAACAGTTTTCTGTATTGTGCAGAGACAAGAAAGGTACGTTTTGCTATTGAATTCTATATAAAGAGTATTATTAATAAATGTAAATAAATCGATGTGACAGAAATGACTATACAAGATGCTTTGCTTTCATATAATACAACATATAGGTGGAATTATATTTGAAATCTGAAACTAAAATAAACATTTGTAACTGTATCTTGGGACTACTTTTGATTAAACCTGTTTCCGTCCTTCCGTATTATATCACAATGATAAATTAATTATTTATTAATTGCAAGTTGATTGTTTGTTTGATTTTTTATACCTATATGCATTAGAATAAAAATTCTTGAAACAAATGATATAATAAAGCAAAGATGCGCCGAGGTTCACCAAATCCATATCACGAAATGTATGTGATAGTATATATGTCACAACGAAAGGTGTAATTCAGAGTAAACATTTGACACAGCAAGCTTCACTAACTATATTCACATGTATGCGGGAGCGGGAAGGGAACCTGTTCCTTAAAATCTAAGTCGTTTGAGCAAATTGTTTCCTCAGTTTGAGCAAAATTAGAAAAAAAAAGGAGTAATTTCATTTTCAAAGGTTAAGAATCCTGCATACCCTCGTAACCCTTTCACTACTGGCTTGTTGTAATACACAGCAGTTCGTCTAAACATTTGCCCAAGTTAAGTAAGTATTTGTACTATAACTTTTGATACATCATGTGTTTGTTTGTTTGAATTTCGCGCAAAGCTACGCAAGTGTTATCTGTACTAGCCGTCCCTAATTTAGTAGTATAAGATTAGAGGGAAGGCAGCTAGCCATCACCACCCACCACAAACTCTTGGGCTATTCTTTTACCAACGAATAGTGGGATTGACCGTCACATTATAACGCCTCCACAGCTGAAAGGGCGAGCATGTTTGGTGCGACGGGGATTCAAACCTGCAATCCTTAGATTACGAGTCGAACTCCTTAACCTATCTGGCCATGGCGAGCCCTACATCATATGTATCTTCAAAAATGTCGGCATGCTTTCGTAAAAAGTATACGTTTTTTTTTTTACACAAAAAAATAAGATTTTGTAATGAAACATTTTTATTAAAGATTTGTTTGTGAAAATAGTTTGTTTCATTACTAGTCCGGGCGTAAAGTGATTTCATGTTATGATTAAGAAAATTATTCTTCGTCCCAAAAATAAGTACAGTCGATATAATTGGCACATAATTTCAATTCATCTTGACAGAGATTTTGC
Organism: Tachypleus tridentatus; assembly: GCF_004210375.1. Taxonomy (NCBI): domain Eukaryota; kingdom Metazoa; phylum Arthropoda; class Merostomata; order Xiphosura; family Limulidae; genus Tachypleus; species Tachypleus tridentatus. The sequence goes on along the minus strand of NC_134832.1, from coordinate 92,801,908 downwards.
TTTTTTTATCTTGCAATCCCCGAAGAGACTTATGAGACAGAGATGGGCATTCAGAAATGTCAGTTTCTCTTCAGCCCTGCTCGCGGAATTAAGGTTAAGTGTTACTAAAATAGAGTGATGATAATACTAAGAGGGGATGATAAATACAGTATTACTTGGGGTTGGTCTAAGTTTCCACTAGCATAAAAACTGATGGGGAGAGCTGTGAACCAGAACTGAAAGTATAAAAGGATAGAAGGTTTGGATGACCGACAGTGGTAACTGTTTCAAGAAAGGCGAAAGAGACCAAGGCTGTTGCGAAGTAGCGAGTTTTTTGATTATGCAGTTGTGGTTCAGGAGATAACAAACTGTGATTTATTAACCTGTGGGACAAATAAAGTTTTATTAGTGATAGGTGAGACATGCGCGACGGCGTGGGTCTCTTTGAGAGATGTGGTTGTAAGTCAGGCTTGCTGGATTTGTAGAAATGTAGCGACGATCGATGATGGTGGACGATGGACTTCAAAGTGAAATAAACAGGCATTAGCTACAATGCGGTTAGTCACTGGTTGGAGGTGGTTACTACTTTCACGAACTGGGTGAGGAGGCCTGTAGTTATGGATCGGACCCGGTTAACAGCATGGAGATTAGATTCGTTGGATGCTTCGATAGAATGCTGAATATCTGCATATTCTGAACATCAGATCGGTCAGAGTAGAGGGCTGGAGGAAAACTTTGCCTGAACGAAGGATCCTGGTTTTTCTTAGGTTGATAGACACATTTGGGTGGCATTGGTCTATAATGGATGTAATTTAGAGTGGGGTGAAATTCAGCGGTAATCCATCAAGAATTACTAGAGAAATTGGCGAGATAATCGAAGAAGAACTTGTTCACTAGGGAGACATCTTGGCAGCAATCACTTCCCACAACTGGATAGTTCAGCTGAAGAAATGTGTACATAATGGAATCATTAAAACCTTAAAAAACAATTTCTTGAAGATTCAAAACGAATATCACAGTTGAGTGTGTAAGCTTAATTATTTAAACTGAAAATAAAACTTCAATAACTGTTTTCTGACTGTTTAATCTAAGTCTCATTTGAAGAATAGAATCATCTACTTTATCCATAGTCTTGTTTCAGTTTCGGTTTTACCTATTAGTTTGAACATACTGGAAGTTGGAATCACATCAAACATCAAACAATGCTTGGCCTGTTTTTGAACAGCAAACAGCTACTCAACATTTACTTTTAGTTTAAGTACTCGAACTTTATTGAAGCAAATGCTGCTAACAAAAAAAAAAAAAATGAACCAAAACATCAGGGCTTCTAAATAGGATTTAAGAATCCAACTTCATTGTAACCTTAAATTTCAGCAAGAACATTTTCATTTAGCCAAAATGTTGATGTAACTTACAGAGCAAGGAAAGTTGGATGTGATTATTGCAGTCATGTCACAGAAATGATCCTTTATGTAATAATGAATGGGCTAATTGAGACAACAGCTTTTTATGTTAAACAAAATGCTATTGATGCAGAATACAAAAATAAACATTTTCAGAGACAACTTAAACTGATTCGGAAAATTCATGACATTGGACATACATACAGTTTTACTAATGGAAGAATATTACAGATATTAATTTGCAAATGCATTTGATTACATGATATTTGAGATGAATGACGAGATGTCTAGTATTCAGTACGTGTTCCCAACATTTCTAAATACACTGACTCCAAATAATTAATCATTGAGAGGATATTACATCACAGTTATTTAATCATTCTTCTAATAAATCCCAATCCCCTCGACATCAGTTGAAAGTAAAGTAAATATGTCAACAGGCTCATCAGCTGAAACAATAGCATTCAAGAAGGCAGCTTATTTCACACATAAGAATAATAGACGTAAGGTTTTTTCAGAGGCTGCTAAAGCTCATAGGATTTTATTAATAGTTGCATCAAGTGTATCCAAAACCACGCGTAACTTTAGTAAACTGAAACCGGTAAAAATCACACTCTTAAAAACAACATGACCAGTGAAAAACGAGATGAACTCATGGTTTTAATCAGTGAATGTAATTTAACTGACGAAAATCCATAAGAAATATAATCAGTGTTCTCCCTTCTGAACATGAGGAGAATTAAAACTAATTGTTCACAGAACACAGCTAAGTATAATAAATATTACGACCTATTTACACTGTGGATACGTATGTAACTCATGATAGTTCTTAATAAAAAGGAATCTAGTTGATGAAATAGTTTTGCCTTAAACAATCCTAAGTTTATGTAGTTCTAGAAAAATATGACATTTAATTTGGTTTTTCCACTATCTATAATACACATTCATTATTTAATGTATTTATATACACTCAGACTTTGAATAGTTTACATGCAAAGTGATTTTCATTTTATTATCTTATAGTTTTCATAATTCATTTGCATAATCTGTAACCTCCTAAATGAATATCATGTGTTTTTGAAGTAAATGTTCATATTTTATTTCCCATTTTCTCTGTTTAATCATTAAGTCTGGTTATCATTATCAACGTACAGTGAAATGAAATGATTAAATTTAAAATATTAAAATATGTAGATACCTTTTAAATGTTACTATAATATTTTTAATTTATTTTTCTCATTAACGTAATTTCACGTCCTTATATTTTCACTTATAGTTTAATTTTCCTTTCTAGTTCTTTATGTTTTATTCTTGATGCAGGTATGCTAACTTTGTCTTGCTAACGTGAAAGTATGATGTTCGATAGTAATTATCGAACAAATGTCATCCACAAATTCTTTCACCAACGTTTGCACACGCGAACGACGCCATTTTGCTTGAACATTTTTACAAAGCAAACTACATTAAGTCGAGTGTATGCAATAAAGAAATTTTCAAATATGCATTTATAAACACAAATAATACATAGCTAATTAACATATAAACGCAAACTAACTGTTTTTCAAACTAATACATATAAAAGGAGAAATACTGACCAAGCACTAGATAGACGTCAAGAGAACAATGGAATAAGCTTCTTTTCTATCTCATGCTACACGTCCATACACTGGTAGAGGTTTTTTGCAGGATATAATTGAATATTGCAAAATCTCTCCTTTTATATTGTCATTCAACTTTAAACTGTCACCTAGTAACACAGCCTTGACTTTGCAAGTGGGCGTGGCAGATCTCAAGCTGAGAAATATTACAGTATAAAACCCCCATCGAGAAATTATTGGGAATTTTTCAGACGTTAATTAAACATAGCTGGTACTTTAATTTAACCTTCTATGCCGACAGACTTTATTACAATCTCGCAGCATCATGTATAACATCTGTTAAAGTTTACACTTTTAATGTCACGTGGCAGCAAAAACTTTCGGTTTTAATTGCTCTTTTAAAGGTTTCTTTTTAAAATAAAGGAATAAAACTTATATAATATAAAAGTCACAACCTACTTTATAATAGTAATTTCATTAAAATACTGTGGTTTAATTACATTTTTAACGTAACTCAGTAACATGCACAAAAGGGGTTTAAGCATGACGTCAGTAACACCCGTGGTGATGGGATTAATGCCATAATTTTAAGCATAACATATTCATAACAACTACTTTATGTTTCCAACTTAAGATCTGATAATATGTTTTCAGTCAACTTTAGAGGTAGTTTATTTAGAGTTACTAACTTCATTAATAACACCTCTTTCGTAGTTGAGGCTGTGGTATATAACCATACCTTGTGGTTTCTACCTCCTTGTATTAATACAGATTTCTTTTAACACTTGGTATTTTTGCAGTTCCAACATAACATGTTGGTCAAGAAAGTTACTTGCTTTTGCTCTACATGTAGTTATCTATTGCTTTGTATCATTCACCTAAATGACAAGGCCCCCAGTGGCTCAGTGGTATGTCTGCGGACTTATAACGCTAAAAACCGGGTTTCGATGTGCTTAATTCAAAACAACAACTTAAATGACAATAACATCACCTGTTATTTGTGAAGTTATAGTAACATGAGATTTACTCAGTTTCGATCATGTTATTAACAGAATTAGTCTTGCTTTCGATCTCCCCTGAACAACTTCTAACCTAACTCCATTAAATGCGACCATCCATTGTAGAAAGTTTGTTTTTGAATTTCGCACAAAGCTACCCGAGGGCTATCTGCGCTAGCCGACCTAATTTAGTAGCTAGTCATCACCACCCATTGCTAACTCTTGGGCTACTTTTTTTATCAATGAATAGTAGGATTTACCATTACATTTTAATGCCTCCACGGCTAAAAGGGCGAGCATGTTTGGTGTGACGGGGATTCGAACCCGCGATTCTCAGATTACGAGTCGAGTGCCTTAACCACCTGGCCATGCCGGGCTTTGTAGAAAGTAAGATATTTATTTACTATATTTGTTTGAATAAGGATCTTTTAGTTTAATTTTACGTTTGTGTTTAGACTTTTTATTTCTCACGAGTTAAGTTCATGAGATATTACAAAATTAGTTCACATTACATATCTTGACGAAACTCCCATTATTCATCGGAACTATCTTAGGGGAAACAGGTGCCAATTTGAGTTTGTAATACTCATTGTTAGTAAATATTAGAATATTTAAGTTATTTCTATATATTCTATGTCTATTATTTTAGTCTAAATTAAATGGGTGATAAATTAGTATAATTTTCCAATGACATTATATTTTGGGGTATTTTAACTCTATTAAGAAAACTGAGATATGATGAATAACTTGGATCCATTGGTATTACTTCGTAAGTGGCACTGCATCCTATTAAGTGTTAGATAATACATTTGAATTAGAATAATTTAGGTCACACAGACTTACGATTTTAAAGTAGATGGAAACCCACGCAATAACATCGCTGAAAAAAAATGATCATGTAAAAATGGTTATACTCACTTTAGCCATTGAGAAAGTGCTTTGTTACTAAGTGAAAAATTAATATATGATAATTTTAAGATGTAGTAACAGACGCATTATTTTCCACAATCTAAAGAGGTAATAATGTCTTCAACAAATCTTTTGTTTGTTTGTTTTGGAATTTCGCACAAAGCTACTCGAGGGCTATCTGTGCTAGCCGTCCCTAATTTAGCAGTGTAAGACTAGAGGGAAGGCAGCTAGTCATCACCACCCACCGCCAACTCTTGGGCTATCTTTTACCAACGAATAGTGGGATTGACCGTCACATTATAACGCCCCCACGGCTGGGAGGGCGAGCATGTTTGGCGCGACGCGGGCGCGAACCCGCGACCCTCAGATTACGAAGCGCACGCCTTAACGCGCTAGGCCATGCCAGGCCATCTTCAACAAATCACTGATTAAGTCCAGTTAGTATCGTAAATAACTTTGTTCTTCTTATATAAAAAGGATATAGACCTATTCAAAGAGATGATTCCTAAAATGAAAGAAGATAAGTCTTGTGAAGATAAGTTAAAATCTGTTGACTTATTCTCACTTGAAAAAAAAGAAGGCTAAAGAGTGACTTTATTGAAGTTTGCAGATTTACTTAGGAGACTGATATAATCAAGACCTTTATTTATCTATGCTGTATTCTGAAGACAATAGGTCGAAAAAATACAACTTGTGATTAAGAAAAAAACCAGGGTAAATTCCAGTTAATGAAAAAGTTTTCCGGTCGCTGAGGAAAAAACATCTATTGAAATATTAAAGCAGTTTCATACAATGCCTACGATTATTTAGTTTGTTTTTTAACAACCAGGTGTATAAAATATTACAGATTTAAATAACGTTATTTTAATTGCCTTATTTATCATTTTAGAGCAAACTTAATATGTTTTGTATAATTCGACATGTAACAAAATTTTAACACGTATTGCACATTTCCCAGATACAAATTTATTTTTAGTCCCACATGGACATTAAAGTCACAAATAAAAGATAACTGGCTAAACGATTTTGTAATTATTATCTCATAACGTAACATAGCTAAACCTGTGGCCTTCCTGAAAAATTGAAATTATACCATATTATGTAACATTCTGGAAGATTAAGATTTTCCATTGACTCGTTTTGGGAAAAAAGATTGCTCATACGACAGTAACATGTAAATGCAAACGTATGAAGTGTAGAGTACGAGAAAAATGCTTCAACTGTGACTGCAGTCATGATAACACAAGCATAGAAGAGAAAATGGAATGCAGAATGATTCGTCATCCGGGCATGTACAAGAGGCAAGAATATTAGCAACAGAACGTAATTATGTTGAGTTTTCAAATTCGATGACTGAGGGATCCAAGACTTGCTCATTATAGTTATAGATGTACGAGATTAAAAAACTGACTGAGCTACGGACAACATCTTCTATGATTTGATTTGATTATTCACATTTTTCAAGCAGCAAAGGAACATTTGGCGAAGAATCATTAGTAAAAGATATTTGATATTACATGTAGATAGTCTCATTTGTATCAATAATGTTTACTAAATTTTGCAAACATTTTTCCCAGCAGTGGCGTATTTATGTAGGGGCTAGGGAAATGGGGTTAACTCTAGGCCATTGATAAATTTATTCTATGTAAAATTACATGGGATGTTGCATCCACAAAAATTATAAGCTTCTGCGCCCATACAACCTTAAATTTGCCTCTGCATGGCTGATCGATTACCAAAAATGCACTGGTAAGAATGATTTTATGTCCAGTTTAAACCTTTTTCGTGGCATTTCCAAAACGTAAAATACTCTGAGTGGAGGTTTAATACAAAAAAATGTGTTGATAAATTTGGTAGAAGTTTGTTTTTAAATTTCGCACAAAGCTACACGAGCGCTATCTGCGCTAGCTGTTCCTAATTTAGCAGTGTAAGACTAGAGGGAAGGCAACTAGTTATCACCACCCATCGCCAACTCTTGGGTTACACTTTCACCAACGAATAGTGAGATTGAACGTCGCATTATAATGCTTAACGGCTGAAAGGGCGAGCATGTTTGGTGCTTCGTAAAAGTAAAAAATGCAATTGTAAAATACGATACTTACGTTACGTCTTTTGCAGTCATTATTAAATATACTTTATAAATAATCAATTATATGTTTGGAGATAATGGCCCGGCATGGCCCGGTGGTTAAGGCACTCGATTCGAAATTCAAAGGTCGCGGGTTCGCATCCCCGTCGCGCCAAACATGCTCGCTCTTTCAGCCGTAAAGGCGTTATAATGTGACGGTCAATCCCACTATTCGTTGGTAAAAGAGTAGCCCAAGAGTTGGCGGTGGGTGGTGATGACTAGCTGCCTTCCCTCTAGTCTTACACTGCTAAATTAGGGACGGCTAGCACAGATAGCTCTCGAGTAGCTTTGTGCGAAATTCAAAACAAACAAACAATCAAATATACAACTACTTTTAAGAGGTGAACGTAACACTGAAATCGGAAATGCAACAATCATTCTACCAAAAATCACACGAAAAAGGATTTCAAAATTGATGTACATTAAGATACATTTAAGTCATATGTGGAAAACTGTAGTGAAACAATTTGTAATACAAGGTTTTTCAAATTGGTAAATGCTTTGACTTTCAATGTTATGAAAGCTTTGACTGCTGTGGAGTATGCAACCAGAATTGTGGTGTAAGATTTATTCGGTTTTTATCATTGATACAATAGATCCAGATATTCGGGATGAGTACAAAAACAAAATGATGGTTATGAATCACTTCTTGTGAACGTCATTTGGATAAATTTAGCAGCATGGTGATGTGGTGATAGCATATGATTCCCATTGTATAAATAATAATTTAAATAAAATTAGTGTTCACCAAAACAAAATTTGTCGTAGTTGTCAAATTTCTGCTGCTTTCCTGAATGATGTGAAGGAACACGTTCTCATGTGTTATCATCTTATGTTTGATGATAGTCGTAACTAAATGAAATTGCACATTGGCATCAGATTCGTTCACTAAATTAACAATGGAAATTTCAAATATAAAGCAAACAATGCTGCATGAGAAACAGTATGATATGACATCACTGTTTAATGGATTACAAGGTCAAGTTTGACCCAAGGTAAGAACGCGTGCTCAACAACCACTTTAATCGCCATCTACACCCAGTTTCTTACAACTACACTTACATGAACGACATCCCAATATATCACAAAGATTTTTAGCCAGACTTTCCAATCTCTATCATAAATGTCTCACTAATGTAGCCACATGTATATTTATAACCTTTTGTTTGTATTAATCCTGTTTTTATTCTTCCTTACAGCTACATTCATTCAGCGCTCTGGCTGTGAAAGTGGGTTTTCTTGGTGTACTCCCCTCCCCCACAGCACAATTCTTTTCTTGAACCCTGGATCTTGTGATTTCAGCCCCAAATAGGTGACGTTTCACGTAATGTTAAAATCTAAATTAAAAGTTAAATCCACCCCAAGTTCCAGTAAAAGCAACCCTTTATTATAAACTACTACAGATTAATGTCAAAAAAGTAATTTCTCACTATATCACAGCCTTGGTCTCCACAACCACTCAAGGAACACCATATTCAAACTACCTAAGTCACGATCCCACGCGCTTCACATGGTGCCGTTCACCTCAAGTTCTAGCTGCAGTTCAACCCTCCAGCATGGCATTTTCTCCAATGCTGCACAATAGTTAATCTGCTCGTCGTAAAAGTAAAGTAAAAATCAATAATCATCCAAAACGTTTCATAGCTGCCGTGTAGCTTTAATATGCTTTTTAATGAGTGTGTGTGTGTGTGGTTTCTTATAGCAAAGCCACATCGGGCTATCTGCTGAGTCCACTGAGATTTTTTTAATAAAGTGGTACTGAAGAGAAATAACCGTTTCTGCGCATCCAAGTTACCCCTCAAGCTCTGTTGGGGTTTGTTAAATATGAAATGTAGGATATTGCCAAGGCCATTCCATTCCATACATAATCCTTTATTCTCCTGAAGAATAACAATAAACTATTCGAATGTACTCAAGTTTTGGGTCTCGTATGAAAACATTTATAAACTATTATACTAACGTTACTGTTAGGCCTATTACGACTAGTTTTGTTTGTTTGTTTGTTTGTTTTGGAATTTCGCACAAAGCTACTCGAGGGCTATCTGTGCTAGCCGTCCCTAATTTAGCAGTGTAAGACTAGAGGGAAGGCAGCTAGTCATCACCACCCACCCCCAACTCTTGGGCTACTCTTTTACCAACGAATAGTGGGATTGACCGTCACATTATACGCCCCCACGGTTGGGAGGGCGAGCATGTTTAGCTCGACGCGGGCGCGAACCCGCGACCCTCGGATTACGAGTCGCACGCCTTACGCGCTTGGCCATGCCAGGCCATTACGACTAGTTTGTTTGTTTGTTTTTGGAATTTCGCACAAAGCTACTCGAGGGCTATCTGTGTTAGCCGTCCCTAATTTAGCAGTGTAAGACTAGAGGGAAGGCAGCTAGTCATCACCACCCACCGCCAACTCTTGGGCTACTCTTTTACCAACGAATAGTGGGATTGACCGTCACATTATACACCTCCACGGCTGGGAGGGCGAGCATGTTTTAGCGCGACGCGGGCGCGAACCCGCGACCCTCGGATTACGAGTCGCACGCCTTACGCGCTTGGCCATGCCAGGCCTCTTACGACTAGTTCAAGTAATAATACTACCACTGATTTGACAGTAACAGGTAAGGTACAGTTTAAGTTCAAACACGAAACTGTATTACCTTTCAAGTTTAAAAAGTAGCAAGTTTCCTTTTGGTGTTATTTTATTGTATTTATGTCTGACTTACTGTAAAACTTCGCGGAAGATAAAGTTGGAAGTGGAGGGTTGACTGCAGTAACATAAAGTGGTGGTGTGGTACATCCTCATGGCGCTTCCGTTGTATGCTGACAGTTTGCAGATGGTGGCTGTATTAAATTAGCACTAGTTTCCAAGCTATGAGGAAGTAAAACTAATACTCGAGCCAAAATCTTAAATAAAAGGAGGTAGTTGCATAATACAAGAAGTGGTTCCTTAGCCAAAAAAAACATTTTTTCCGCCGCGAATTTTCTTTAGTTCTGTCAATACAAGTGTCCGAGAAAAGCTAAACAAAGTTTACTTTCCACTGTAAGATAATTAAATGCACTACCTGCCTGAAGTAAAGAAGGTGTATTTGTGGTCTTAAAAACTAATGTGTAGATAATGCGCATGAAAAATGTGTATAGTGTGGTCTCGATTTCTTCGACGAGTTACATATTCACCTTATCTCATATTGCATTAGTATAGGAACTGACTCAATCTGTAACATGTAACTTGTAGATTTAGTGACGCCATTTAAAAATAGATTGAGGGAGAAGAAAAAAATGGAGGATTTCCTTTCAATGAAAATATCTTTTTGAAGACAAGGCTCCTGTAATTGTTATTACCATAGCCACCTGGGAAGATGCTATGCCAATTATTTTTTGATAAAGATTTATAGATGTAAAAATATTTGATGTTGCCGAGTTTCACATTTTCCTTTTGTGGCAATGTATATGAAATCAATACTTGTAAAAACAGTACTATGGTATGTCCTGACACTGCTTGCTTTGTTTCTGTTGAGGGTCAATGACTGATACTTGTCACGTTTGTTGCAGAGTAACATGAGCAGGAGCAATAGCAGATGCACTTAGCACTGGGTCAGCATCACTGGCATGTCATATGAGGAGATGTAGCCCAGGCAATGAATGTATTTCTACTTTAGATCAATCATTTTAACTTTAAAATATTTGAATTACTTTAAGATTATATAGTCAGTATTTCTTAATCCAAAATATTATATTATTATAGAGGAATGTGTTTTTCGTGGAAAAATAATGACAATTTGGTTATTGTGTTACACAGTTACCTTTAAAAAAATTTTACACATATTATACCATCACTGTTAAAATAAAACATTACAGCTTGTAGAAGTTAGACAGATTTGTTAATAATTGTATATGTTGATAATAAAACAGTTTAATTACATTTTCAATATAAGTTTTTAAAAAATCGAGAAATACGTATCTTGTCCTACTCGTAATGAAAGGGTTAAAGTTTTAATGAACAAAGTCTCTTTGATTGTTAAAACAGATGTCTTACCTTTTCTGCCTTTATCACAAAATATTTCTCATTCTGATGATGGATTTAAGGATAAATAGATATTTTACTTGTGGATAAACGACGTTCTAACAACAAAGACTTGGTAAAAAATAAATCATTATCAGGAAATTTCGAATATGTTAGCATATATCTAATAAATTATATTTCAAATAGCACAGGAAAGTATTATATCAGAGGTTAAGATTTGCTCTTACCACTTAACAAAAAAGGTTCCACGATTATCCAATTGGAAATAAACCGAAGAATTTCAAAGATTATATGATTAATTCGTCACCACACATGAACTTTGATATTACATGTACACACATATCTAGCATTAGTTTAAATATTTTACTATGTATAATTTTAACCCCAAACCATAGGATATTAGCTTGTTAGAAACACGAGTATTAAAAAAGTTAAGTAAGTATAAATATATTTTAATCACTAAACCTGATGAAGATAGTACAGCTGTAATCTTAAATAAAGAAGACCATAACTATAAGGAGTGCAGATAACCCTCGTGTAGCTATGCGCGAAATTCGAAACAAAACAAAACTATAAAGTTCTCCAAATTATTAAAGGTATTACTACATTTCCTGTTCTAGAAAAAATTTTCAATAAATATAGTGTCCTGAAGCCAAGTAGATATTTATTGAAGTTATGAACTATATACTATTGTAAATAAGCAGTTATACAAAGAAATAAGATCAACTGCTCATAAGGTGGTATTTTTTCATGAATTACAAAAAACACGCAAACTAAATTGTCCAATTGGATCTGTTTGTTCTTCTTATAGCAAAGCCACATCGGGCTATCTGCTGAGTCTACCGAGAGAAATCGAACCCCTGATTTTAGCGTTGTAAATTAGTAGACTTACTGCTGTACCAACGGGTGACCCAACTGGATCTACACCATCGAATCTTGGATGTTGTACTTTAAACTTACCAAATATTTGAGTAATGTTTTAAAGGAATTTATATGTACTGAGTACATGAACGCAGAAAGACAGTAAAGTTTGGTTGAAAATAACAACAATGTAAGATTAGTACTTTTGACATTTGTTATATTGATTTCGAAAAGTTATATCTTGGAAATTACTTTTTAAAACGTTTTATTTTAATGGCATAAAAATATAAGTAACCATTATATCAATGACAAAAACTTTTCTATTTGATAAATAACATAAAAAATTTGCTGTCTGTAACTGAAGAACTTATTACGTGTAAAAGTGTTTTTTTTTCTGATATTCCGTACTGACGTCAATCATTTTCTTAAATTTATAAAAACAAGCTAAGTATAGAGCATCCAAAGATTAATATGAATAAAACAGCCACACAATACAACCACGTGCTCATTCTCTTGACCTTCTGTAAAAAGATTCTTTCCCGATATTAAGAAAATCTTTAAGAGCTAAAACAGAGTAGGTAATAAAGAGTTTTAAACGCAATAGTCCTTTCCGATTTCAGTCTTACTGTCTGGATATTAGACACATTTGATGTTTAATGGCGTAAAAACAGTATATAGACAGACTATCTGAGATTTTATGAAGAAAAATGCAGTACAGTAGAATTACAATATATTTTAATATTATTTCTTTACAAAAGAACATTCTCTAAAGCTGTTATTTGTAGAAAGTACGTCCTGGTAAACTTTTAGCACAAAATAAACAAGTTTATTTATAGTAAACTGTTAAGACTTGCTTGTATATTTTTATATATACAAGGTTAGTTAGAATTATTAATTTATAAACGTTTTATTACGGTGTTGGTGTAGATAAAAAAGTATAGCAACAAGATGAATCAAAATGTTGTTTTGAATTTCGCGCAAAGCTACACGAGGGCTATCTGCGCTAGCCGTCCCTAATTTAGCAGTGTAAGACTACAGGGAAAGCAGCTAGTCATCAACATCTATCGCCAACTCTTGGACTACTCTTTTACTAAAGAATAGGGAAATTGACTGTCACATTGTAATGCCCCCACGGCTGAAAGGGTGAGCATGTTTGTTGCGACGGGGTTCGAACCCGTGACCCTCGGATTACGAGTCGAACGCCTCAACCCATTTGGCCATGCCGGGCGTATGAAAGTATTATATTTTCAAGCCTACATCTTGAGACTATAAGAAAGTAAACACATAAGGCTGGATATAGTGTCTATATTATTTTCGTAAGCTACAAATCCCTATTTTGACTCCATGTCTACAGTGCTCACAAATTTTAGTGAAAAAGTTAAAAAGTGTAATAAAAAGCTTAATTTCAGTGTATATTTCTATTGTACCGAGTTGATTGCGTAATAGTTTACACAGTGCCGAAAACATTTTGAAAAATTACATAAACGCAAAGGCCCGGCATGGCTAGGTTGGTTAAGGCGTGCGACTCGTAATCTGAGGGTCGCAGGTTCGCATCGCCACAAACATGCTCACCTTTTCAGCCGTGGGGGCATCATAAACTGATGGTCAATCCCACTATTCGTTGATAAAACAGTAGCCCCAGAGTTGGTGGCGGGTGGTGATGACTAGCTGCCTTCCCTCCAGTCTTACACTGCTAAATTAGGGACGGCTAGCGCAGATAGCCCTCGAGTAGCTTTGCGCGAAATTCAAAAACAAAAACAAACAAACATTAACTCAACAACTACACGTGAATGACACATTCTGACTACATTTTTTTTAAATCTGCACCATCATATTACCCCGAAATACTTGGATTTTTGAGCAGCAGATTTTTTTGCTGTCCATTATTATACATGCAAGGTAAACAATAGCTTTACACATGGCATAAGTCTCCAATTATCAACGTGTACAACCGCTATTTTAACAGCAACTATTTAAAAATAACGTTAAAAGTATGAAATAGTGCTTGATGCAGTTGTAAAAAAATACTAACTATGCACTAACGGTATTAACTAACTATAAGAAACAGTAGAAAGAATCGCCACCATCGACAACTGTGTTATAAAATGTACTATGGTAATTGTCCACTGTTAAAACTTATTGAAATATGGTCGCAGAAATCCATGTGAAGACAGCAAGTTTGAGTAACGATGAACAATAGCGACAGCAAAACAGGGAACCTTTCATGTGGTAGAAAATGCACGAGTTGTAGTTTCGAACTAATGTGCACGTTAGAGGAACACCAGGTTTTTTATATCAGTTAGTGAAAGACTTTAGAATATCACAACACGACAAAATTAAGGAAATTAAGTTTAAAACTTTTCTCTTTTTTTTTTTTTGCAAAATTCCTGTGCGATCTCACACTACAGTAGATATCACTTGCAATAATGTTGTAGTGGAGTCATAACAGGGATTTCCAGTTTGAGTAAACTGCCAACTGTAGATCTCCAGCCTTGTTTTCTTATTTTTTCATGATAGTCTTTGTAGATTTTAAATTCGCAGTTTTCATTTACCTTCTATGTCACTTTTAACACAACAATAGATAAATGTACACTTAGAGTAAGACATAACACCCATTAATGGTGTATAAAATGTTATTATTAGGAAAGCAGCCTATGCAAATATAACAAATACATCTAAAACATCACTTTAGGCCCGGCTTGGCAAGGTTGTTAAGGCACTCGACTCGTAATCTGAGTGTCGCGGGTTCAAATCTCCATCACACCAAATTTGATCGCCCTTTCAGCCGTGGGGGCGTTATAATTTGTCGGTCAATCCCACTATTCATTGGTAAAAGTGTAGCTCAAGAGTTGACGGCGGGTGGTGATTACTAGCTCTCTTCCCTCTAGTCTTACACTTGTAAATTAGGAACGACGAGCATAGATAGCCTTCGTGTAGCTTTGCGTGAAATTCAAAAAGAAACAAAGGAACATCGCTTTAAATAAAGCGTGGGATATGTGGTAGCTATCGCAAGCATTAATAATTACAGTGGTCGTGTATTGTGTGTTATATAAAGCAAGCTGTGATGAATACAGTAAACATACACAGTGTTTATGAAGGGAAGTATGCGGATATATTAAGGGATATGATGTGTAGAACAGTTAAAATAAAGTCAGAGTGTAGGATTGAATTAATGTCACTTGTCACGACACCAATATTAAATGAAAGAAGCCTACTAGTGGTGTTTAAGACGCTAAAGTTTTATTGGTAATAAAGATTAAATTAGTCTGAGGTGTAAAGTAAATAAAAATTAGTTACTAGTCAGGTGAGTCATGGTAAAGACGTATAACATCAGGAATGAATAGAGCCATAGTATTCATATTAGTTATTGTCCTATTTTAAAATATTTAACAAGCTATACGAGAAAGTTAAAATCGTAATCTGTTATAACTAAAATGCCATAGTTTTTAGAAGTTAAGCAAATTTTCTATAGGGAGAGAGGCAGGTATCCAATGTCCAGTCAATAATTGCAGGTGTTCTCTTTCAAAACGAAACTATTGTCCTAAGAAGCTTCGTACTGACAGCCAACCAGTAACTTTATATCTGTAGTTGTCAGTCAAAATAACATATTTGAGTTATCTTGATACGGTTGTACATCTGACTAGAAATCCTTACATAGATCATCAAGAAGTATAATTAATTATGTAATTCTTGAAAAATATTATAAAGATTAGCACATTACAATTTAGGTGTTTGCAGCATTAGAATAGATGTTGAATTTAATAAACGTATCTCATTAGAAGTAGTTGCAGTAGACAGACAAGGTAGTGTTTTACATCGAACCTACTTTTCTAATTTACCAATTTTCATTTTCGTCTACATCTGTATATCTTTATATACGTTTTTGAAATGGTTTTTCCACTCAGTGTACTGTACTGTATTCCGTACTATAATCATTTTCTTTTGATTACACGTTTATTGATTTAGCAATTAAATCCAGAATCATTCTAATATAACTACCTTCTGCTACAAAATAAAAAAAAACCCAGTTTTCCTTGACATTTGATAGATATTTCCATGCTATAGACGTGAACCATTCCTTGAAGGTTTTGAGATAAGCTTACCTCGTTTTCTGAACTTCTTGACATTGGCCATTATTTTCAGTTTTCTCATTTGTGGCCGATCTTTTTATCCTCTCACTCTTCTTCAATTTCTGGTAGTTATAAAATACATGCTTATTTCATAGACCTGTATCAAGTTTAGATAAAGTTCTTAGAATGTGGTGTTTTTTAAAAGTTAAGCACTATTTTGTCGCGTGTCAAAGCTGTGTTAGCATTTTTCTGAGTTTCACCTTTTCCAGCAATAACCCGCTCTTCAAACAATATATATTTTTGTCAAACACCGGCGAAGTTTCAAGCGTTTATTTTAAAACACTCATAATTCGTCTATTACGAGTATTATATCGCTTTCCTCAACTCTACATCTTGCATATAACTAAACACGTTATAACACTAGTACTCTATGAAAGTAAGAATCACTCTTCTTTATGACACTAGTTTTCTGTGAAAGTAACAATCACTCTTACAGTTCGGTCAAGAGTAGCTGTGCCCTTGCCTTGTAGTTGGCAGACTGTTTTTGAAAGTGATGGAAAATATATAATTGATTAAAGTTGTTATTTAAGCTCTTTTCTCTCCTTTTAAATATTAGTGTTACAAACGTCTTTACTTATGGGATGACTTGATATTTCGATATCTGCAATAATTGTTTGTTTTTTGAATTTTGCGTTAAGCTACTCGAGGGCTATCTGCGCTAGCCGTCCCTAATTCAGCAGTGTAAGACTAGAGGGAAGGCAGCTAGTCATCACCATCCACTACCAACTCTTGGGCTACTCTTTTACCAACAAATAGTGGGATTGACTGTAACATTATAACGCCCCCACGGCTGGGAAGACGAACATGTTTGGTGTGACCGGGATTCAAACCCACGACTCTCAGATTACAAGTCGAACGCCTTAACACGCTTGGCCATGTCGAACCCATCTTCAAGAAACACAATAAATATAAAACAATTCGTTTCAGTTTTCGTAATATACTGATACCAAAATGAACATTATTTTCACTGAGTACTTTTAGTTTTGGTACCTGCAGAGTGAAGAAAGAGTAGAAAGTTTTAGTTTCTGTATTCGTTAAATGAAAAAAGGGACATTGGTTTTACTTGTATACTTACAGGATAAAGAAGAAGCAGTAGTTTCAATTTTGGCTGATATGTTAAACTACAATAAGAAGACAAAATGACATTGGTTTAACTCTATACATGCAGGACAAAGATGAAAAAGTAGTTTCATTTTTAGTTTTAGCTGTATTTGATAGATAAGTTAAACTACGATGATAGGATAATTTGAGTATTTCACATTGTTTGTGTTCTTAATTGTTATGCAAGATATCATCTATATCCTAAAAGAGGGTTTACTATAATATGCATGTATACAAGTTGATTGTAGTTTCTAAATACTGCCATGTACAGCATTCATATTCTACATCATGTCATATAATTAACCTTCTTAATTAAAGTAATGAATGTTGGTAATTAAAAAGTAATCATTTTAATTTTTTATTTATTGTACATGGAAGTGTGAATAACTGGATACTTTTTAAATGCACGTTACGTGTGTATTATGTTTTTAAAAACTCGTAATTATTCCATACAAAATTTGGTGAAATATTACTATGGACAGAAAACATGGTCACGTGATCTCGGTTGCACCTACGTCATTTCGAGTGTTCTCATCTCTCCAGACTCCCTCATAGCTCGGTTTTCCTTCACATAGTTCAGTGTTCTAGCATCTTTACGCTGCTTATTCTACCCACATCTGAAAAACACTAAAATCTCCCCAAATAAATAAATTGATTAACTCTGTAGCTTTCGATCCGTTAGACAGAATCTGAGGCAGGCAGGAAACAAGTGAACACAGATGTAGCCTTTGGTGACAGAGATCGGCCTTCTCTCCCATTAAGAATAAAGTTGCCAGGCCTTGTTCTTCTTATCGACCGTGATGAGTCTGTTCTGTCTACTAGAAATAGTGTATTATGTGTAATGCCCTCAACTTGGCCAGAATACAGAAAGAATTTATTTGTTTCAGTACTTTTTATCTTTATTATGAAAACTGGAGTAGTTTTAACAGATAAGGTAAGATAGTTATTAAATATGCTGATTGAAATACTAAACAGAAATGTCTGTACTGACTTTTAACATTTTTATAATATAAAACTTTACATGATGTGACAAAAACAGCTCACTTTGTTATCCCTATTTGATTTTTTTCTTGCATAATCTATTCTGGTTGTAAAAGACGATTTTTTTTAAAACTTCCATTAAAAAATGAAAAATGTTTCCTAGTTGTCTTTTGCTACCACTTAGTAACGATATCAAAGTTTTTTTTCCAGTTAACCATAAATATTTCCCATTATTTCCTGCCATTCATTAACTATATTTATTGATATAAAATGTTTTAACAATGTTCATTGTTTTATTTTACTTCCGTAATTAAAAAAGAATAATAGGGAAACCAACAAGTTATCCAAGAACGTAATGTGTTTTTGAAGTTTTTTAACTTTTGGTGCCAAAAAATTAATTTATACCAAGTTATCTAACTTACTTTTCATTATTTCATTTAAAAGTTTTTTAATATTTTTATATTGTTGATACAATATATCTTCTTTATTTTTGACCTATATTCATTTACTCACCTCTAACAACGTAGAATATTTGACTTTTGAATAACATAACTTATCGTCACATTTAACTAATTTATTATTATTCAGCTGACTACCTTTTTGTTTATTTAGCTATTTACTTGAATTTCACACAAAGCTACACGAGGGCTATCTGCGTTAGCCGTCCCTAATTTTGCAGTGTAAGCTAGTCATCACCACCTACCGCCAACTCTTGGGCTACTCTTCTACCAATGAATAGAGGGATTGACCGTCACATTTGAAGCCCCCACGGCTGAAAGGGCGAGCATGTTTGAATGACGGGGATTCGAACCCATGACCTTCAGATTATGAGTCGAGTACTTTTACCACCTAGCCATGCTGAGCCAATTGTTTACTATTTATAATATTCAATTTATGTTTAATTAATATGATGGTTTAGTTCGACACGTTCTAGATGAGCTCATTGTGGTATATTGGATTAAATTTAAATATAACTAATAACATAGTTCACCAAAACATGAATTCCAGAGACGAAAAAAAAATGTGACGTAGACGCCTAATTCATTCTTTGGTTTGTTACTTCTACTGCAGTAACTAGTTTTACTGAATTCATACCTCATTAGTGTTACTTGGTAGGGTGAAGCAAAAACAAATTTGTAGTGGAATGTAAGTAATTTGTTTGCTTTGAAGGTATAGTCTGTTACTCTCAAGGGTCTCACACGTTTCACCTCACTCTCACTTAAATAATAATAGAGAAAGAAAGAAGATGACAAAGGTTAGGTGAAATTAACTACCAGTGTCATTGTCTCTCAGTGAAATTGGTGAATATTCTTCTACCAGTGGCGCTGAATGTTGTCAGGTTGTCAAGTATTTTCATGAATTATGCAACCTTGCTATTCATATTTCTAATTATGAACATACATAATGAATCAAGTATTGTCCAGTAAACATTCTGGATTGATAGGTCCTAGTCTTCTTGATTGGTAAAAATAATTTTGCTGTCGGATATTCATCAGACCTTGATGACATGGAACAGTAGAGTCATCTTCTAGTGTTTGGGTAGGCCTATCAAAATAACATGTAGAACAATAACTGTTGATATATCATGAGACCCATACCAAATTAGAAATAGATTTTGTAAAAAAATTTTGAAAACAACCGGAAAATATGTTTAACAGTAACATAAAAGAATTGGTTTTATGAGAATGTAAATTTCATTATTTCTTACTCCAAATATCGGACTGGCGCTATATGCTAGTCTTCCATATTATGTTCTATCAAAAGCTGTAAAACATATTAAGTCTCTATTATGATGCTCCATATCTTAAATATATACTTAACCACCAAGCCATGCAATTAGTAAGTAAATATTTATTTAGAACATAAAAACATTACACGTGACAACCGTATAAAAACACATTTTATGTGACAACAATAAGAAAACACACTTTATAATTAAATGCATGATTCAGGAAATTGCTTTAGCATTTATAAAACTGTGTAATGTGCAAAAATAATTTAAAACACTTAAAATCCATTCTCTGGCATGATATATTAAATAAACAATTAAAGCGGGATGAATGCATGAGAATATCTTTTATATATTCTATATATATATATAAGAATGATATCATTTTACATCACTAAGACAGTACCACTAGTCATCATCTTCCAGAATGTCGCATACGTGCGATAATAATTAGTAAAACAAATATGTATAATCTTATATCACAAAGAACTGGGGTATTTGACGCAAACTTGTACATTCAGACATAACAAGAAGCATTATTAATGTTTAGTGACAGAAAGATGTACATTCTGACTTCAGAAAGAACTTTGAGAATGTAACCAAGTGAAAGAAACTTCATCTGCTGCAGTTACTGACATGTATATCCATAATTAAAAGGAACTTCATTCGTGATAAAATAATAAATAACACAATATGTCACAATTAAAACATTTTAAACTCAGGCTACGCTATGGCATTCAAATTATTGACTCTACAAAGAGTTTTATATGTTTCCACGTTACAACGTAATCACCAGGAGTGAATTTTAATAACGACACTGTCATGTTTATTCCTTCTTAGCTAGGTTAAGTAGCATGTGTGTAGATTTACTATTTCTGCAAAATTCTTAGAGTCCAACTATGTTCTTACACAGATATTTGTCGGAATTTCGTGGCTATTGGATGATTCATGCCTATTTTATAGTTTATTATCTCCAAAAATTCACAAATCTTATTGGCTCTAATATCTTTTGGTTGAGTCAATATTACTGTATTTTTCCTGTTGCGTTTTATGTACACGTTCTGCTGTGGCCAAATTTTCTACATATCAGTTATGTTCTGTTAAACAATATTTTTACATTAAGTTTTATCTGCCCAATAGAAATACTTCCACATTCAATTTATAAATTTCAGTTTATCTTTTCCATTTAGTGTTTGTTATCTTTAGTATAATGTACGAGATAGTTTTTTTCTTATTTATCGTTTTAAATACAGGGTAAAATATTTTTAGAGTCTTTTAATAAACTGGTAATTGAATCTGAAACATATGACAGAATTAAAACCAGGTTTTAATGTAATATTTTGATCCGTTATTACTAAATTAATGAATTTAGCTGCTTCATCTACAATATTTTATTTCAACTGTTATATATTTCTTTAATAATAATTTATTCTTCTCTTCTTGTGTAATAAATATGACCAAACACAGACTTTTTTTTTGTAATTTAAGATGACATGATACCTGATGTTGTGACTGAAGATCAGAAAATGGTTTATCATAACGAGATCTTTCAAAATTACTTTGATAAATTTAATTGTTGGTGGATACATTGAAATCGGTTATTGACTATATTTCTATTTATATGATAGTTAGTATATATCTCAAACCTATTAGAATGTATGTATGATACAGTAAAACTACATAGACCTTAAAAAGACATTTCAACAACACGGATAAAATGTTTCGTTTGTTTGACGCAAGGGTACGTCACGGATTATAGCAAACAAAAACGTTGCACTTCGATTATATTGATGGAAACACACTCTAGATTGTTTTGTTAGATAATAACCACACGAATTGAAGTTAATAATCTTGAAAATATTATATTTTTGCGTTAATGTAGTTTATACCTTTCCAAAGTATTTACAGAGCAAATGAATCGTCTCTAACCTGATCAGAATTAAACTAAACCCTACTAAACCAATAAACAGTATCACGTATATAATAAGATTTAATCTGTTATATATGTTGTTTTTTTCTCGTCATTTTGAAAATATAACTTGTGACATAGACGCCTGATTAGGCACAATATTATTCATATTCTTATATTAACTGAGGTTAGTACAAGGTGAGTTAAAAACAATGTTAAACTCTCGTAAAATTTATGTATACATCACCATTGCAGGAAAATTATGCTGCTGTAGTTCGCTGATCTATGCTGTGCTGATGAACCTTGCATAAGCAAACTACAGTCCACAGCAGACAGTGTGGCGAATCAGGAAATGTTTTAGATTATTATAATTTTTATTTTGCCTTTGGTGAAAGGAAACGAAATGTGTGATATAAGGAATAACCTAGAATTACTGAAAGGATACTTCTATGTTATTATTACACTCTAAGTTAAAGAGGGAAACACCAACACGTGTACGAAATCACTATTTTAGTATTTGAATAGTTATGCAATGGATAACAGTAACACAGCCTTGAGATACAATGTACACCTTGTGAACTACATTAGTAATACCAGTAGATGCTCTTGTTGGTGGCTTAATAATTTTAAAGTAACAAATCATTGCTAAGAAACATTCGCTAAGAAGATACTGTGATGGTATATAGATGGTAATCTAGCAGAATAGAATCTTAGAGAAACAGGATAAAACAGACGGATTTGATTGGTTTAAATTTCGCGCAAAGCTACTCGAGGGCTATGTGCGCTAGTCGTCCCTAATTTAGCTGTGTAAGACAAGAGGGAAGGAAGCTAGTCATCACCACCTACTACCAGCTCTTGGGCTGCTCGTTTACCAAAGAATAATGGGACTGACCGTCACATTATAGCTCCCCCATGACTGAAAGGACGAGCATGTTATCGAAACCAGGTTTCAAGCGCTTTAAATCCACAGAAATACCGCTGTATCACTAGGGGGCAAATACTAATAAAACAATTAATAAGTAACTAAATAAAACTAAACTTCTAGCAGCTCGTGGATTCGAAAATATTCGCTGTCATCTAGGAAATTAAACTGTTTCTTGTTTATTTAATATTAAGCAAGAGCTGCACAAAGATTTATCTATGTTGGCTATATAGAGGGGTTCGGACCCAGAATCTCAACTATATAAACTTTCAACCTTGTTGCTGAGCCATAAAAAATTTGATCTTACAGTTTTTACTTAACTAGTTTTGAATTTTTTATTATTAACTAGAAACTTGTTCTCTATACTCACTTGAAAGTAAACCTTTGATAATGTTGGGAGGTTCAAGTAATTCTTATTTGTACTAACGTCAATTTAAACCTCAATCCCCTCTTTCTGTTTCTGGACAGCGCAAGATGTCATCGCTTAGGCGTAATAACCAGTAGTAATTAAAAAAAAAAAAAAAAAATTCTAGTGTAAACAGTTGTCATTACCTATATATTATGTACGAAGTGAAGAAGTAAAGAAAAATTCAAAACAAATAATGTCCTGTTATGAATGGTTGCATTACGCAGCTTCCTTCGATTTGGCAGTTGTTGTTTTTTTTACTTTTTCTCTGTTGTTTTTTTACTTTTTCTCTGTTGTTTTAGATCCCAAAGAAAAGAAATCCCATTTATCTCTTCCGACTTTTTACAGTTAACCAACACTGCGAGAAGTCTAATGATATTTTTACAGTTAACCAACACTGCGACAAGTCTAATGATATTTTTACAGTTAACCAACACTGCGAGAAGTCTAATGATATTTTTACAGTTAAATAACACTGCGAGGAGTCGAATGATATTTTTACAGTTAAATAACACTGCGAGGAGTCTAATGATATTTTTACAGTTAAATAACACTGCGAGGAGTCTAATAATATTTTCGGTAAAGTTAAATCATGCTTTTCTTTCATCTTCAACTACAAGCTTTAGAAATTCTAAAGCATATGTCGTCGACAGTTTGATCCTCGTTATTTTTATGTTGGTGCACGAGATTTAGTGACTCGGGTAAAAGAAATAGATCACGAAAGATTAAAGGAATTTAAATAAATCGGCCAAAAAACAAAAACAAATAATTTTTGGGAATTTATGTAAGTTATAACGAAAAGTCTCCCGCTAGCTGACCCTAATTTAGCAGTGTAAGACTAGAGGGAAGGCAGCTAGTCATTACCACCCACCACCAACTCTTGGACAACTCTTTTACCAACGAATAGTAGAATTGACCGAAACATTATAACGCCCCCACGGCTGAAAGGGCGAGCATGTTTTGGTGCGACGGGGACGCGAACCCGCGACTCTCAGATTACGAGTCGAACGCTTTAACCCACCTAGCCATGCCGGACTACGATGATAGTCGTTAGGTCTGCTCGTGCATGACACGCCATTAGAGGGCGCTGCACGTGTGTCGAACATGGGCAAAAGGAGGGGAAGAGGTAGAGACGATAATGTCATCAGAGAGGATGCATTGCTAGGCCGCCATGACAGGCGTACATGACATCATAATTCAATAAAGTGGATCAACATGTCTCACCACGGCTAAATATATAACGCCCCTACGGCTGAAAGGGCGAGCATGTTTGGTGCGACGGGGATTTAAACCTGCAACCCTCAGATTACGAGTCGAGCGCCTTAACCCACCTGGCCATGCCGGGCCATAATGAGAATCGAAATTAAGAAAAAAATTGATAAATAATAGGTGAAAGATAAAGGAACGTGAAATGGTTTCAACCTCAATAAAGCAGTCTATTCCAGAATATCCTTTTCCGACCCTGTACACCATATTGTATTGGTTTTGTAGTTGTTATTTAGTCAAGAGACCTGGGAGAATCAAATACATATTGTACTCTACCTCCCTCCTTGGCTGTTGTTTGATTGCTTGGCTATGTTTGAGAAAAACCCCTGAACGGATACTACTATTGTTTTCAGGTTGTTGCATAGGCAAGTGGCAATTTTCAGATCATGCACGTGAACCTTAAACATATAACATTTCTATTTTTGAAAGTATATATTCCGCTTTTTATCGTTCGTGTTCCCCGCTAGTACAGCGGTAAGTCTCCGGATTTACAACGCTAAAATCAGGGGTTCGATTCCCCTCGGTGGGCTGAGCAGATAGCCCTTTGTGGCTTTGCTATATGAAAAACACAAACACACATTTTATCGTTCGTTTTGAACGTAGTTTTGTTCTCACAAACAGTTCTACAGTTGCCGATAAAATAGACTATACTAATGTTCATTTACATAAATACCTTATTAAACTAAAATTAGCGTTATATCTCACTACCAGTATGGCCAGTGGTAGGTGCTTAAACTACATAGCGAGCTTACTAGATTTAGATAAAAGTTCGTCGGTTTGTCTTCATCGTGTATGACAAATGTTGGAAAAAAATGTGATTAATGAAACATTTCTGTTCAATTTTTTCTCCCTGTATCCTAACACTTGTTTTTCCTTAATTCGATTAATTACTCTTCATTGTTTGTCACGTGATAAAGAAGTGGTTGAAAGTTAGTTGTGACTTGCAGCATCATTAGTAAAACTATTGAAAACCTTACAAAGAGTTCGCCAAGACTACAGATGGCCGTTACGTATTCCAAGAAATCTAATCATGATTTTGAAAGGGTGCGCACTCTGAGAGTCTGTAACAAATATAGGCTATCGTTCAAATAACATACAGCAAGTTCCCATAAAAAATACATAAGGCAAATCTATTTCAATGACTCTAAAATTACAGGAACTAAAATATGCAATAAAAATTTATTTTGTCATTGTTGTTTTTAATTTCGCGCAAAACTATTCGAGGGCTATCTGTGCTAGCCGTCCCTAATTGAGCAGAGTAAGACTAGAGGGAAGGAAGCTAGTTATCACCACCCACCGCCAACTCTTGGGCTACTCTTTCACCAACAAATAGTGGGATTGACCCTCACATTATAACGCCCCCACTGCTGAAAGAGTTTGTTTGTTTTGGAATTTCGCACAAAGCTACTCGAGAGCTATCTGTGCTAGCCGTCCCTAATTTAGCAGTGTAAGACTAGAGGAAAGGCAGCTAGTCATCATCACCCACCGCCAACTCTTGGGCTACTCTTTTATCAACGAATAGTTGGATTGACCGTCACATTATAACGTCCCCACAGCTGGGAGGGCGAGCATGTTTGGCGCGACCGGGATGCAAACCCGCGACCCTCAGATTACGAGTCGTACGCCTTAACACGCTTGGCCATGCCGGGTTGTTAGTTATTGAAATAAGATTCTTGCTAGTTACAAGCTATGTTTAAAATTAATTGAGATAACTTTTTGGTAGTTAAAAGCTAACGTATCTGAAAGTAATTGAGATAAGAGTTATCTTATATAGCGGAGATAAAGGTCCTAAAAGTAACAAGGTTTGAATATTTGTCTTTCTAGGTTTCTAGAAGCTAATTTTGTTATTATGCTGGATATTACTGAACAACTTCCAAAACGTACCTACATTTTTACTAAACTAGTGACAAACTTCAATTTGAAAATGTTGTTTTTATCTTTTTTGTATAAAAGAACTCTATTTTAAGGCAAAACTGACCATCTTTACTCAATTAGTATTGCAATTTTTTATCATGTATGGTCCATCTGAAAACAACGAATATTTTTCCACCTGTTTAAACAGTGTTTGTATGATCGTATGATACATTTACAGAAAATTCTGGCTTTTTTTAATATTGATGAAACTCCATCTTATACTTCAGCTAATCAAAAATTTAGAACAACATTTTTTAGATATGACTATTAAAAATATTGTTTCAGTTTTACTTCATTTATTCTAATTCGCTCCATGCGATGGCCTCTGGCGATCACAGAAAGCCCTTATCACCAATAGAGTAAGTTGTTTTGTTTAGAGCAATGACAGATAAGTCCTATTAGCAACAGAATGTACTCGTTCTTTTCTTAGCACAATGACGGAACGCCCTTATCAGCAGCAGAATGTAATTGTTATTTTCTTAGTTGTTTGCACTCTTTTCATCGCGAGAAATAGAACCCCTAATTTTATCATTGTAAGTTCGTATACTAATCGTTGATCAGCCAGCAAACTATCAATAACAGCAGATAAGCAAAGTGCTGTGAAAGTATTATAAATCTCTAAAACCTTTACTAATCTAAGTAAGTATCAAGTATTTTCATATTTCCAAACATATAGTACGTTTTATTAATTAATATTATTTCTTTTTGTAAATCTTCTATCAGGATAGAACATAAGGAGATCAAGTTGTTTTTTATAACAAATGAAATAAGAAAAAATACTGCAACAGTTAGTTTAAAGTTTATTAATAGCTCAAATAGCTGGCAAACGTTTTTAGGGTAGTTTCAAACATTACATAAGTAAGTAACACCAATAAACGAGCTGTATAGGCCCAGCATGTTGAGGTGGTTAGGTCGCTTGATTCGTAATCTGAGAGTCGCGAGTTCGAATCCCCCTCATACCAAGCATGCTCGCCCTTTTATCCTTGGGACGTTATTATGTTACGATCAATACCACCATTTGTTGATAAAATAGCCCAGAAATTGGCGTTGGGTGGTGATGACTAGCTATCTTCCCCCTAGTCTTATACTGCTAAATTTGTTAGCGCAGTTAATCCTTGTGTATCTTTGGGCAAAATACAAAAAATAATAACAACTTGTTATACACTTTATCATAGAACCATATGTTTTGAATATATAACTGCAAGTCAGTCGTTGACTTAGAACAAACTTCTTCTACCTTACCTCATGTGCACATTATCTGACAAATATATATCTTTTTAGTTACATAGATAATAACCTCATTATGTACAGTACACCTTAATAATAATACTTATTAATTATTCATAAATGCTCTCATACATTTACGCCACCAATCGTTTAATTTTGTATCATTTGATAACATAATACGTGTCTAATTACTTACACATTAATATGTTACCACACATTTTAATTATACATAACACAATTTGAGACCCTATCATGTGTTTAATACATATAAACTGATTCATGTTTTTTCATATATATTTAATTATTTTCGGTTAACACTAACTACATAAGTACAGAAGTTACTTTATTATCATTTCAGTTTCTGCTGTACAGATTATAATATATCTGTATCGGAGTAAAATAATTTATGACTAATAGATTTGATTGTAATAAATTGTATTGTTCACATAACTATTTTTGTTTAGTATTTAATATTATTATCTCAATAAACATTAATTACAGAACCAATAAACCTCATTTTATCTTCCATATAATATTTAATTATCTCCTTGACAAACGAAACCAGGTGTTTCATGAACTATAATTAATATTTCATTCTTTAATATCCTCCAGTAATTCAACGGTAAGTTTACAGACTTACAACGCTGAAACTTGGAGGTAGATTCTTTTCAATGGACAGACCACAGATAACCTCTGTGTAAATTTGCGCTAAAACAACAATATTTAACATTACTTAGTTATTTTCCCAACAATGTGTGATTATATTTTCGATATTCATTGTTTAGGTTCTCTTGAACTACAGCTTATTTTTGCCAGTAATATTTAGTCCGGCATGGCCAAGCGTGTTAAGGCGTGCGACTCCTAATCTGCGGGTCGCGGGTTCGTATCACTTTCGCGCCAAACATACTTTTAGCCGTGGGGACGTTATAATGTGACGGTCAATCCCACTATTCGTTGGTAAAAGAGTAGCCCAAGAGTTGGCGGTGGGTGGTGATGACTAGCTGCCTTCCCTCTAGTCTTACACTGCTAAGTAAGGGACGGCTAGCACATATATCCCTCGAGTAGCTTTGTGCGAAATTCAAAAACAAACAAACCCAATAATATTTAGCTGATTTATGTAGACAACTTTCATGAAATAACTACATTTTGTGTCATTATCTTACTGTTTTTTTAAATATTGTAGGATTAAATATCTCAAAAAGTGTAAATATCTTTAAAGTATTTTCTTCGTAAGTGACGAAACATATCATGAAATATTCGAGTGTTTTAAAATGTCTAAAAGTGAGATATAACATATCTTTGTTTCAGAAAAGTCTTGATGGTGTCGACGAAAAGCCATTTAACTCTGAACAGACTGTTGAACTACAATCGGTCACTTATCATCTTCGAGAAAACACCGTGTGTTCGGTATTCTTCACTTAACCAGGAATCAGTATAACAGCTGGTTAAAAATTCATAAAAAACTAGATTTTTTCAATCTTATAACTCTTCGTGTCTTTTAACATGTCCTATGAAAGTAACGTATCCTGGTTTTCCAACAATACCGAGTTTAGTTTTGAAGTTTCCGGCTCCAGAAACAAAGCTTCCTATTCAGCGTCAGAAGTTATTCTTATTGTTATTGTAACTGGAGTTTTAAGCCTTGGCACTGTGGTGGGGAATATAATGGTTATGATATCTTTTAAAATGGATAAACAACTTCAGACCATCAGTAATTACTTTTTGCTTAGCCTGGCGATTGCAGATCTCTGGATTGGTCTCGTTTCTATGCCTTTGTTCACCATGTACACTCTGTTAGGCTTCTGGCCACTAGGATCAATGATTTGTGATACTTGGTTAGCTTTTGACTATCTGAACAGCAATGCATCCGTTTTAAACCTGTTAATAATTAGTTTTGACAGGTACTTTTCTGTTACACGACCTCTGACATACCGAGCAAAAAGAACAACAAGACGCGCAGCTTTCATGATCGCTTGTGCGTGGATTATATCTCTTGTCCTGTGGCCACCTTGGATTTATTCATGGCCCTATATAGAAGGTCAGAGAAAAGTGCCAGAAGATGAATGTTTCATTCAGTTTCTCGAGACCAACCTTTACATCACCTTCGGCACAGCCATTGCTGCTTTCTACGTACCTGTAACAGTGATGTGTGTATTATACTGGCGAATTTGGAAGGAAACAGAGCAACGTAAAAAGGATTTAACTCATCTTCAAGCTGGACAAAAGGATGTCAGAAGAAAATCATCGTCTAATGGCTACCCTGGAGAAGAAGATAGATGTCAACGAGCACGCAGTGACTCCTGCATAGCCAATAAAGTTAATTATGTTTCACCTTCTATTTGTGTCGAACCACCTAAACAATTCTCCTCTCAAGAAAAATCTCGCCCACGGAAGGTTAAAGAAGTCTTGATGACTTGGTGTAAGATCGATCAAGATCTGGATGGTCAAGATGAGAACAGCACTAGTCACGAATCGCCAGGAACTGTTACACTTTCTTCTACAGAAACCCCTGTTCGATCATCACGTACTACATCACTGACATTTCAGTCTTTTCAACAAGTGTTACATTGTGGAGAAAGAGGATTTACTCTTAATAATCAAAATAGACCTTGCAGATCTGAGAGTACAACTGTTTTATCCAATCTCCCGTCATCCAATCATTCCTTTTCATCAGACGCAATCTATATCATCCTCATTCGACTCCCGAGCCAACCATCTGTAGAAAGAGAGGGTGAGTCTAAGGCGTCTGTCAAGATGATTCTAGAAGAAGACAAAAACACCAAAATTAGTAAGCAAACAGTTCGTGGATCTGATAGCCTGGAAACTCTAGCTGTTCAGCATCCAGCCAATGTGGGGTTGAGACCAAATTCACTGTGTGTCTCAGAATCAGCAATTGACACAATTCGTTTGTCGCTAAACACGAAACTTTTTCCAAAACAAGTAGCAAAGCACCGAGTACCTAAGAAGAAACGAAAGCAACAAGAGAGAAAACAAGAAAAAAAAGCAGCCAAGACTTTAAGTGCTATTTTATTGGCATTCATCGTAACATGGACACCATACAATGTGCTAGTTTTAGTGAAAACTCTATCGCCATGTGCCAACAATGAATGTATTCCAGAAGGTTTGTGGAACTTTGCTTATTATTTATGTTACATAAATAGTACAGTCAATCCAATATGTTATGCTCTCTGTAACGCTAATTTTAGAAAAACTTATATTCGTATTTTATCATGTAAATGATGTAATAAAAAAAATACGACAAACAGGCTATAATTTCGTTGAAATACATATCCTGATATACAGTACATGGCAAAAAGTATGTGGACACCCGACCATCACACCCATATGTGCTTATTGAACATCTCATTCCAAAGCCATTGACATTAATATGGAGTTGGTCCCCCTTTGTTGCTATAACAGCCTCCCCTCTTCTGGGGAGGCTCTTCACTAAATTTTGTAACATGGCTGCGGGGATTCGCTCCTGCTCGCCCACAAGAGCATTAGTGAGGTCAGGGACTAACGTCGGGCGAGAAGGCGTAGCCAGCAGTCGACGTTCCAATTCATCCCAAACACATGCGTGGGGTTGAGGTTAGAGCTCTGTGCAGGCTGGTCAAGTTTTTCCACATCAACCTTGGCAAACCATGTATTTATGGATTTCACTTTGTGCACTGGGGCATTGTCACGCTGAAACACAAAGGGCCTTCCTCAAACTGTTGCCACAAAGTTGGAAGCACACAATTTTCTAGAATGTCATTGTATGCGAAAGTATTAAGATTTTCTTCACTAGAACTAAATAACGTAGGCCAAACCATGAATACAGCCCCAAACCATTATTCCTCCTCCAAAAAAACTCTACAGTTGGCACTATGCATTCAGGCAGGTAGTGTTCTCTTGGTATCTGTCAAACGAAAATTTGTCCGTCAGAGTAACAGATAGTGAATCGTGATTCATCACTTCAAAGAATACATTTCCACTGCTCCAGAGTTCAGCCAACTCTTGGCATTGCACATGGTGATCTTAGACATGTGTGCAGCTGCTCAGCCATGGAAACCCATTTCATAAAGCTCCAGACGAACAGTTCTTGTGCTGACGTTGCTTCCAGATGCAGTTTGGAACTCGTTAGTGAGTGTTGCAACTGTGGACAGACAATTTTTACGCGCTATGAGCTTTTGCCTCGGCGGTCCCGTTCTCTGAGCTTGTGTGGCCTACCATTTCGTGGCTGAGCTGTTGTTGCTCCAAGACGTTTCCATTTCAAAATAACAGCACTTACAGTTGACCGGGACAGCTCTAGCATGGCAGAAATCTGACAAACTGACTTGTTGGAAAAGTAGCATCCTATGACAGTGCCACGTGGAAAGCCTCTGAGCTCTTCAGTACGACCCACTCTACTGCCAATGTTTGTCTATGGATATTGCATGGTTGTATACTTGAGTTTCTGTACCTGTTAGCAATGGATGTGGCTAAAATAACCGAACCCACTAATTAAAAGAAATATCCACATACGTTTGACCATGTAGTTTAGCTTGTTTATGAGCTTAATCAGTGAGATTCTGTTTTTGTTGCTACTGTTTAGTTTATAAAAGTTCTTTAACTAGTGTTACTTGATCCATGTGAAAATAATCTGTTTATGCAATTTTCCAAATAATAATAAAAATACGTACATAAACGAGATTTTGAAAGAATAAAGTATTTGTAAAATGAATAACTAAAGAGTTGAAAATTATTTTATTGTCAGTAATTTTAGCTTTGATTGTGATTAAATTCATTGATATATATCTCTAATGTATTTTAGTTTGTTTGTTTGTTTAACAACATTTAGTCACGATCCCATGACACCAGATTGTATATATGATAAATATATTTTAAAGAAACAATGAAATACAACGTGACACTGAAGAGGACACACGAATGTGTCGAAACAAGGTTTTCCTATATCAAGACTTCTGATAGTTCGTTCCATTACTGTGAGTTTTTGTTCTCTGTTACACACAACATTGTGTTACTTGATAATGAAGTTAATGAAGATAATGAACTTTTTGTTTTGCTTTTATTTTAAGGAAAATAAATCCCAATCAGTATTTTGAGCAGCGGTAAGATGCAACATGATGAAACTCTAGAGAAAGAAAATTTTAATTAACGCGTCCGTGACATCAAAGCGAACTTCTAAGTAAGAATTTTTTTTCAACAGTGGTTTGGAATGGACAGCTTGCTTGGTGTATGGACGAGTGACGAAGTTTCGATGTCTTTGCTTGAATCATATACAGATGAACGTTTTAAATATGAACTTAATTGTGAAAATCTGCAATACATTTGCAAAGTGTTTTACGCTATTATCAAAATGTGTCCTACCTCAATGGCTCAGTGATAAATTTGAAGGCAAATAATGCTAAAAACCGGGTTTTGAAATACGAGGTAAGCAAATAACAGATAGCCTATTGTATAACTTTACAACAACAAGCAATGCGTGGCTAAATATGCATCTTATTGATTCAGCCGTTTAGCCCTCACTGACACAAGATGCCGTTCAGATCGAAGTTTTTAGTTTCCAATAATGATCAAGATGATTGGCTTGTCCTTTGTAATGTATATTAGAAAAAATAATCTTGTCATTTACGTTGCCTCCAAGTAGTTACTCCGGTGCCCTAGTGACCAAACAATACTTCCTCAGTAAAGAGTCGCCAGGCAGTAGGGGAGGGAGGGGGACATGCCAACAAAGATAATGAAGTTATATGGCGCGTTACTAGGGATGCGTTGTCAGGCCGTCATGACAGGTAGCCATGATATCATAAATTGTCATCGTCGCTTTGCATTATGTAATCAAGTTAACTACGAAATCGTTTTAAAATTAAGTACTAAGGTAGATTACCTTAAAATTCAAGATATTTTCAAAACATGCTTAATGTAATGTTAATCATAGCACGTTCGCATTAACTGACGTTATATTTTTATGTAGTTAGAAACGTTAACTATTTTTATGTCCAATATACATAGATGACAGGGTACTAATTTAATATTATGGTTTGGCAGTAACCAAATCC
Organism: Tachypleus tridentatus; assembly: GCF_004210375.1. Lineage (NCBI taxonomy): Eukaryota > Metazoa > Arthropoda > Merostomata > Xiphosura > Limulidae > Tachypleus > Tachypleus tridentatus. The sequence continues at coordinate 92,768,397 of NC_134832.1, read as the reverse complement.
TTAAATGTGTAAGCTTAAATATCTGGACATCTTAAATATTCATAGAGTATTTAGTTCCCCTTTTTTGGTTTTTTGAGCGTAGAAGAGTAGGTGACATAATACAGTTTCACACAAACTTTGTACGCCTAACATGGGAGAAATTATTCCTAAAAACGATTTATTATTCCAAAATAGGACTAATATCTCAGGGCTGCTGATTGATTGATTGATTAAAGCAGAAAACCTAAGAAGGTGAAATGAAATACTGGGTTTCTAGTCATCACGAAAATAGCATTTAGTTGATGTTGCAATGGCCTACTCTTAATTAAAATTTTGAATTGGAGTGTTTAAGAGAAGAAAACTTAAAAAACAACAATAAAAACATAATATTTATCAAAATATAAATAAGTCCCCTTAAAAACTAATCCTGAATTAATTTTGTATGAATGTAAAACGAGGTTCATAAGTATGTCTGAAATCGATTAAAAAATGAATGATTATATATATCTTTGAAAACAAAATAGCACAACACGAAAAATTATCAATAAACACGCGCGCACGAAGTAATATCACGCGACTTCACGCCAGGAAAGGATTGTTGCTCACTGGTGTCTGGACCTAGACGAATTAGGCCTATTTTAAGAAATTTATTTATTTATTAATCTAACATCTTGTCTATGAGAACGTAGCTTCGAGAAATCACTTTCACCTGAAGATGGAAGATTTTTGAGACATCGTCCTCTACATGTATTACTACAGCAGACAGTTGCATCCATATAACTTAGTTACTTCACGAATAAAACCATCTGTTTGAAGAACATGTTTAGTACACATTAAAATTAGGTTTTTAAGACCTCTAATCTTCCAACACGCAAAAAATAAACTGAAGATGAGACTTACTATAAACATAGTAGCAGAACATGTAAACAGTTGTCAACACCCTTTCTAAAACATCAACAAGTACTAAGCAGGCAATCACCAAATTTAGCAAGCTATTCGCCACAGTACTGTTGTTTACTTTCGAATCAGTTATCATAAGTTCTCTTCTTCAGAGGAAAAGTACGTAAATATTCTATGACATAAACATTCGTTATTACATAGCTTAAATTGTGGTGGAGTACAGAATTTTCAATAAGTTTTTCATCGAATTTCGTAGAGACTAACCAACTACATCAACTGAAGTTTTTGATGATATCTGAATATATATAGTATGCTGTTTGGTTCGTATGAATAACAGTTACCTGCTAGTACTATATTCTGTATTACAGTAATACATTAAAAGTCAAAATAAGTTGTAAGATATAAGAAAAACACATAGGTTCGAGAAATATTAACATAAAATTATTAAAATCCTGTAACTTGAACGCTTTCAAAAGATGAGCCTTTCAAGGATCCCTGAAGAAGAAAAGGGTTCATCTTTTGAAAGCGTTCGAATTACAGGAATTTAATCGTTTTATGTTAAGACTTCTTGAACCTACGCGTTTTTCAAGCTGTGTCCTGTAATGATAACCACTTTATCTTTTTCAAAGCAAATCATTATCGAATAACTGTAAATATCTTTGTTTTATCTATTCTTCTTTATGTTAAACAATATTTATTTTTAAGAAGGTATGTAATTATTAACACTTTTTTCTGTCTTATAATATAGGTTAATCAATGAACAGAAAATTTCAACAAACTTTATAAGAGACCATAGGACAAAGCGTGGCCTAGAGATTAGAGTACAAGGTTGCATGTTGCAAGGTCCAGGACTCAAGCTATGATGTACAGTTCAATACGATATGCAGTTTCAGCTGTGGTGGTGTTATAGTCAACGATAGTTAATTTTGCTATTCGGTCAAGAGTAATCATGTATGCATGAGATTCTGCTAATTGTTTGTTTTCCATCTGGGCAGCAATTCAAAATTCAGAATAACTAAGCTTGAACTTTAAGTTCTCTGACCTAGCAACTTGGTCATTCAGGATGAACTCGCCACATACACTACAGTACTGTATAGCTGATACAAAACAACAGCGTAGTGCTTTCTCGGTCTGTCTTTCAGAGTTTTGTTTTAAAACAAATGTACAAAGACTAGTTAGTTTTATTCTTAAGGGTTATGACATTCATGGATGCGAATTGGTTTATCCGTTCTCTGTGTCCGCAATTTGGGAATAACTATTAACAGAAATCGCGAATTATTACGAAATGTTATTAGTACTTCAAATACAATAAATGACACTATACTTTTGTTCTATAGCTGCCTGTTAAGTCTACTGAATGGAATCGAACCTCAGACTGTAGCATTTTCAATCCGTAGATTTACTGCTGTCCCACCTGGGGACAGAAAGTTCATAGCAAGTCATGTACAGATTGTGTCGTACATTTTGTGTAGAACTGTTATTAACCAAATATTTAAGAAACACCACACCTCTCTAAATACCGAGTAAATATGAGTTACTGGGCGCAAGGAAATAGACAAGTTACAGTGCTTTAAAGCAGTCGACTTTTAAAGTTTGTTTTTAAATTTTAAAGTTGTTCTTAGCCATTGTAGGAAAACTGGACATGACTATTTATAAGGTAGATGTCTCAACCAATAACTATTTTTACTCTCTTCGCAACTTTAGGTCTAAGATTTGTTTGAAAAGCTGGCTTTATTTTAGTTTTTTTATTGGTATCAAAATCATTATTTGATGTAATTATCTTATAGAAACATAACTATGGAGGATATGTAATAGACAATTCAGAATTTTCACATTATTTTTGCTTCAAATATGTTGTACTTCTATGATTCTTACCGACCCTTCGAGTTATTAATAATTTTAATTAACATGCCCTTCCCCGTTTTTATTGTTTAAATGAAGTAAAAACAGAATATTTCTATTGTTACGTGTAATAAATTTTTTCTAATCGATCAGAAACGCAAAATATTCATACAAAGCCTTAAAGGAATCAGTAAATTTTATAAAAGATGCTTACTTAATAATACTTTTATATTTAGAATTCTCTAGTGGTTGATAAATATACACTGAACATTTCCAGACTGTTTGCTCTTTTAACTCACTCTCTCCCTCTGAGGCCTGGCATGGCCAAGCGCGTAAGGCGTGTTACTCGTAATCCGAGGGTCGCGGGTTCGCGCTCGCGTCGCGCTAAACATGCTCACTCTCCCAGCCGTGGGGGCGTATAATGTTACGGTCAATCCCACTATTCGTTGGTAAAAGAGTAGCCCAAGAGTTGGCGGTGGGTGGTGATGACTAGCTGCCTTCCCTCTAGTCTTACACTGCTAAATTAGGGACGGCTAGCACAGATAGCCCTCGAGTAGCTTTGTGCGAAATTCCAAAACAAACAAACAAACTCTCCCTCTGTCTTTATAAATAATCAGATTCAACGAGGTAAGGTTATTTGATACATAGCAACTAAAGTCTACGAAACCGCAATTTAAGACCCAAAGTGTGTATTCGAGATTTCTCAGATTTAATGTTGTTACTTGAGCATGCTTTTGTCTTCAAGCTTTTTCTGATTAACAACGGAGAAAACGTTAAATACTCTTTAGAAACCATAGAACCAGAATTACAACGCAAAACAAGGGTTACTCGCGTCACGTATTGATCGTGTTTATTATGCCACAACGACCACAGGTTTCTTCACATTTGATAACTGGTTAAATAATACCCATTTGTTATTAAAACAATAAAAGCTGGAAATAGACGCTTGCAAAAGCAGCACACCATATTTTATCACGTAGCTATGAGGATCGTAACCATATCTTACCTTCTGTATGTCCTCACTTCTTTACGAATTTATGGTGTAATACTAGTTATCTTCAACCTTTATCAATAGATGCACTGGAATAAGATATAGTAACATTGATTATTATTTAAATCAAATTTTGTACAGATCATCGTTTTTATCACATCTTCTCACGTCTAGGTAACAACAAATCATCTTTTATCTGATGTTTTTATCATGGAACAACTCGAACTTTAAGCCTTGAATTCTAAGATGTACTATTGTTAGGTTACCTCTAAATTAATTTTGCAAGAAGATTGGGAACCCTAATTTTATATATTCCTTAGGGTCGCACACGTTTACAAATCGACAGGCTAAAATGAACGTACGTATAATAACAATTTTATAATTCCCCCTATTATAACGTTAAGGGAGCTTTAGGCTCATACAGAGATTTACCATGTTTTAGCAGAACAATACGTATTCTAAGTAAGGAACCACGTCCTCTATTGTTTATTCTTTCTGTTCATTCTGTAACAAGATTTTACAAAAGGTGTTTAGACCAATTTTAGACACGTTTTAGAGTAAATTTTCCACGGACTATCCATTAAGTGCGGATAACGGCTTCCAACTTTAGCCCACGTTTAAGAAAACTAAAAGCATCAAATTCTTTTGAAGCTACGTAGGAAATTTTACAAGTATCTAGTTCAATCAATTGTTATTATTCCAGTTTCTTTGGCCATCTTTCTCAGAGAGTAAATGTTGATCGCGCGCCTTTGTCAACGTCAAATCAATATTTATTATATTGTTTACGGTAACAAAAGATATGACCAACTTCTTTTTAATAGATATTTTTAACTTAATGTCCTCTACTAAATGAAAGTAACGTATTGGGTTGAGGAATAATTTGTGAGCGTTTTTTCAAGTTAAAAAAATATATTCATAAATGAAACGCTTTCGCAAAATATTTAATGTCATTTGGTAGATAAATTTTTGCTCTAATAGATCGTGTATTTGATTTTCATATGTCTTTAATTTTTGCTTTCATTTTCAGCTCATTAAATGGAATGTCAAGTGGACAAAATCGAACTTTTTCGACACCATCTACTTTTCGCATTTAATTTCTTGCAATTTCGTGTAAAACAATGCATACTATATACCTAGGTATTACATGAAATAAAGTATCATAATAAATGTTTTGGGTGTAATGTGTTCATGCATTGAAGTATTGTATAGTCTTGCATGTAATGCTTGAATGAAATTATTTGAAAACGCTCACGAATTATTCCTCAACCTAATATTTGTCCTTTTCGTACATCGACATAATTTTACATCCAAAACTCTTTGCTACAAATTCAAATTATAGCTAATAAGAACAACAGAAATGCGAACAACTCATTAAATCAGGCACCTTTGTATAAGTACTTATTTATAATATTATTTTAAAAATAATAAAGGTTTCTAGATAATTCTTAATTGTCTAATTTTAATTTACTTTAATATCAGGTAAAGTTCTGTAAGAAAAGTCTAAATAAAAACAACAGTTATAAGCGTAAAGCAGTGTCTTAAAGAAAAGACGGCAGTAAACTTCAATAAGTTTTCTTTAACTTGTTGTGAGTCACTCATTTCTGGCCTGGCATAGTTAGATGATTAAGGCACTCGACTCCTAACCCGAAAGTCGAGGGTTCAAATCCCCGTCCCAACAAACATACTCGATCTTTCAGCCGTGGGAGCATTATAATGTAACGGTATAGCATTATTCATTAGTAAAAGAGTAGCCCAAAAGTTGGCGGTGGGTGATGATGACTACCTACCTTCCCTCTAGTCTTACACTGCTAAATTAGGGACGGCTAACGCAGATAGTCCACGTGTAGTTTTGCGCAAAATTCAAACCAAACCAAATATCAACGTATCATTTATTGGATTTCTATGTATATGTTGGGCAATTAGCATAAAATTATTTTCTAGTATAACATAAATTGGTTAAATGCCTTAGTTGTCAATAACAGTAGAAGAACATCCTTCTCTATGAACTCAAGTGAATTACACTTTCGAAACACTAATATTATCAAGTGAATGAACATTTCCTATGTTCACTCAGCTTGGTGACTTAGTAAGACAGTTTGACAAATTACGTAATATTTATAGGCTGAAACAACATCCAACAACATGACGTTTGATTAATGATTGTACTTGATCTTTGATTCTAATAATAAAAATAAGGTTTGTTTTCAATTTATTACTTTAATATCTACAAAAAATATTATACAGTTCATTGTAGCTGTATTCATGTCTAGAGTTATGAGTCAAGATTGTTGATGAGTTATTATATTGAAATATTGATGTAGTTATCTGTGAGTCACGTTTATTGATGAGTTATTGTGTTGAAATATTGATGTCAAAATACGCGAGCAAGTTTATTGATGTGTTCAAATGTTGATGAGGTATGTGGTTTATGAATTATTCATGTAGTAAAATTGTTGTATTTATGTATATTTAAAGTTTTAATTTATTTATTGTTTAGTAATATTAACGAATATGCCGGGTTTGTTGTTGATTTATTCATCAGGATGTGCTAAAATAATATTCTTAACCTAGTTGTACGTGTCACAGGTAATAGTTTTAATAAAATAATATGATTACAAAACATTGTCCTTTGACGTTCAATTTTTCTATTCTTTAAACATTTGGACAAGCTTTATCCTGAATTCATTCTTTCCTGTTAGTAGAACCACGGAGGTGACCCTTGTCTTATCTTACTCATTAATGAGAGTAGTGAAGGCGAGGTTTTACTTTAACTAGTTATTCGAAACAGTGGCGTATCTATAGAAAGTTCCCTACCTTCTCGCATACAAAGTAATTCAACCCTATATTTATTTCTTTATAATTTTAGTTGCGATTCTGGCTGATTGGCATAATTAAATTAACAGAATATGACAACTTCCCTTTAGTTCTAAAGTGTCTCTCTCCTTGTCACCAAGTTTTCAAGTCCTTCGGATTCCCTTCTGACTCGTGTTTGCACGCAATTGCAGGGAAGTACTTACGCCACTGATTCAAAGTAAAATTCAGTGCTGGTGATCGAGGCATGCATCGATTGTGCTATAATCCATCTTGTTCCATGTCTTTACATCATTTTCTCATCACAGAAAAATTTTTGCAGATATATGTAAGTCAAGCATTAAACATATTTCGAATGAAAAGTTGCGTAATTTTGGGAAATGCTCACTAAAAACAAACATCCAGAAACTAATATAACTCTTGTTTCTCTTTGCTGAGAAAACAAGAAACTCACATTGCAGTTCACATAATTTCAGCACAATCTCGACAGTAATTTTTATTGAGTTACGAAATAGCTCAAGACTCGTTTTATTGTGTCCGTAAATCTTTCTTCAAACTGAGCAGCAATATTAAGTTTTTTCTGCAAATGTAGAAAAGTCTGCTGTGCTATCATCTGCCAATAATTCTCGACAAAAACGAGAAGTGGGTAATATCATTTGTCTTGAGACAACACTAAACAGGCGTAGTTTCTTTCCAAAAGCTTCGATACGTCTCACCAGCTGGGAAACATTCTGCTGTCTGCCTTATAGTCTGAGGTTCAGCACTTCCAAGTTATCAGTCATATCTGTCAAGAAAGCCGAAGAGCGAAGGGAGTTTTATATTCTAATTGATCAATATATTGATGTATTTTGCCAATTTGCTCGTTTTCGAGGAAGCAGGGGGATTCAATGATGAAGACAATTCCATGCACTTAGCCATCTGGTAATCAAATGTAATGGTAAATCACTAAAATTTTAATATGAATTTTCTATGCCTTTGGTATTTATTATTGTCTCTTATAATGTTGACAATACTGACCATTACTTCACTTGTTTTCAAATTATTCCCACATAAAGCTCCCTGATATGTAATGCAGTAGACAGTGATGGTATTCACTCTATTTTTCTTATGCAAACAGATTAATTCCATATTTGTTACCAGTCATTGCTTTTAATCACCAGTCACTATGCAGAAGTAGTTCTGAAACCTACCATATTCATCAATAACAGAGGCAAATGCAGCATAAACAGCAGATCCTTTTGCACAAGTATCCAAAGATTGAATCTTCAGGAGTTCTTTATGTACTGAAAAGTCTTAATCAATAGTGCAGATAAAAATCAGCATTTGAGAGATGTCCTGATATTTGCGCTTTTATCCAAATATATTAAAAAGTATTTACATTTCTAAACAATAAATTTAGTTTGGAATAAACATGTTCATTTATTTTTATTCTTTCCTCCTCGTAATATAATAAGATAATGATGCTTCTTCAATCTTTCTAACTATTTGATCACCTCCAAATTCATGTATCTTTCTCGTTGCACAATTTCCCTTTTTCTAAACGATTTTTTTTACACAAGCTTCAGAGCGGCATTATATAACGAAGAAAGACTTGCAGTATGAGGCTTTGCGTACTTTGTTAAATCACATTTTTGTTTTTCACATTTCCTTATCAAGTTCTTCAAATTATTAGTCCATAATTCTCCTAAATAGTGGTTAACTTTATTTTACGGTGTGTGTCATAATCACACCTAACGCTGTATTCCTCTGGTATAGTGTTGATTTGTAAACACACAAGACACCGAGGTTTTCATTTGTTTTCAATAAAGAAAAAATTCATCATAATGTATCTCAGAAGGGCTAGTGTGGGTATTAACTCTTTTATTGATAAGGAGAGAACAACGTTCAGACCTTCCTAGGTCATATTCAGGTTAGCTCTTTCTGAGATACATTTTCATTTCAAATGGGTTTCTCGTCATCAAGAAAACTCATTCTTATTCAAATTAAATTATTTCGTTTGTTGTGAGTATTCATTTTGAGGTGTAGTTTATAAGTCATTGAATATATTTTTCCTCTAAGAGCTATAAGCGTGAATACAATGACACAAAATTTATTTGACACGTCACCCATTATGTAAAACAAATTGCTAGAAATTATTTTCTTGAAGTTTCATATATTTATTTTCGTTCTACTAAATTTGATAAGTATTGTAGACATGGAATCAGATTAAAGATATGTAGCTTTATAAAATAATGTAAACACTATTTCCAGTCTTGTTTGTTTGGCTAAAAAGTTTAATCTTTGCATTTTCATTAAACTTTTTTGACGATCTCTGTTCCACCTATTAAATTGCAGTTTTTATTCATGTTGTTTCTTACGTTATGTTCCTTTATGGAAAATAAATCTTTAGCTACATATGTGCATACGCTTAGAGTTGAATGTTACTTGTTTTTCAACAGTTTACTGCTTCATCGCTTTTTTTCATCCGACAGTCACACTAAACTTATTCAAAATAAATCATAAATGGACAACAAGAATAAATACGTGTACTGGTATGCAACTAGAACAAACAAAATACTCAGTTGTTCTTAAAGGACTGTCTTGGAAGCAAATATTGTATCACCACATATTTAATAACTGACTTCCATCAATGTCGATATGTAATGTAACAAAAGATGAGAAGCAACAGAACAATCTCAACAGCACAGAATAATGTATCTTATAAGATAATGCAACACAGAATACTGCTAAGTAAACAAATGTAATAACACGATTACCTTGTTTGGTGTGATGGCCCGGCATGGCCAAGCGTGTTAAGGCATGCTACTCGTAATCTGAGGGTCGCGGGTTCGCATCCCCGTCGCGCTAAACATGCTCGCCTTTTCAGCCGTGGGGGCGTTATAATGTTACGGTCAATCCCACTATTCGTTGGTAAAAGAGTAGCCCAAGAGTTGGCGGTGGGTGGTGATGACTAGCTGCCTTCCCTCTAGTCTTACACTGCTAAATTAGGGACGGCTAGCACAGATAGCCCTCAAGTTGCTTTGTGCGAAATTAAAAAAAAAAAACAATTATAATTAAGCAGAAAGCTACACAATGAGCTCGGTATCTATGCTATTTCCACCACGTGTACCATTGGGAGGGGAGGCTATTAGCTTTTTTAATGTACAGCAACAGAGAGATATAGGCCAAGATTAAAACACAATTCCCACTAAATGTGTATACAATTTTACCAATAGAAAAGCAGCCTTTTCAAATAAAACAAACACGTCTAAACCATCACTTCAAATAAAGTAATTATTTGCTAAACATTTTAATGTTTTCATATTATATTCAGCTAGATTTTGAATGTTTTACGTTAATATGAGTTACAGTCCTCTAAAGAGATTGTCAATAAAATCACGTATGAATGAATACGAAGTTAAAATGTAATAAATAATATATTAATTTTATGGTGATATACGTGATATCATAAATTGAGTGCTGTTGTACTGACTCTATTTCCATTTGAACATATCGTAAGTTTTTAGTTTTTAAACGAAAATCCTGAAGATTGAACATTTTACAAACGCTGGCGCAACTCTGTGACACCCTGACCTTAAAGAATGCCCACGCACCCTTTGACCTCTCATCCCCATCCTGTTCTCAGGAACCAGCATCCTCTGGAATCAGTACAGGTTGGTGAGCTACTTGTATTATTTTATTAAACTCTTAGCAAAGTGTATATATACAACACTGTTTTATTAAAATATGGTTATGTACACGTAAATAACTAACTAAAACTGAAATAAATGAAAGATATATAAACTTTGTATTTCCAGTAAAAGTGAAGCTATTTACCCGTGATAACCTTGACAGCAGTGAACTTACAACAAGCTAAATCGGACTGGAAAAATATTTATTCGGCTCTCACGTGCCAACTGAACATTTTGGCAACTCATCTCAGAGCTAGTGCACTTCTTCCTCCAGCTGCAATGGAATCTGTCTTTATTTCAACAAGTGATCTGACTTCTTGTTGTAAAGTGCTTAGGCCTATATCCTCCTGACTACAGTGAAATATCATTATCTTGTTTTACTGAGGAAGAACCATGAGTAACAACCTGACTACAGTGAAATATTATTCTCCTCTTTTATTGAAGAGGAATCATGATAGCTATCAAACACTTAAGACAAACACAATATTCTGGTTATAAATGTGTGTTTGTGTCTAAAGACTCATGGTTCCACATCAATAAAAAAGGAGAATGATATTTTACTGTAATCAAGTTGTTACTCAGCTCTGCATGATTTAGAGAAATGCTCCAGACATTGGTGCTATAAAATCTGGATCTACTGCAGTACTCAGTGTTTCTTGCTTGTTTTTATCCTGGTTTGGTTGTAATGGAAACAAAACTCGTGTCCAGTAGAAAAGGAAGTAAAACTGTAAGCACGGGTTTCTACATAAATAACTGAAGTATGTTTAGTAGTCCGCAAGTATTGTCCTCTAGCCTCTGATAATAAGATTTCGTTAAAAAAAAAAACATTACTTTCTCATGACTTTGTCCTAGGACAAGTGAAGTATAGCTCGAGGTGGTTGTAAAGCAATACTACAAGAGTGTTATTTTTTACTTCATCTCATACAGTCACACGTCACATAAACGTGAGTTCTAACTGCAGTTACTAACAACACATAAAGCTAAAAAATATTGAGTCAAAATCTTTATGCTTATGAAATATATAAATCTGTTTAATTGAGCATATTACATTAAAACTAAGGAAAGTATCTAGTACATTAAATTTACTTCTGGTATGACCTATGAAGCACTTTCAGTGAGTTTCATTTTCATGAATAGTTTCGCCTGATCACAAATATTTCAATCGATCCAACAAAAATGTTCTTTAATAGAACTTATGAATACTTTGGGTAAAGCTTTGTTTTCCTTCAAATACAGTGTGAGCTCATTCGTTATTTTTATCTCTTTAATAGAAAACTCCACTACCTGCCAAATAATTCAGTATCAAAGCTGAAACTACTCTTTGAATGGCATTAATGAAAATATTGGAAACACCTTCATCTTCTAATGATGTTTGACAGGCCATTTATTTTTGTGTAATTCATTCATGTAGAAAATAAAACATTTATGAATTACTTTATGTAATGTCCATTTACATGTGACACTCCACATGAATATAGTTATATCCTTAAAGAGTCATAAACATATATTTATATATTAACATCACTTATCATCATATATTTATAGTATTCAGAAGGCTCCCAGAATATTTGCTTACGGTAAATATAGCATTGTCATTAACAATCGTAGTCAGAGCTAAGCTGAGGTAAGAGTTTCCATTTAAAAGTAATTGAGCCAGGATTTAATATTTGCGCTGCCTACTACAGTAAAGTTCAGTAACAGTTGATGTACTATCAGGACTTTATACCACCATCTATGAGTCAGTCCACCCACAACAGTTTGCATCATAGAATAGCAAATACAAACAAAATTTAGCACAGCAGGTTATTTCCACTAAAATGTTTCACAACCTGTTTCTTATTTTATGCTTTTTGAGGACACATCTCCATCTCTACACATGGGTAAGTCATGTACGGGTTTCACACACTTGTATGTAAATGTTACTTAATTATGTACACATACAAATGTTGCTTGTTATTAAGTACAAAGCTACATAAAGGGCTATCGAAACCCGTTTTCTAGCAGATTTTAGCGTTGTAAATCATTAGACTTACCGCAGTACCAGCGAGGGATTACAGAAGGAAATTTGTCTTTCATCAGTTTCTTAACTCAACTTCTACTGCCCAGCATTAAGACTGCAACATCATATGCCACACAAAGTAAATAGCTTTTCAAGTAATCTAAAAGCATTCTGGGGTTCGGCATGGCGTTCGACACGTAACTTGAGGATCGTGGGTTCGAATCCCCGTCATATCAAATATGCTCGCCCTTTCTGCTATGGGGACGTTATAATCTGATGCTGAATTACACTATTCAGCGGTGAGTGGTGAATTCTAGCTGCCTTCCCTCTAGTCTTACACTCCTAAATTAGGGACGGCTAGCGCAGATAGCCCTCGTGTGGCTTTGTGCAAAATTCTAAAAACCAAACAAACAAATATGCATTCCAAACGACTGAAGACATTCGAGTAAAGAATCAAAAATTCCTTTTGCAGTAACATTTTAGGTTCTATCAAGTCCAAAACTAAATTCGCCGACAGGTTCATTCCATTATTCTGGATACAGATTTGAATATGCGCTATTAAATAGGGGTTGTTCTTTTTACTCAAAGAAGTTGGCCAGTCGATTATCAAAGAAATTATATTTTTCGATTTAATAACAATATTAATTACTTGTTTTTTATTTCATCGCTAACGTGATTTACGATGTTGATACATGCGTTCGTTGAGTGAAGGATACAGCCCATGTCAATTCCATTTAGTTCTTGTAAATCTCTTTTAGATTCAAAATTACGAAATGACTGGTTTTCTTTTGCTAAATGCTGAGCGAAAAAGTCTTGTGGTAATCACTGTTTTCGCGAAATATGCTTCCAAACACATACTTCAATAATCTCTTTCGTAGCTTCAGTCAACAATTTTACCACAGCTTTATATCCCGTAGTTTCCTTGTAATCAGAAAGATTTTCTGCAAAGATAGAAGCTTTTGCAGTTTACCTCTAGTAAAATAAGTTATTTTGTTGGTGGCCAAATATTTAGAAACTTTCATCTTGCCTTTGTTTCTACTCCAAAAGTTCAAGTTTTATGGTAAAGTGTACAACCAAGTTTTTTATTTTTAATATTCAGCCAGTCGTATTTTCTACCTGACCGGTTGAAATCAAATAGATCGTGAATACTGGATGGAATAGGAACAGAAACTGTCACTGACGTCATTAATTCCTGTTTTTGTGTCACTTCGTCACTTATTCTAGCTTTGTTATTCACATAAGATAAAAAGAAACTTGTAGTTTGTTTCATCTTTACGTTGGGTGTTTTCTCAAAACAAAATAAAAACGATATACACTCCTTGTCACAATAAAATCAAAGCACAATAGTAAATAAATACACACCTGCTCAAATTAGTATCACCATATCTACTGAGAATGTCAGAACAAATTAAATTACACTCGAGACTAACACGCATACGCAAATTTTTATTTCTGCTAAGAATGTGCTGTGCGATTAATGACGTCATTCATCTTCATCCACTCTGTGACTTATTTTATTTGAACAAATGTACAGTCGAGACCAGCATACTGATCAACTCAGCTTATGGTAACCTGTTTCTCAGTTCCAAATGGTCTCTTTGAACTCAGTTTTGCGTCCACCCAGTTCGGCTCTCATCTGCTTCTGTCCTATTGAAAACTTTAAATCAAATGGGGCTACTACCGTACATCGATTGATAGCGGCTAGGTCTAGTAGGTGTTAAAACCAGGTGGCTATTAATATTCCCTATTAATAACACATTAATCTTAACCTCATACTGCACTGATGATTACACATACAACATCAAAAAATAGTATCTTTTCACATTTCTTTACACTTTACACTTGTAACACTTCTAGTTCGGTTTCTCTTTAGTCTTCTTGAAAGCAAAAAAAATTTGTTCAGAGGGAAAAACCTGCACATTAGCTCAAAATACTACTTCAAGTTCTGTCACGTTTTCCTCCATTTTGCAATATGAAAAATAGTGCCAGTAGGTTGTTCCAGTGCGTTCTGTCTCCAAAAAACCCTGGTTAATAATAGATGAAGGTCACCTATTACTAGATTCCCGTGCAATGATACCATAAGAAGAAACAGACAATAAAAGTCTGGCATCCTATAAAGAAACATAATTTCAAAATATAGCTTTCAAGTGATCAAGACTGAACCGCCCCAGACAATTAACGTCATAATATATTACATACGTTTTGAATAATGTAGAAATAAAGCTGTAGAGAAGCTAACAGTTGTGATATTCATGGCTACCACAACACCAACATCATCTCTCTCTTACTGTATATACATTACTCTTACCAATGGTTATACAAAGTTCTAACAACACACTTTCAGAAAGTTAGAAACAGTACTATTAGAATATTAAAACTAAAAGCAGTGGATTTAATTGAAATAAGCATGTTATATTGAGCAACAGATTTCAGCCATTGTCTTGTGCAGATGATGAAATATTGGAGGAAAAGAAAACAAAAGTGACAGAGAAAGATGTAAATGATGAACTTTAGGACAAGACATGTGGATAGGATAACCTGTGTAGTAAATAGGGAGAAAAGAATTAGATTATGTTACCGGGGAATACAGGTGAAGGAAGCAACTGACAGAGCAAGAGATTAGATAGAGGGGGCAAGTAATGATGCAGTGTTTGTTGTTTATGTTAGAGGTATGTCAGAGGATCTAACTGATAAAGGATTGATATAGACATTTAAACAAAAGAGCCATAACTTTATTGTTTCAGGAATACAGTCGAAAATTAATTGTGGAAATGCATTTATAAACAGGTCACTAGAACTCAGTGCTAAATTTAGGTAATATGTAAGGATGAGCAATTCAGGTGATTGAACTTGTAGGATCAGTTAATTAGAAGAAGGGACCTTTGAGAAATGATAGTTTACACTTATATACAGTAAGAGCAGGTATATTAGCAAGGGTCATTAATTCAGCTGTAAAGAAATTTTTAAACAAAAACTAGGCAGTGGCGAGGACTATGATAAGCTAGATGCGTAAATATAAGATGTATACGAAGTTTGGCCTGGAAATAGAGTTAATTCTAAAGGTAGGTTTAATTGTTAGTATAATAATGCTAGAAACATAAGGTATAAAATAGATGACTTTAAACACTGATAGGAATGGATGGCTTGAACATAATAGGAATAACTGAAACATAATTAAATGCAGGCAATTGTGATGACAAGAATGTATTTGAAATACAGTGTTATAAGTTATATAATAAGGATAGAGTACCAAAGAGAGGGGTGGCCCAACATGGCCAGGTAGTTAGGGTGCTTGACTCGTAATCTAAAAGTCGCGAGGTCGAATTCCCGTCACACCAAACATGCTCACCCTTTCAGCCGTGGAGGCGTTATATGTGACGGTCAATTTCACTATTCTTTAGTAAAAGAGTAGCCCAAAAGTTGGTGGTGGGTGGTGATGACCAGTTGCCTTCCCTCAACTCTTAGACTGCTAAATTAAGGACGGCTAGCTCAGATAGACCTCGTGTAGCTTTGAACGGAATTCAGAACAAACAAACACTAAGAGAGGGGTGGTAGCATTATATGTAAAATGTGAATTACAGCCTGTTCAATTGAAAATATCACAGAATTTTAATCCATTTGGGTTTATATTAGCACATATAAAAGAAAAGGGTTTCAGTGAGAATTTCTTACAGACCACCAGATGATACTGATGAAATTAACGAGAACATTTACAGTGATATTAAGATTTCATCTGTTAATGAGATCATAATCATGGATTATTTTAAATTCTGGTATACGGATAGGAAAATATTAGAGTCAAACTATAAGGGAAAAGGTTCTTGGAAACTGTTCAACAGTCACTTTCATTTCTAGTGACTCATCTTTTAAGTCATCATAGGACATCAGATAAGTCTTTTCAACTTCTTCTTTCTCATCAGGTGGGTTGCATGACTCAAAATAGTACCCTTATTATCCAGACCCCTAGTCAAGCTAAGGCAGAAAAGGTTTGTTTGTTTGTGATTAAGCACAAACTACACGATGGGCTTCTGTGCTCTGCTCATCACAGGTATCGAAACGAGGATTCTAACGTTGTAAGTCTGCAGACATACCGCTGTACCACTGGAAGGCGGAAGAAAGGAGCAGCTCGGTGACTTCTATGTATTTTTGCTTGCATTAACCACGCTTTAACCCATATCTTGTCAGAGCATCAGATATAGAAATATTCAACCAATTCAAAGTTGTTTTGGTGGTGCTGGCACATATCTCAATCAGATACTGGTAGTGGAACATTAATTCTTTCAATGTCTCATGATGATGTATCATAGAATTGCTTTTGGACAAGTTTGTGTGCTTTAACCATCGATAATCTCAGCAATTCTATATACTCTTAGGGACAGTGGCATATTCAGGTAGGAACTAGAGGGTGTTCAGATCCACGGCTTATGGTCTTAATTGGGGTCCATTGAAAAATGTATTCTATGTAAAATTACATGTGATATAGGGCCCACAGAAATTATTAGCTTCGGCCCACAAAGCCTTAAATCCGCCACTGCTTGGGCATACTGAGGAATTTCTCTATGTGGTGGTGAATTCTACATCATATCCCCAATGAATAACACTTCCCATTCAAACATGAGCGTATTTGATGAACAACTTGCAAATCCCTGTTCCATTACACTATATGCCATAATCATGTATGATACGTGTTTGTCACAATTTGGTCTGTTGGGATTAACAAACAATGAAGTATCTGCTTGGTAGTTTGTATTGCAGTTCAAACCTTCAGACTAAGGATGATAAGGTGAAATGCATATGTTTATCACGTATAACACTTTACAGAACTCAGTAAACAATTGGCTGTTGAAGTTAACTTCCTGTTTTATATGAATTTATTTTGGTGCTCTAAATCGTGCAATTCAGTTCTCATCTAACATAGCAGCTACTGTATGAGTAAGTGTATTAATCAATGGTTATGTTATAGCCCACTTCATTGATTATTAAATACCATGAGTCTATATCAGTAACTTCTCACAGTCTCCAAAAACTATCCTCTGCAAACGAGTCTCAATAATTCTCTGTTGGCTTTTCCCCTCTCTCAATTAGCTCCTCCCCTGAGTTGCAAATACTGTATGATGCTTAAGTTAACACTGAATATTTTGACTCATACACAACCAGAACACCACCATCGAATGTTAGCTAAAATGAGTTGTTTTCACTCATTAATTTTAAAGATAATAATGGCAATACCATTAACAAAGAAAGTATTCAGCACCATGTAATTGATCACTAGCTTTTATTTTAAACAATCCTCTCATGAACGAAGAAACTGTTCTGTAACAAAAGTTTGTCAGTTCACTAATAATATATCTAGTATTTACAACTTACTTGAGTAACAAATAAATATTAATTAAATACACCTCGATTCCTTTTGCGGCACAGTTCATGTAAAAACTTAGTAAACTTCAAGTAAAACGTAGTTTGAAATAGGAGAAATATATTATTATTAAAACTGGAGCGCATATTGGCAAAACTAAAATTTTAAAAATTTTACTAGAAAAAAACACAACATGCGACATCTAGTAGATTGAGAAGCAGAGTTCAAATATTACATAGTTATTTTAAAATATCATTTTCATTTGTTTTTTTAACAACTGAAGGGCAGTCTATGCCCTTGTGCTGACTTAAAACAAGTTACAAAAGTAACATTTCAACATTATTAATATCACCGAGTAAGGGTGCATTACTTTCAACATATTATATATACAAAGCTGTAAACAGTTATGAATAAGTGCTGACGATGTATTAAATGTAACTTTTGAAGAAATGTAGAAAAGGGTGGAATATTTATCCACTTTTATGTAGGCAAAATAATTACCAGTCTCCAAAGCTTATATATAATAGCCTCGCCTTCCTAATAGTTTGATATAAGAAACATTACAGAGTAACATAAACAATATTTTCCAGTCAAATGCCATTTTACTGGGCAGTTACTAAGTTATAGAAAAACACATATTTGTTTATTCCAGAAAATTCGTAACATAAGTGCCACAATAAGAATAACAGTAATCAATTTCGCGTTATTTACAAAATCATTTATATTATATTTTCTGGGAGACGCTTTAATCGTGGCAACGTGTCAACGCTACTTATCTATATAATAACGATCAACCGCTGTATAAATTTTCTTTAGCTTTCATGTTTTTGGTGTTTTATGTAGCTGATATGTTGATACACAAGTACTTGTAACTTGAAGGAAAAATTGTTTATTTTTAAACTTGATTTCATGCACAGCTTTAATATGACGTATATAACTTCATGGGAAGAATTTTCAAAAGCTGCCGAAAGAATATATTTGGCAGACCCTATGAAAGTGAGTCAGAAGAAATAAGGCTTAAGAAGTATATATTGTTAGTGAGTATTGATAACTAAAATTATTACTAAGTATTACTTTAAAATATCAACTAACTTAAGTTCCAGTACTATACTACTAGTACTAGATTTATTATTATACTGTAGTCCGTTGTATTCTGCTCCACTATGATGCTACAATGCTATTATTTCTGAGAACATGAAGTTAACATGCCATAAAAAAGAGCAGATCATTCATGATGACGAGAAACCACTTGAAGTAAAAATGTATCTCAGGATCGCTGGTATAGGTATTAACACTTTCACAGATAAAGCAGAGAACAACCATTTGACTTTCTTAGGTCATCTTCAAGTTAAATCTCTCTAAAACTAACTTAAAAAAAAGTGTGACATTAGGCAATGGAAATATTGAGGACATCTTGAACATTTTCTACTCATATTTTGTAGTGGGAGAGAAACAGGATGAATGAGACTTAATGGATGATCATTTCAAAACAAGTGTTGTTAGTAATTTATTTTCTTTAGTTAGGGCAGTCCATGACAAATATTTTCAAATCTAGGAGTCAGCCCCAAAACTCTGGATCCAGGTGGAACTGCACTAGTTCCTCTATAATCCATTGCCCTTGATTTATAAATTTTTTTGTGTGAAAATTTCTAAAAAATATTGCACTGCTACAATTTTAGACAATAATTTACATGTTTTGGAGAAATTGTTGCTCAGAAATTAATTTTGGTTGTAAAAATTCAGGTATTGCATGATATATGGGGTTTTCACATGCAGGATCTAGTGTGCATTCAAATCCTGACTCTGACAGTTTTAGCCTAGCTCTGCCTCTTTAAATTTTAGCTGTTAAGATAGGAATGCAAAATATTTGTTGCTGGATTACCTTTATTTGATTAGTGATTAAAAACACAGAAAAATATGCACTAAGATTTCTTCTACATTTCACTCAACTTTAGTAGTCTTCCACTTTTCTATGCTGCATGATGGGCATCCTTTAACCACAGATGTATGTTCAGCCTGTGTTTGAGTATCACTCAGTTACACATTGTCCTATTTTTTATGTATAATTTGTATTATCAGTGTTTTTTATAATACTTTCCAAGCATTTATTTGTGGTAATGTTTGACTTATTTTCACAGGCGTTAATAGGGTGTGAATGCATTTCTGTGTCTATAGCAGTAAAAGTGCCGAAACGTAGAAGTTATTTATGCTTATGTTAGTGATTAAATTCAACTAAAATGAGAATGGGCAATCAAAAGAGGAAGTATTAAAGAAGGAAAAGAATTGTACTTGTGTAACTTGCACAATTTGGAGCAAATGAGTGCAACCCACTGACTGGTCAACCAGCACTAGCTATCATGATTGTGATAACTTTTATAATATTTCATGATAATGAGAGTAAACAAACATAAGATTATAACTAAAAATAAGGAACTTAAGTATATATAAACATCTTATTTAGATTAAACAAGGGACTTACTAGTGAAATACACTAGAGCCTTGATTATCTGCTGTTTTTGTTATACATGTTTTGCTTCTCCTGGGCCAATGTGGAGAATCAAGGCACCAGTGTTAATTTAGCTACTTTCACAGCAACAAGTTCATGTTAACAATCCCATGATATTAACAACCACTTTATAGTATTGCCTGAACTAATTGCTTTTGATCCCATCTGAGTGTAAACACATGCACAAAGTAGTTGAATTGAGAGAAAGAAGAAAAACAAAATGGCATGAAATTAGTAACATGTTGTACAACTGCATCACTTCATTCCTGAAAATACATGAAGTGCTGAACTTACCATTAAAGTCCAAAAAGCAAAGATTTAAGACTCATAAAACTGTAAAATAATTCTGCATTTCAAAAAAAACTCCATAATTATTCTAGATTAGTTCTGTTTATGAACTGCCTTACACATAAATAAAATGGGAGAGAGTACTAGGCATCATGATGAAATTGTTAGTTTCCATATCAACCTGTCACTTGAGATTTGTTAACCTGTTTAAGACATTTTTTTATTTGGGCCATAGAATTAGTTAGAATAACCTATTTATTTATTGGTATATTCTGTTCCAAACCCCAGTAAAAGAAAATCCATTTATTTATCACTAACATTCAAAGCCCAAACCCTCAAAAAAGGTTAGAATTGGATTAGTAAGCTTGTAGATTACTGAAAGCTCTTTATGAAGCTGTAATAGAAAGAAAATCTGGAGTTATAGGTCATTATTTTATTTACACAAATAGAAATTTATAGTAATAAACTCTAGTTTGTATTAAACAAAGTTAATGTTAGGAATAATAATTTTATTACTAACTATAAAGAGAATGTGTGTTGTACATGTGGCAGTGTGGTACTTGAAAATGTGTTCGTAAAGTACACTGGTAATGTTTAAATTTTAATATTTTTTTCATGTAGGTCCGATTGGTAATGAAGTATCGACATTGTGATGGAAAATTAGTCATTAAGGTTACTGATGACCATGTTGTAAGTAGTACAAGTTTCTATCAAGAGATAAAGTTGTTAGAAAAAGTTGAATTTAAAATTGCAACAAAAATTGAAGTGTTACATTTTTATTAAAGTAGTATATTTACTAATTTAATAACAGTTTTTCAATACATATATGTAAACCGTAATATAAGGTGAATTAACTTTAAGATGTATAAGAGAATTCAAATCTTTCTCTTTGTACCAATTTGTTCTTTAGTTATCAGGATTTGTATTCAGTCAGCTAATAGCATCATAGATACTATTGAGCATAAAACTAAAATACAGAAAAGTTAAACATAATTTAATTTTAAAATTGATTAGAATTTTTTTAAAGAAACTTGGGTTACAAAAATGTTATTACTAATTTAAATGAAAACCTAATTTAAAATTCTATGAAATAAATATTTAATTTTTTTTTTAACATTAATGGTAAAATAAATACATTGCCCAAATCCTGCATACTAAAAATATTTTTGTCAAATATTTACTTTGTTGAATAACCTTAATTTCATTGGAAGTTATCTACTGTGTACTTAATTAAGATGCATTTAAAATATGTACAAAATCCTCTGAATCACTATATATTAAATATTTTGCCTCCAGATAGATTTCAATTTAAATTTAATGTTAAAATGGTCAATAAAATATTTTTAACTGTTAAACTTTCTTTTTCATTAAAATTCCAGAAGGAAAAAAAATTGAAAAAAAAAGATTCATCCAATACTTTTAAAAAATTTGTATTATAGAAATAAAAATGTTTACATACTAGGAAAGGACAGTTTTCTAGGTTTCTAACATGATACAAATGAAAGTTAACTCTTAATCATGAGCTATTAATGTCTCCAATATAAAATTCTCCACAAATAGAATATTTTAAAAAATAAATTTCATTTTTAGCATTACATTCAAAAAGCCTTTTCACCTCATATAATACCTGACCTTTAGATGCAACAGTTACATTTCCATGTTCAGTATTGTTTATTTATGCACATTAAACAACTTTTCTTATCATATGATACAATATCCTTTTTTTATTCAATGGCCTTAAACTTTTGACCAGCTCGTATTTAGGCTAATTTTAGTGTTCACATTCTCCTTATTAAATGCTAAAAATGTTTATTTTTATTTTCCCTTTTCATATTTTCATCTTTTGAAGCTCTATTCAAATAAGTGGTGGTTGAGTCTAAGAATGCAAAATGCATATTCTTTCTTTATGTTCATTGGCCTTAAGATTTTGGCCAGCAGTGTGTATGTATGTGTGTGTGTGTGTGTGTGAATATAATCTTTTGTGTTAGGGTAAAAAATCTAAGTACTTAGGGAATTTATTCATTGATAATTAATATTGGTAGTAATTTTGTAATTTACTTTAACTGCTGTAAGAAAACCTAAATGATATGGTATTTCCATTATACTTTTACATAAATTAGATTCTTTCATTTATAGTCTGAAAGAAAATTTTATCATCATTACCTTTGTTTAAAATGGTTATCCAAACATCTTTTACTCCATCTTACCTTTAAATAGTAGCTCATCTCAAAATAGTTTGGAAGAAAATTGAACATTTTACTTTTCAAAAGTCTCGTTATTGTAGTTGCATAGAATGTTGCAACTTTAGTGCCCATAGCAGTTATAGAGAATTGGTGAAAAATGTCCTCTTCAAACACAAAAAAAAATAGTTAGATAAAACAAAATACATGTTTCAAAATAACCTCCTTTTCAAAAAAAATGTTTAATTTTTTCTGGATTTTATAGTTTAAATATGTTTATTTGTTTGTGCATGTGTGTAGCTTTTAAAATATTTTAAATTATAATAAGTAAATAATAATCTCTATACATCATTGATTTAAACATTGTTTATGGATTGATTAATTAATGCAGTTTGAACAAATAGTTGTCTGTTCATCAGGGTTTTACTTGATTGAGCTAATTTTTCGTATAGTCAAATCTGTAGAGCCCTATCCAGGTACTGTTTATTGATTGGATAAAAAAGTTTAAAAGTTCCTGAAGTGCAAATATTAAAAATGTTTTATGAACAACTTTTCCAGTTGAATTTGATAACCCTTATTTGTAGTCTGTGATTTGAAGTGTCAAAATTTTGTATACTTTATCATATTTCAACATACAAATGTATATTGGGATGACTGGTGTGAGTATTATCACTTTTACCAAAATAAAAAGAGAAGAAAGTCAAAACATTCTTCGTTAAGTGGATTTGTCATCTTGAAATTTAAACATATTCTGCTAAGATGTGGCAAAACGTATATCTGTGTATCCTTTGCGTACTAATATAAAAAGAGAACAGAAAATATGCAAAAATGATTATATGTATGGATGGAAAGTCTACTAAGAGTGGCTGTGATGGACAGAAGTTAATTTCTTTGTATGTGTTATGAAAATGTTTGTTCAGTTAGCATGTTTGAACTTGTATATATAAGGAGTTGCAAATAGGTTTGCTGGGTAATTTTCTAAAGTTTTGTTTGTAAATTCAATATTTTGTTTAGTTCTGAATTCTTTCAACAAGTGCAAAAACATGGATGAATAATTCAAACCTTTTCTGGAATGTATCTTAGTGGCCAGTTGTTCAATTCTCTGTGACCATATAAGTGTGAATTGACTGAAGTACCACTACTCTATATATGTATTTTAAAATTTTGACAAGTTCTACTAGCAACAAAATAATTAGTTAAAACATCTAATCATAATAAATGATATTCAAAATAATAATGATTATAAATTATACAGTTTATAAACATCCATTTTAGACCATCCTTCATCTACCTGTCTCTTTCTGATTATCTATTGTTTTTCCTTGCAGTGTTTGCAGTATCTCACTGAGCATGCCCAGGATGTAAAGAAAGTAGAGAAGCTAAGTAATCAGTTAATGAGGCATATGGCATCCAAAGAAAAGTGACCTGGTAGCTTACCATTGGATTTGGGTTCAACTAAAATGAAAATAGGAGAGGCACTTGAAATGGTACTAGGAATACCACAGCTGGGCTGATGAAAAGAGACCAAAAAGAGTTTACAAGAAAGATAATTGGTATTGGGGATTAAAACTAACAATGTTGTATTTGAGGCACAACTTACCAAATTTTTTACTGTGTAAATCATAACATTCAAGATTAGTGATGAGGTATGTATGATATGAATAAAAGATTGTCAAAGAATAAATTATGGTAGTATTTATTCCTTTACATAAAATTCTTTCAAGTGACTATAAATTAGTTTATTATAAAATAAATTAAAAAATTTTTCTAGACTGACCATCTTACAACACTATTCACACAGGCAATACAGACACCTTTGTGACTAGTTTGGCTTGGGCTTGAAGTAGTTAACGTAGAAAATTGTGATATACTGCTCTTTTAATGTGTTATAATATTGTAGTATTTTGTTGGATATAGGCAACCAAGAGTGTATGTTCAGTCAGAAAAAAGTTGTAAAGCATGAAATTAACTGGTCTGTGAGTGACTAGCTGTAAGATATTTTTAAACGAGTTTTACAGTTTAATTGAGATAAGGAGAATAATTTGTCATGTCAAAGGTTATTCTAGAATAATTGAACCCATCTTTGTGAACTTTCATAAAAGGAAGACAACTGTTTAAAATCTGACATACAACTATGGTAACAAACAAAGTAGTGTAAATGGACTTAACACATTGTACAGTGAAAAGCAAACTAGAGAAAAGTAATTCATTTTATCAAATGGATTCTAAAGTAATTGAATCAGCCTGAGTGGGCTTTGGGCAAGAAAAGAGAATTAGTTTCAGACACAACTGTGATATCCTATAGTGTAAAGCATTTTGTATATAATTTGATTTGTTTTGAATATATTATTTTAGAACAATAGATTGTATGCTGTCCATTTACCATTCAAATATATCACCAACAAGTTTCAAACACCTGCTGTAGAATCTCAGCCTCTTTAAATATTAAACTATTACACACTGCATCAGAGTTTTCTTGAACCTTTTCTTGTATACAGGCTTTATCTTCAGCTTGACATCAAAGCTGAAATAAGGATACTAGCTAGTATCTGTAAAGACTTAAACTCTGTACAGGATGTTTCTAGAATCTGCATTTTTAAGATATATTGAAACTTTATACATCAGTGACCCTGAATACCACAGTGATAGAAAAATAACATTTTAATGCAATTTTGCTTTCATTCCCTTTTATACTGAGTTTTAAAATTTGTTGTCATATGAAGTATCTTTATGAAACCACATAAAATGTATGACAATAAAGAGTGACTAAAGAATGTTGCAAGCACTGGAAGAAATAGTATTCTAGAGCTAGTTTTTTTGTTGCCAATAGTGAATGCTATGTCAGTCTCTTCAATCTATCTTTGGAATTGTGAGTTTGATTAATGCTCCATTGTGTTTTTCTGAACACCCTATACATAACTTTCTATGGTTACTTCCTTTGCAGCTGAGAAAAGAAGAGTAGAGGAAAGTTGCAATGGTGTTGAGCAGCAATGGATTAATTTGTTATAAGTCATAACTTCAACAGTGAGATGAAGATGAGAGTGATATTAAAATTTTATTTCCAACCTTTCAGGTTATATAGGATCCATCAGAGGTTTTATGTGTGAGGACTTAAGTTCTAATCAAAAGTATGAAATTAAAATTATAAAATATAATAACATTCACCCCATATCCACATATGATTTGGGTGAGAAAAAAGTAAAAGCAAGATAATAGGGTTAAATAAATAGAATTGAACAAGAAAATGTTTCAAGTTAACAGTTTGTTAAAGGTTGTTTTTTTGTGTTGATTAGCAGTTTTCTTTCCTTCAATTCAGAATTTTGACATTCTCCAAAGTGATAAAGTAGGTAGCCAGTGTTGATTTATATAATTTTAATGGCAGATTTGCCCATACTTGATAGTGAAGATTCAGTTTTTGTAGTCATTTAAAGTTATTGACCATGTACCTGTATATAATATATCCATTAAGGCAGGAAGCTGGTTTTCTATCTTTATCTTTTAATTGGAGGGTGTTAAAAATTATTCTAAATTTAAACTGTGTATTAACTTGTATATTGGCCAAGTTGCAGGCTTTGTTTTTCAGAATATAAATACTGGGGAAAGAGTAATTGTGAACACTGGATAGCTTTATTTTAAAATTCAGTTTAGTGTGCAAGAAGTTAAGTATGAAATTTTCTAGCAAGACTTTGTTTCATGATGTGGTGTAAGAAGGCTATTTCAGTGTGGAGAGTGTTTTGAAAGGCTCTATTGAAAAGACTAGAAATATGATTTTCTTTATACAGGGAGGGAAAGAATCTATCAAACTATTCAAAAAGAGCAGTAAATGTTTTGTGATAAATATATGGAGATAAGTATGGTTTTTTTACTTACATGGACATTTAGAAAGATTAGTTATAATCTCTAATTTGCAAAAGAACAGTTCAATTGGTTGTGAAGTTTTAATACATTAAAATGACATATTCTTTCAAGAGGAGAAATAAGTATCATCCATGTAACTACAGAAATTACAAGTTTGAAAGTTGTATGACAGTCCCTTTGCCATGGGAGCGTGTGGAAACTAAGATGGATGTTGATGATTGTAATATATAAGGGTGTGTCTATAACACAGCCTCTCTCATCATACAGTCTGCTCTTTGAATAAAGTGTTTTAATAGCAAGGTAAGAAGTTTGACTGTGAAAGACTAATGTAGATGTTTTTTATTAAGAGGTATATTCATCAACATGGAGCTAATATCACAGCTGACCATCATATAGTTTAATACATTAAAATGTGGATTTTTAATGGTTAAATTAGTAGCAGTTTATGGGCTTGGAGTTGGAACCAAAAATACAAACTGTTAAACTGAAGCTGACTTCAGGTTAAAATGTTCTGTACTTTAAGTTTTTATACTGCTCCCAACCATCTTGAGACCACAAAAATAAAAATGCATTGAAAATGAGAACTAAAGTGGTTTTTGACACTTGTCTATAAAGTTAAAATAATAATAAACACATGACCTTAAACTGATTATATAATTTAATACTTTTATTCAGGCCAATTAATGGTCTCCAAAATGTTGAAATGCATGTTTGTATGTCATTATCAGGAATAAAATTACAATACACAGTCATGTTTGTAACTGGGTTAAAAAACCTGAATGAAATGAAATACTTGTTTAAGACCTTTATTTAATAATTTATAATTTTTATTTTTTATTATTTCTAAAGATCCACAGATATTATTGCTCTAACACTCTTTGATATATTATTAATAAGAAACTGTTTAAGGTGAATAGCTACAGAAACTTTTACAAAGAGAATTTCTCAGTAAAATAGATAACATTTACATAGCTTTATCATGTAAAAATGCAATGTTTGCATGACATTTCACTAGACCTATAAAAAAAAATTGAAGTATTTTTTACAAAAAATTAGTATTCTGCATTTATTTAAAGCAGGTAACTTGTAAATTAAAAGTCATACCTTGTATTTTTTAACCCTGACTTAACCAGGCCAAAGTCCCTGAAATATGATGATAATTTCACTTCTTCAGATCTCATAGTAGTATTTCTTCACTTTGAATTATTGTATCTCTGAATCTAAACCATTCTACAATAGCTTAGGATTTTGTTACAACATCTGAACAGGTTCTTACAGTTCTTTTCTAGCATGAATTTAGTTACATGAGAAAACAATAACAAATACTTGAATAAGAGCAGTAACAGACAAGAATACACATTATAATCTCTACAAAGTGTTTTAGCCAAAGGAAGATTGGAGTCAGGGTAAGCTCATTAACAGTTGAATTATCTTCAGGTTCCAAAATAACTACTTTCCTTTTTGAGGAAGTCAAGTAGTCACATCCACTTTGCATTTACAAATATTAAGAGGTATAAAGTTGTCTTCTGATGTTTCCACAGTATTCTATGCTTTAAAAAAAAATAACTTCGAGAAAAATTCACTTTTGCCCCAAATATGAAATGTATTCAACAAATCACAGGAAGGTTTAAAATGTTAACTGACTACTCTGATTTCTAGTTATTAGCATTTTTCATCATCATAAAATGGGAATCTTACACCATGGGTATAGTTCTAACATGTTTTTAGTAAATCTTGATGTTACATAGACCAGATTTGTATTCTCAAGATAGCTGGTATGGGTATTAAAATAAAGTACATAACAATGTTTTGACTTTCTTAGGTCATCTTCAGGTTAACCTGAAAATGACTGATCGAAGATGGTAAAAGTTGTTCTGTACTTTAATTTCAATTAAAGTTTATAAGAGACTCAACATTAAATAGTATCAAAAACTACAATTATTTTAATAAGCTTAAAAAACCCAATTATTTTCTTTAATATTATTATTATAGAAATATTTTCACTAAAAGTTTACACTTAAATGATGTACTGTGATGTACAAAGTGAAAATTATACACAAGGAGTTTAAATAAGTTGACCATATTCTTCTGTTAACTGTTAGCCATCACTCAAACTATGGGTTTATTGTCTTTGAAAAACTTGGGAGAGAGCCAACTAAAAGTACTACAAAAACTATATTTTAGTGATTACATATCCCTTGCACTTCATATCTACATACATTAAGACTTTTTCTCTGAATTTATAGGACTATTCATGATGTTCTGTATTTACTACATTTTGCTCTTCCTCAGTGTTAAGAAAACTAGTGAGTTTTCCATGTTCTACCAACAGATTAACATGAACATTCTGATGGTTACGGAACCTTTCAATTTTCTTAATTCTGTACTCCCATGAATCAAGATATTCATAAAATGGACGTCTCTTGGGCTTTATTAACTCCACTTTGCCTTCACTGATGTACTCATTGTAATCAATTACTTCCTGTGGATCAATTTCTTTCATTGTTCGACATTTTGATGGTGAAGCAATCACTTGAGGGAAATTATCTCTCTCTTCTCGAAACTCAACAACATGCAAACCCTTTTCTTGTGCTAACTGTTGGTGAGTTTTCTATTAAAAAAAGAAATATATTTAGTATGACACAAACATAAAAGGCTTGAAATGTTAAGATAGTAAAAGTTTAACAGCTTGAAACTGCAAGCAAATTACAGTAATTTAAATATTTTGGTGATATAACTCTGCTTAATTCAACTACAAATTTTAAATACACAAAAGAAAAACCTATAAATTTTAATTAGCAAATTCTCCACAAAATTAAATCAATCTATCCCATTTATATCTTAGTTTCATCATTTCTTTGTAATCCCTACCTGGTTCTGAAGTCCTAGAAAGAAAGCCCTTGTCAAGTTGTTAATATTGGTTGAACCTTCTACTTTAGCATACAGGTCTTTAATACCAATAATTTCACAGATGGTTTTTATTGCTCGATGACAAACAAGGCCAAAACCTACATAAATGTTTTTTTTAATAAATATTATAACTAAAATGAAAAAAATCTTATTTGATTAAAGATGCATTTTGATACAATCTCTTTAATTGGTCCACTTCAATTTATAAATTAGGTATGTGAAAAAACTGTACATTAGATCCATCTTATGACAGCCAAGTTTACAGGATGGATGACTATTCCACATCACAAATTACCAGCTGAGTTGAACACACGACAATCGAAAGTACCTGAAATACTGTATGTTTGTTTACAATACACCCAAGTTTCACTATTGTTATACTAAAAGTAATACACATTTCTGTAGTGTTACCTACCGCAACAGTTAGAAAAAGTGAATATGAAAACTTTTTCTGGCAGGTATGTTTTGTTTCATATTTTTAGAAATGATTATTTCCTTACAATAACAAAACTTTTCCATTTTAATCAGGCTGCAGCAGACAGTTTAAAGTCAGTAATTTTAAACCACAATAAATAATTTCTTACAGCTATATAAATGGATGCATTTTGTAAATGTTACAAATGTAAATGTAAAATCACATAGGAAATTTTTCTTCTAAAAAAAAATGTAATTTACCAAAGATAATTTTTTCTAGAACAAAATGTTCTGAAAAGAAATCTATATTCAACCTACAACATTTTGCACAATTTTACCTTTTGGTTTCTTCTTGACAAAAATTTTCGTTTTTCCAAAGCAAGTATAGAAATCATGAAATACTGGAAAATAAAAATTCCTACATGGCATATAAAATGAAGGTGAAAAATATCTTAGAAAACTAATAAAATAAACTGTATTTTAGTTGTTCAGAGATTTAAAAAACAAAAACCTCATACCACATTTCAAGAAGGCTTTATTTTAAATTCAAATTTTTTAGTATATTAGATTTAATAGTAGAGACTGACAAGGATTTCAAATAATTCACATGCTAAAGAAATCACCCTATCAAACTCTTAAGCAAAAAATTTACAATTCAAAATATTGGTTACAATGTATTTTGAGCATATATACTAATAATACACTAAGAAGTGTATATCTGGTTTTTATTATTCCAGTAAAATCCCCATCTATACTGGTATAGTATAAATGGTAAACATACCGTGTATATACTTAAATATCTTTTCAACCAAACAAATGGTGCTACTTATCAATGGATAGACATGAGACAGTTTCATAAAGTATGTATTTATAAGGATATAATTTAAAAGTTAACAAACAAGTGTATCAAACAATTATGAATTTTAAAATGAATTATTGGTCCCACTATAAAAGGTATGAAACAAGAATTAAAACAACAATCACAAATTTATAATATTTAATTCTTAGATTGGCCTACAGATGATTGTATAAAGCAGCCAAAGTATGGATTAAGTTTTATAAAAGTATGACTGTGGTTTTAGTTCTTGTTTCATTCTTTTTTAGCAGGGTCCCTAATTCATTTTAAAAGTTATAATTTTTTAACACTCTTGCATACTAAACATTTACTTACCTATTTATTGTCTAACAGTTTTTATTATGTGTATTTAAAAAATAAACTTTTGACCATAAAGTTTATCCACAGGTTAAGACAACTGGCAAATAAAGAATAAATGTACTAACTAGATGATTAGAATTTTTCAGAAACAACTACAAATAAATTTACAAAATTTTTATAATTTCCTTTTCACAAATCAGTCAACAATTTCATTTGTGAACTAGAAAAATAAGTTTATCCTCTGAAGTTCAGAAAAACAAACAGAATATTGTAGAATTTTTTCAGATAACTTACCTGTGTGATTTTCAAATCTTTCAATATATCTCAACTTCTGAGCTGCTCGGTTCTTGGCCTATTAATAAATATATAACATTACAAAAGGTTTTCCAGTGCTATTAAAAAGTAACAATTTCATGTTATGCTTAATATTTCACAGCAGAATATAAATGAGCAATACAATGTCATGTACTACCACATCAGAAGAACTTGAAATATTCAAATAAATTTTGAAATCAATGTAACTACATTTAACATTTTCAAACATTACATTTTGATAATTTGATATTTTGAACTTGATAATTCTGATGACAATTTTGAATTCTCTTTTCAGTTTTACAAATAAACCAAATAGCCTTTAATGCTGAAAGTGAAAACTAAGTTTTATTCCTAATTTAAAATGATTGTATCACTATTAAAAAATCACATTACTAAAACACAAGTTACTGCCTAAGAATTTTGACAAAATAATTTTGTTGAAAACAGTTTTTGATTTATATGAAAAAATTACAAATATTTAACTATAATTACCATGAAACTACAAGTTAATGAAATAATAAAACACTTAGCACATCTAAGTCCCCAATAAACATTTCAGAATATCAGGATCTTCTGCCTTCATGAAAAACTAAATAAAAAAATCTTCACCCTTCAAAAAAAAATCTTGATAAAACATAACATACACCATAAACTGACTTTTTTAAAAAATTATAATCAATAATACAAATGTTTAGAAATACATTGTCAAAACTTGTACTTTAGTCTCAAACCTCCAATACTATATTCAGCTTTAGAAACTCAGAAGAAAACTGACATTGACTGTCCTATTTAATGTTCCAAATGCTGAAGTTATATCACCCACAATTATTACTTCTAGTCAAAATAAGCTTAAACTTCTCACCTTTCTCAAAGCAGCTGGACCCTCTGGAGACTTTCCCAAGGCAAAACCTAAGAAAAAGCAAACAAGGGGGGTTAAAAAAAAGAAAACAAAATCAGTCTGATACTCAGTTACAAGTATTAACTTCTACATTTCTACAACTTTATGTCTCAAAAGTTAGGATGTATACTAGCAAGAATATCATGCGTTCCTTCTTTATGATAAACCAGGTACTGCTCCAACAGCAATGGCTTAAAATATCGAGTTGTTTCGATTAAACCAACCATATTAATTGTAATTTTCAGTTTTTTAGCTGAATTACATATTTTCATTTAAATCAATAAAAAATAACAATGTGCAAAAAATAAATAAAAATTTGCTAAAGCTACTTTAAATCAAAGCAAACCCAGGATACATTGCTCCTGCTTCTTGCATGCATTTTGTATGACATTTCAAGTTTCCAAAACAAAATTCTCTACCTTTTGGTGTCCTGATTTCTAATGTGTGGCCAGGTGTCATATGCAAGGTATTTCTAACTTTATTATCACTCTATTTAATAAAGAGCTGATTTATTTTCTTCTTGTTGGAACACAATGTATACAAGTTGGCCAATACCAAATGTTTTTGTAAAGTCATTGTATAACTCATTCTGGCAAATGCACAAAAGCAAAGCAAAAGATATAGCTGAAGCAAGCCTATTTAGCTGAGGAAATGTGCCAGAATGTTTGGCAGAAAGCACCAGCCTTTTTCTCATGGACAACTACTGTTTAGAGTATGACAAATTAATGTGAGTATTATAAAATTTATCTAAATCCTTTACCAGTCAGATTTTCAGAAGAGCATTAATAACTCAAAATTATTTCTTTTAAAACTTTTTTTATTATTATTACTATTTTATTTCAATTAATATTCATTAAAACTGGCAAACCAACGGAGCTAGGTTTTTCCCTCCTTTGGATAGATTGTGTAATAACATCTTCATGTTGAAGTTTAAATACTCATGAGTGCTTTCCTAGGAATGTTATTGATCAAATACTGATGAAGTATTTGAACAAACAAAATTTAAACAATCTGCATATAAAGTTCCAAAATACTTGTTAGTTATTATTTTATTATATGCTGGTAAGTATTTTCTGAGTGTAAAAGATCAGTTATGTACCATACCTCATAGGATGTATTCTCAAGTACATTTAAAAACTTATTGTTTTAATCTAACTGCAAAATTACAGTATTTTTTGTGGATTTAAAAATAATATTCCTTCAATGAAATCAAAGTTATTTATTTACATATTTACCTGTCCTTGCTTTTGTTATGGTTATATTGGTTCTACTAAAAGAAAACTGTTAACCATATTGGTGTCAGACTCAATTACTGAAAATTAATTGAAAAAAGGTTTTTATTTCAATTTTTAACAGTTTATACTTTTATAATAATAAATCAATATACCTTTTATAATCTGTTATATTTCTGCACAAAATATATTTGCTAAATAAATGTTACATATCACTGTTTATACATAATATATACATCTTCAATTAAATTACTATAAAACATATGAATACTTTTCTCCAGTCTTTATATTAGATAATTCAGAATAAATCTGATGTAGATCAGCAAAAACAGCATTTTCAATGCCACACAGTAAATATTGAGTATGATAAGACAATAACATGAATAAATTCAGAAATTTAATCAATTAAAAATATGGCAAGACATTTATAGTTTCACTGAATTAATTCAAACTAATATATTTTAAAACATGAAAAACCTATTGGGCAACTGACATGAATGAAAATGCAAATTTAAGGCCTTTCAAATAACCAATCATACTGGACTTGGGTCAGTGTAGCATAGTGGTCCACTTGTCCTAATATTTTTAAAAATGTGTAGAACATCCAAGACAAATCATGGAAATGGTTAACTCCCATGAATAAACATACAAATGTTAACATTTCTTATGATAATGAAAATTTATTTCTAATAGGTACTTACTTCCTCTCACACAAAATTATCTTGATCTTCTTTCTGCCATCTAAGCATTACTAAAAGAACGTGAACACTTAACACACCAGTCTATAGACTTCACAAATTTTGTACCATGTTTGAATGTGTATAAAGCATGTAAACACCATCCACCAATAGCACATCACCATCTGCATTGGCACAGCTCGATCCTTCTGTTCTTCTTACTTAGTTCTCACTTTTGAGGACTTGCAGGATCTAAAATTAATAACAGCAATGAGGAGGAAAAGGGATAGGAAGTATGTGAGAGAGGTAAGTACTTACTGGAAATACATTTTCAGAACAAGAAAATGTTAACACTGGACACAGTCTTATCTCCTTTTACAAAGCTACAATCCCACAATGAGAAAGTGGAGAGGCGAGGGTATGCTCCTAACAGTGAAATCAAGAAAAAAGTGACCACCTAGAAATAACTGGTGTGTCCAGAGATGAAACCAAAGCACATGTGGGACATTGCACTACTTCTGAAACAGATGGGTTCTTCACCCCATAAAAAGAAAGTGAAACTAATACAGGCAGGAGAAAAGGATGTGCAGAAGTGTAATTCATTTTGAGAAGTAAAATCCACGGTAAAAAAATTACAAAACTTCAAATCATCCTCTGCTGCACAAAACAGACCATAAAATGCCTTCAACAGATTAATAAATGCTCTATGAACCAAAAACTCAAAGTGTCCTCAAAACCTGCATAAAGTTTGCAAAAATATAATGATGGAGAAAAAACAATAAGCTATGGTTAGGTAGGTATCCACCCAACCTCAACTGGATGGATAAGGTTCCATGACATGTCCTCAATATTAGGAGGTTGAGGATCATCCAGCTAAAAATAAAATTACAGTAACAGAAACACCATAGCTATGGCATGTGGAAAATGCAATACACACACACACAAATCTTAACCATAATTAAACAGAGTGTTATAGGTATGTTTGTTTTTTGAATTTCACACAAAGCTACACAAGGGCTATCTGCACCAGCCATCCCTAATTTAGCAGTGTAACACTAGAGGAAATGGAGCTAATCATCACCACTCACCACCAACCCTTGGGCTACTCTTTTACTGATAAATAGTGGGATTGACCATCACTTTATAATGCTCCCACAGCTGAAAGGGGGAACACGTTTGGTGCAATGGGGAGCTGAACCCGCAACCCTCAGTTTATGAGCCGATCACCTAAACCACCTGGCCATGTGCCATATGTAGAGCACCCAAATTATGAAGAGGAAGTTAGCATTGAGCTGAAACTCAACAAACACTCAAAACTAATGTAGGAACAAGAAGTACAACAAACCTAATCTGGCATTACAAAACCATCTCATTGCATCAGCTCATCAATGTGAATGCAACCAATATAAAGAGCAGCAATCATAACTCATCCAACTGTAAATACAAGGTAAAATGTAGGGAGGACATAATTTGCACCCAGAATTACAAAGAGCAGCATTTACATCATTCACTGTCACATGAATTAATCAGTTACTAAAAACACCATACTAACACTATTGTAGCAAAATCAGTAATGTAGGTTAAAATAAAATATTGAAGAAATCTAAATTGCCGTTTTTCTTCCTAGAATGACTTCATACTGTAACTGAAAATTATTCACTATTTATTCTAACAGCCAAAGCTAATACTTTTCAATTCTAGATTAATTCAGTTTTATTGCTTTAAAGCTACACTTACTGTCTCAGAGTATGCTGAAAACCATTTATCATAGCTAGAAAAATTTATGTAAGCAAGTTACAAGCACCAAGAAGATTACCATATGCTAGGATATTGAATAGCACAATAAATCCTTTTTACCTCATTTATTTTCATATATAACCTAATAACTTTTTAATTTTTATATTATAGTTACTACTACAACAAGACAAACATAAAAAAGAATTAGTAGTTACTTCTGGGCTCTGGCTTTTTTTGCTGTCAACAGACAAAGCACTGTAGGCCTACTTTTTTGCAACAATGTTGGAACAAAACATTATTATACACAAAAAATATAATGTCCTAAGACTAATTTAATTCAGCTACAAATAGTTAAAATGTTTCATTATTTGTTTGAGTTGAATACTACAAAGGTATGCAATGAATTTGAGACTAAATATTTTTTAACCTAACACCTAAAGCAATATTTTATTCAAAAGACCAACCACATTGTTAAAAAGTAAAACTGTCTCAGCTGAAGAAGATGTCTATCTTGTGATTTTTTTTCTCCTAGTCCCACCATTCCCATCATTAGGAATGAACAGAGATGATGCATCGACATTATCAATTCCTTTAACAGCCTTAAATACCTCAATTAGATCCCTTCCAACTCTTCTTTTTTCAAGAGAAAATTTTAGAAATCTCAATCTCTCCCCATATGACAACCCTTTCACCCCAGGAACCACTCTAGCAGCCCTCTTCTGACCCTTTCCAACAATTCAATGTCCTTTCAAAAAGTAAGGAACCCAAGACTGAACAACTCCAAATGTAGCCCAACCAATGATACAAAATACATCAGATGAATTAAGATAAGAAAACCTTATAGTGTAAAGATGAATTGAATGGGTAACAAAGAAAACTTTATTACAAGTTCTACAGACTAACAAATGACTATGTTTGAAAAAGGTTTTGTCATCATCAGGTACATGTGGTTTACTTAGAAATGGAAATATACAGTATGAAACAAAGAAATAACACGGATGGAGATACCCAAGACTCAATAAAGATATGTTTTTATGCTTTTTTTTGTATAGGCAATAAATTTGAATGAGTTTAAAAGAAGGTCTGATAGGTATACAAAGTACAAAAAATACATGAAATAAATGTAAATTTTTTGACTTTTATGCAGTTTTGAAACATTCTATTCTAGAGCCAAAGATATTTCAGTTCTTTAAAATTAGGGTTTTTAATTATTATTATTTTTTATCATTCAAGTAATCAAAAATTATTATTCTCCTACCTTGAAAATATATTTCCAATAGACACTTAACATAACAATGTTCAGGGCCAACAAGGGACCTGTTAGTCCATCTCAGCTCTCTCATCCTCTCAGCCAAAATAAAATTGTTTTTCAAAAAATTTAGAACCAGTTGTCCCACCTTCTAAGCTAAACTAAAACTATCAAAAAACAACAAATTTAAATGCAGACCTTATCATTCAGTAATCCATATATCTAACCAACTCAAGTTTACTACCTTCACAACATCCATGATAACCCATTTCATAGGCTATAGTTATGTACCATACTCTTTTGTTATAAGCATTGTAACTTCATAATTATTCAGATTTTGTATAACTTTTTTGTAAAACCTAAAACCTAAAACAAGACAAAAACATAAAAATTCTAAAAGCAGATAAAAGTAATGCTATAGTCATAATGAACACGAATGAATACATCCAAAAAATGAAGAACATTCTACCAGACACGAACAAATTTAAACCAATACACACAAATCTAACAAAGACACACGAAATGCAACTAAACAAAATACTACTAAAAATGAAAAAAGCCAACACGATTTCACAAACACTTTATTCCTACCTACGTAAAACCGACTCACGCACACAACAAATAAATGGCATCCCCAAACCTCATAAACCAGATTGTCCATTACGACCAATAATATCCACATATGAATCATTTAATTACAATCTTGGTAAATACATAGCATGGGCATTCTCCAAATATGTAACATCAGCCAGCTCATTCATCAAAGACTCTTTTTTTATTTCAAGTCTAATCTAAATCAACTTAATCATAAAGCCTTAATGGCCAGTTTCAATGTTATATCCCTCTTTACAGAAGTTCCAACCACTGAAGCCTGCAAGATAGCCTTAGAACTCTATATCCAAGACCCTAACACATCTATAGACATTCCCAGCAACCAATTAGCAACCCTCATAAAATTCACCATGATGAAAACAAACTTCATGTTCAACAACCAAAACTATATACAAACAAATGGCCTAAGCATGGACAACCCAGTATCACCAGTTCTAGCCAATATTTTTATGACACAAGTTGAAACACAAGCAATTAACACAGCATTACATCCACCACTATACTGGTACAGATATGTAGATGACACAGTTGCAGGATTCAGATCTACAGAACACACACTTAATTTTTTCAATCACATTAACTCTATACATCCCAACATTAACTTCACATGTGAACAGGAAGAAAGCAATTAAATATCATTTCTTAACCTCAAATTTACAAGAACCGACACACAATTTAAAACAGAAATCAACCAAAAAATCACCCATAATGGACTATACATTCCTTGGGACTCAGCACTTGAAACAAAACAAAAACTCAACACACTAAGAAACCAGATAAAATTAACAATGAATTAGACAAAATAAAACAATACTTCATCAACATCAATAAGTTTCCTCCACAAACCATAGAAACTATTATATGCACACACAAAGCAAAGACAAAAAGCAAAATCAACCAAGTAAATATATCTCACAAATCAAAAAATCATGAAACCATATACTGCTGCATATCATATATTAACGACATCAGCAGAAAAATAACCAACATTTGGCAAAATCTAGTCACAAAATATGACATTCCAGTTATTACCAAATTCAAAAACCAGGCACAAAACTGAGGTACATACTGTGTAAAAACTACACTGACAAACACCACACCAACATTATTTATAAAATACAATGTGATAACTGCCACGACTTCTACATTGAAGAAACAAGTAGAAAAATGAAAACCAGATTCAAAGAACATAAAAAGTCACCTTCACACATTTTTGAACACTGCAAGTCAAATAAACACAACATAACCATAGAAAACACTCAAATACTAAATAAAGAAACAAACATAAACAAAAGCAAAATTAAAAAAGCCTTACTTATACAACAACTTAAACCCAAAATAAACCAATACAAAGGAACACCTTTATATTTATATTAAAGATGATAAAATAAATAATATAAAATTATATATTCAAACATCTAACACCGTCCTCTACATTCCAACACTCAGTTACACAACCCCTTTCAAACATGTGGTCAGCTTCCGGTCAGTTACCTCTTTCTTTCTTTGTGAACCTGACGATGACCGAAGAAGGTCGAAACATTGTTCGCTCCTCTACATAAAATATTTTCTCAACCCAAATGAGCCATTTTTACATATATAATAAACAACATTTTATCACTGATATTCAAATACTGATGCAAAAAGTAATATTTAATGGATTTGATACAAAAACTCTATAAAAATTACTAAAAAATATATTCTGTGATAAATATAAGAATGCATTAAATAAAGCATAAATTTAGAAAATTTTAATGAAAGTTCTTAATAAGTATTTTTAATTGTTAATAAGGTCATTTAAACAACTTAGCACTACTTTTATGCAGATAAACACCTTATTGCATATAAAGGTTTATTCAGACAATTGTCTGTTTTGATTTTGCAATGAAAGCTAATACATCACTAAGAGATCTTGTTTCAAGTACAATGGAATGTTTTTTTTAAATATTTATATTTTGAACACTAGATAAATGAAACAAGTTTTGAAACATTCTATTCTAGTGCCAAAGATTGTTTTTGTGTTCCAAAATGCATATTTGAAACCTATACAAACTATTATTTTGGACATCCAACACCATGAGAAAAACTAACGATATAAAAATATACCTGAATACAGAAAATCTCAGCCAAAACAATAAATGTAAATTTCTTGATTTTTATGCATTTTTACTCATTACTATATATTTTTAACAAAGTAATTAATTATAAGGCAAAAAATCAAAAACTTACTATATTAAGCAAGAAATTGTAAATGGCAAAATTAAATAAAAAATTTATCTTGAAGGAATACATGCAGAATGCCATTGCATGATATAATATGATAGTTCGTTTACCCAAGTTCTTGATGGGAGATTATTATTTTGTTACCATAGTTAGACACAGTTTATAAAATAGTAAAGTTAAGAACACCAGATGTGAAACTAGGGCTCTTTAAAATAACTGTATTTGCCTGTAACAATCTGAGTCACTCTAGAAAAAAACACAATAATTTTTCATTTTATTTCAACCTTTGCTACAGTTAGTGTTAGGACAGAGATAATAAGAGATACAGTACAGTTTTAAGATAAAAAAAAAACCTTGTATCTCAGGTTAACCTGAAAATGACCTAAGAAGGACAAAACATTGTTCTCTGCTTTATTAGTAAAAGTGTTAATACCCACACCAGCTATCTAGAGATACATTTTTACTTCAAGTGGGTTTCTCATCATCACAAAGAAAAAATATTTGATATTTATTTTGGAAGTGTCAGAGGTTATGTGAATGATATATGAAAATTGTAAGGTAAAAAGAAGTATTTTTATTATCAGTATGACAATCACTTTTCACTCAGGATGACTCAGTAAAGGCTTCATAAATTTACATATAAATCTTCAGTAAAAATACTATATTAATAATTTTATTTTTTGTGTCCAGTAAACTTGTAATGTTTACTAAATCGTCTGTCAAATTACATAAAGATGCACTTACTATAGCATTATTTTAATGTTTTGTTTATATAAGACTGATCAAAATGACAATGGTAAATGTCACAAAAATAATGAAGTAATTGAAACAAGTGTTTCTGATTATTCTAACACCCCCCTAATTGAAATATTTAAAACATGATTTTTCATTACTATTGTCATTCAATTCAGTTATGGTCAGCTTAATTGGTGTCATGACTCATAAAAAAATAAACTAAATAAAATTAGGGTTTGTAATTATAATTATTTTTATAATTTCCATTATCCAAGTAATCACAAGTTACTATTTTCCTGCACTGACAATATGTTTCCAATAGATACTTACCTACTTTGACATAATAGCTTTGCTCATTCAATGCTATCCTCTATAAATGCTATTTTACATTCACCATAGTCCTTGATATTCCCATCTACCCCACATATTGGACAGTTGCATCATAGCATACAAATAAAGCAAGCTGACTCCCAACCTTCATATAAAATTATGCAAAGAAAAGGAAACACCAGAAGTAGAAAGGAAGAGTGGGAAGTGTGAGTTGAAATGTATTTTTAGTATAGGCAGATAATAACATCTGATACAATACCTTACATCCTCTCATGTAATAGCTAGAATCCTTCACTGAAGTGGTGGAGAGACCAGTACAAATTTACACAAGGGAGTACTTTTAAGAAAGCTTCTGAAGATAGCCCATAGAGTGTGACATCTCTTTGTAGAAGAACACACATAAGAGAACAAACCACAACTGTACCAGGTATATTCTTCACCCATTGATATAATATATATAGTATAATGAAGAACATTGAATACATACTTGTCCATGCCAAAAGGTACAGAGTGGTTAGAGTGCATAAGATCATAATCAGTGGACCAATTCCAGTCCAAAATAAGGCAGCATCAGGTGTTTGTCTCATGTTCCATGGAAAAACAGGTTCAGTCCACATCCAGGCAACACTTAAAAGGGGAAATGCAATTTGGTTGTTCACTTAAATTCAAATTTTGGTAGAATTGGGAATTTATCACCCAGTCCATGATAGGACAAGGGCCTCCTACATGTTAGGATTTATGTTGGCTGGTCTGGCTCTAATACCCAGACCATCCAGAAACTGATATCCAGGCAGTGATAAGATAAAGAATCCAAAGCAGGAAATGAGAAATGTATTCAGTGGATCATGTCCAGTCCAGACCAGGTAATGTCAGGTACACGTCTTCCAGTCTGTGGCAGGAAGATTTACACCATCTACACTGATTAAGCATCATTAATCACTCTTTTCTCGATTGAATGGAATTGAGCACACTCATGAGGGTGTCACCACAGTCCACCACCACAGCTAGAAAAATGACAAGAACTCCTATATGCCACCCAAATAGGGGGAGGAACAATGCAGTAGAAAGTTTGAAGGAAACACAACAATGTAGAAAATGCAATGGATAACTACAAATCTATTTTTAAAAACAGGCTGGTCACAATTTTTTCAACCAAGATCAGAGAGATGGACATGCATCGTGACACTGCTTTACTCATAACTATCCACAAGTTTATGACACAAAACACTGCAAGGAACCTCTAATGGTCTTAAGAAACACTCAACTTCAACATTATAAACTATAAAGGCCATACAGTGCAGATTTATGTATTAATATACCTGGACAAGAAACCACTCACCACATAGTGGGATCCAATATGTAAAAAGTGCCCCTGGAATGAAATTAAAGAAATAGAAAAATACTTACCCATTCACGGTTGAACCAAAGTGTAGAAGATGGCAACATAAGAGCAAGATATCCTGGCATATAACAACATTACATTATCTATGTGAATAGAGTATACTGTAACAACCTTATGATTGATACACTATCTATGTGAATATCAGTTGGAATATAACAGCCTCATGATTGATACGCTATCAATGTGAATATCGAGTGGAATGTAATAACCTCATGATAAAGGTAATGTGAGATGAAGGTGTACAATGTGATCCACACACAAGCCTAGATGATTATTTCCAATGGGCAATAAAAACAGACAGCTAGGACAAGGATATCTAGAAAAGATGTTGTGACCTGAGAGATAAAGAAGAATAATCCAACCTTATAAGTTGTCAAATCCCACCCATCAATGTGACAAAGGAAAGATCTCAGGTAGAAGAAGGGTTCCAATGGATAAAAAAATGTGAATTTGAGCCACGGAAGGAAGCCATTGCAGTCAATATAGCACCTGAGAGCACAAAAAGGACATAGAAGATGATCCAGACTGGAGCAGGAATGTGATGGGAAATATGAGATAAATAGGTGTGAATAATAATGTCACCTTTGCAAGCAACTGACATTTTGAGAAAAAGATGGAATCTAAATGCAAGAGAACATAGATATGGTTGTAAGTGATACATGAAACGTTAGTGGTAAAAGTAACAAGGGAAAAAATGAGCAAAAATAGGTCTTTAAGGACAAGCAGTATAAGAAACAGGTAGCCAAGAGTCCAAAAGATTGGGTAACAGCATAGAAAACTACACAGAAGTCCCCAATCAGGAAGGGGTATAGGACAAGATGGATGAAGGAAAAAAAGGAGCAGAACAAGAAGGAAAAAATAAAAGAAATACACTCTACAGGAATGAGAAAATGGAAGGTACTGGATAAGGTTACCTGATAATCAACAATGGTAGATACACAAAAACTTCTGTCAATCAACCAGGAACACTGGGACAGGAAGGGAGGTAACCATGGTTCAGAAACCAGTGGCACAAAACACACCATTTTTTGTTACACACCATTAAGAATGAGGGACAGATTGAATGAGAAAGAAGGGATGATACATGGGTGAAGAGTACAGATTGCCTCACAATGGCTAGACAAATTCCACACCAGAATAAAAT
Organism: Tachypleus tridentatus; assembly: GCF_004210375.1. Taxonomy (NCBI): domain Eukaryota; kingdom Metazoa; phylum Arthropoda; class Merostomata; order Xiphosura; family Limulidae; genus Tachypleus; species Tachypleus tridentatus. The sequence continues at coordinate 92,724,982 of NC_134832.1, read as the reverse complement.
AAAACCAGAGTGTAGTATTGTAGAATGACAAGATTCTCTGTGTTTTCTAAGCAGGAAGCAGCAGAAAGTAATAGATAATGGAGATAATGACCAAAGTAGGCTGAGGAATAGAAACCAAAGATGAGCAGACTAGAAACGTGAAATGAGGATTATTTGACACAAACGTATTTGTACAATGGATAAAACTCAAAGAAAGAGATGGGAAGAAGGATAGATATAAAGGTAAAAGTTAGACCAATCCTGACTGCAGGCATCTGGTGCCAAAACCAAAAGATGTGGAACCAGAAATCAAAAGAAGGATAGCTTGGAATTGAGGTGGGTAGCACATATATCTAGAAGTAGAATACTCCACTGCCAGAACAACCACCAAAATAACTAGGAATTTGGGGACCACTCCCTTTAGAGAATCTTATTTGGTCAAGATAACTGATCCAAAACGAGGTCCAGAGTACCCAGGATATGATACTCTAGTACAATTGTGTGATTAAAATGGGCCAAGAATAGGAGCTCTAGTGTTCAAAAACAGAACACAGGTGACACAGTGCTCCCTTACAGAGTTGCACAAGAAACAATGGTTAAATTGTCAGAATATATCATAACAAATTTGTTATGTACTAAAGAAATGAAATGATCCATAGCTCAACAAATGTCAAGAACATCTGGAATATTGAAGTGCAGAGCTGGTATTCTTAAAATACCTGCAACTTCATAAGAATCTACAATCTCTCTTCAACCTGACAAAGAATCCTTTGTAAAATGATGCAACTTGTAGTGTTGTCTTTGTTAAGCCACCATGCTAAATTGACTTGTAGTGAGGGAGGAAGTAAGATAACTGTATTCAGGGGATCTTGAGCAAGATTCTATTGATCATGTAACATCCATTGAAGGGTGTAGATGTGAGAATGACCAAAGGGAATAAGGGCTTATATGGGAACCCAAGGCCTCAAAAAAAAAAAAAATCTTGTGTCTAGTAAGAGAAGAATAGGATTAGGCTTTGGGAATTAATAACACTATCAACCTAAACTGAAATAGAGAACACTAGGTTCAATTGAAATAGGTGTTGAAAAAGACTTGCATGTAGATAAGAAATTGGGTCAGAAATGAAAGAAATTTCTCCAGCTTGACAAGTCAACCTATACGAGATGCATTTCAAAGAAGTCATGGTATGTGCATTTCAGACATTTGTCGAGATGGAGCTAAAAGTGGCCAGTCATCCATATAAATAGTGTAACCACAGACAACAAGAATGAATGAGTTGAGCAAAAGCCCTGACCAGCTGACAATATGCATACAATGGTGAAGCCAGACCAAACAGCAGAGCATAGAATTGATAAAGATAACTTTTATGGACAAAGCAATGTAACACATGGAGGTGTGGGATATTACAGTTTGAAAGTAAGGATCTGTTATATTTACCTTTGTCATTCAAACACATGGAGTAAACACCTGCTGAAGAATAAGGAACAACTCCAGGATGAAACATAACTATTGCTGGGCACGTCTTAGGGACGAGTGTGTAAACGGGATATGAAAATGTAGGGAGCATTGCAGATAGATGTTAGATTATTAATTAATTAATATAACTGCAATGCCCCTACAATCTTGTACCTGTTTATACTCTCATCCCTAAGACACCCAGCAATGGTCAGTTGCACACTCTCTTTGTTAACCTGAAGATGACCTAAGAATGTCAAAAGTTTGTTCTGTACTTGATTTTAATTAAAGTTTTAATACCCATACCAGTCATCTTCAGAATACATTTTTACTTCAAGTTGGTTTCTTATCATCATGAATCATCTCTACTTTGCTATGGACAACCTTTCAACTGATACCAGAACCCATTAGTTGAGCTGAAATTAAGATAACTAAAGTTTTATGTGAAATGCTATCTATATGTAGTACAAAAAACTAAATGCTGTGCTGAAAAGTAAAATATTTATGCTGCTGTGTTGAAAAGTAAAATCTTTATGCTGATTAGATATGCCTAATTAATAAAATACAGTACAAGTCAGATTTCACTTTGACCATAGTTTTAAAATCTTGTTGATTTGCGAGTTTGAACATTTTACACCACAAAATATAAGATCAAAATTTCTCATGCCCACATACCAGCTAGTCCATTCTTGTTTCCTGTAACACACAGAACACTCATTCTTCTTGTTCGACCAAAGTTTGCTTTCATGTTAAATACAGTCTTCATCTATATAATTACAAATTGAAACCACTGTCAAATATATAAAAAACATCATTCAATTCTATAATGCTCTGGAAAATAAGTCAATTAAATTTAACAAAAAGAATAAAATCTAAAAATACATTTGAATCGTGACACAAAATGCAGTTTAAAAGTAAATACTTAGTGACTCAATTTTTCATTTAAAAAGCACTGATATGTAAAATGACAGTGCCCTACACTCTGTAACTTTATCATATGTTTACTATTGTTCCATAGACAAGTAAGCTATTTAGTTACATTTTCTGTTAATAAAAAGAAACTCAGTTATTTTAAAAACTGAGAAATAGAAATAATTTACAATATTTTAATTTTGAAAAAGTATCACCTACCCTTTACTTACATAGATGACAAAAATTTAACAATCAACAGAAAATTATGAACATGTATGTAACTATTATCCAACACAGAGTTAATTTTCATTGAAATGACCATTCACACACATGCAACAAAGTATGGAAATACAACAGCTTTACACCAATAATTTAAGTTTCCATTATTGTAGTTAAATGCTAACCAATCTTTTGGAGATTACTGAAATATATAAACATATAAATATATCTATCTTTTCAACTTACAACCCTCATTCAGAAACAAAAACAAGTGTGTTAAATACCTACCTAACACATTATTCTATTTACAATATTAAATAAATGACTTCAATACACTCATAGTTAAAACTAAGAATGTAACACAATATATCAGCATAAATATTGTACCACACTTAAAGGAAAAGATGTACACTGTGTCAAGAGTTCCATTATTAATAGAAATGTACTTACCTCAAGTACTTTTGTGTCAAATCCTTCAAAGGTATCTAATATGAAAAATGAACATTTGTTTTTAAACCAAAATATAACAAGCACTCAATTAAAAAAATATAGAAACATAAGAACAGAAAAGGAAAAGTTATAATTAACAAGAAAAATACCTAATAAAATAAGGCACTTGAGAAATTTTATTTATATGTTACCCTATCACTTATTGGACATCAACCTACACCTAATTTTGGTGAATGCTGTTACACAGCGACTAGATATTCTTTCAATCCTTCAGAAATTATTATGCTATTTCTGAGAACTCAACTTGCAAAAAGATAAGCAAGTTTCTGAAATATACCTGAACTTTAAAAACATTATGGTGAATTTTTGTATATACCACTACACACTACAGATAACTTTAATCTAACATGATACATGTATCAAGAGATTTAATGCAGTAAGTACCACAGAACACCCATAATCTAACATGAAATAAATACTGACAGGCATATGTCCATTGTTACAAATGAATTGTACAAAACCTAATTCTGAAAGTTTGTTAAAATATGAAGTTCTTTTTTCACATCCAACAATTGGTCATGTACCAGTAGTGTCATGTGCACAAAGAGTGTGGTGAATATTTAATTCACTGTTAAGAAAAGCAATCATATTTTAAACCTCATTACATGTTACTTCTCTTGCAAAAGAACAAGGATAACAGTCAATTACAAAAACACTATGTATTCTAGTGAAAGAGAAAGTTCAATAACTTACTTGAAACAAAAAGAAAAGGATAAAAAGTACAATTAAAAATCTTTTACTACACATCAGCTTAGCAGATAGAAAACACAGTAAATATGTCCTTCCCCATTTTTTCCAGGCTGATCAGACCATCAATAATTAAAATACTATCCAAATCAACCACACTAAACTAAACTTTAATTTTGAGGTTTTTCAATAAATTAAATAAATTAAAAATATCTTAAACCCGGTGAAACCATTTGCCATGCAACAAGTATTTGTGAAAAAAAACAAACAACCCTTGAATACAAGGTATGATTTATTTACAGCTCATCCACTACCTCTAGGATGGTTGTTCTCAAAATCTATACTTGCATTAAAAATATATGTAAATACCCTGTAATGAAACTTACTATTCACTTTAGTAGTAATTACAAGTAAAAATAAGAAACTTTTAATAACAAAATTAAATATAATGAAAAACTCTACAATAACAAGATACATAAAATAATTACCTTCAACAAAAGAACTTGTCCCCTTCAAGAAGGGGCAGCTAACAATAATTACTAAAATAAAATACACTATAAAATATTGAATGCAGAGACTAGAAATAACACTAAAAATTAAAAGCCTTTAAGCTTAAACCTATAAATAGTTGTCATGTATCCCCTTTAGGAGGATAAAATTGATACACGCTTCAAAAACACAAAGTAAAAATGTAACTTGTAGAAACATATGATTTCAGTATTAAACATATAAAACATAGGTCATGAAATAAAACATGGTTCAGTGTAGATATTATTCATTAATTTATTTTGGGAGAGAACATTTTATGACTGTTTAGTTTTGTTCATAACAATAAAGTTGGAAGCAATTACTTTAAAGTAAGTTTAGTTACATAAATTAGTAAGCATTGTACACTGTTTGTAACTCTGTGTTTTTGAGACTATTTAACATTTAGACATCAAAAAATTTTATGCAGATATAGTGAGTAAATGATTTAGAAATAAACATAAATAGTATAAGTTGCATAAAAGAGACATTCAGACAGGAAAGAAAGGCCTAACAATATAGGCCTAATGGTTGATATATATTACAATGAGACCAACTTTCTTGAAAAAGATAAAAATAATTTATTTTGCCAAAGAGAGTTTTAAAGCAATTGAGCCTGTCTGTGTAGGCTTTGACAAGAAAGAGACATTTACTGGAAGTAGGCCTAACTATGAAAAAGAGCAGACGATTTTAGAAGTATAGTATGCAACCATAGTACCCTAACTAAGTGTAAGTCTATGCTTGAATAGTTAAGCAATAGTAATAAAGAAAAATAATTTGACTAAAGCAACTGAATTGGCCTAAGTGGAGTTTTGAAAAAACGAACAGAACTATAGTGTTCACAATATGCCAATGATCATCTATAGAGTAAAAAATTTGTTGTACACACATTTAACTAGTATCTAATATATATATATTATTTTTAAAACAAGTACAGTGAGTGCTGTTCATTAAATGTTTTCAAATTTACTGCTAATGAGTCCCAGACACTACTGTACTAGAATCCTAAACTCAATAAAACATTATATATTTATACTATTAAAAACATGCAAGTGAAAGCCTTTAATTGACAATTGCCAAACACAACATAGCTGAACATCTGACAATATTTAAAATGAAAAATTAAATCTGAGGAATATACACTGTACAAATAAAATCTTTAAATCTTCATAGATACCCTGTATGAAGATAAACTAAAAAATGTAAAAAAAAAATTATACAACACTATCTACATACAAAAATTCATTATATTTATACTTCAGATGGTAGATGAAGCTACTCATCTAATGCTGAAGGAGCATTTACAACAAATTCTGTAATGCAGCTTTGGACATTCTATATGCTATGGTGATTTGGTGGATAATATATCTGGCTCTCACAAGACTCTTCTCTGTTTTTGCCAGATCCTTTTAGAGGTAAAACACTTTCTCCTCCAGCTACATTGGCTACTTCATGTAGTTCAGTAAATGGTCTTACAGTTTTATAGCATCCAGATATTAATCCACTTAAATACTTGTTACTGGCAATGGCATTTTAACATCATTATTTGCTTAAAAGCAGATATTGCAGCAGAAGGTCCTTTAGTGGACACTCCTTTATTAGTTTAGCTGTCAAAACCAAAAAAAATAAAAAGATGTGTACTTTAATCTCAACTGCAGAAAACAAAGTTCAAACACTTGACATAAACTTCTCTTCAATAATCAATTGATGTATCTGCTTTCTCAGAGAGATCCTTCTTTATGAAATGGCTTATTGGACTTGTAAAAAGATCTTTCAATATTCTTCCAAGAATATTACTATACGAGTATCTACCAGGAAATTGAAAAAAAAAACTGTAGCTGTTTGGTTACAGAGATGAAGAACTCCAACTTTGCTATTCTCAGTCGGTTATCAGAAACTATTCTGACTACTCTGTGGAAAAGTTTAACAGGTGTCAGTTTCACTGGGTCCCATTTTGGATCCTTCATTATACACAATGTGGAGTCCACAGCTTCTGACATTTAAAAGCACTGGTAGTTCCTGGGTCAAGCATTCTTGCACAAGGTTCTAATACAATATCCTGTTAACATTTGGGCCACCTATTGATATCTGTATTCAACAATTTGGATCCAGTTGGGCTGTACATTGTTTCAAGTGCTCCATTAGGTCAGCAGTAGTAATATTACTAAAGAACTGCTCCAAGATACCTTACAGCCACTTCATCAGTATCCTTTTTCAAATATTTGAATATTATGTCCAACTGTTCATTTTCAGAGATTCTGTTCAAGCATTCACCAAAGGACATTGAACAGAGCTTGGCAGTTCTGAACTTATTCACTAAATGGTCATGAAAATATGTACATAGGTTAAAACATGCCAAACAAGCACATTTTGTAACTCCACATGCAATTTTGTACAATGTTGATATCAGGAAAACAAGTACCAAAAACCATGAAAAATTATGACAGAAATTAAACGAATAGTGGCTCATTACTACCTTCAGTGCCCAAATAACTTTTGCCTTGGTTATATTGGCAATTTTCAAGGACCCTCGCATTGCCACAGTTGTAACTGTACACTTACCAGCTGTCCAGAAAGAACTACTGTCTGATGGGCGAGATGGCCCAACACTACGAGCTGATTTGGCTGACTCTGATGTAACAAAAACGCTGTTGAATTTTGGTCTGAATGAAGATGAGTTTGTGTGTGTTTTTCTTATAGCAAAGCCACATCGGGATATCTGCTGTATCCACCAAGGGGAATCAAACCCCTGATTTTAGCACTGTAAATCCACAGATGTACTGTTGTTTCAGCATGGGACTTGAATGAAGATATCAATGGGTTCAGTGACTTGCAAGTTTTTCCCTTTCAGATGACTTTTGACAGAAGTTATTCCAATGTTATCATATCAAACGTTTTATTGCATAAATTGCAATATGCTTTATAAATATTGTCCTTCACTTCTTTTGAAATATACTCTGAGTTATCCTCCCAAAATGCTCATAACTGACATTTATTGAACAATATGTATGACAATAATGTACAGAGAACATTAAAAGAGCAAGGGCTCACTGATAAAAAAATGGTACTTTTAAGGCAATGTAAGGCAAGAATTTTTGGCATAAGAGAAGTATTACAGAAGGCTTTGGGAACTGTAGAATGCCTCTGAAGTAAACAGGATAAAAAAGAAGCAATAAAATCTATACATACACTAGCCTGTCAGTCCAACACTCTTTTCATTATAATTATCCCCAGACATCACTCGTAACCATACACTGATTTCATCATCCCTAATTTTGAAACCAATATAAATTTCACCTCTGAATGAAGATGTTCTCCATTGTTCTTTGTTCACATCTCCATTGAGATAAATATGATGATCTAATGCAGTGATACCTCATGTTACAGGCACATCCCATTACACACACACTTAAGAAAGAGCAACTTCCTTTTCTGTGATTTTTCATGAAGATCATCAGGCAGAAAATAACTAAACTGACCTTCAGGAACACCTGAATTATATGCTACCTACACAATAAATTTTAAGATTAAGAACTAGATGATACACTTCAAGATCAAATCCTTACACCACCATGCCAAAATCTATGAACACCATTACCAAAGTATATGTACAGTAAACACCTAAAGGCACCTTGTAAACAAAGGGCTATTATTATAGCTATGGCAACAAGAACTGTTACATCCTTTCAGCCATCTAGTTTTATACAAGAGAATTTTCAATATGGTTGTCCAGAACTGACATTCACACAGTAGTTACTGATTGCATGAGTATCACAAGAACAAAATAAGTCTGATATTATGGATTTGAACCTAAATTTGTAGAAATATGTAAACTGGAAGACAGCCTTAATCATGATTCTAAAAGTATGTCAACTTGATGTGATGCCTGCACTGAAATCCCCTCACTTTTCACTTTTGTCCATTTTTGTTACTTTCAAGGAAAATTACTTTTCCAGGATTTCCCACGACTGTGGGAATTCTGCACTTGAGGGATTGCCATCAACGATGTTGAGGACAACGTGTTGGTACAAAATGAAGACATTACTTGGTTAGTTAGCCCTAGAGTTGAAAGCAAAATTGCCAGTTCCATGGAGGGACCTTCTAACAGGACAGATGGCCTTTGGCATCAAAGCTGTGGTAAAGTGCTACAGGAACAAGTGACATGATAATCTTTCCAGAAAAAGTTTACTGGCTGAAGAAATACAAGTGCTCCCCTGTTTCACCCTTGGACCTGGATCTTTTTTATTTTTTAGACTTGATCTATTTCTTCAATTTCAAGGAAGACTGATCCACTATGAGTAGGACTGGACAGACAGCTGGCACACTGAACACTGCAGAATCATCTCAACACACAATCTATGGCTCCTCTGGCTCTATGGTAAGGACCACTATTAGTTAGGTTGTGGGTGGTACTTCCTGATGCCTCCAATTACTTGAAAGTGAGGCCTACCCACAAGTGTGAAAGGCATTTACAAAAACATCTAACTGATGTTAGTTTTACTTGCCATCACATATCATATGTTGGAAATACACTTATCTTTGTAAATAAATTAAGAAGCAGTTAATATATACCAGGACATGGCCTGAATTGATGATCACCAATACTTCTTTTCACTTTTCCATGACTGAATTCATTTTAGGATAAACTGCACTCTCTCCATCATGAAGGCACCTGAATCCACCAAGTATTTTCATAGGTAAACAAACTTACCAATCCAATCTTCCTAAACTTCAAATTGGAAAAACATCAAGAAATTCTTTACATCAAATGACTGACCACAGGCTTACCAACAGCTTACTACATTTCATGAAGATATACTTGGTAAATTCAAAGTTGTAGTACAAAGAGCTTCATGCTTTTAAAGGTCATTTAAAATGTCTAACCATTCAAGAAAGGGTTAATTTAACACACAGCACAGCCCTTCACACCACAAGTCTATCCCTAGAGTTACATTACGTTTTTGATATTCACTAGTAAGCAATGAAAGAAAAATATTTAACATTAAGCTTTAAGTAAAAAGAAACTCTAGGTCTGGGAGTTTAGCTCAAAACCTCTGGCTAACATTGAGCTATTCAAAAAGTACAAGCCATCCCCATTAATGATCACTTACAAATGTTTCTTACAATCAGTATGACACACCATACTACACTATGAGAAATACACATGAAATTTATCCACAGAATTAAATTTCTAAAATTCATTAAGAAAAAAATAAAAGGGAAATATTATGGTATATTAATTTTACCATGTGTTTCTACCTTTTTATAAAATAATAGAATTTATACCGAGTGTATTCCTTATTCTGCATATTTGCAAATTTCAAATCTCTAGGAGATAACACCTGTTCTCTTCACAGAGATATTATTATAATAAAAAAAATATATATCAACAGCTGTGTCCATCATTGGTAATTCAGTTGATATCTTGAGGTTATGGCCTCACCTACATTTGACTGAGAATTATCAGTTCCTTTGGTGGTACAAGTTAAAATATATTTCTTTCACAGTAAAAAGCAATAAATTGAAGCAGTCTGATAAGATTACTTCAGCCTAATCAGTTAAAGATATAACATCCAATAACACTTACTGACTTTTTCATTTTAAAGTTAATGTTAAATATTACCCTTTCATTTTTTCTACTGGTACTTAAAAACAAAATATATGTCTTAGCTTAGAACTCACACACATTGGTCTGCATATTTATTATGCTTGTAGTAAGGATTTATAAATTAATACTGATGAGAACAGTTTATATTTTGGACAGCTGGATAGTTTAGAGTTCTAACCCCATTAGCCAGTAGTCCTGGTAATGCTACTGGTTCTTGGATCTCTTTTCAAGGATCAGCTTATTTGGAAAGGACAAAAGAACTAAGTAGGAAAAGCTAAAAATTCAGTTGTTAATAAACAATGTGAAATGACTAAACAAAACCTGAGATCCAGAAAGAATTCAAGATAAATAAATATAAATACACTCCTAAGCAACACCTTTTGCTGCTCCACAGGTTGCTATGAAAATAAACAGTCAAGAAGACAGTTCTTGTGACCCACAATTCTGCTAAAGCATACTTGATATCATTGAAATTTGCTAATTGATATGATGTAAACAGCCAACAAGCACTGCCAAAAGAACATACAAACATACTCAACTTATCTAAATATAATACAAATTCAAGCTTCATGAAATAAGCATGATAAAATAACATAATTTTGAAACATTATATGCCTGACAAGCCAAATAAGTGTCTTGTAAAAAATAAAATTTATACAACTCTAACCAAACTACTACAGAAAAAAAAATCAGAAAGGCCTCTGTCCAATTGTTATTAAGCATGAAACTACACAATAAGCTATCTGAGCTGTGCATAAATTTTAGCAGAGAAAACTAGGTTATGACAGGTTTGCTGGATTAAACAGGAATGAACATAAAATGCAAGGTTAACAAGATGTTCAGGTGGCATCATCTTTACACTGCATGATGTACCCAAGCGTTGAAAAAATTTTAAATGAAACTGAAATAGGGATGGTCTAACTTTTAAAACTAAAATCCACTTCACAATACCAGCAGATGCAATGTTAATCATATTGTTGATTTCAGAACAGTAAAAGTGTTTGGTTTTTTCAGTGTGAAAAGATTGGAGGTAAACACAATTATCTTTATAAACTTTTCACATTTCACCCACCTCTCCCACTAGTCATGCTTTACCATATGTAGTAACTGTACCATCTTTTTTGCAGCTGCAAAAGATACTAATTAACTCACTAAAATACATTTTTTATCAAAAAACTATAAGAATACATCTCTTGAGTTCAAACACCCTACCACAGGACCCCCATCAAAATATATAAATGCCTTTGCATAATTAATTTCAGACATAGGAAGCCAACAAGACCTGATAAGTTACCTCTTAGTCAAATTTTTATCACACTAAGATTCCATGGGTATTATTTCCTGCACTGCATTCTATAAGTCACCAATACCTTTTTTTATTCTATGCATATCAATCCATTTTGTGTTAAAGATAAAACCTAGTGCAAATTATCAGAAAATGTGATTACAGTTAGTGGTATAATGACTCTACACGTCATGTGAAGGACTATTCATACCTTGGTTTGACATTCAATAAAACATAATAATAATAAAAGTAATGAAGAAGAGATGCACTTTACTTGTTCAAAATTAAAAATAAAAAGAAAGTTTATGCATACAGCTTTCCAGTAACTAGAATGTATAAATGAAACAGAGCAATTCTTAGTTTGATAGTCATCATAAATGGGAAGGTTCAAATTTATAATTGTAATATAATAGTAACTTTTGCATAAAATAAATACAAATCTACACTTAAAAAGACAACACATATCAATTAATCTAGAGTTCTTCCATACTTCAAAAACAAAACAAAGTTAATTTATACATTCTTGTGAACCTAGGTTGGTTGGTTGGTTTGGTGTTTTATGGCACAAAGCAGCTAGGCTATCTGGGCCAAACATCTGGTAAAAAGTTTAAATTAAAGTAAATTTAGTAAAATTCATAAAAGGAGATAAAGGTAAAACAAAACAAAGTTTAAAAAACATAGATAGCATAAAACTAATGTTTACATCTAGTCTACAAAATTAAGAGAAAAACTACAGTAATACAAGTTATAAAGGACTTTCTGTGGCATAACTGTAATTATCATAACTCGCCAGGACGACTAACAGGTAAGTACAAAAATCACCATCAGTCACCTGAAGTTGGCCTTTCCAGTCTTGTTTCCAAGTTATTTGACGTTATGGCCATTTTCAAAAAGTAATAAAAGTTTCAAAAGACCTGTAGCACAATTTTAATAACATGCCAGGATGACTAACAGGTAGTTCAAATAGCAGCATTAGTCACATCAAGTTGACTCTTTCAGTCCTGGTTTCAAGTTATTTAACGTTATGGCCAATTTCTAATTTCAAATTTAACTAGATGGACTGTGAATCTTAAAATGGAATCACATTAAAAACTGTCCAATGTACAAATTAAGAAACTTAAATGGCATTAAAAAGATTAATGCCCTTTAAAAAACTAAAAACATTACCAAGGTGGACAGTGTCACCATCACCAAGAAAACTGTCTAACATTATAGACAATCCTTGGGACAGAACATGTTTAAAATGGTGCCGTCCTTGAGAGTCGTAACGATGGCAAGAAAGTGAAATGTGGCTTATTATGATCTGAGTGTTACACAGACTACACATTGGTGCATCAGTTCCAGATAAAAGAAAACGATGAGTTAAGAAAGTGTGACCAATGTCTAGTCTTGTCAGAACAAGTTCCTCTTTCCAATCCTAAAGGAAGCAAGATGACCAAAGTCCAATATAGGGTTTTATTTAGAAAAGCTTGTTTTCGAGTTGCTCACTCCAAGTCGACTGCCAACTGGCATGAATCCAAGCCTTCAATACAGGGCCATAGTCCATGTAAGGAACAAGCACAGCAGTGATAGTGCCAGAGCAGAGAGATTTAGCTGCAGTATAGGCGAGCTGGTTCCCGCCAATACCAACATGGCCCAGTATACAGAAAAACTGGATAGAAGTAGATGTTAAAGAGCAATGGGCCAGTCAGTTTTGAATATTGGTGAGAACAGGGTGTGAACCAACATGAAGCAATTCCAGGGCCAGTAGAGTACAAAGCAAGACAGTATAAATAGTGCAGTCTGAGTACTGCTTAGCTTCTATGTGATCCAGGGCAAGTGAAATGGCATACAGTTCAGCAGTGAACACAGAAGCTGTAGAGGGGATTCTGCATGCAACCACCAAACCACAAAAAAAATTGACAGATACCACACAGTCACCTGATTTGCAACCATCTATATAAATAGGAATGGAAGGATGGTTCAAAAGATGTTCAGCAGATAGCAGACAGTATTTCCAATTGGGAGTATCTGCTTTTCTCAGATGACTTAAAGATAGGTCACAAATGAGGACTGTAAGAAACCATGGTGGGATGAGGTGACCAGTCAATACAGCAATGTTATCCAAGGACAGATCCAACTCATCCAACTGCACCTGGATACAAAGGACAAAAGAAGCAATGACAGACCATCTGTTCTGAAAAAGTATGGCCCACCGAGAAAGGAAAACACAACCCCAGGTGGGATGCTTTGGAAAGGAACGAAGTTTCAAAGCATACAGTAAAGACAGTTGCAAACAGCAGAGGTGCAAAGAAGGTTCATGAGACTCTATGTATAAGTTCTGAACTGGGGAAGTGCTGAAAGCCCCAGTGTGGAGCCAAAGTCCTTGGTGATGAATGGGGTCCAGCATCTTTATGGCTGAGGGTCTGGCAGAGCCATAGACCAGTAATCCATAGACGAGTTTCGATCAAATAAGAGCACAATATATCTTTAACACAGAACATCGATCTGCTCCCCAAGTGGTGGAAGAAAGGACACGGAAGATGATCAGTGCTTTTGTACATTTGACCCATAGATGCTTGATGTGTGGTATAAAGGTCAGCTTACAGTCAAAGATAAGCTCCAAGAACTTTGTCTCAATGACCACAGGCAGCACAACTTCACTGATACAGAGTTCAGGATCAGGGTGAATACCCCATTGGTGGCAAAAGTGCATGCAAACGGTTTTAGAGAGAGAGAAGTTAAAGCCATTTACTGTGGTCCACTTCAGTAAACGATTAAGAGCAGTCTGTAACTGCTGTTCAATATACCTCCTGTTTGAAGACTAACATGAGATGTGAAAGTCATTGACGTAGAACCTATTTGCAACAGTGAGAGTGAGTTGTTCAGTGATGACATTAATTTTTATATTGAGGGACTCCACGTTCCTGTAGAAAAGAACAGAAAAGTGTCAAACCCACACCAACTTGCAATCTCCTGTCCATTAAAATTTTTTAAATAAAAACAGGCAAATAGCCATGTAACCTATATATATATGGAGGTCTTGCAAAATGCCATACCTCTATATTGTATCATAAGCCTTCTCAATGTCAAAGAATATTGATACAAGATGTTGCTGTTTGAGAAAGGTTTCTCTGATTGATGTTTCAAGTTCAATCAGGTGGTCCATGATGGAACGCTGTAGTCAGAACCCATACTAGGTGGGTGAAAGGAAGTTGTTTAATTCAAGGAACCAAATAACACGAGCAGTATCCATCCTCTCTAAGGTCTTACAGAACCAGCTCATCAAAGCAACTGGACAGTACTTTGAAGGAGTCTTGGGATCCTTCCCAGGCTTAGAGAAAGGTAGGACAATAGCCTGGTGCCTGGCATCAGTAAAAACATTCTCCTGTCAGATTTGGTTAAAAACAATCAAAAGAATAGCAAAAGAATCAAGAGATAGATAGTGCAGCATGTCATAGTGTACATCATCAGGTCCAACCTATGTACTGTCAGACCGATGAAGGGCCAGTTTGAGTTCCATCAGTGTAAAGGGATGATTATAGTCATAGAGACAAACAGTTCAAAAGGAAACAGGTGATCACTCTGCCCGAGTCTTGATGGCCACCAGAGAGTAAGATCGTGAAAGGGACAAAATTATAATGCCCACTGACCTTTTGAATCTTGTCCGATATGACTTTGGAACTGGTGATAGAAGATATGCCAGTTGTGAACTTAATCTAAGATTCCTTCTGGCTTTGACGTCTTACCCATCAAGCATGTGCACGGGCCCGCTGGAAAGCGATGTGGTTTGAGAGTAAGGGATATCTATGGAAAGTATCCTACACCCATTTATGAGCCTTCCGTGCTATGTGGCAGGCAGGATTCCACCATGAATGAGGATGTAGTGGAAAAGATGTTGAGGTTTTAGAAATACATTGAGCAGTTGCTTGTATAAAACAGTCAGTTACTGCCGCCACACAGTCATCTGTTGATGGCTTACAGACGATAGCAGGATCAAGTTCTGAAAAAGCAGTGAAAGAGGGCCAGCTTGCATGATCCAGCTTCCACCAGGACACGTGGATCGGGTGGCATCAACCATGGCCAGTTTTTCTCAAAATTATAGGAAAATGGTCACTCCCTTGTGGATTATTGTCAACTCTCCAAGAAAAATAGGAAGAAGAGTAAAGGGGAGCAAACTGAGAGATCCATAGAAGTAAAGAACTGACTACGGGTATGAAAATAAGTAGAAGAACCAGTATTGAAAAGAGAAAGGTTGTGATCAGAGAGCATATGCTCTACAGAGTGACCCCTCCTATCAATATCAGCACTTCCCCAGAGGATGTGATGTCCATTAAAGTCCCCCAGGATTAAAAAGGGAGATGGCAACTGTTTAACGAGAGCATCAAAGTCAGATTAATCCTGTGTCTCTCCAAGCAACAGGTAGAGAGAACAAACAGTGATGGTATGACCCAAGTAAACACGGATGGCTATGGCCTCCAAGGGTGTGTTGAGTGACAAAGACAAGGTGGGCACATGCTGATTAACCAATAGTGCCACCCCTCCATCACACAGCCTGTCATTTCTGTACAAAGAAAACCATCGAAAACCACCGTATTGGAAGGTTTCAGAAATGTTTCCTGTAGAGAAAACATACAGGATGGTAGGAAGCAATCAGTGTTTTGATGTCATCCAGATTAGAATGTAAACCTCGACAGTTCCATTATATCAAGGTGGCCATTTTTATTTATGTGTAAGCGAATTGGGTGGAGAACCCTTCTGTTTACAAGCACGTCTTTTTTCCTAACTGTCCTTATTCGAGGGAAGTCTATTGACCTCTATGGATCCTGCCCTGAATCGATTGGGCAGGTCTTTGTTGTTGGAAGAGGATTCCAGTGACTAAGGACGTGAAAAAATGATTGTTTTGCATCTTGGAGTGGGAGAAGAAGATATATCCATAAAAATGCCTGTACCTGAAACCAAAGGATGTGGATCTTGGGATTTGTTGTAATGTATGTAAGGGACAGAGATGTGTGTTGAAGTTGATTCATCAACTTTTTTAACCATGGAGGTCAAAAGACATTTCATTTGTTTTGAGAACAATTCTTTTGGAGGCAGAGAGATCTGTCTGCACTCCCACTGTAGTAGTGGAATGAAGTGTAGCAATATATGTCTGACATGAAGTGTTGGACAGCAACTTTTGAGCCTCAGGATAAGTAATGTTATGAATCATTTTCAGATCCTGCACCCCATTTTCTTCCAACCATTTAGGGCAAGAACGAAAGTAGGACAGGTGAGAGCCATTGCAACTGATGCAATGAGGGTCCATTTCACACTCACAGGCATCATGGTCCTCTCCACCACAATGAGCACACGTCACGAAACCACAACATGACGTCTTTGAGTTCCAAACCTCTGACACTGAAAACATCGGAGAGGCTTTGGAAGGTATGGCAGTACCTTGGAATTAAGATAACCCACCTTGATGGTGGCAGGTGGATATGGTGATGTTAATGTCAGAACGAGGATATTGGTCAGCATTGTAATTCCATCTTTGCGAGTGGAAATACGCCTCACTGCAGTAAATCGTTGAGTGGAGAAACCAGCGAGAATCTCTGACTCAGGGATGTTCTTCAAATCCCTCTCAACAATAACTCCTCATGATGAATTCAAAGTAGCAGGATGCCTAACCTCTATAAGTATGTCACCAATCGCCTATGAATGCAAGAGGAGTTCACTGTGTTGAGATATGGATGTTTCCACCAATATGTCACCAGACCGAAGCTTCTTTACTGACTTTGGAGAGCCAGAAAGTCCCTCCAGTTCTTTCCAAATAAAAAAAGGGAGATATTTGTCCTAAAGATTTGTCTGAAAGAAAATGTAGAATAAGAAAAAAGGTGCAACAGGTGTTACAGATGTTGAAGATCGCTGCTCAGAATCTTCAAGACGTGGTCGTTTACCTGTGGAATGTTTATCAACTATTTTATTTAAGTTTTTATTTGGAGGATCCATAATAAAAAAAGGGAAATTTCGGTGCCCACTGACCCCACCCACCATGAAGCCCTACGATGGGACACACTACAATGTCAAACAAGGACACTGCAGCAACACCACGGTTTCATGAGCACTATACCCAAACACCAGCATCAGATAAAATGTCCACAAATGTTAAGATCATCCAAAACTGGTACTTGGTTGACCCTAGCCCAAGTGGACCAGCCAACTGACCCAAGGGGAGCCACCCCAAAGCTATCCATCTACATGAATTCAAGGCCACAGTGGTGTGTTAAGGTTGGACCCCTCAACCACCAGGATCCTCTCCTCCCCTTCATGGGTTGCCATGCTTGGCAAACACATGGGTGGATGTTTAGATCCCAGAGGAGGTAAACTGAAAGAACAGAACATTCCCTGGGAGGTCCCCTCACCATGTACAGAAATCCACACCAAGGGGGTGAACCTAGGACTATGGGTACCTATGGGAAATTTACTTTTACTTGATAAAAGATAAATCAGTACAACCATATATTGGCTACAGACTGTATTAGTTTATGGCTATGTAAACTATAGAAAATAGTAAACTTAAACTGCTGAAAAAACAACAACTAACAATAGTTTCTTACCTTCACCAATGGAGTCTGGAGGTCCAATGCTTCTTCCTGGCATTTTTGTTCCTGACCAGCCTCGCTCTAATGGTGAGATCCTCAAAGGCCTGAAACCTCCCATCTCATCACGCATCTTTAACAATTTCTCCTCTCGATCTTTATCAGGGGGTAACTCCCGTCTTTCAACAACTTCCTTACCTCTTAATACTGGTGCATTTAATCCAGGCCATATCATGTTGATTTTTCCTACAGACATAAATACACATACTATAAATGTACATCTTTATACACATTCAAGAAAGAATTAATAAATGTTGAATGAAACAAATTAACCACTCAAGAAGAAAAGTTTTCCAAATTTTCCACATACATTAACAATAACATTTAAAACTTTCTGAATTTTTTAGGCTATAAAACAGCTCTTTTTTTGTTGTTAAATCATTCTAACTATCTTAGGTATCTAGACTAACAAACTTCAGAAATATAATGTACTACAAATTAATATTAACCATATAAGTACAACTGGTTCAGAGTGCACACATTACAACCTTTCAGGGTTACTTTTAAAATTTACTTTCAGAGCATTACTATCAATATACATCTATAAGCATGGCATCACAATGCAGTTTATAATTTAAATTTTAATATTATCTACATTTTAACTTCTTGATTTCAAATTGAAACATTAATATTCTTAATCTTTACTCTTCTGTGTAAAGGATCAAAATCATTTTGGTTTTGATTTCTCACTTTCAAAATTTTTTAGTATTAAAGATAGGCTGTTGTGACTTGCAGCTAATTAGAAACACAAACCATTTATAATTACAAGCAGAAATAAAAAATTTGAACTTCTTACCTTCTTGATTTGTTGAAACGTAAACAAATTTGTAAAACCCACTTGAAAAGTTCTTCCTATCTTTTCATGCATTTCAAGCCAATTATTACATCATGTATACCTTTATGATGGACAGGTTTAAAACCAATAGAGAAAGTGTATTATACAATATTGGAATCTTAAGACTGTTTATTCATATTTAGTGACTCAAGACTTTAGTTCACAGGAAAAGCTTGAAATGTGTTGAGTGAAGTTGTTGCTTCTAGCAGTGATGGAATGCTCTTATTTATAAATTACTTAGAAAGCTACATCAATTAGTTTTAGGGCATTTTATTCTAATGCTTAACTTTTCTGTTCTAAAAATGCATATTTAAAAGCTCATCAATTTGATTTTAGACAACTAACACTGTGAAAAAAAAAAAGGGGGTTACTGAAGCATACTCTAAGCAAAAGTACATCTTGTTTACCATGCATATTTTTATGCATTGTATACATTCTTTAACAAAAGTAATTAGAATTTACATATTAAAAACCTCTTTGGTTATATAAAAAAAAGCAATTTAAGATTTTATGAGCTTAGAAACTCAAGTTTGCAAGTTCAAACCATATGTAAATCGGTCGATTTGTTTACTTTATCTGTGGGATGTGACAAATAACAGCTCTCCCTGGGACTTTTTGCTTTTCATGGAGTTATAAACAGCTTCCTTGGAAATTTGTATAGTAACAGAATAATGACATTTAAAGAAAATAGATGTGAAAATAATTAAATAGATATGACAACAAATGATCCATTCACAGATGAAGAAAAAATATTAACTTTCTTGAATATTTTTCCAGTTTTTATTTCACTATACAGTGATGAATTTGCTACAACTGGTGTTAGAGTTGAGAAAATAACTGATAAAACAAAGTTTTATTTTTAAAAAACTGAAGTATATTGAACAATTTTGAGTTTATGAAAATAAAACATGAAACTGTACAATGAAAATAAGTATTTTTATTCTTAACATAAAAATTGTATTTCAATCAGTTTAACTCATTAAAGGCTTCTTATATTCCCAGACTTAAAATATTTACTAAGAATATTCTAACTTTTGTGATTCTAAACCTTTTAAACTTACTTATGTGTAATTTTACACTTCCAAGGTAAGTTAATTTCATAAGGAATTAAACTGGTATCTTAATACCAACTAAAAACATTTTCATTTATCCTGTTCTAATATATCTAGTACATTATAGTTGATAATAAAACAAAATTCAGTACTAACCAACTCCAATTACCTGCCCTTTATTCAAGTCTTTGGCAGTTTTCTTTCCCACACCTTTTCCTCTACCTCTCTTTTTACCAGCATTACTGACACTTGTAACACCCTTCCAAAGTTGTTCAGCAGTTACTAAAAACACACACACAAGAAAAAACAAGAAACATGTGTATTCTGTTTTTTTCTAAATTTCTCAAAACTGCATTAATAATTTTAATGAATGTGATTGATAAGGGTTATATTGTTCTATTGTTTTCTGTTTCTATAACAAATGTTTTTCTAAATGTTATGTATAAATGAATTAATGTTCAAGAAATTCTTCTAGAACTTTTAGCATTAATTCTATTTTATGTTCCATAATTCACAGGTACAGTACAAATCAATTTTTCTTTTTTTTTTAACATAAGATATAAGCATTAAATTTTAAAAAAATTTTCAAAACAATGTAATAATTCCAATTATGTTTTGATAATTAATCCATGGTTCATTTATTACTGAATACAGCCGGGCAGGGCCAGGTGGGTTAAGGCGTTCGACTCGTCATCTGAGGGTTACGGGTTTGAATCCCCATCGCACCAAACATGCTTGACCCTTTCAGCAGTGGATGCATTATAATGTGACAGTCAATCCCACCATTCATTGGTAAAAGAGTAACCCAAAAGTTGGCAGTTGGTGGTGATGACTAGCTGCCTCCCCTCTAGTCTTACACTGTTAAATTAGGGACAGCTAGTACAGGTAGCCCTCAAGTAGCTTTGTGCAAAATTCAAAAAGAAACAAACAAACAATTAATGAATACTAAAACTTTTGTAAAACTGCAAATTGCTGTGTAATACATACATACCAGAATATTCATCCAAAATCAGCATAAATATTTACTTATCAACAGACAAAATGTACTTACATTTTGTAAAGATAGAACTACTATGACGTGATTGAAAAAACTGTGTCTGATCAGCAAAGAGAAATGAGGAAGTTACTCCACTTCTAACCCACAGATGTTTTATGGAAAGAGGGGTACCTGAGTCAAACCAAAAACACAAGCTATATTTAGTTTCTTTACATACAGTGTAACAATTAGGCTATAAGGCCTGAATGTTAAAACTGGACATTTAAGAGTTATACAAAGTGTGGCTTGTATAGAGAAACCAAAGATGAGAGATAAACAAAACTCAAACCTTTCAAAAATCCTTTTTAATGCAAGCAGCAGTGTACAAAGAGGTAAGATAAATGGCTTTTCCTAAAAACATAATGTGTGGACAGCATTCACTGACAAATGTAATAGTGGAACTTATACTAATGTTTCATGTCCAAACCATTTAATGAATTATATTTTTATGTTCTCAATAACTTGTATAATATTACTTATTATACATGAAATGTTTGAAAGAAATAGAATAAGAAACTTGTAATAACTAATGTAGAAAAGCAATAACTTGCAAGTGTGATTACTCATAAAATAAAAAATGGTAAAAACGAACTATGTAATTAAAAGCATAAGAAAGATCAAGATATTAGATATCATTGTTAATATAACATACTGATATGTATTATTTCACATGGTCAGCAAAATTGCTGTATGATAAAGTTTAGTCAATTAATTAGAGATGTGGGTACAAATGCATATTCAGATGTTAGATCTAACAATTTAACAAACTATTTCACATAGCCTCTTGGGATTAAACATTTTGTTTCAAACTCAAAGTGACAGGTAAACTCTTAAAGTACTACACTTAAATCACAAGACACTTTAACAATTTGTGGTGATCATAATTAAAAGAACATAAAAAATCCATATAAGTAATTCCATACACATAAATATGTATGTACATGCCAAGTTTTAATAACATAATCACTTACTTCAAAAAAGTTTTCACAGCACAAAATTCATACTTCTTTTAATAATATTCATAAGTAGTGACTTTTTACCTTTTTTAACTGTGATAATGATGAGAAACATAAAATAATGAAAAAAACAGCTAATCTAAATATTTCATTCAGTTGCCTAAAGTTCACTGACACACGTAACACTTCTTTTAATTCACGAAAAAGTTTTGCCAACTTTATTTATTCTTATATTATCTGCTTTATTCTTCAGTATGACCTGAATTATATCCTAAAAGTTAGAGCTAATAATAGTATTATTAACAGTGTAAGTATCACTCAATTTACAGAATGCAATATCTTTATTATTATAATTTATACTAGAATTTATAAATTATACGTATAGTAATATAACACTTACAAGTTATAACTTATACTGTTATACTAGTATAAATACTTAAATTGAAATAGAATTACAAATTAAAGTCGACGAAAGTCAAGTTTGAAAACAGCGTTACGAAAATAAAATAAACAAAATTGAAGGAACAACATGATTTCAGTATCTATGCTTAGCAGCTGAGAAATGTCAACCATTACCATAACTACTTTTCACTAAACTCTGAAAAACGTTTCTGACTAGAAACACCCTCATGGATGCCGCCATTACTTCTCTGGGTCGCTGATTAGCAGTAAACTCTGATGTATAATTTAACAAACTGATAATAATTTCGCATCAAAAATATACATATGAGTTACAGTTTTCCTTCCTTTTTGTTATTGTGCAAAACTACTCGATGGAACAAGCGTGCTGTGCTCGCCACCGAAAAGCAATTTTTAATGTTATAAGATCTCGGCCATATTCCTATACCACCAGGGGAAGGAAGAAGGACAAAAATGAAGAATAAAAACTTTCCGAGAAATTAAAAGCGTAACATTTTCTGGATGGCTATTGTAAAACAGGAAACTATATGATACACTGGATAAAGAATGTGACTTAGTGGTATCTTGCATATATTGCAGATGTACATAAGTATTAAATGTAATTTTTATCGGTTCAGACTGTGTGTGGGGCCCGCCATGGCCAAGCGTGTTAAGACGTGCGACTAGTAATCTGAGCGTTGCGGGTTCGCATCCCCGTCGCGTCAAACATGCTAGCCCTTTCAGCCGTGGTGGCGTTATAATGTTACGGTCAATCCCACTATTCGTTGGAAAAAGAGTAGCCTAAGAGTTGGCGGTGGGTGGTGATGACTAGCTGCCTTCCCTCTAGTCTTACACTACTAAATTAGGGACGGCTAGCACAGATAGCCCTCGAGTAGCTTTGTGCGAAATTAAAAAAACAAAAACAGACTTTATGCTGAAAAACAGACATTTGAAGTACCTAGTAAATGAGTTACGTTAAAAACCACTTTTCAGCTACAGTCAGTGTTGTATAGGCCGCGGAAACTATAATTGTGATTTTTATTTATTAATCGTGTGTGTGTTTGTGTGTGTTTTTCATATAGCAAAGCCACGAAGGGCTATCTGCTCAGCCCACTGAGGGGAATCGAACCCCTGATTTTAGCGTTGTAAATCCGGATACATACCGCTGTACTAGCGGGGGGCATTTATTAATCGAAACACTAATAATTTTGACCAGGAACGTCTACATATATAAATTTCGAACATTAGAAACCGTTCAACTGCAGTGCATTTTTTTCGAACGTTATTATTTATACGAGGACATTAAATGCCTTCGTCTGTAAAAGACAACTTGTAAGGGTGTGAGGCTAGCCAAGAAAAAACAGCGTTAGCTTAAGCAAGGTGTGACAATATCAACTCAGAATTGATTTGCTCGTCGTGTATCTGAATTCAGCTCTAAACCGAATATAAGATTCAGTATTGTCTGTTAGTTTGAAACCTGTATATAAACCATTATTTGTAATAACTAGTAGTAATAAACATTATAATAAATTGTATCGTTTTTTGCTTGTATATTAAAGTATATTTGTGTTTAAAAATAAAATTGTGTGTATCAATATTGTAAGCAAATATCATAAATTTGATGCATATTAACACTTAATTAACTTCTTAGTTAAAATTAAAATTTCCAGTTATTTGAAATACTAATACGTAACGTTACGTCACATAATAAAGTAGAGACTCGTCCGAAATAAATTACAATACGTAACAATCGATATAACTATAACATTCAAGGTAAAATTCAATACACATTTATCTACTTAAATCAAACCATTGGGAATTCACAATTTTAATAATATATTGCCTATGTGCAATTGCAAAGCATGGAATTTCACATCCATGGATAATCGTTTATAACGATCTCTGCTTTGCCTGCCTTTGTTGATTTTTAGATTGAATAATTCATGTGATGGAACAAGGGCCTGCTGTATTATTTTGGCTTAACTTTGTTTAGCTAGGCTACAAGGAGGAAGAAAACGGCCAGTGTTTAACCTAATATTTTTGTTAAATCATATTTATTTACATACTCTGATATCATTTATTTCTACAATTGTCAATAAAGCCCAGCAGCAAGGTTTCGTTTATAATCAAATTTAAAATGAAGGATTATGAAATTTAATGTTTAGTTCCATTCAATGTGGTGGTGTAGCTCATCAGCAGGACTGGGATGTCTGTTTCTTAACAAAGCTGTAATAGCCAAATACTATATACATTTTAATTCATTCATTGGACCGCTAATTCTGACCATTTAGAATATTTCTTGTAATAGCTAAATGCTCTAAACATTTTAATTTCTTCATTGCACCGCTAAGTTAATCACAACTTAATAAAAAAGAAGTTAACGTTTGTTCCAGTACTGGCAATAGCGTATTTAGGTAGGAGCTAGAGGGTGCTCAGCACCATGGCCCATGTTCTTAATGGGGCCCATTGATAATTTTATTCTATGTAAAATTACATGAAATGTAGAACCCACAAAAATTATTATACCCTGAGCCCACACAACATCAAATTCGTCCCTGAATGCTGGCTAACGTCGTTTAGGATGAAACAGATAACTTTACTATTGTAATACTTAAAGCTATTTTTAATCAAGGATTATTTGACAATGCATCAACACTTCTAATGTTTCATTGAAGTATTGGTTCACATTGATACTTTTACGACAGAAGTTTTTGCAACCAAAAATTCACTAAACATCTCAATGCTGCATGAACAGCTGAAGGGGTAAAGTTGTGTAAATAACTAACAATAAAATACATCTATAACAGTACCGTAAAAACTTTTATTATATACTTTTAAGAAATTTCCATAGATTTTCTGAAATATGCAATCAAATCATACCCTGTAATTTTGATAACAAAGCTCTTACCTAAGTGCGTTTGACATTTGCTTGTGGTACTTTCAGTTAAAATGTTTTTCCTCTGAAGATTTGGTAGAACCTTCAAACAACGAGATGTCCGACAACGATTTTATTATCGATTTTAAACCAGTTATTTTGTTTTTGATTAAGTTTGTTGTTTGGGCATCTTACAAAACACAGGAAAAACAAATTTTATTCAATACAAAACAATGAGTATGTAGATGGAGAATAGCACCTTTATTTAAGTTTTAAGGTGAGGGCTCTCAGATATCTTTAGACCTTTGGAACTATGTAAAAATGACGGAAAAGATCTGTTCTAAACTGAGAAAAATGGCATTATATATGTTCAGTTATACAATGCTCGTGTTCTCAAGGCACGTGTAACACCTACATCACTGTTGTTAATTCCGATCAAAAAATAAGGGATGGTATATCCCAAGGTATCATACTACTTATAAACGGAAAAGAACGCTGTCTAACTTCGTACAATACATTTTACCTTGCATCAATTTCTCCCACAAAGAAGATACACGTGATACAATTAGAGAATGGCCAAGATAAATAGGTAGCTATAACTAAAGCATAATCCGTTACTATTCTTCTACTTTAAGGCTTACATATACGAGTGTCCTGCAGTAAGACAGCAGTAAGTCTACATACCAACAACATTGGAGTTCGTTTGATTCATTTTGGTGGACACAGCTGATATTTCAATATGACACTGCTTTAAACAGGCAAACAAATATATATATGTGTATGCATAAAAATTCTCGATGAATTAAAGAAAATTAAATTAGCTAAATAAAGACTGTAAAAGAACAGCTGTTTTGCTTGCATATTACACGGGTCTAATGTCTTTGGTTCATTGAAAGCTTGATAGGTTAACACCAGTATAATATTGAGACAAGTGAATGTATGCTTATACATTCTTTTACCTATCACAGATTCTTGGTATCTCCAGTATCTTGCGCAGGGATTGGACCTTATCACAAAATGATTTCCAAATGCATTTACGAGTATGGTGACCAATACTTTTATTTTGTTTATTGATAACGACGAACATACACAGCAGAATCATCGGGTGTGTAGGTGTTAGTGCAAGAGTAATTAAATTTTTTATGCTTAACAAATTCTTAATGAAACTGAAAATCCAGAAAATGCGTTATCACATTTTTTATTGACTTCTATTATTACACTATAGAAATTGTTTGTATTTAAGCACAAAGCTACACAAGGGGCTATCTGCACTAATAATTGCTACTTTAGTCTATAACTTCTAGAAAGAAGATAGTTAGTTAACCCCACTCTGAGGCTACTTTTTACTAATAAATAGTTGGATTGAACAGAATATACTGTGTCTCCTTAATTGAAAAGTTGAGCATGTTCTGTGAAGAGATTTGAACTTATGGTCCAGGTCCAGTACTGTGAGCTGAGTATCCTAACCACTGGGTCATGCCAGGCTCTCATTTTAAAGTATAGGTGTATTTTTATGAATGAATGAATAAATTTTAATTAATGTTTAAAATTTTATGCTTTAAACAAGATCTGAAGATCTGATGTTTTACAAAGTGATGCCTCATTAAAAAAACAAAGGCTTACCATAGGAATACAAATATAACAATTTCTCATCTATATTTTCTAGGACACTGGAATTTTCTTATAATCTGAAATACAAGTAAATATGTGACTGAAAGTCATTCATGAGAGAAAAAAATCACATTTGAAAGAATTATTTGTTTGTTTGTAGTTAAGCACAAAGCTACATCTTGGACTGTTTGTACTCTGTCCACCATAGGTATCAAAACCTGTTGTAAGGACAAAGATATACCATTGTACTACTGGGAGGGATGGAAAGAATGAAGTAAACATGATATATTTTATCCAAATAGATAAATCAAGAGGTGGGTACAAATAATCATGAAAGTATCTGTTGATAATGATAAAGCAGAATGCATAGAAAATGTTGAAAAAATGTTTTAAAAAATGCAATTAAATTATATTGATGAGCTCTATAGTAATTAAAGGTTATGTTTCTTCTGTGATAATGAATTGCTAGAGGACTTTCAATCCAGTTAAATTTTATATTATGAAGCTACAAAATAAGCAAGCTGTAAAGAATATAATTGTAAACATAACAATGACACAATAAAACTAAGTAACTGGGATCAAAATGTGTAAAATGTTATAAACTGGTAGAGTTAAAAAACAATTGCACAACATGTTTATAATTAAATAGATGGCATACTCAACATTCTTTATCTTATAACCTTATGTATTTTGTAAAGATAAAAAAAATTAATGTTAACTTTGTGCCTAAAACCTCTATACACTACTGTACACATCTTAACCTCTGTACATCATTTGCACATCTTCTGGACTGAAGAAAGGCCTAAATAAATCATTGTATTCCATAAATACACATGGACAAAGAATGAGACATTTTATAAATTTTAAAGTAATCATTTTAATCTATATCAGTATTAAATATATTCATACAGAAAAATTGTTTTTGACACTTTCCTTATTTGTTTGTCTTTCTATCATTCCTGTTTTGTTTTTTTTGTCAGGGCTCAGAGAGAAATTCTGGGCCTTCATGTTTCCCCTAGTTATATGCTCCTCATCCTGTTTTGCCACTTTAAACAAAGATATTATTTTCCCCTTGCAAGACTCGCCATATGCAGTTTCAACATATACTTTTTTGAGAGAAAAAAAAAACTTTTCATTATTGTATGGGTAACAAAATTTAGTTGAACTCAAGTAACCAAATGATATGGGCCCTGTTGATTTACACCAGGTGCACTCCCTTCTCCTATGTCCTGTTTTAATAATGTTTTCAATATTAAAGTCTTATTATATATAAAATTAACTTTCAAAATGTTTTACGCTAATAGACCCCATGAGCATTTGTATTTCAATAAAATCTCATTATGGATGAGGCAAAAGAAACACCACAAGTAGAAAGGAAGACTCTGGGAAGAGGCAAGTATCTGTCTGAAATACATTTTTAGTAAGGAAAACCTTAACTTTAGAAATACTATTCACCTCTCTACAAAGAAGTCACAGCTAGAAATCAACATTGATAAAATGGTGGAGGGTTTAGTGTAAATAAAGAAATCAAAATTGTGATTTTTTCTTTCTGAAAATATCATAAAAGTTTAATACAAGAAACCTTTTTGTGTTGTTAATGTTTTCTGTACGTGGGTGGAATGCAAGATTGCTAAACTACTTATTATATCTCGGGTTGTCAATAAAACATGGGTGTTTTATGTGGCTAGGGCAATAAGCTATACTACATATGATTGGAGAAATGCTTATGAGAAACATTTATTAGAATAAGCAGGTGGAGAGAAGAATTATTGCAAGTCTTTATCCAGAAGAAAATAAAATATGCATCTAGATGAAATAATCATTGGTTTGGTTCATTGTGCAGTAGGTTGGCTTGGAAGGAGGAATTTACATAAGGGAGAATATCAGAGAGGTACCTGAATTGAACAGGAATCACCACATCAGCAAGAGGTTCCAAAATGATAGACTTTGCAATGAGTTACTGCAAATGGGAACAGAAAGTACTTAGATGTAAGGGAGGATCATACCCTGAAGTATAGCCTGGAAAGTAATATATGTATGTATATAGTGCCAAAGGAGCCTCATGGAAAACCCCATCTCAACAATAGACACAGAGCCAAAGCAGATGGTCTTTAAAATTCTTTTATCTCCTATTTGCTGCAGATTTCAGAAGAGAGATTTGTATTCCTTAAGAGACACCATTTACATGGTGGGTTCTATCATCTACATGACAAAGATGTATAGAAATAATAAAGTAGTTAGAGGAATAACAAGAACAAGAAAGAGAATTAACAATTCATAAACTTAGAACTTCTGGGAGAGTTAGGTAATGATAGTTATACTGACAAAAGAAAGATCATTTAACAACATAAAGTTGCTCTTAGATGAATGAGTAGATATATTATACTTCACTGTATCTTTGTGTGTAAAACATAATAAAAATAAGTAATTTTAAGTCATTATCTACAAGTGATCTCTAGTCTGGGTGTTATTTAATTGTTACAAACAAAATACTGGTAGTAATAACGTGTTAGATATGTTAACAGTCTTAAATAACATGACTGGATGGAATTCAGGGTGAATTGTAAAGAACTGTAGCAAATAAAATGTTTAACTTAAGACTGAGTATATCATGGCATGGTAAGTAATATTTAATATTGAATGTTATACTGAGATAAACTCAGAGGTAATGCTACAATTACTGTAAATGTATGTATGCAGCATTACTTTTAATGCAAATGTTTCATGAGTAGTTACTGATATATACTCTTCAAAAAAAGAAACGCAAAAGGGATATTTTTGTTATTTAAAGAGAAATATATGTAATAACGTTACAAGCTCAGAGTATGTGATGTTACATGTGTTAAGGCACTGATTGTCAGACCAAAATGACAATAAAAGTTGTGCACTTTGAAAACGGAGGAAAACATTGGATTTTTCACCAAAACGCATTTGTGTCCAATAAATGTGTTTGAGAGATCTGCATGTTCTGCAAGTGCAACATGTGCAAAATCCCTATAAAAGTGATGGGTTCTCAGTTTCCATAGATCAGTGTTAAGCCACCAACACACAATACAGTTACGCCAAGACTGACTGAAGCACAATGCAACAACGCCATTGGTCGCTTGGAAGCAAGCGAATCTCGATCAGATGTTGCCAGAGCTGTGAATATCCACCCAAGCACCATCACAAGGCTATGGAATCATCACCAACAACATGGATCAACTTGTGACCGTCCACGATCTGGCAGACCTCTTGTGACCACGCCTGCACAAGATTGCTACATCCGGTTATGTCACCTTCGGGATAGGATCACCACTGTGACATCTACTGCCTCAACCATACCAGGGCTGCGTAGGATTTCCGATCAGACCATAAGCAACCGTCGACAAGATTCTTAGGCCCCATGTACAACCCATCATGGTGAACGTCAACAACGTTTTTCAACATAACAACGCCCGTCCTCACACAGCCCGACTCACCACTGTCTTCTTGAGACACCACAACATCAACGTTCTTCCCTGGCCCTCCAGATCACCAGATTTAAACCTCATTTAAACATCTTTGGGACGAGTTGGACCGACGTCTGCGACGGCGACAACCTCAACCGCAGACTTTACCTCAGCTTGCAGCAGCTTTGCAGGCTGAGTAGACAGCCATTCTACAGGATGTGATTTGTCATCTCATCGCTTCCATGGGCAGGAGATGCCAAGCAGTTATTGATGTTGAGTGACGTTAAACTTCAACTAGTGAGCGTGGACGTTGCCTTTGCAGACTTTGGATGTTCAGCAGTGAATGTGCAAAGTTTCACATATGTCATACAGAACTACCTGGAATAAACTTGTTAACAATGTGTCTCAAATTTTGCCTTTTGCGTTTCTTTTTTTGAAGAGTATATATAGACACACATAGTATTTTATAAGAAATTTTAACATTATCTGAGAATATGTTAACACTTTTGGGTAAATTTAACATGGTAGTCAAATACATTTACTTCACCAACACAAGTGTTTCCTCGTAAGGCCATCACATCCAAAGCAATTAACTCCATACTGCTGTCTTCCATAATCCATCTAGTGCAAGAGGAATATAATCTCCTAGAGACCATTTTGAACATGTCTTTACTTGAAACAGCATGTATTCCCATCTCATTCTCCAGCTGCTTACAATTATGCACCACCTGAATGTTTATGTTGTAGAAGAAATATAGGGTGATAGGATGGTCTTGGTTCCCAAAGTTGATCCACATTCCTAAGCCATTAAGTACAGGAGATATCCCAACCTTGAAAATTCTATATCCTCATTTTGAACACATATTTATGACCTGAATAAAAGAATATTTTACACTGAAGAGGTCCGACACCTACCCTACCTAAAAGCATCCAACTTTTGGTTGTATCAACCTACTTACAATATGGAGATGCCATTATGATATAATCTGTTCCAATGAGACTTTACTTCAGCTTTAGCTGTTGCTTGATTTAGTGATTTGCATATTCAAAATACACTCAACTCTGAATACCTCGATGTTAACAATGCTTTTGGCTGAAAGCTGAGATTACCCAGTTTTCTTTCATAAGACAAAAAAAAGAATTTAGACTCTACTTTAATATTATCTTCCAATCAGTTTGTTTGTAACAAAGCTGTACAATGAGGTATCTGTGCTCTGCTCACCCCATGCATTGAAACCCGGGTTCAAGTGTTTTAAGTCCAAAGACATACCATTGTGCCACAAGGGGGAATGGAGCTTCCAGTAAGAAATCACATATTTGGAGCAAACCTAAAAATCAACCTGGCAGTCAATATAATTAAATATGTTTCTACTCGTACAAATTAAAGTGCATTGTTTCATCAATTTTCAACCATAATCTCACAGCAAAGCTAATAATGTTTATTAATTATAATTCAAAAGTCCAAAATCTTTTACATGTAATCAGTTTCTATAAACAGTGAATGAATAAATAAAAAAGAATAAAAAGTTAGCAACTTGAAGTTGCTACTATGTACAGAATACCAAGTTGAACTAATTGCAAATTAAACATAAAAAAACCCAAAAACAGTAAAACTTAAAAACGTTTTTGAATACCAATTGAATGATTCATAATGTTTTCAGTTCAAACATGAACTTAAAGTTATGTGAAGTTGGTATTAACTGACAAATAGTTTGTTCTGTTTAAACAGGAGACAGCATGAATCTTAATTTTTACTTTCATTAAAACCTAATGCTTCTTAGAATGTTATTAATCACTGTATTTTATGGTAACAAGATAAAGAAATGAATAAAAGAAATATCGAATAAGTTAAACTGCGATACCAAAGATCCTGATATGGGTTCCTGTTAACCGAGAATTTATTGAAAAATTATCTTGATAGTTTGTGTACCTAATGTCAAATCCTGGTAGCATTAATTACTGCCTTCTTAGAAAAATAAGTTAAAAGAGTTAAGTAGATAACTAACAGAAAAAAACTGATATATTTTGTTAAGTTTTAAGTCAGCCATATTGTTGATGTGTTCAAATTTCATGGTACAAAAATATAGTATTCTTCAACTTTAAAATAAGATTACTATTAAATGTGTGAACTTAAATCATTGGAAATAGTTTAACTGAATTTCCAATTAAATAATAGAAATATGATATAGAAGCTTTAATAGAACTATTAAATTTCTGATACTTTCTTCAATCAAAACAAAATTCACCAAACTACTGCATATATGATTAAATTCATTTGTAACATATACTAAAATTTTTTTAAACATCTAACCTTTCCTTTGGTCAAAAATAAGTTCAAAGCTGATACGTCTTCCACTCAACAGATTAAACACTTTACAAAGTTTGTAAGTTCAGATATTTCAATAAATCAAAAGTTCTCCTTTTTATTCTCATCAGCCACACATTAAAAATAACAAGGAAGCTGAAACCAAAAGATAACTGAGCTTTAATTTTGTGGGAAAACACTTTCTCTGTTTTGAACTGCAGCAGCATTTATAAAACTACATTAATACAGTTTTGCAATACGTGGAATTTGTCTGGATCAAGGATCAATACTATAAAATACTGAAGAATTGTTTTTCAACTTTGCTTAAATTTGGCTATGGAAAATTCAAAGTGCCATTAAAGTGTTGCTAGTAACAGTGGTTTTAAGAAAGTGGAACACGAAAGTCATCAATTTGATTAAATCAGTCATATTATTAAAACCAAAACCTTTAAGAGTAACCAGAAATTGTGATTGTCTATCATTGAAATATTATGACACATGATAATTTCTAACACAGTTTAAAAAATACAATTAATTTTATTAAAAAACAAAATAATTGGTAGCACAATTCAAACAAAGATGGAAAACACTGAAAAGCACACAGGAAATATTAAGTTTGAAATTTAAGTATATGTCCATATTTCATTTTTATACTAGAATTAGGGTTTCCTTAACATCTCTGCAACCTAATCCTTGTGAATACTTACAAAAGAGCAAATCCTCCATGCTAACTTTAACACAAGTACTTTATTTTTTTAGTTTCATAAAATATAGCAAAACATTATAAGAAGCGATAATCACTTTGGAGAGAAAAACAGTTTTTCTTTTTACATTAATTATATTATGATGATTTTAATCTTGTATTCACAAAAAGGACAGCAATTGAAAAACAATAAGTATATTCCAATAGTTCTCAAAAAACTGTTGTTACACTTCATAAAGCAAGATGCAGTTAATGCTAAAATTTTCTATGTAAAATGTAAAAGTTGTTAGCAGAATAACACATCATTCATAAAGAACTCTAGAGTATCGTGTTATATAGCTGATTACTTTTTCAAAATTATTGCAACTTTTCTTTAAATCCACTAAATATTTGTGGGGATGTGGTTGATAGAAATATGTACAAAATGATTAAAACATGTAAATGGTTATGACTAGAATACTGCAGCTATAATAATATATAATATAATAAAATTCATTTGCTATGAACAAAAGTAATAAAACTCTTCCTTCTTATCTACTCCAATATACAAGTCTTCTCCACCTACATGCTCATATAAACCCAGTTTTCATTAAATGAATATGAACTGTTTTAGAATAGTTTCTGTAAAACTTTTTCACCATCTTAACCTTGTAGGTTAATCTCTTCAGCAGTGCATAAAATTAAAAAATAAAACAAACCCAAAGTATAAATCATGTCACTGTTGATTAAATATTAAATTGCTCAATGCTTTATGAAAGAAAAATTACTTGGAGAGTGCTATATATAAATTCTGTGTGATGTTAATGCAAAATTTGGTGAAAGCAGTGACAGATTATCAGTTGGATGAAAAGAGAGAATATCGATTATCATAACTTTGTGAAGAGCAAGGCTTAGTGATAAGAAATTCACGAGTTCGCCTCATAATCGGCATTCTTTGATTACAAAGAATTTTCTTGATGACAGATATTGGATTAAAACTGAATTGACAGATGTAGTCTGTTCTACTCCATAGGTAAAAAAAATATGGGCCATGTCTATAAAACAAACTGAAAGCTCAAAGAACTTGACAAGTGAAGTTTCAGACAAACAAGGAACATGAGCTACAGACAGACATGCCAATGACATTTATGAAAAAAAGAGGAAAAGGTATATAGCCTGGCGCCAGAGATGCCACAGCGCAGCGCAGCGCAGCCGAGCCTGACTTTCATTTACAGTTTTTAGCAGATTGATTTATTCTTTTAATTTGCATTCATTTTTTAGAAGATATATCAAAATATCTAAAATTAACAAATAAAATAAAAAGTAAATAAATGAAATTTAAGATTGTTTATTTGCTATTTATTCAGTTTAATTTTTTTCTAAATCAAAATATACTAGTAATATGAGTTAATAAAGCCAAAATAACTCAGTAAATATTTCAAATACAAATCATTTCATTATTATCCTTTTTGTCATCAATAACATCATCATCATCAACTACTGGTATGCTGCCAATTAAATGTTTTACAGTCATTGCCAATAACTACTTCTCTGCTGCATATATTCCATACAATTTTCAAATCACATAAAATTACTCTTTTGACTAATCATGACTACCTACAGTTCAAATTGTTCATCTATGCAATCTTGTCATTATACTACTGGTACCTTAATGTCAGTGAATTTTCCATTCTTTCACAAATTGACAATACAAACTAAAACAGCATATGAAGGAAAGCTATGACATTGCTTAAAAATTCAACTACTGATATGGTTCAATATTAAACTACTGATATCAGTGATATGCCTCAGAAATTAAATTTTGTACAGTCACTGACATCAACAACTACTGCTCTGCTGCATGTATTCCATTAAAATTTCAAATTACTTAAAATTACTCTACATGACTACCTACAGTAAAACTTGTTCATCTATACAATCTTGTCAGTAAATTACTGGTACCTCAATATCAGTATATTTTTCATTCTTTCACAATACAAACTGAACAGCAAATCAAGGAAAGCTTTGACATTGTTTCAAAATAAAATTAATGATATGCTTTAAAATAAGCCACTGGCACTGTATGCTGCAGATAATAATAAAATGTTTTTCAGTCACTGATATCAACTTCTGCTCTGCTGCATAAATTACAGTCAAATTTCAAATCACTTAATTTCCTTTAATCAATCTTGGCTACTTTCCTCTTTTTCGAGACAAGGGTTTCCAGTGCTCTCTTCCGAGCTTTTTTTCTCTCCTTCTCTGAATGGGCAGCTCTCTGTGCCTCTGCAGCTTTCTGGACTTTTTCTTTAGCCAAGGTGGCTGGGCCAGATTTTACAGAACCATAGGCCTTAAGCCTTTCTGCCCTTTTCCTCTGATTCTCCCTCAGCTTTGAGGTATACTTTGAAGCTGCTGATCTAATGTCCTTACACATTCTCTTGTCTACAGGATCAAAATGAACATCTTTCCTTTTAAACATTTCAATCGCTGTTGTTTCTTTGGAGCTTAGAGAATATTTTATCGTCTGGTATGCAAACGATACCAGACCACGAGACTGCCTCCAAGATGGCGGTCAGATTATTTTTTTTCTGCAATAAACATTGAAAAAATATGATTTCTCCTCAAAAACCACCTACCTGGCCCCCAAATCGCTCATATTTTCTCCTCGAATTTACACGAATCTCGTGGGTGATCGTTGGCCGTTTGAAAACCACAGAAATCCAAATTTCAGCGGAAAAATGGCACGCATGTACAGAGAAAGAAAAACTGATGAGGAAGTATTTATGCATGCAGTTTTGAGAGATGTAAGGAAGGAGGAAGAGCATAGCATTATTACTATTTAAGCTATAAAGAAACTTTACACAGTTCTTAATATCATGTGTTAATATCAAATAGTAATTAGACAAGGGTAGAGGTCAGGTAATTTTCTTTGATAGAAATAAAGACTGTTTTATGATACCAGTTTTATATTTTTAAGGGAAACTATTGTGCCTACAACCAGCTATAGACAGTGAGTTGTAATGAGATCTGAGGCATGAATTCCATCATTCAGATTGTGATTACTTATTAAATCTGTAGCTTGCTTTTTAATTTTACAACTGTTGCTTTGATTACATCTAGTAGATGGAATATCCCCAATGTTACTGGTTTCTATGAACACAAATATTTGTACTTCAAAATGATAAAACTCTCATTTTTTACACATGGTATATACCTATTTTATTTTAATAGACATTTTATTATTTTAAAATTATCTGCTACGTATGGCTGGAATTCAAAGTTAACTGTACAAGTATCATTCTGAAAGAGACTATACAAGTCAACTGTTAATTTTTTTTTTACAGAAAAAATATATTTTATGTTTCTTAAGGATCCACTGTGGTTTATTTCTTTAACCAAAAAGTTATTATGTTTAAGGTCTGCATTAATGACTTTATAAACCTTTTGTCACATACACAAAAGGATAATTTTATTCTATTTAAAATAAAGTTCAAATTTAAGTTAAAGGAACTAAATAACTACACACTCATCATTTTATGAATTCACTGTTAACTCTAGTTTGGGCATCAAATTTAAACCAGATAGGAAATTGAGTACAGTATGAATGATACTAACTTGAAGATGTGAATTTATTCAATGAAAAGTGTTTATGCATGAGTGAAAATAATCCTCTGACGAAGTTTACTAAATAAGAAAGGTGAACATCACTTATAAGCTTCCCAAGGAATTACCAATTAAAATTGGGGTTTAAAAAAACAAAAATACAATATTTTATTTCTGTATCTTAAACATGTGACTTTTCCACCACTGTGACATTTTAATTTCTGCCTATACTATAAAACAAATTCTTAAATCAACTCAAAGAAATTCTGCAATGACAATGGATTAACACAATGGATTAAAAATAATGATTTCAAGCAATCAAAATTGTAGAATATGTATTTTCTGAATTTCTATATGCCTCCCAAAGCTTTTCTACAAAAAATAAATTTTAAAATAAGATTATGAACTTGAGATTATACAAGTTAAATCCTTGATAAGTCAAACAACTATTAATATGGTAAAGTATTTAACATACCCAGGTAAAGACATACAAATCAAACTAAACATTATAATATGATAGCTTTTCTTCCAGTTAACAATAACGAGTTTCTCAACAAAATTGCATTTTGAAATTTTTAATATGCACTTTCATTAACAGATAAAGTTCTCATATTTAAATAAACTCAACAAAATTTTCGAATCTGCATCACAAATGGTTTGAAGTTTATTCCAACTTTTACCCCAAAAAATTTAATTTTACACCTAACCTTTAGTCAATTAGTGAAATCAATACTACTGCATTTGTGAAAAACATATGAGATTTATGGATAATAGTGAGGACCAACTTCAGTGATCTCTTTCCGACATACTGGACAATATCCCTCTCTCTTCATCAACATTTTAGCACACTTGGTACAGATACAAACATGAAAACATGGGAGGAGAGTCGAGTCTCTAACAGCATCCATACATATTACACAATCTTTAACTTGATGATTTTGGTTTTCTAAAACAAAACAAATAAATAAATGCTAATGATGTAAGAAATAATTTTATGTTATACAAAAGAATACTTACATGACAAATACAGGCCTTGCAACCACTTGAAAAATAAAAAATCCAGCCAGTAAAGTGCATGAACCTTACTTTCTGAAGTATTCTCACAATGCATTGTTGGGATTTAACCAAATTCTTACAGTACAAAAAAAAACAAAAAAACTTTCATAACTTTATTCACAAAGATAATCAAAGATAATTAAAAATTCATAAACTTAGGGTAGCCATGTCACCTAAAAATGAAATTATACATAATTTTCTCCTTTGGTGACAGGGACAAAGAATAATATAAAATGTTCTTCCATTTATAATAAACCAATCAGTTAAGTGTCTTTAAAAAAAGAACATAATTTTAAAATAAAATTATAAGAAAGTAAGATTGTTTAAAAAGACAAATACTACAGAATTTCATGAATTCAGGTGACAAACATCAATACTAAAAATTCAGTTACACTTTTACTGATGTAATTAGAATAAATCAAAAGTTGAACAGGAAACAAAAACTGAATCCTGACAATGAGGATTAACGTTTGCACATAAGAATAAAAAAATATAAATATAAGTATGGAAAACAGAAATTATCAGTACAATATAGTTTCACAAGTAACAATAAATACACTGTCACTCTAAATACTTTTGGTATTGCTTTAAATTTACACCAGATAACAGTATTTCTTTTTATTGTGTACATGGAAAAGCTGTGAATTTTAATCTTAATATTAGCTAAAAATAATTACCATCATTCAACAATGGAAAGGAAGAACCTTGAGGAATTAAGT
Organism: Tachypleus tridentatus; assembly: GCF_004210375.1. Lineage (NCBI taxonomy): Eukaryota > Metazoa > Arthropoda > Merostomata > Xiphosura > Limulidae > Tachypleus > Tachypleus tridentatus. The sequence continues at coordinate 92,686,625 of NC_134832.1, read as the reverse complement.
TTGGAATGCTGAGCCTTGGTCTTCCACGAAGTCCTCGACTATTTTGGAAATTCTTTATGTATTCTGTATGGTAAAAGTAGTTAAAAATAATTATTACTTGTATAAAATATTAATGGTATGTTATTTTTTCAATCAAATACCTAAGTAAAAAAATAAATTATGTTATGCATTTATTGTCAAGAACCACACTTATTAAGAATTATTTTGTCTAAGATGTTTAACTGATTTTTAAACAGACTTGCACACTTTTAAAGAATTTAAACAGATTAAGTTAAACACTGATGTTTTGAATAATGCAGTAAGCATAAAAAAATTTAAACCATCAACAAACTAATTTCTGTCCTCTAAATATCTTAGCTTGCCTTCTACTTGAGGAGCTAACCATTATCCTAAGTGACGTGCTAACCCAGGTCACTAAAAATGCTAATTTTTATCCTATTCATCACACTTAATTGCCCGACTAAACACACTAAATTTCATATTTCTGAAACTTAAATCTTGATAAAAAATTACAGTTCAGAAAAACACACAACCAGAATTGACAAACTGACTTAATTATACAATTATCTATCAAACTTATCTCATGACCACAGATTTTAGCTCAACAATATTAGATCAGAACTGATCAAATGACCCAAATGTATAGTTATCTAAGAGATTACAAAAGATTATACTCTAGTAAGACAACTTCAAATATAGCAAAATAATCTTATTGTATAATTATTCAAAACTGACTCCTAACAGAAACTGTAGTTCATCAAGATAAGTTCAAAATTTGTTCAATAATCAAGACATACAAATACTTACCATAAAGATGGGACAACCAAATATTAATCACTGTCATGGGCCCATCTATGCCCTGAATGTACTTCAAAGTTCACCCAAATGTAAAGTAAAGTATAATACATGACCTTGCAATTATGTTTTAATTATTTTGAGCAGCAGCAACTTCTTGGAGTTCAAGCTTCAAATCTTACTAGGTAACTATCGAGTTCCTGCTTTAGGATCATTGTTTCTAATTTTTATTAGATACTAATTATAAACTTGTTTAAACATATATTTCAGCTGCTAATCTGCTGTAATCTATAGTCTTCAGCTTTGCTTATTTTTGTGCTAAGTGGACTGAATGAGTTATCAGTTTAGGGGGTTTAAAAATATTTATCTTTCTTTTTCTTGTGTGGTTCATGCACAATCATGTTTGGATTATTCCACTTTATTACAAGGTCTCCTCAAGCATGACGGGCTATTGCAACCTGATAAATATTACAGAATCTTGCACATCTATCATGCTTGTGAATTCCAACTTTTTATTAATCTCTTTACTTCTCAAGTAGAGCACATATTCACAAAGGGTGTTGTAAATGGTGTTTGTGTCATATCATGCTGTGGTTTCAAAATACTTTTCTGATTTTATGTTTATATATACCTGTATGTATCCTTCATATGCTATCGGGCACACGTGTGTGTTTGTGTGGTGTTAAGGTTATTTATTGCAAAGGAAGGTAGTAGTGGAACCTTTCTTTTCCTTCTTTTTTTCAGTATTACAAATTTTATTCATTAAGGTTTGTTTGTTTTTGAAATTCGTGCAAAGCTACATGAGAGCTATCTGTGCTAATCGTCCCTAATGTAGCAGTGTAAGACTAGAGAGAAGGCAGCTAGTCATCACCACCCACTGCCAACTCTTGGGCTACTCTTTTGACCATTACATTACAATGATCCCTATGATTGAAAGGGCAAGCATGTTTGGTGTGACAGGGATTCGAACCTGTGACCTGAGATTATGAGTCGAACGCCTTAACCCACCTAGCCATGCCAGGCCTTGTTCACTCAGGAAACCAAATAGTTCAAGACTCCTCTCTTTACACATTCAGGATGATTTGATTTGGAGAATAGTGATGTATTACCTGTTGATGGCAATACTATCTCGAAAAGATAACTTGTAAGAGATGGTATGATGAATACCTACAATTAACTATGAAACAGTGATGGTAGCTTTGTGAATTTTAAGTAGAGAATAGATGTATGGGGTGTTGTTGTTATGTACTGTTAGGCATGTGACTGTTTCTGTTCCAAGTCCTTTCTGAGGTTTGTTGAGAACTTGGTTTGATTTTCATGTTAAGATTAAAAATATGTTTCTTTATCTGAAAACTTTCAAACTTCACGATTCTAGCCTTTAAAACAACTTAAAGAAATATCAAACTTTTTATTTTATGGTAAACTGTATAGTTTGTCTTTTATTTTCTCTACCTTAACTCTATATAGTCCATTTAACAATCCACATAACTACTATAAAAAATATGCAATATATCCAAATTACCCTTCTTATCTTTCCAGATTGGCTGCACATTTGTTTATGCTAAATAGCTTAAGACTTCTAAAAGTTTACATTTATTTATGCCTAATTTTATTATTTTATTGTCCTCTGAACCATGTTTAACTACTTATTTATACATACAAGTTGTAAATCACTTAAAAATGCCTAACTCAAGTTACCGTACTGAATGACTTAACACGAAAGCTGCTCATGAGTTTACCTTGTGAAGAATTATTTTTCATTATATTAAATAATTCAACACAATTTCTAATATTTACATTTTAGCTACTTTCATAATTATAATAATAAATAAAAAATACAAATAAAAAGCAAGAAATATAATACATACTTGCATCCTCTTGTTTTTCTGCTATCAGCTGTCAATGAAATTTAAGCCTACTTTTTTTTTTTTAATATACTAATGGTACTAGTAAAATAAATTTATTTACTTAAAACACTACATCTAAGAACAAAGAATAACATGCATAAAGCAGACAATGTCCTAAAATAATCATAATTTTTGACATTCTAAATATAGTTAAGAGCCTTTAAAAACTCAACAAATCTCATTGATACAATTCTTACAAGAAAAAATTTAAAACTGAATAGGCAAATAGATAAATGTGTTGTACAGAAAACAGCATAATATATTATCTGACAAATTAAATCTGTCTTTCTATTGGTTATTAATGATATAGCATGAAATGCAAGAAAGAATTATTGGCAACTTTTTAAAAGAAAGGATGTGACAGGTTGGTACAATTTTCTACTTCATGTTCTGTACACAAATAAGATTAAATGATATAACAATTAAACTCTGCTTTTGTAATATCTCTGGTATGAGTAATTTATGATAAACTGTATTCCTTGAAGAAATGATAAATAAATTAAAGAGGAAGACCTAAGAACTAACGTCACAACTCTCACCTTAGGGGTGCTTGAGAATTTGTTAAATATTTCGTTATACACATTTGAAACTCGTATAATACTAAAATTTGATTTACCAACTGTTTTGATGCCAAGTTTATTTATATATAATGATAATGAAGTAGTTTGTTCACAATTTGAGTGTAACTCTAAAAAACTGACATGCTTTGTTTATTGTTTGTTTGTTTTATTGAATTTCGCACAAAACTACTCGAGGGCTATCTGTGCTAGCCATCCCTAATTTAGCAGTGTAAGACTAGAGGGAAGGCAGCTAATCATCACCACCCACCGCCAACTCTTGGGCTACTGTTTTACCTACGAAGAGTCAGATTGACCTTCACATTATAATGCCCCCACTGCTGAAAGGGCGAGCATGTTTGGCGCAACGAGGATGCAAACCCGCGACCCTCAGATTACGAGTCGCACGCCTTAACATGCTAGGCCATGCCGGGCCCAAAAACTGACATGCATACTTTGACAAACCTGAAGCGAGAGGGTTAATAGTTACTGATGCTAAAATAAGTTAAATTTCATTTTAAGATCCAGTTCTTTCAAGTTCCACATGGAATATTTATATATGTTTATTAAAAATATGTACATCATAAAAGACATACATATGTTTAATAACAATGCACATATACAGATTCTGAATTCAATATCAAAAAATGTATTTACATTCAAAAGGCTAACACAGAATGTCCATGACAAACTCAATGGAACTCGGATATCTCACCAAATCTTTTTGCCTCCTTCTCTTCATTTGTCAGTAGAAAAGGTTCAGGCCCTATACGAAGGAATGGTATTTTTCCCATCTTTCCTAGAAATGACTGGACTACAAAATAGTAAAATATATTAGTATTAATGAAAGAAAAAAAATGGGCTAGCCATTAAATTAGAATTTATTCTTTACAATCTGATTCTGGCATTACTAAATTATGTCTGAAAATGATTAGACAATTATATTGTTCACTCTAACTATGGACTGTCTCACGAACTGACCTCGTACCTCATAACGATTTTGTGCTTGTTCTAATTTCCATATTATAGCATTTAATATGATAAGCATATATTCACAAAATTTCGCAAATTTATCAGTAAACATTACAAGGCTTTAGTACACTAAATATAAGATTTCTTTAACCAAGTTTTAAGATTAAGTAATGAATTGCTCGTGCATTTTTTTTCGATGTTGATTATCTAACATGCAAAGTAATTTTAAGATCAAGAATAATTTTATGCAACAGAAACTTAACTTTCACATTAAAAAAAATTTATAATCTTCAGATAATTATGAAACATTTTTCTTAGAAAGAACTTTGTATTTTATCTGTTACTTTCACTATTGTATCTCTGAATGTGTTAGGTCAATTCAACTGACCACATGACAACCATAAAAAATAGGAAACATTAATTATGTTTTTTCCATCTATAATTACTACAAGTTATAACATGAAACCACAAATGTTTTTTCTAAATAGTTTATATTTCATAACATTATATATTTATTATTTTTATTTTATTGGCTTTTTAGCAGTGTCAGATAACACTACAGAAGTTTTAGCTTGTTAATATTGGTAAACTGAGTTTCTAATTTGTAAGAAAATATAGACTTCGTAATTTGACATCACAAACATTTACTCTGGACTATTGCTGCATTCAACATACCACGAGTCACAAAAATCAATATTTATGATTACTTTTTTATAATATTTACTTTTAAATTAAGAAATTAATTAAAGTGCAACACTAAAAATTTGGAATATAACCTACAGTTTGATACCAAACTTATTGACATGCATTCTTAAAACAGTAGTTCAAAATTTTTTTAAAGTAAGTCTACAAACACAATGAGATAACCTTTGACCTGTGACCATAGGAAGATCACCTTAGTAGGATAAAAAGATCTAGTCAAAATTGGGTCTCAAAAATTAGCTAGTCTAAAATGTATCCTAAGAAGTCTGAATTTATCTTTAATTTCAACTAGATACTAAAGAATAAGGAATATGGCAATGAAAATTATAAAGAAGTTCTTTAAAATATAATGTTTAAACCTATTTACTTTAAATTTAAATTCAGTAAAATTAACAAAGTATAACCAAATTAGAATTTTCTGTTCCTTGAATTGTGTGTTTAAATTATTAAGATATACTGAATAACAAGTAAACACTTCCTAAGAACTACACAAAATAACTTAGGATCCCTGTAAAAAGGCAAATATAAGCAAGTCATGTCAGTCAGGACAGCAACATTTATAGACAAAGTACAAGTTATACAAAAGGCAAACATTATACAATTTTCACATATCAAATAAAATTGAGTGCACAGGAATACCTATAGTTAACATACAAAAATGTACAGAAACCAAATTTAAAACTGAATTGTTTAAAATGAAAGACACTTTCATATTTGTTTTACACAATTGCTGTATTTTTAAAAACAAGTTTGGCACACAGTATGTTAATCAAACATTTTTTTATTTTTTAATTAAACAGATATTAGACAAATTTTATAAAATTAATGTTGAAGGTACAATATTAAACTGTTGGTTACAGCTGTAAAAGCAATTACAAAAGCAAACACAGTAAAAAGAAATGTGAAAATACAAGAAGGAGACTGTTGCTATGCACTGAACCATTTCCTACAATACCATAGCTGCGACTTTCCTAAACTGCAAAGGTGAATAGGACTAAAGCAATATGGTTTCTGTTAAGCACTTGTGATGATAGAAGGTAGATAGTGATTTTCATAAGGATTTGTGTTATATTATCATGTCCTATATACTTTCACATACCATTCAAATTCTAAAATATATATATAGGTTGATACCTAAAACAAGAAAATACAAACTATATGCTTACATAAATAGCTGTATAATACTTTAAACAACTTAATCTTAATAGTAGGTATAAAACACTATAAATGTATTTTAAATAGGCCACTTCTTTGATTATATCTTTGTTTAATGTAAGTTACTTGCAGTCATACAGTTTATAAAATGTAGGTTTAGTAATTCTACAGTCATTTTTTTCAATGATATCTTCATACAACACAGAAAGTTATACTATTTGTATTCTTTAAAAATGGCCATTTTGAAATTTTATATACAATTCAAAAGTATTGTTATCTGTCAGTGTAATATTGTGATGCTGTATGCAAGATTTGTTATTAATTTATTTAGCTGACTCCTTTATCCAAGGCAACCAATATGTAAAGCTTATCTTCTTAATGTTAAAAGGTTTTACAATTTCTTAAGAAGTTCAAGTAACAAATATAACCAGACCAAAAACATAATAAAGCATTATATAATAATTTGTTTGTTTGACGTTATGTACAGAACTACATGATGGGCTATCTGTGCTCTGTCTACAAAGGGTATCAAAACAGTTTCTAGTGCATTGTGTCTGCAGACATATTGCTGTGCAACTGGGGGCTTTTAATATTTGACAACATAAAAGACAGCTAAAGAAAATTAATCTCCAAAGTCTATTTATGTTTAGTAATTTAAAATGGTTTACAAACAAATAGGTAGCAAATAACTGTTATAATCACTTTTAACATTAAATTTGTAACATCTTAAAAATATCAGACAAATTTTTGTATGAATATTAGATATCATGAAGACATGACAGTAACAACTGCAGTATTCAAGTTTATCCTACTCAAAGAAACTTAAATTTTAGAGCATGACTAGATCACAGTTTGCATCACTATCTTTTTACTGAGTTACATTCAAAATTTATTTAACATTTTTGCAATGGGTAGGTCAAATTAAATATGTCAACTTTTCACAGTTACATTCAAAATTAAACTAGTTTGTTTTCAATGTATAAGAAAAAAACTTAGCATCAAAATATAATTAACAAGTTTAATTAAGTTCTTAACTGTATAAGGAAATATTTTTAAAAAGTCCTCATACTAGGGGATACTTATCACCTCTTCAAATAGTACAGAATTCAATGTACTCATTACAACATAATTACTACTCTTGCAAAATATATTTTATAGCCTTCATCCTCATTTAGTTTTAGAGCCATAAACTACAAAATGAGACTCTTCTTGTCCACTTGTTACATTCTCTTTTCAGAAGTTTCCAACAGTTCTCTGTCATTTAACAGCATCTTATTTATAATCAATAGAAAGCTTGGTTTTAACTTATCAAATGATACATCATATTACATATGTTTTCTGTACAGAGAATTGTTCATTGTGCTCTCACTTCAAACTTTATACCCATGGAAAACATATCAAAAAGTTAAGCCAAATTTTTCACAACTCCTGTCACAGTTAGAAAGCCAGAAAAATTATGAAAATTACAGGACAAACTGTAGTTCTGATACATGCTATTCCAATTTGAATTAATATCACATGATTTGCTGATTTGCATATTCAAAACAGTTTTAATATACTGTTCCAAACTTACTGTAATTACACATTGTTTTGATGCAGTAGAACAAATCTTTTTTTCAGCTTCTAACAATTACAAATGTTTTGTAACATACAGAAATGATCAGATTGGGTAAGTTAGTTCAAACAGGATAAGAGCAACTAAGACTGTCAATGAATACTTAGATGAGAGAAAACCTTGAAAACAAAAATAATAATTCTTCAGATACTGATTTCTTCATGTCTACACGACATACCAATTATTTTATTACAAGTTACAGCTTTTACAGTTTTAGAACAAGTATGATGTTTCAGTTAGTGGCAAGATGATTCTTAAATGTACTAAGAGTAAAATAAATAGCATTTATGCAAAATGGTCACACGTAACAACAGATAATGTTATAAAATAAATGTGGAAGGTTTAGTATCACCTGATGATTAAATCTATAAATCAATTGTATAAGTTTAAAACAAAGCACAAGATAAAGACTGTTGATATACATTTGACTGAATTCTAGACTTTCATGACCTTTCTTAAACTGCAGCAGCATATGGGTATGAAGCAGTTGTATGGCTACTTTTATGCATTATTGATACAAGTTTGACAGAAATTTTCAAGAGGATATTTTGTACATTATGATTTTTGTGTACTTAAGAATGATCACACAAGTAATTAAAATGTCGTACTTGTTCTAAAAACAATATTTATTCTAACAGATGTAACTTGCAATAAAATAATACTTAATAAGTAAATTCAATATGAAACTATTTATAATTACCTTTTGTCAAAGTTTCATTGCTGGTTTTTGAACTGAGCGTTACTTCAACTTCTGGAACATAATAGACAGGAAACAAAAATCTAATCCCAATGCATCTCTGTAATGTGCAGAAAAAAATATTAAGAGACAAATTCTACTTACATCAAAGCATAGAAAAAGGTGCTAACAATAAATTCCCAAAAGTGAACTAAAAAAACAAAGAAGCAATTTATGGATCATCATTATTACCGTATTTAATATCATATGGAAAAAAGCCAGCATTTTTTTACACTGAAAATGTATTTCCAATAAGTACTTGCCTCCTCTCAAAAATGTTTCCTTGATTAGTACTGCCCTCTATCAGCAAAATTTTCCAATGCTTACCACTAGCCTTCTACCCCCCTCTTTTGCAAATCTAACTGAAAATGTTCATACAACAGCTCTCCATCAATAGGAGCATGACAACTGTTATTTAACCATTACCCTCTTCAAACTTGTATTCTTTAATCACTTTAAGCTTGGTCAGAAAATCTACACTGTATATCATAGGAAGTTGAGAGGCTCAGTGAGAAATGTAAGCAGAGATAAAAAGCTATTGGAAATACAATTTCAGTGTAAGAAAATGCTAACTTCCAATACAAAGTCTTACCTACATTTACAAAGTAGCTGGAATCACACATTGAGAGCCATAGAAAAAAAAAAAAGTCTCTTTTTAGGAAGAACCTTAAGAGAGACAAGGAAGTGTGAAATCAAAACATACATCACATTTCAGTAGAAAATTGCACCACATCTGATCCAGATATATACTAAACACTTTTTTTTTTAACAAGTCTTACAAATACAAAAGGCAGAAAAACATGAAAAAATCCCAGAATATGTATGCACAATTAATGGGTACCCCTAAGGCTCTAGTGGATAGTGCATGATAAACTGTAGCTGTAGTTTGACCTCATCCAACACCAGGTTGTATCTGGAATGGTACATCAGATCTGTGGTAGGTAGTGGCTCTACCTTTTTACATTAAATGGGAATTGGTAGGGAAGATGAGCTTCCATACCAAATTTTGTCTCCATTTGCATGCATTTACAGCACAAACAACAAACAAAATCTAGATGGTAGGAAGTTGGAGGGCCCTTGGTGAGATGACATCTATAGTCCAAAACCTAGTAGCAATGGGTATGGTACTTCCAGTCTGTAGTAAGATGAGGATACCTAAGCATGCACAAGTCGAAAAATGTGATGTCTAGCTACAATCAACACAAGATCCACCAGAAACTGACATCTTGCAGATAGTAGGAAGAGGAACCAAAAATCTGGAGTGCATCTCCAGTCTAAAATTTGGCAGTAGTGGGCATTTGTCCTGCAGTCTACAGTAGGAGAAAGGTCACTGGCTAGCATACGAGGACATACTCAGCTGGACTTTCTCCAACCAACACTGAACCAATCAAGAATGATGTATATCTGGAAGATGATAGGTAGGAAAAATGTTTAAGCCCAAAGGGAAAACTGAAAGACACGTACAGTTGTGTCCCGATGGATTGCTTTAACCAAAATCTGGCAGCATCTGGAAATGAACACCAGGTCTATTGTAGGAAATGTATCATGCCATCGACACAATTCTAATCTTGACTGAGCCACATCTAACCAACACCAGGCTCACCAGGAATGTACTTCTAGAGAATGGTAAGAAAGGAATATCACAGTAGAAAGAAATATTCAGTCAAATATAGAGACAGTCATACAGCACAGTGCTACAACCAAAACATGGCAGTATCTGAGAGTGCACATAAAGTCTATAGTAAGAAATTCTATATGCCATCAACACCTGCAGAATTCCACTGATCTACTCTCAGCTGAGTGGTATGATTCATTATCCAGGAAATGTTAAGGACTCTCATACTCTACTAGAAAAAAGGAGGGAAAATGAGGAAAATCAATACATGAAATATCACAATAAAAATCTTTAATTAAAAAATCTTAACTCTTAATTTAAAAACCTGATATTTTGTGTAAGAAAGCCTTAAAATGTTTACCAATAACCTGCATAAATTTATGAAGACATGCATGCATCACCATCTTTAAATAATGCAGACAAAAAAAGATTTGTGGCTTTCTTAACATCAGAAAGTGGTAGATAAGGTAACTGTAACCAGTCCAGCTATGGAAGAAGTTCATAACAAAAAGCATTCTGATGAGAAGTTGGTAAATTAAAGAAAATATTTCCATAATACAATAACTCCTAAAGATAGTCCAGTAGGATTGACAGACTAACATTACAGCCACCCACAAAGAGAATCTAGCTTCTTTGCCAAAGGACTAAACAGCCAAGTCAAGTTATAAATACTGAACATTTTTGTGAAAATGGATGTGTGAAATTATTACAGAAGATTATTCTTTTTCACTTTAATATGGTGTTTCCACTTGAGAAAGTTGGTATAGTTGAGCAGACAAAAATTAAGCAAGGAGGAAAATCTACTAAAATAATTGATTTTGCTAAAACTCAATGAAGAAGATAGCATGGTAGCTATCCATGAAATAAAAAGCAGAGAATTTGGATCTGTAGCCTCATAGGGTGGTCAAAGTAGTGAAGGTATTGATCTTCAAATTATCCAGTTGTTTACAAATCTATTGAAATACTCCAGTAGGCCAAAATGTTCATAACACAAGAAACAACACAATCAAATGTAAACACAGAGATTAAAAAAAAAAACTATAACAAAATAAAGTTGCCATAAGTACCACCCAAATTGTTAATGCAACTTACCACAGTGTGCACAAATGCAAAATGGTGATGATGAAGGAAAGAAGCAGCAGTAACGTAGTACAGGTACTTAAACAGCAAAAATCTTTTAACATGACAACATGAGCTGTTTATATTTAAAGAATAAGACTGGGAACAACAATGATTCTCTGATACATTAACCTAACCTAACAGAGTCAAAAGGAAAACAATGATTCTCTGATACATTAACCTAACCTAACAGAGTCAAAAGGAAAAGGAAGAAAAAAAGATGCTAGTGTTGTTATACATCACTTAAAAGCAAGATCTGACTGGAACTTATGTCCTTGAGCATACCCCAAGGAAAAGCCTTTGTCAAGAAAGGCTATAATTCCAAAATCAGAAAGAATATTTTGGTGGTAAACACAGAAGACAGAAGAGTAGAAAGACAAAACTCCAAGGCTTATAATACTCTAGGAGATGGCTGGAGTGTTCCTGGAACCCTAATCATCCAAAATTTCAGCTGTACCAAACAGTGTTAGTAGTGAATGAGATTTTGGTTGTTAAAATGTTTGTACACTAAAAATGTATTTTTGATAGTTACGTACCTCTTGTCACAAAAAGCTATTTTTATCATCTTCTTGTTCTCTAAGCATTGCTAAAAGATTTTAACATCTGCTCCCCAGTATACATGCCCTACCAATTTCACATCACTTTTGAATATGTAAATATTAATTGTATTGCACCACCTATATTGGTGCAGCTAGCTCACTCTGCTTTTCCCACTCAATCCTAACATTCTTAATTGGTAAAACTTTGTTTAGATGTACGTTTTTTTGCATATTGTTATCATTCGTGATTATGTTCGATTTGCCATTCAATTTTTTCAACAGTTTTCTTTTACTGTGTTTGAATTCAACTGTTTCAAAATATTTTTCTTTTTTTCATTTCTTTCTTGTTACTGAATTATTTGAGAACTATGTATAGATTTGCAATTCAGTGTATCAAATATAGTAGTTCCCATTGTAGTTGACAACACTACTGATATGATTTCCAAGAAATCGGGTTCAACTTTATCTGCAGATGACGTACAGGTTTTAATTCACAGGGATCATGCAATTTCTTCTTCTTTTCAACCTGACAATGTTGTTGAAGAAAAATATAACCAAGGAGAAGAAAACTGGGACTTCGGTTTTTGTCACTTCTTATTCTTTTTTCTTTCTTTTTTTTACAGCTGGCTACTCAGGTTGATGGTTGACACATATTCAGTTTTTCCTGTACGTTAAACATAAGAGTAATTTTGCTGGTTTTCTTTTTTCTGCTTCTGTTGTCATGCCTCCATATCATTCACTGTGGTGGAGGTTTGCTTTTTTCCTCCTTTTATCCCATTGTTTCTACATCTTCCATTACACCAGTATTAAGTTTTTCAACTTGTACACTTAGCATCCAGTTGTGATATCTATACAAGTACAGTAACTCATGTAATAGTGTAAGTGAATTAAATATAGATAGTATTGCAATCAATAAAAATAGTAAAAAACAGTTTTGCTTGCCAACTAAATTCTAAAGTAGCTAAACTGGCCTAAGTGGGCTTTTGACAACAACAGAAATGTGTAGTGTTTAAGATACAACTATGATTTCCAAAGTGTAAAGAATTTTCTATATATGTTCAGCATGTTTCTTATATATAATTCAGCTTAAAACATGAGGAGTGTGTACTGTCTATTGTTTACTTTATCACCAACAAGTCACAGATACCTACTGTAGAAGATTCCTTAGCCCAACACACCCATATACTTACATTCACAATATATACTACTAAAAAGCTAGTTCTTGACAGTAACATAAGCCAACTGACTATGTAAAAGTGAAAACTGATGTTGAACTAAATGAAAAAATAAGTAAATGCTTCAAAAATTTGGAGAATAACACATGGAGCTGATGCCAAACTGCAGAGAAGAGCAGTGAACTAATAAGCCATTTCTCAAGGATGTGATCATGGAAAAATTGGGACAGGAAGATAAGAATCCTGTATATCCACCTTTGCCACTGAATGGTCTCAGTAAACAAATTTCCCTAACATCATGTTTTTCATTTTGATATGAAATATATCCAAGTAAAGACTGAGATAAGATGGTTTTCATTGGAACCACAAGCAAATGCTAATGAAACCTGTGTAATTTATTATTTTGACTGTTCCTTCCTGGAGGTGATTTGACACTTCCTGACCTAGAACTTAAGTAACTAGCTTGGAAGGAGGAGGAAAGGACATTCAGCCTCTACTAAAAGATCTGTAGAGCCCAATGATCAAACAAATGAAACAGTGATCTGAGATCACTCCCAACAGTCCAGAGAGGTAAATGATACACAGAAAAAGCTCTTTAGAGATCAACTGAAAACTTTGGTGGGGAGGTACAATCACCTAGTAATATTAAATGACAAGGTAAGGAACAAAAAACCCACACAGTAACTGAAATTGAATCAGCAAGTCTCAGCAAAATGTAAAACTTTTATCATGAGTAAATAAAGCAGAAAAATGAAAGTAGTTTATCTGTAATAATTACTCTAAAGAAAATCTCAAAGTCAGACATGTCACAATGTGCAGGATAAACAATTAACAAAAGGTCAAATTAGAATACAACATGAAAGAGTCCAAAATTCAAACTGAGAATCAAACTTTGAGAAGCAAGATAACCAGAGGAAGTTTACTCAGCTAAAAGGTAATTTTCCTTTCTAAAAACATTAGAAATTACAAGGATCAGGAGCTGGAAAAACAATAAAAATAAGAGAAATTAGTGTAAAATTTTAAAATAGAACACACCTGAAAAACAAAAATAGTCCAGAAGAAGGTTTTAAGGAATTAGGGCTTTCTGACAATTCATGCTCTTTAAACAATGATAGTAAACGTACCTGATCAAAATATTTTTTTTCTTATCACAAAAATACAGCTTACCAAGAACACACACAAATAATTAAGAATTATCATCCTAAATACTTCAATCAATAAATGCTGGCAATGTATGCAAAGGATCTCTCTGCACATGAAAAGTGCACCTCATAATTAAGATCTCCTAAATGTTTAAAATTTATGATCTTAGTAGAAACAGTTATTATAATATTTAACATCAGAAGGTATAGTGAACAAAATATAAAGTATGATTGTGAAAAAAAAAAGGTCCAGCTTATAACAGAAAAGTACAGAATATGTGTACATTTTCCTAATACATTCAACAAGTCAAGCAGAGATAGAAGAGTAGAGTGCATTGACATATGCTCTGCACTGTACAAAGGGCATTAAGAAACTAAAGTCACATGGTTGTTGGTAGTATGAAAGAAAATTCAACAAGAAAAGGCTTTTAATATTTCAGAGGTAAGCTGGTATGAATTATATCTTTTATGTGTTTACAATGTTATTTTTATAACACATACTTTACCTCCGGTTTTAATGCCCTTGCAAACACTTCATCTAAGTTTAGGTACATTGTGGTTGTGGCTATTACAGCATCTGAATTGGCACAATGAGAAATTCCTGAAAATAAGCCAAAAGATAGTAATTCAATCAACATGTAACAATTTCAAATTATTTCAGAGGTCATCTAAAGAGATGACACTATGCTACTAAGACTTTAATCATTCTAAACCACAAGAACAGTATCAATACCAAAAAAAAATTAGCTTTTTTTCTACAATTTTTAGCTTTGTTTAAGGAATTAATGTTAATTCTTTTTGAGAAATACCAAATGATATTTAGTAGGTGAAAAAGCTTTTCTTTCCAATGCTAAAACTGTAATAAAAAAACATATCAGCATAAAAATACCAAAACACATACAAAAATTGTTAGATTAAAAGCTTGGCAAAAAAGGTGTCATTTTAAGGTTAAGTTACCTGAAAGGTAAATGACATCAACATGAAATACATACCAGTAGATTAGTGAAACTTCAGCTAACAGAAACATTTTTGTTGTTGAGAATACACTGGTCTTGTACTTAAGATTAGTTTTAGACTTAACATGGGTTATGCCATTAATGTTTGGAAAGGACACTGACTCTCAGAACTTTATTATGACCTATGTTTAGCATTGGGTTAAGCTGCCTTTCTCCTTCAACAAAAGCCTGAATTCAATGTGCAATACTCTCCACAAAATGAAGGAAGATATTTACTTGAATCAGCCCATTTATCAAGGAGTATGATAAGCAACTGGCTCAAATATTTTGGTGAACAAGTGGTCTAACATCTGTTGCACTTTACAATTTGTTCACTCATTCTCTTTCTCCAGTCAGAAACAAACAATTGAAGGATGTTTAATTTGTGGCAAATATCTTCCCTTTTGATTGACTTGTTAATAAATGCCTTTGAACTGTTGGAAAAGAAATGGTGTTTGATCATGATGCTCTTGCTACAAAGACACTCACTGCCACATCCCTTTGAACAATTCTACTACTCATTGTTTTGCAGATTAACCATGAAGTGATTATATGTCTGTATAAACGATATCAAGCAGTCAAGTGGCATACCATGATGAGTTTAATAATACAATATACAGAGCATTTTTATAATTATGTTTTAGGGCTAAAACCATTATATATCGACATCTTAACTTTCCTTAGAAAATTTTACAGGTACACTCAAGATCATTACAACTGCAATGAATGTAACACAAAATAATAAGCAGAAGAATCTTTAGACATCCATGTCTTTATCTCCTTCAGAAGACACTACAAACTTTTTGTAATTGTGATGGCATGTTTTTGTCATGAACACAGCTCACAGCAGGCTGTGTCAGCCTTTACACACCTAAAATTCTTGTAGCATAACTTTCTTTCATTAAAAAAAAAACACTCAAGGCCCTTTATCAACTTTGCTGACATAACACCCTCACAAAGTGTTGGTGTAAACTAGTAACTATCTATGGCCTTTATCAGGACAATATCAGGGTGTGTAATGTAAGAAGACAGCCAGAGATTAATTTGTAAAAAGGTTCCTCTTCTAAAGTTTTAAAGAAAGCATGGTTCAGAAGGTGAGAGTTGCACTAATGCAACATCACATATATTCTGATGATGACTGAACCATAAACTACACTTACCAATTTCTGTATTTAACATGCTAGTGCATCACAGCATCCTTGTGTTGACATCCTCGTGAGAAAAGACAACTTCAATTACTGCTCTTATACCACTTTTGAATGGACCAGCCAAGTAGGTTCTTTTGTGGGTATGTTCAAATATTGGTTAGTTTGTACCATTATTTGATACATATTTTCCCATAAATGTTCCTAGAGCAACTTTGTTTGAGGTTGTGAATAGAAATTTCTCCAAGTGTAATTGGACAACTGCATCATACTACACGTAGATCAGCTTCTCCCGACTTCACTCACTTCTACATTTTTATTAAACAAGAGTAATAATCATCAAAAACATTAATAGAATGTCTTCTGTTTGAAGTGCTTTTGCCACTTGATCAGATAACGTGTTAATGCATAAAATATTTTTTATATGTTTAGCATACAGTTGGTAGAATTCAGCACTGGTATCTGATGTAGATAACTTCAGATTCCCTTCCTCTAGAAATCAAGGTGATTTTATCATAAAATTTATCTCCTTTATGTATAAGGTCTGCTTTTTTTTTTTATTTGCACATTAGACATCTGACGTGGCCATGGTAAGCAAAATTTACCATGTTGTAACACGTTAGAATACAGAAACACAAAGATCAATGGTAAAAGCTATCCATGTGTCTGAAACAATAGTGTGAAATAATCAGTAAGGACTTTGATTTAGAAATAAAGCTGATGGGGCATGATTTCACTGTGACAAGACTTTCAGCAATACTTCTCATTCAAATGAAGCATAACCCAATCATCAGAAGTACAAAACTTGTACTCATGTTATTCATTTCATATCAAAACACCAGCCCAGTTGTCAAAGCAGTGACTATGGTTTTCCACATAATCAGACAACTGAATCAGGCAACAGAAAACTACTGTCCATGGAGCTAATGTCAATGCTAGATTACATAATAAGCACAAGAAACCATAAAATTTGTATTAAGTCCTATGTGAGTTTTCCATGTATATACACATACTATTCTCCTCACTTATAGACTAACACTCTACATGCATAGACTCACCAGTATTTTCTTTCCTTAAAACTGATAAAATCAGTATCATACATTCTATAACTGTGCCAGAAGAACAATCACATCTTTCACATTAATGGGTAAGTGTTACAAATACGAATTTTTGTGACTAGGTTTATTTGTATTTTTTTTAAATTAGGCCTAGGTTTGTAACTTCTTTCTAAATTGAAAATGTATTTCCTGTAATACTTCTCCACTGCCACTTGTATTTATTCCTCAACCTACAGGATTCCAACTTTGCTAATCTAAGCATTGATTTAATTCTTCTCATTTGCTCCAGTCTTTTACTCCTTATTCAGTTGATCTTGATGATATAAATGCTTGATTGATTGTTGATTGATTTTGTGTTTTATGACACAAAGCAGCGAGGCTATCTGCGCCAGACATTCGGTAAAAATTTAAAAAAAATAATAATAAAAAAAAATGTAGTAATAGACATAAATGGAAATGAAGGTAAAACAAAAAAGTATAAAACCAATGTTAACACCTAGTCTACAATATTAAGATAGAAGGCAGAGTATAAGAAGTTGTAAGGTATTTACTCTAGCAAAAAGGTAATGATCATAACCCGCCAGGAAGGCTAACAGGTAAGTTCAAGAACCACCGTCAGTCACCTGAAGTTGGTCTTTGCAGTCCTGGTTCCGGGTTATGTGTCACAGCAACCAGTATCAAAATGTAAAAGAATAGAAGTTTTAAAAGATACATAGCAAAATTGTAACAATGAGTAGCCAAATGTCCAGTAAAAAGATAAAGTCAAGTAAATCGAGTAAAATTTGTAAAAGTAAATGAAGGTAAAAACAAAACAGCAATTAAAACAGAAAATGGTGTAAAATCCAATGGTGACATCCAGTCTTCAAAGTTGTAAAATATTTACTCTAGCAAAATGGTAATGATCATAACCCACCAGGAAGACTAACATTTAAGTTCAAGAACCACCGTCAATCACCTGAAGTTGGCCTTTTCAGTCCTGGTTCCAGGTTATGTGTCATAGCAGCTATTATCAAAATGTAAAAGAATAAAAGTTTTAAAAGACACTCAGCAAAATCGTAATAACGAGTAGCCAAATGTCCAGTAAAAATATAAAAGTCAAGTAAATTTGTAAAAGTAATTGAACATAAAAGCAAAACGGCAATTAAAACAGAAAATGGCGTAAAAACCAATGTTGACATCCAGTCAACAAAGTTGTAAAGGACTACCTGTAGCAGAATGGTAATGATCATAACCCGCCAGGAAGACTAACAGGTAAGTATAAAAACCACCGTCAGTCACCTGAAGTTGGTCTTTCCAGTCCTGGTTTCGGGTTATGAGTCAATATGGCCAGTACTAAAAAGTAAAGTAGTAAAAGTGTGAAATGATATGTAGCAAAAGTGTAATAACAACTCGCCAGGATGACTAACGAGTAGTTCAAACGGATAGTTCAAACAGTAGCGTTAGTCACCTGAAGTTGGCCTTTCCAGTCCTGGTGTCGAGTTATTTAATGTTCTGGGCATTGTCCAATGTCAAATTGAATGAGAGAGATTAGAACTGTAAAAAAGGAACCACAATTAAAAAGATGTAATGAATAAATATGCAACACTTAAATGAGATTAAAAAGATTAATGGCCATTAAAAAATTAAAAACATTATCAAGGTGGACAGAGTCACCATCACCTATAACTCTGTCCAATGTTACAGACTGACCCTGGGAAAAAATATGTTTAAAATATTGCCGTCGTTGAGAATTGTAACGATGGCAAGAAAGTAAAATGTGGCTGATAGTGATTTGAGTGTTACACATTGGTGCATCAGTTCCAGATAAAAGAAAATGATGAGTTAAAGAACTGTGACCAATGCGTAGCCTAGTGAGAACAGCTTCCTCCTTCTGAACTTTACGGAAGCTAGATGGCCAAAGTCCAATTTTGGGTTTGATTTGAAAAAGTTTGTTGTCGCGTTGCTCACTCCAAGTGGACTGCCAGCTGGCACGAGTCGAGCCTTGAAGACAACACCATAGTCCATGTTACGGAATAGGCATAGGAGTGATGGTGCTAAAGCAGACATATTTAGCTGCCATGTCTGCAAGCTCGTTCCCACGAATACCATCATGGCCTGGTATCCAGAAAAACTGGATTGAAGTAGCTGCTAATGAGAAATGGGCCAGTCGGTTTCGAATATCAGCGAGAATAGGATGTGAGCTAACGTGTAGCGATTCCAAGGCAAGTATAGAACTAAGCGAATCAGTATGAATAGTGCAGTTAGAGTACTGCTCAGCTGCAATATGATCCAGGGCAAGAGATATGGCATACAGTTCAGCAGAGAACACAGAAGCAATAGAAGGGATTCTGCGCGCAACTACTGACCCATAGCAAACCATAGCAGAGCCCACTGAATTACCTGATTTGGAACCATCTGTATAAATGGGAACTGAATGATTGTTTGAAAGATATTCATTGAATAAAGACTGTACTTCCAATCTGGAGTATATGCCTTTTTTAGGTGACTGAAAGAAAGGTCACATTTGGGGGCTGTAATAAGCCATGGCGGGATGAGCCGACCTGTGGAATCTGCAATGTTATCCAAGGACAGACCCAATTCATCCAATTGCACCCAGATGCGAAGGCCAAACGAAGCAATGACAGATCGTCTGTTCTGAAAAAGTACTGCCCACCGAGGAAGGAAAACACATTTCCAGGTGGGATGCTTTGCTAAGGAATGAAGTTTCGAAGTATATTGTAAAGATAGTTGCAAACGGCGAAGGTGTAGAGAAGGTTCATGAGATTCAATGTATATATTTTGAACTGGAGAGGTATGGAAAGCCCCAGTGCAGAATCAAAGTCCTTGGCAATGAATGGGGTCCAGCATCTTTAAGGCCCGAGGGTCTGGCAGAGCCATAGACCATTGATCCATAATCGAGTTTCGATCTAATAAGAGCACGATATACCTTTAACATTGAACAGCGATCTGCCCCCCAACTGGTAGAAGAGAGAGCACGGAGGATGTTCAGTGCTCTTGTGCATATGACCCGAAGCTGCTTTTAGTGTGGTATAAAGGTAAGTTTACGATCAAAGATAAGCCCCAAGAACTTGGTCTCCGGGACCACTGGCAGCAAAACTTCACCAATATGAAGTTCAGGATCAGGGTGAATACCCCGTTGACGGCAAAAGTGCATGCATACAGTTTTGGAGAGAGAGAAATTAAAGCTGTTCGCCAGAGTCCACTTCCGTACACAATTGAGGGCGGTTTGTAGTTGCCGCTCAATATATCTCATGTTTGACTACTGACATGAGATGTGAAAGTCGTCGACATACAGCCCATTCGCAACAGTGAGAGGGAGTTGTTCAGTGATGGCATTTATCTTTATACTGAAGAGTGTAACACTCAATACACAGCCTTGAGGGACTCCAAGTTCCTGTACAAAAGAACGGGGAAAGTGTCGAACCCACATGAACTTGGAATCTCCTGTTCATTAAAAATTTTTTAATAAACATGGGTAGATGGCCATGTAACCCATATGTATGGAGGTCTCGCAAAACGCCATACCTCCATGTTGTGTCGTAAGCCTTCTCTATGTCAAAGAATATTGATACAAGATGTTGGTAGTTGAGAAAGGCTTCTCTGATAGATGTTTCAAGATGAATTAGGTGGTCTGTGGTGAAGTGCTGTCGACAGAACCCACACTGGGTGGGCGAGAGGAGGTTGTTTGATTCAAGGAACCAAACAAGACGAGCATTAACCATCCTTTCTAATGTCTTACAGAGACAGCTCCTCAAAGCAATTGGACGGTAGTTTGAAGGAATCTTGGGATCTTTCCCTGGCTTAGAGAAAGGCAAAATAATAGCCTGGCGGCAGGCATCAGAAAAAACATTCTCCTGCCAGATCCGGTTGAAAACAATCAGAAGGACATCAAGAGAAGCAGGAGATAGATGGTGCAGCATGTCATAATGAATATCATCAGGTCCAACAGACGTACTGGCAGACCGATGAAGGGCCATTTTTAGTTCCACCAGGGTAAAGGGACAATTATAGTCAAAGAAACAGTCAGTTCGAAAGGAAAGAGGTGATCGCTCTGCCCGAGTCTTGATGGCCAGGAAGGTGGAGGAACAAGCAGAAGTGCTAGATACCTGGCAAAAGCTTTCACCTAGAGTGTTAGCGATGTTCTGAACATCAGTCACCTCCTGACCATCAGAGAGTAAGATCGAGAGGGGGACAGAATTGTAGTGCCCATTAACCTTTCGAATCCTGTCCCATATTATCTTGGAACTGGTGATAGAAGATATGCTAGTTGTGAACTTAATCCAAGATTCCTTCTGGCTTTGACGTCTTACCCACCTAGCATGTGCACGGGCCCGTTGGAAAGCAACCCGGTTTGAAAGTGTGGGATATCTACGAAAAGTATCCCAGGCCTGCTTTTGAGCCTTCCGTGCTAAGTGGCAAGCAGGATTCCACCACGGACGAGGATATCGTGGAAAACGTGTCGAGGTTTTAGGAATACACTGAGCAGCTGCATGTGTAATACAGTCAGTTACTGCTGCTACACAGTCGTCTATTGATGGCTGATTTATGATGGCAGGATCAAGTTCTGCTTGAGCAGTGAAAGTGGACCAGTCTGCCTGATCCAGCTTCCACCAGGGCACGCGGGTAGGGTGGCATCGACCACGGCCAGTCTCTCTCAAAAGGATCAGAAAATGATCACTGCCTAGTGGATTACTGTCAACCCTCCATGAAAAATGGGAGAATAATGTTGGCAGTGTAACTCCATCTTTGCGAGTGGAGATGCGCCTCACTGCAAAAACTTCTTGAGTGGAGAGACCAGCGAGAATCTCTGACTCGGGAACGTTCTTCAAATCCCTTTCAACAATAACTCCTTGTGAAGAATTCAAAGTACCATGAGGTGTAACCTCAATAGGTATATCCCCAATTGCCTTTGAATTCAAGAGGAGTTCACTGTGTTGGGATGTGGATGTTTCAACCAATATGTCACCAGATCGAAGTTTCTTTACTGACTTTGGAGAACCAGCAAGACCCTCTAGTCCCTTTTGAATAAAAAAGGGGACATTTGCCCTAAAGGTTTTTCCGAAAGAGAATGTAATATAAGAAAATGAGGTACATGTGTTACTGATGTTGAAGATTGCTGTTCTGAGTATTCAAGACGTGGTCGCTTACCCATTGACTGTTTTTTTTACAATTTTATTTAAATTTTTTGGAGGATCCATAGGAAAAAGAAAAAATTTCGGTACCCATTGACCCCACCCACCATGAAGCCCTACAAGGGGCGCACTACAAAGTCATGCAAGGACAATGCAGTAATGCCAGGGTTTCGTGAGCACTATACCCAAACACCAGCATCAGGCACAATGTCCACAACACCCATTGAGAACTTCTGACACTGGTACTTGGTTGACTCTAGCCCAAGTGGACCAGCCGATTGACCCAAGGGGGGCCACCAAAAGGCTGCCCGTCTACAGGAATTCGAGGCCAAAGTGGTGTGTTAGGGTTGGACCCCTCAACCACCAGGATCCTCTCCTCCCCTTCACGGGTTGCCACGCACAGCAAACACGTGGGTGGATGTTTAGATCCCAGAGAAGGTAACCAGATAGAACAGAACCTTCCCTGGGAGGTCCCCTCACCACGTACAGAAATCCACACCGAGGGGATATAAATGCACCCTCTATTCTGGTACTGTATATGAGCACCTCATTCATATAATTTTATCACTTTATAACTTTGAAACTGACACCATCCCAGACACTGGCTCTTAGTGGGGAGGAAGGGCAGGAGAGTGTCAGCAGAGGTAAGTGTTATTGGAAATACATTTCCAATTTAGTAAAATGTTAACTTTTAGCTGCAATCACACAATGAGAATGTGGAAGGACCAGTGAGGTCATTATTCACACAGAAAGCATCAGCACATATCAAAAGATGTATTAAGAGAAAAGAGGGGGGACCACACTACATCCAGAACAGGTATGCTCTTCACCTGGAACTTTCTGTATCAAAAGTGGAATAGTAAATGAGTAATCACCATTACAGGCAAGCCCCAACAAGATGGCCAAAGTTCCACAACTCTGGGTTGAAATTAAGGGGTCTTAGTACCTATATTCCACACTGGTAACTGCAGCAACTGGACTGCAACATTATATATAAATATACTTTTGATTGAATCCCAAACTGTAACCATACGATGATGTATTCATAACTACCACAAGTATGATGAGAAAGTAAGCAACAATGAAGCTGAAAAACTTTCTCCTCCACCTGAAGAAGTCCAAAAAGCAACATCCTAGGCTTGAAATGATGGGATCATATATGACTTCTTAATCAAAGGAACAGAACTCATCCAGTCTGGAATAATGAACATTCATCCTCATTCTCCACTCAAATGGGCAAAGAGCATTTATTGTACTTGCCCACAGAATAATGAAGAGGACATAGAACACGGTGCTTAAACAAGTACCTAGAATGGGAACACTCCACATTCATGATTGTGAAAAGAAGATAGTGGGCCTCCTTCCATGAACAATACACTTAACAAGTATTGATCAAAAAGAAAGATCATACACACCCCAACCAGTATTATGAGTAGGCTCCCTCAGAAGCTGGCACCACTTCTTTTAAAATCTGGGAAAAACACCCAGGGATCTGTATGGGAGAGCTTCAAATTCCACCCTCTTTTTCCAAGAGTGAAGGAAAACACTCAAGTCACTCTGAAGAAAAAACCTCTATCTATTACCCACATGACTGGGAACTGGGTGTGGTAAGAATTCCCTAGCTCCACTAGTAGAATTTAGGGGTTAATGTGCATTGGGGAAGTCGTGAGAAACAGTGCTCTAGAAACAGTGCAATATGTGAACCAAGTTTCCTAAGTTTTTTAAAAGCAAACCAACACTGATCTATTCAATCCAATTGTCAGCAAAGGCAGACTGGATCCTTTTTAGCTTTAATCATGATAGTCCAGTCCAATATGGTAACACCCTCTAGTGAGCTCTTAGATGGTCTTACAGAACACCTCATTTCTACAGTCCCTGTTGTAATTGGAAGTAAGTATAGTTAAATTGGTTGCTAGTGCAGAATTGGACAGATAAAATCATACTTGTGAAATCCACTGTGTATGATCCATGACAAAAAAAAAAAAAAAAGAGGAGGTAAGAGACTCTTGGAAAGTAGAGACAAGAGGATGACAAAAATTCTCTCTCCTTATAATCTAGCAGATGTTGTCAATATAAACACAGTAAGTAGTTGAAAACCCTCAGAAGAAGAAATTCCAGATCATATAAAGAATACAAGAAAAATGTTTTCAGAGAAAGCCACATACCAGGCTGTGCGATGTCTTCCAATTGGTAATTCAAATGGCAACTAAAAGACAGAAAAATGTAACAAATCTGATTAGATGCAACTCTCAGAAGTTTCCTCGCCTGTAAACAAAATACAGAATAAGCAATTTGTGAAACCTAATCAAAGTAATTGGGGATAATAAATCTCGTGAAACAGAAGGATCCCAGTGAATGAAGAGTCAAATTCCATCGCCTCCAAAGGAGTTGGTGTGAGCCACATAATGCTTCAGGGCTCTGACAAGACGCAACAAATAATCAGTCCAATCAGTCATAAAGATGATAAATATCTGGCAAAAGAATTGGTGAGAATGATTTATCCCCTACCTTGGATGTCAGTGCAATTTACATTTACATTTATACATTTATACAAAGAGGGATCTTTACCAATAGTGAGAAGTTATCAAACATTCTAAGAGTTATAATAATTAAACAAACATTGGTTAGTAGAAGAATAAAAACAGAAGGTTATTTTATCTTAAAAGGATTACATGTTACAATCTATAATCTACAAAATGTCTAATACAAAAATAGAAACATATTTTACAACAGTACAATACTTAGTAAAAGATCCAATATATGATTCAATACATGTAGTACAAAACTCGTAGCACATATGGGTCATAACAAAACCTGTGTGTGGTAATACAATAACACTTGGTTCAACTGTAAAAAGCAAATCTGCATTTGTTTGTGTTGTTTTAAATCATAAACAAGCACTTTCATATGTAATCCTAACAGAAATTACATACTACTTTGCTTGAAGCTGAGTAGACACAACCAGCACAGTTGTTTTTTTTAATACTCCACAATATAGCCAACACGAAATGTTCTGTGGCTTTCCAAGATAAATTTTGTTTTCCCCAACCAGTAAGCAATGAATATTGTTATGCCCTGAATGTATTAAATACATTTATGTTTACTGGAAATGAATGACTGACAGTGAAGAGCACAACTCCTGTATTGTATTTCATCAATATTAACACAGGAAAGCTTGATTCAGCACAACAGTTTTTCATTAATTAGCAATGACTATATAGTTTAGAAACTAGATTGTTTCATTTCAATATTCTTATAGAGCTACACAAGAATTATTTCTGCTAGCCATTTATAATTTTGAATTGATAAACTAGAGGGAAGGGAACTAATTTGTAGTACCCACTGCACACTCTTGGGCTATTCTAATTGCAACCTCAAAGTCTAGAGCACAGTTCTGTAGCAGAAATGTGAACCATGGACCTTCAGGTTCATAGTCTGCAGGCTAACCACTAGGCCATTTCTGGTCTGGGAAATTTTGAAAGGAGCATGTTATTGAAGAAATTTGCTTAACACAGTTTAAAACTTTCACTTAGGTTTGGTTGAAGTGAAAAAGAGGTACAAGAACTAGTAAATGTGTTTCCAAAATTTTCAGTTTCAAGAAAGATGATTATCTAACTTTTCATAAGACTCTCATAAAGCCTCATTGGAAATAATGAGAATATTTTAGTTTCATTGTTAAAATAATACCAATATGGTAAAAAAAATGGTTGAGATGAATAATGTGATACCCAGTTTTATATTTTTGAGCCACAAAATTAAGCCTACATGCTTGGACTTGTTTCCTATGGGCCATTGAAGAATAGAAACAATTTGATTAAGATGTATAAAATTGCTACAGAATTGGATAATTAGCTTATGGATTGATGGAGAAGGAATTATAAAAATAGTCTTAAAGCTATTAAATCTTGTGTCCCAACTTCTATTAGAAAACTATTTTATTTCCAGAACCATAAATTTTAAACTGCTTTATATTATGAAATGGTAAATCCTGCTGAGTTAAATTCATTTGTTTAAACTACTGTGAAATTGGTAAAAAATTAGAAAGACTGGCTACATTTAGTTTTATCAGGTTATTTTGCTGGGTTGTTGTAACCTTAGTCATTCCAATTTATGTTTACTCTTTTCTTTCACAGTGTACCAGTGAAGAAGAGAAAAGATGAAAATCATATTTTATTTACTTAACTATCTTACTCACGTTCAATTAGGTCTTGCTTGATCTCCAAATCTTCACTAACACTTTCGAATATGAATCCTGACTTTCTGACAGTCTTTTCTAGTCTGTTCATATAATATACATTTCCCTAATACATAATTATAAATTATAAGTCCAAATAATCTTAAAACAAGAAACTTAATTTTTGAATTAATTTCTAAAAGTAAAAAAAGCTAAAAAATAAATAAAATACTAATTTTTAAATCATTAAAAACCAACCAACATAGTAACAAGTTAAAGGCTAACAGTCTCTGATCTTGTCTTATCTTTTTATCATTATTAGTGAAAATACACGAAACCAAACAAGTTTCTACAAAGATCTTAGAATATTTCAGGATAAAAATGTTTAATTCATCAAATAAAGCTATTCTGTTGTTGCCAGTTATAATTTTTTTTTTACATCTGTCTCTTTATCAAGTAACTTAATATACTTTCAATAATGATACAAAATAAACAACTGCTGAGACAGGCCTAAAAGGTATTAATTATAAAAATAAACTGTCAATTGAAGTCTGAGTTATTACAGAAATCCTGTGCTGGTTAAGTGTGTGTGTTTGTAGTTATATAGCTACAGTGACTTAAATCTGCATGCACTCTATGCTGAGGTGTGTAAAATGGAAAAGCAAACATGTACAAAATTTCACATACTACAAACTCTGTTTGCATTAATAAGTTATCTTTTCTTAACTCTTCCTTGTCATACTTTAGCCGTTCTACCAAGTCATCCAGAGCTGCAGAACTTTGGTCATACACCCAAACCTCATGACCATGGTAAGCAAAGTCACCTAGAATGCCAAGAATGCATGTTTAATTAGATCAAAATATCTGGCTCATAATGTACATAGACATTTTTAATAACAAATGTTAAAGAATGCATAAAAACATTTACAATCTGCACACAGTTTTTTATGCTGTACCATTATTCAGTATTTCAAATGTAAAAAATTAATGTCAAACACTTATCTAAAGCTAATATATCAACTTTCTGGTATACAACTGTTACTTCAACATTAATATCAAATACATCGTTATTTATTTAAAATGGTAAATCTGATTAATGAATCAAAAGTTTAAAATAAATTTGTGTCAAACTATAAACTGTTATATTAACAAAAAATTAGTGTGTGTGCCTTGATATCACATAAAAACTAATATTTTTCGATTACTCTGCAAATGTATACACTTACATTGTAAGCACATGTTCAGTGTGTGTGTGTGTGTGTGTGTGTGTGTGTGTGTGTGTGTACAATGCTATTTTAACACATTAAATGTATAAAAGAAAAAATATGATATACCTGCCATCTTGCCACCTAGAGTACCACACCCAACAAGTCCTATTTTTGATTGTGTCATGATTATAACAGAAAGACTAGATGTTCGTGTCGGTGTTTTATATCTAAAAACACAAACCAGAAATGTTAATTGCCAATGTTCAATATATGGTACAAGTAAAACAATTAAAAAAAGGCAACTTGCTGAAATGATAATTTTGTTGTTACAAAATTGCCATTTGAATTAACTTTATATCTTGTATTTAATGTTTAAATATGCATTATTATAAAAAATACTTCATAGAGAGTTATCATAAGAACTAAACTTTATTCAAATAAAGAATCAGCATTTTATTAACCATGTCAGCACATCAAAATAATGAATAAAAACTTTAGGAAATACTATAATTTCTGAAATTTAACACACAAAAAATTTAACAAAAAATCCTCCTCAATTTTAGTGCAAATTTATCAGTATGGAGAACCTTTCTTCACTGCCAGGAATAAAAACAATAGAAGAAAATTATTCAAAGCATTTATCCATGTTCTCTTATTCTACATAATAAATAACTAGCTCTGACACACAAGAAAAAAAAGAGAGATAACTTAATGAAAAATTTCTCTTTTAATTTAATTTTCAGAGTCCAATTTCCAATGTAAACTGATTTACTGGTGACAAGTGTAACTCAAAAGTTACTGAAATCTTTGTTGGTGTTATACACAGACCTATAAAATAAGTCCATGCATGGAAGTAATGAAGATGTGAATTATGATAAATAACCAAGGAAACTGTATCTAAAAACATCTTTCATCATGGAATAACCTTCAAAAATATGGAATTTTTCAAATTATATCACTAACCAGTGGAAACAAAGTGAGGTATAACAGGTGATATCCTGTCTGTAGTTTGTTGACGGCATTATCAAAACACTTTTTAAAACCATATCAGAGTTGGAATTAACATTTAAAATAATGAATAAACAACAAACTAAACTTTAACCCTTTCATGACAGGTCATGCAAAGGCCATGTCATCATGTTTGTTGACTTGCATTCAAAATTTTATTAAACTACTAATTTATGAATTTATTTTAATAAGTTTGGAATCAAATTGTAGATTATAATTTAAACTTTAATATTATATACAAATTCGTTTTTTAATTTAAAAGTAAACATTAAAAGAACACATTTAAATATAATTTTAATGAGTCATAGTATGTCAAATGCAGCACTGTTTAAAATTAAATGTTTCTGATGTCAAAATACCAAGTCTACAGTTTTGTACAAATTAGAAACTCAATTTACTTATATTCACAAGCTAGAATGTAAAAAACAACAACCTCATGCCTTTTTATTGTTCCTTTTTCCCTTATACACACTCACTTAAGTATATGACACATGAATAACCAATCGATAACTTAAAATATCCCAAGAATGGTTTTCTCAAGCATTTTAATCTGTGAAAAGGTTACCATTTTCTTTTGAAACAAGATTTACAGAAGATAGGTTGTGTCTTTAGTCTGCTTGAAGTTTCATATTTTTTAAAATCTAAATTAATCTTAGTTACATTTCATAAATTATAGTGGAATTCTGTAGTATTAGTGTAGTCATTTATGATTTTTTAGTTATTTAGCTGTATGCATATGAAAAACACCTACAAACAAATTTTGTTTCATATCCTCCATGTACAAAATTTTAAAATGCTTAACAACCTATATTGAGAAAGAATTCAAATGTCATAGCAAGAAGAGATAATTATTTGCTTTACTTCTTGATTTATTGTTCTGTATTTTAAGAAAAATAACTTTAATAATTTATTTCTAAATAGTAATAATATATACAAATAATGTATAATAATTAAAATGCAACTATATACTACAAAATACTAGTCCACTAAAACATAGCCAAGAAAGGGAAGACTAAAGGTCAGTTTTATATTATTGAATCTGTAACATGAGTGCACATGCACCACATCATTGCAAGTTGTGTAAGGTTATATAGGCATGACTGGTAGGTTAATATAATAATAATAATTTATATATGCATAGTTGGTTGGTTTGGTGTTTAATGGTATGAAGCACCTAAACTATCTGCACAAAACATCTAGTACAAAGTTAAAATTAAGGTAAAATTAGTAAAATTCATAAAAGGAAATTAAGGTAAAACAAAACAAAGTTTAATTTTTTTTTTAATTAAAAATTCATGAATAGCATTGAAACCAATTTTTACATCTAGTTTGCTGCAGTAAGAGAAAAACTACAGTAATAAGTTGTAAAAGATTTTCTGTAGCATAACTGTAATTATCATAACTCACCAGGAAGACTAACAGGTAAGTCCAAAAACCACCATTAGTCACCTGAAGTTGGCCTTTCCAGTCCTGGTTTCAAGTTATTTGACATTTCAGCCATTTTCTAATTTCAAATTGAACTAGATGCCCTTTGATTCTCAAAAAGGAATCATTTAAAATATCTAGTGTATAATTTAGAAACATAAGGAGCATTAAAAAGATTAAAGGCCTTTAAAAAACTAAAAACATCTCTAAGGTGGACAGTGTCACCATCGCCAATAACACTGTCTAACGTTATAGATAAATCTTAGAACAGAACATGTTTAAAAAGATGCCGTCATTGAGAGTCATGATGACGGAAAGACAGTAAAATGTGGCTTATTGTGACCTGAGTGTCACACAGACAACACATTGGTGTATCAGTCCCAGATGAAAGAAAAAAAAAAAAAAGAGTTAAAAAAACTGTGATCAATGCATAGTCTAATTAGAACAACTTCCTATTTATTTAGAAAAGCTTGTTTTCACATTGCTCACTCCAAGTTGACTGCCAACTGGCACGGAGCTGAGCCTTGAATAGAGGACCATAGCCCACGTATGGAACAAGCACAGCAGTAATACTGCCAGAGCAAATAGATTTAGCTGTAGTGTTGGGGAGCTCCTTCCTGTAAATACCAACATGGCCTGGTATCCAGACAAAATGAATAGAAGTAGATGTTAAAGAGCAATGGGCCAGTCAGTTTGGAATATAGGTGAGAACAGGGTGTGAACTAATGTGAAGCAATTTCAGGGCCAGTAAATAACTAAGTCAGTCAGTATAAATAGTGCAATTTGAACACTGCTCAGCTTCTATGTGATCCAGGGCAAGAGAAATAGTGTACAGTTCAGCAGTGAACACAGAAGCTGCAGAAAGGATTCTGCATGCAACCACAAAATCACAACAAACCATGGCAGAGCCTACACAATAATCTGATTTCAAACCATCTGTATAAACAGGAATGGAAGAATGGTTTGAAAGATGTTCAGCAAATAACAGACAGTATTTCCAATCAGGAGTGTCTGCTTTTCTTAGATGACTGAAAGATAAGTCACATTTGGGGACTGTAATAAGCCATGGTGGGGTGGGATGAGCTGACCAGTCAATATAGCAATGTTATCCATGGACAGACCCAATTCATTCAAATGCACCTGGATACAAAGGCCAAAAAGAGCAATGCCAGAACATCTGTTCTGAAAAGTATGGCCCACTGAGGAAGGAAAACTTTGGTATGGAAGGAAGTTTTGAAGCATATAGTAAAGACAGTTTAAAATGGCAGAAGTGCAAAGAAGGTT
Organism: Tachypleus tridentatus; assembly: GCF_004210375.1. Lineage (NCBI taxonomy): Eukaryota > Metazoa > Arthropoda > Merostomata > Xiphosura > Limulidae > Tachypleus > Tachypleus tridentatus. Next base: position 92,655,167 of record NC_134832.1, on the reverse strand, counting down.
TATGAGATTGTGTGTATAAACTCTGAACTGGGAAAGTGCAGACCCAAAGTCCTTGATGATGAATGAGGTCCAGCATCTTTAAGACCAAGGTCCTGGCAGAGCCATAGACCAGTGATCTATAATCAAGTTTTGATCAAATAAGAGCATGATATATCTTTAGCATAGAACATCAACCTGCTCCCCAAGTGATAGAAGAAAGGACACGGAGAATGTTCAGTGCTCTTGTACATTTGACCTGTAGTTGCTTGATGTGTGGTATAAAGGTTAGCTTACAGTTAAATATAAGCCCCAAGAACTTTGTCTCAGGAACCACAGGTAGCACAACTTTACTGATACAGAGTTCAGGATCAGAGTGAATACCCTGTTGGCAGCAAAAGTGCATGCAAATGATTTTAGAGAGAGAAGTTAAAGCCATTTTCTGTGGTTCACTTAAGTAAATGATTAAGGGCAGTCTGTAGCTGCCGCTCAATATACCTCATGTTTGACAACTAATATGAGATGTGAAAGTTGTCAACATAAAACCCATTTGCAACAGTGAGAGGGGGTTGTTCAGTAATGGCATTAATTTTAATACTGAAAAGTGTGACACTCAAAATGCAGCTCTGAGGGACTCCAATTTCCTGTAGAAAAGAATGGGAAAGTGTTGAACCCACACCAACTTAGAATCTCCTGTCTATTAAAAATGAGCAAATGGCCACATAACCCTTATATATGGAGGTTTCACAAAATGACATACCTCCATGTTGTATCATTAGCCTTCTCAATGTCAAAGAAAATTGATACAAGATGTTGTTGTTTCAGAAAAGCTTCTCTGATTGACGTTTAAAGTCAAATTGGGTAGTCTATGGTGGAGTGCTGTTGTCAGAATCCATGCTGGGTGGGCAAGAGGAGGTTGTTTTATCCAAGGAACCAAACAACATGAGCATTAACCATCCTCTCTAAGGTCTTACAAAAACAGCTCATCAAAGCAATTGGATGGTAGTTTGAAGGAATCTTGGGATCCTTCCCAGGCTTAGAGAAGGTAGAGAGAACAAACAGTGATGGTATGACTCAAGGAAGCACGGATGGCTACGGCCTTCAAGGGTGTGTTGGGTGGCAAAGACAGGGTGGATGGATGCTGATTAACAAACAGCGCCACCCCTCCATGCACTCGTCCATCACACAGCCTGTCATTTCTGTACAGAGAAAAACACTGAAAGGGCACTGCATTGGTAGTTTTCAGAAGTGTTTCCTGTAAGGAAAGACATGCAGGATGGTAGAAAGCAATCAGTGTTTTGATGTCATCCACATTAGAATGTCAACCTTGACAGTTTCATTGTATCAAGGTGGCCATTTCTACTTGTGTGTAGGCGAATTGGGAGGTGAACTCTTCTGTTTATGACCACGTCTTTTTTATTTACTGCCTTTATTCGAGGAAGGTCTATCTACCTCTATGGATCTTGCCATGGGTCAATTGGGCAGGTCTTTGCTGATGGAAGGGGATTTCGATGACTGAGGACGTGAATGAATAATTGTTTTGCATCTTGGGATGGGAAAAGAATATGTATCTATGGAAATGCCTGTACCTGGAACCAAAGAATGTGGATCTTGGGGTTTGTTGGAATGTATGTAAGGAACAGAAATTGGTGTTGAAGTTGATTCATCAACTTTTTTAACCATGGAGGTCAAAAGACTTTTCAGTTGTTTTTGTTTTGAGAACCATTCTTTTGGAGGCATAGAGAGATCTGTCTGGACTCCCACTATAGTAGTGGAATGATGTGTAGCAGCATATGACTGAGATGAAGTGGTGGACAGCAACTTTCAAGCCTCAGGATAAGTAATGTTATGAATCATTTTTAAATGCTGCACCTCTTTTTCTTCCAACCATTCAATAGGTTTTCCCAAATTCCCCTTGAATGTAAGAGGAGTTCACTGTGTTGAGATGGGGATGTTTCCACCAGATTGAAGCTTCTTTACTGACTTTGAAGAGCCAACAAGTCCCTTCAGTCCTTTCTGAATAAAAAAGGGAGACATTTCCCCTAAAAGTTTATCTAAAAGAGAATTTAGGAAAAGAAAATGAGGTACAATAGGTGTTACAGTTGTTGAGGATTGCTGCTCAGAATCTTCAAGACATGGCCATTTACCTATGGACTGTTTTTTCACTATTTAAGTTTTTATTTGGAGGATCCATAATAAAAAAGGGAAATTTTGGTGCCCACCGACTCCATCCACCATGGAGCCCTACGAGGGGACACTACAATGTCAAACAATGTCAATGCAGCAACCCCAAAGTTTCAGGAGCACTATACCCGAACACCAGCATCAGATACAATGTCCACAACATAAGTTGAGAACATCCAACACTGGTACTTGGTTGACCCTAGCCCAAATGGACATGCTGACTGACCCAAGAGGGCCACCCCAAGGCTGCCTGTCTATAGGAATTCAAGGCCAAAGTGGTATGTTTAGGTTGGACCCCTCAACCATCAGGATCCTCTCCTCTTCTTCACGGGTCACCACACACAGCAAACATGTGGGAGAATGTTCAGACCCCAGAAAAGGTAAACTGAAAGAACATAACCTTCCCTTGGAGGTCCACTCACCATGTACGGGAATCCACATCAAGGGGTAGTGGGGAGGAAAGATTGGAAAATATGAGTAGAGGTATTACTGAAAATACATTTTCAATTTAACACAACATTAACTTCCACAGCATAGTTACCTAACTCCCACTATAGCCAGAATCCTACATCTATAAGGTGGAGGGAGTGGTCAGGGCATTATCCATACAGAATGTGTCTGCATAAATCACTGATGTTCCAACAGAAGATTAGCATCCTAGTGGAGGGTATTTCAATATACTTGGATTAGGTATGCTCTTCGCTCAGAATCTAATTCATGGACTGTGGGTGGAATTTGACATGATCCACCATCACTACTGGCCAGGCCTCAACAAGTTAACTGAGGTTTTTCTGTTTGGGGTTGGAATTATAAAGCCATGGTGTCTAAACCTCATGTTGGTGGCTGGATCATTTGGACAACAGTATATATACTTGGGTTCCTGTATGCTATACTTACCCTACAGAATCATCAGAACTCACAATCTGAAATTATGAACACTCATCGTTCCTCCTTAACTGTGTGCTGTGTGGGCAAGGTAAATTCAACTTGTACTCAGAATTATGGGGAGGATGTGGAACAAGCTGTGCTCAACCAACAACCTATAATGGAACCACTCTGCATTTGAAGTTACAAGGAGACAATGAACTCTCTTCCATGGACAATGTACTGTCCCAATATTAATCAAAAAGAAATCATGCTCAATCCAATCAGATAGCTAAGCATCAAATCTGAGCTTGTATTACAAGTGGACAATTGTATATACTGATACCTCTCCTAAAAACATATGGGAAAAAACAAACCATGCAGGATCCCAGGTAGGAGCACCCCAATTTTGCCTTCTTTCTCAAAAGTGGAGAAAATTCACTTGAACATTCTGGATGAATAACCTCTGTCCTTTATCCCAGTGAATAAAAACCTGTTGTGGTGAGGACTCATTAGCTCCACTCATAGAATCAGAAGGGTAATGCACACTGGGGAACCCTGAGGGAAAATGCTCTGGAAACGGTGCAATAGGTGAAACAAATTTCCTAAATTTTTTAAAAGCAAATGATTCTGATTTATTCTATTGAATTACTAGAAGAGATAAGTAGAATCCTTTCATACTCAACATTATAGTCTTGCATAGTACAATAATACCATCCTAGCAGTCTCTAAATGGTGTTCTGGAACATCTCATTTCTACAGAGTCTGTTGCAACATGCATAAAGTATAATGTTAATGGTGGCTAGTTCAGAATTGGTTTGATAAGAACACTCTACTTGGGCAGCACTTTCCACTAGATATTCACACATCCTTATAATGTGCCAGATGTAGATAGTTACAAATAGTAGTTGAAAACCCTAAGAGGAAGATATTATCAAAACATGCAGATAATGCGAGATAAAAGTATTGAGGGGAGTTTACATTCCAGACCACACAATGTTCTTCAGCAGGCAATTCAACTAGGCCAATAAAAGCATAGAAATGTGATGATTCATGAGACACAACTCACAGAATAAGTGATAGAGATCAATTTTTGTACTATTTTTGTAAAGTAACTTGGAATAAATCTCAAGAAACTGAATGACCAAAATGGAGGTGGAATAAGTGGATACTCCTGAAGGTATCACAGAAGTAGAAACCAAAATTGAGCCAGCAAATCTGATGCTACCAACATAATCTAACAATAGGTTGAACAAATCATAGTTAATACAAATCAGTGGGAAGGTATAGAGGTACAATCCTCTCCAATCCTAACTGACAGTATCTCCTGCCAATGCCTAAGAATGTATTACAGGAGGCAAATATTGAGTGTTCCAATTAGTGGCAAATGCACTGATCATCAGAGCCACGAACTGAGAGCAATTCCAATAGAAAATTTCATGATGCAGCATTCACACTATCAAGAGAATTCAGTTTGTTTGAGACAACTGATCTGCAACCACATGCATCACCTCCTAAACATAGCAAGTTGATAAAATGATATGCTGAGAATGAGCCCAGTAAAGAAGATCCAAGGTTCAATAACAATGAGACATGGACTGAGTTTCCCTTGACAAGAAATATAAGACACCAAAGCCAATTGATGTGGCACCATAGAATAAAAAGAGAATTTTTGGAAATGATAATGGGTGGCAAATGCTTCCAGAAGAGGATTACTCCACTAAATGCATAACCACAGAACTAGCTGAGAATCCAGGGGCAACTCATCTAGGGATAATTGATGAGCAAAAAGAATCAAAGCGTCCAGAACATGACACTCCAAAATGTAAGTATAATGTGAATGGGCCAAGAACAAGAATACCAACACCCTAAAAAGAAAGTGAACATGAACTAGTGTCTTTCTGTCAACTGAAACAAGAGACAACCATTGGAATGGTTTGCTTTGTATTAAAAAACAACAGGTAATGATGCAAATCTTCATGGATATCAATCAGCTCGAGAATATAAATGTTCAACCCATCTCAACTGACAAAAACAACCCATGATTTAATGAAATCCATAAAAGCTCCCTAACCCTTAAGCATCCAGAAAGAGATGCAACCTGGGTCATGGAGGCACAAAAGGAACATCAGGTATGTCAGTGTCTCTGTAGAGCCAGAAGGCAAAATTGTCCAGAAGTGAAGTAGAAAGAAGAATAACTAAACCACAAGCTTCTTTACTCATAAATAAGAAGAAATCTGTGCCTGAATAGGGAGGAAGTGAAAAACAAGTGGAGAAACTACTTGGTCTGGATAAGAAGAAAGGCTACTCTCACTAGAAAAGCCATTTCATGAGTTGCTTCTTGAGAAAACAACTGAGTGTTTGTGAAAAGCATGTTTGACTAAAGCTAAGAAAAATTCATCACATAAGAACATGTGCACAAACCTTGTTACACGTGACAGAAAATGTAGGATGGAAATAAGGATGTGAAAGTAAGCACCCATGATGTCCCCTCTTGTCATCCAAAACTAAGCACACCTGAACATGCAGAAAGACTATGGGAAAATGAGAAGATTTGATGAAAACAATTAAGATGTGACAAATTGATAACTAGACACCAGTCCCTAGTCATTTTGGGGAATACCAACAACCTGGAATACAATCCTCGATAAGTGTGATTGACAGATTCTATAGCATCTACAAGAAGTAATCTAAACTACTTCCATTGAGAGAATAGCTAGAAAGAGGATTCCAAAGAGGTAGGAAGGAGACAGCAACTGAGAATAAAAGAGGAATGTGAAGGAATTTAAGTGATAAACCTTATGCCAAAACCCAAAGCACCCAATGATCTGAGGTAGAATTGTAATATAGGTGCAGAAATGGATGGGTGTTAGTGAACAGATATCCTCCTTGATTTAAATGACTTAAACACTCATTAAAAAATGGCAACTGTAAAAATGGTACCATCAGTAGGTCTTGTGATTAGGATACGGATAGCTGCCCTTAAGTTATCCATGTATCCCTGCCCAACAGATCCTAACAACCAAGAAACATGTGTGAAGGGAAAAGGTTGAGGAGGATGAACATACCAACATGGAAAAAATAAGTGAAGGGAGATAAATGTTAGATAGATAATGGTGTTGTGTAGTTAAGTTCAAAGAAAGGCAGAAGAATTGCAATAGAGAAAACCTCAGAGAAGAAACAAAGTCAAACACTATAGAGGAATCAGACTCCAACAGCTGGGATTCTACGTACAGAATCAACAGGTAATGATATACCAAAATACAGGCATCAAAAACCTGAGAGAGAGAGAGAGAGACAAGGCATACTGCCCCCACCACCAAATATACATCCATCAGAAACTGAGCAGCACAGAACCCAATATCAGGATTAAGAAGGAAAAATGAGATATCTAAGGAATGGACCAAATGTTGTAGGAAAGTCAAGGAATGACATGAAACAGAGGATGAACACATAAAGGTAACATATACCTGTGGCACTAAATGCAAGAAGGCTAAGGACAGCTGAGAAGCATCCATAGTCATAAATTGAAACCCAAGACCTGAAGCCTGGGATACAGCAGGTTTAATTGCTGTAGTAATATTAAATGCAGAATGCACGTTCAAATGAGATGACATATTAAATTAATATTTCAAAAACTGTAAAATATAAAGAAAAAACAAGTAACAGAATCAATATCAGATGCCTGAAAAGGATGAGACAGTGCACTGTACATACAAAGAGTAGTATGAGTGAAGAAAACCTATTACATGAGCAGACATAAGATTCTATATAGGAATCACTTTTCAACACCTTATTCCAATTCACCGATATACACACACACACACACATATATATATATATATATACACAGTTTAGTCATATTTGCTAACAGCCTAATCAATGGCTCAATTAATTAATTACACATGATTAATAAAATAGTAAAGTATTCTTCAAACAAACCACAATCATACAAGCAGATAAAAAGTTAGCAAGTACTGTTGGATAAAATAGAAAGTGGTTTAAAAAAAATTACAAACATTGGTAGACAGCCTTAGTAGCATTGTCATTACTAACAAAAACAGTGGAAATTGAAATTGAGCCACGACCTTAAGTAACAAGCTCCCTCCCACAAATCGTCAAACCTGAATAAACTTAAAGTAAAAACAACCAAATACTTATGACCTTAAAACTACGAAGTTCATAGAGAGCCCATAGGTAGATCTGTACTTAAATACTAAAACATAATTACATCATCTTGATTACATGAATAGTTTGAATAATTAAAGATAGTAATTAGAAATTCTAATTTTGGTTAGTTTATTATTTTTATGAAAACTACTTTGGTCCTAACTTTGATTAATCAGTTGTTAAGATAACCAAAATTAATGGAAATTGGAAATATTAATTTCAATTGCTTGATTAATTTATGTTGACCATAATCGATGCAATCATTACTTATATATAAAAACTGATTAAACTGTTCTATTCTACTAATGATAAATCACATCCCATAGCCTCAAAATTGGTTTTCTGAAATTCAGAAACCAGTTGTTTTTTTTCTTGATCACAACACAACACATAGCAAAACATCAAATCTAGTTATGCAATAACCACTTATCTAAATGTTACCCACTTAAATTTTGTATTTATTTCCTTAATAATAATTAACAATAAATGTTATCCATTGTGGTTAGTTTCCTAACCATTCAGTATAAAAAGCCATCCTGAATCACTTCAAGATGTCTCTCTCCCTCACTGTTTAACTCTACAACAAAATCAGTTATCTCAGATTAAATATTCCATAATTAGTTCATTAGTATCCTTTATTTAAAGTGTAGACCCTTACCTCATTAAATAAATTTCTCTTTAGCATAATCTTGTCTAACTGATAGTGTATAACAACTGCCAACTAAAAACCCCTTGAATGAAACTTTCTGTCTTCAATCCAAATAGGTTGCAATTTTTCCATTATACAGTAAGCTGCTAAACCTCTCTTTTAAAGTCTATTACTTAAATTAATTCTAACTTGGATTTTCAAAATTATTCTTATCAATATTCATCATATCCAACCCTGTTTCAGTAATTCCAATTGCATCTTTCATTTTAATGTGAGCCCCTAAGACATCTGTTTTATTCTTAATACTCCTAACAGGAGTAACCAATTTTAATTAACTTATGTTTATCATTCAAACTGACAGATTCTTTCTAAACTATTTAACTTGAAGCTCTAAATTGTGTCTGCAAACTCCTGGTTGCTCTATCTATCCTCTTATTTAAAATACTTTATGTATTTCCCAAACTGCTTTAGTGCTATACAAACCTAAACAATCTTTACTGACATTCTTCAGAGATGCTTGAAACAACCTGCTGCCTAGTCTACTTAGTAGGACCTTATTTCTGGCAAACACTTGATCTTACAGGGAAACCTGTCCTGTAAGTTTACCCAAGAAATTGCCCTTGACAATTTTTTACTTAATCCCTAGACCATGTCAAAAATAATTCATTTCTGAATCTTGCCCAATAGAGTAATCCCAAAAGGACCATACATTTATTTCCAAACCTAAACCTTTGAATGTCTTGTTACTTGTTTAAATAACTTGTAACAGTCTAAACAGAATGCCACAACAACAAGAATCAAACAAAAACTTATTAAATATAACAAGAGAAATCCAAAGAAAAACCTTCACACAATTAGAAAACAAATTTGATTAAATACAAGAACAAAAAACAATTAGTTAATCCATACCTGGCTACTAGATACAAAGATTAATAATACATACAACATAAAACCTAATATTATTAATTTCAAAAAATATGAAAGAATCACCCAGAAGAAGAAAAAACCAAATTAACTAAATAATAATATAATGCATCAAAATTAAAACCACTTTAACCATTAAGAACAATGTCAAGCAATAATTCCCTCTCACTATTTTGTGAACTAATTCATTTTTCAAGAAGGAAGGCTTTTTTATTTACTGGGTAGACCATACGGCTACATCTCAAAGTCTTGTGCAACATTATCTATACATCACCACCAGCGGAGTTTGTGTCAAGTTTATAATACACGCTCAAAAACATGCTTCAGATAGACGGAGAGTTAGTTCTAAAAAGGCTACAAATTCATAGCTGAACTAAATAGCAAAAAGAATGATAAATAGATGGGTAAAAAAAACAAAAAAAATAAAGGCACAATAAGCTATCTCACAAGGCCTTCTAATACGACTTAAATCATTTGCTCTTATAATTACAAAAGAGAATGCTGATACCACTACCAGCAACTGTCAATACTGTGCATTCTAGATCTAGACTTTCTTTGTGTTCTACTATAAATAATTTTATTAGTATGTATATATAATAAAAAGTAACCCATTATTTAAATTATTTGTCATCTTGTTCCTAACTGCAAGTAGCTAAAAGTTCGACTGCATTTACAGACTGGCATCTGAATTATAACTCAATAATTGAACCTTTCCGAGTTTCTCTACAGTTTTTCATTTTGCTACTATATACCCTCACAAGTCAACACCTCGTTCTTAATACCATCCCCTAAAGCAAACATTTACCTCAACTCTATCAAAATCCTGGCTTGCTTTGTTATCTTCTAGTAAGCTTCTATTTTGAAAGCGTAACCCTAATACTAAAACCGGAAGCTGATGCTAAAGACGTCAGCTCAATACAGCTGAGTGTGACTCATGCAAGTATGACGTTAGTGAGGAGAATAAATGTTCGATAAGATAACACGTATAAATAACTAACTTTTACCTCTGATACTGCTCGCGATTTTTGCACCGTACTACACTAGAAACAGAACATAACAAATGACTTACAAATGTGTGTGCCTTACTTTTATTACAAAATATTATTTCAAGTATATGGGCATTTTTAAACAGTAGTATTTCACAGTAATACTATAGAGAAAAATCAAACCTATAAACATTTTAACCACTTGTCGCCTCTACTAGAGATTTCGAATATTTTCGGAAGGTTATATTACTTATAACTACGTAGGAAAATATCAACTGGCATAATTAATTAGCCTTTATTAACGTATATATTATGACAGCGGTTGTTTATAAAAACAAACGATGTTGCATTTGTTGATGTGTGTTATTTGGCGTGTCACATAACAATTCCTTCTTTGGGAGAAACGTCGTGATGAGGTTTCTATTGTAAGCTCGTTAATATGCATACCCTTGCTGCAATTTATATTGATGTATGACATACATAGAAAATTCAATTTCCTCTCTTGGAAGTAACTGTAATGCCTAAAATACTTCAATCCTTTCCTCATGCAAAATATTACATCATACAATCTTTCTGTGCCACCTCTCTCGTTACGTCTAACAGTGTTTACAGTTAATAAGTCCCCCATTAGGATAGCAGTAAATCTTCGGATTTACAATACTATAATCAAAGGTTCGATTCTTTTAGCTGAATACAGCAAATATCCCATGTGGCTTTGCTATAGGACAACACACACGTAGTTGGTGACATTGCGATTCACTATCGCTGCTATTTAAAATTCCCAGCCTCATCGATAATTTTGAGATCAAGCTTTTTAATGTGCCCTATCTGTTGTAAAATAAAAGACGTTTATTCATCAAGAAAATTACCAGAAACAATTTGAAAATTTGATATATCAGCTACTGTTACCTACTTCTCCAAACTCATGCTGGTTTCAGGTTCATCCGGGAAGTTTCCCATGAGCTGTTTACTAACAAACATGTACAAGTATGCCTATATCAAAATTAAGACTTTTCTTTACCAACATTTATAGAGAGTAATTTAAGTTCAAAGTTCGTTCTTTCTGGAGGGTGGTTATAAATTTGTAAAGAGGAAATGCCTACACTAGAGGAGATTGAGGTTGTTTCTAAATCTTTCTTTATAAAATTAAGAATATAAATTTTTATATAATACTAAACTGTGATTTAATATCTACGTTTTGATGTCAAGTTTATTCGTATACCATGACAATTAAGCAGTTTAATTAGATTTGGCTTACAGTAATAATGCAGCATTAAATGTTATTTCTTAAAATTATATTTTTCAATGAAACTATATTTTATAATCAAACACATGATTAAACATAGCTATATTTTTTGCAAGAATTATAATTTTAAACGTCATAGATAATTAGATATACTATAGCTATGTTTCTTTTATTTATGTGTGTACATTTCTTATAGCAAAGCCATATCGGGCTATCTGCGGTGTTCACCGAGGGAATCAAACCCATGATGTTAGCGTTGTAAGTTCGTAGACTTACAGATGTCCCAGAGGAGGACTTTTTGTTATATAATCTCCTTGATGTGAATAGTCATAAAATGCCTTAAAAATGATAACTTTTTGAAATATAGGAAAATAATAATAATTCATACCATTGACTGTTGCGCCTTGTGTCCCAAAATGAGTTATAAAATGCATCAGATTTTCTGCTACAATTTTTCTCTCATAATCTGTGAAGGGAAAAATAAAACTCAAGGATTCAATTCATTAAAAATTCCATGATACAAACAGCATGTAGTTACTCTGACACGCAACTAGTTGGGTAAAAAAAATGTGAAAATATAAGTAATTTTTTCACGGAAAAAATGTCTACAATTTTATATTTTGTTTCAAAAATATTATACCCAACTTACCTGGAATGTTTAGAGAAGGAAGTAACTCTATATTTTGATGTCTTGACCCTTTGAAATGTGCCGAACAAATACGTCATAAACTACACTGTTTCGTTTTTACTTTACAGATCTATTCTTATGTCATTCCAGTATGCAACAGCCACTCTTTACACAAAATTACATTACCTACAGCCAGACGATGAAATTGAGCATTCCTTCCGATGTGTGATTTATTTTTGCTACTTTTCACTGAGCGCATGATCTGTGATGAAGGTGAACTTCCTACCATATTAGATAACATCAAAAGTCTTAATTACATGCACTGCTGCTTAGCATTCTTACTCTGTCACAGAATAATTCTTCGCAAATTTTCCTCTCTGTCTACTTTGATAACATGAGGTATCCCTTCCTATTTTTGTCCAACTGTGACAATTAAGCATCTTATGGCAAAACCTGGAACATCTGTATTTAAAATAAATATTTTGCTAAAATATGAGTACCTGAAAATTGGTGCCTTTAATAATATCTTTTTTATTTCTCGGATGCTTCCTGTCTTCTGTCTGTTCACTGAAAACTATATCTTTCTTGATTAACTCAGTTAAAAGTAGTAAAATGTAGGATAAATCTTCAGTAAATCCTAAAAGAACGCATGGATACATTTTACACTTTTAGACACTGGATAATTTCTACAAACTTCGAATTTCTTGGGGTCAAGACCATTTGCAGTTATTACGTGACCTAAGTATTTCACTGCTTTTCGTAGTAGACATTTACTTAGTTTCCACGTTAAGTTTGCTTCTTGTAATGTATCAAACAAATGTCTTGGTCTCTCTGTGTGTTCTTCAAAACTTACTGTGGATTCTGTGACGTCTTTTAAATAACGAAAACATTCCAAATCTTATAAAACAAACAGTACAGCATCAATTAACCCATGGAGTAGTTATATGGAACATTACATAAGCTGAAAGGCATTCAGTGAAACTGGTATTTACCTGAAAGTACCACAAACACAGTTGTGGCTTTATTTTCTTCGATTTATATTTGCCAATAACCACTTTGGAAACCCACAGATGAAAATAACTCACTTTTTCATACCCTGTTTAAGGTTTCCTGAATTGTAGATAATTACAGAGGTCTTTAACAACAACCTAATTTACCTTTCAATAATCCACATAAAACTTCGAACGACCATTGTGTAGCAACTAGTACAACTAGAAATGCACATGGATTAGTACTGCTGTCTATGACACCTTATTCTATTGTATGTTTTATATAAGCCTTTAACTCCAACCTGTGCTTCTCTGACACTCTATAGGGTCTTTATGCTATAGGTTTACTATCACTTAGTACTATACGAGAGCTGTTCAAAAAAATACGCGGACTGACGTCATAAAACAAAATGTACTTTATTTAGAAGTTACAGGTCTGGGACTCCTTCAAAGTACTCTCCTCCCCAACGCACACACTTATCCCAACGGTGTTTCCATTTGTTGAAACAGTCCTGGTACGCTTCTTTTGTAATGTCCTCCAGCTCCTTCGTCGCAATGCCTTAATCTCGGGAATCGTCTCAAATCTTCTTCCTTTCAAGGGTCTTTTGAGTTTGGGGAACAAGAAAAAATCGTAAGGAGCAAGGTCAGGTGAGTAGGGGGGTGGGGAAGAACAGTGATCGAGTGTTTGGCCAAAAACTCACGAGTTCTGAGGGCTGAATTTCGCAGCAACGCAGTGCATCTTCAATGTTTCGGTCAAAATCTCGTAACAAGATCCAACTGATATCCCACACTCTTCAGCAAGCTCCCTGATAGTCAGACGTCGATTTGCTCGCACCAGGGTGTTGATTGTGTCGACGTGTGGGTCGTCAGTTGACGTGGAAGGACGTCCAGGACGCTTATCATCTTCAATGGACTGTCGACCATCCTTAAAACGTTCATGTTACTTGAAACATGCCGTACGCTTCATAGCAACATCACCGTAAGCCGTGTTAAGCATATCAAAAGTTTCAGTCGCAGATTTTCCAAGTTTAACACAAAATTTCACAGCAAGTCGTTGCTCCTTCAGGTCATTCATTCTGAAATCCGCCAAACGAAAAAATCGCACTTCACTTAAAATCACGTAGCTAATACGCAAATGAAGATATCTGCAATCGGGAAATGGCGTCGTAATCAGTTGATCTGTGCAAACCTAGCGACACCAAGCGGATTCCCCTGGAACCAACTGGAGCCGCGCAATTCAAACAGTCCGCGTATTTTTTGAACAGCCCTCGTATTATGTTTTACTCTGTTTGTACATTCATTAGAATTACGTTTTCCTACAAACACTCTCACTACATTGTCTCTTGTTTATACTTCTGTTTTACATGCTATTGAGATACTCTGTTGCTTATGTTAGGCAAAAGTGTTGAGTCATCTGGGGAGTTAAAATTACTATTCCCTCTTTTAAACTTTCTTTTCCAACTTTCTCTTGACACACTTGCTTTATTCTTAGCTTTCTCTGTACTGTTGCTACTACTACTATCACTCTTGATAGGCTTAGTTTAGGACGTTTCAGTTTCTCTAACAGAATTTAACCATATATACTTCTTTTTTTACCATGTCATTTTAAATTAGGGAGTATCATTGCTTTCACATTTTGACTGTTGACTTTGGTCAGCAAGAAGATATAATTTACCTCAACTTTTGCACGTAAGTTTGACGGTAAAACTAATTCAAACTTATCTTCGCTTCTATGTACAACTTACTTCTGATAAGGGATATTTCATTGTCAAAATCCCATAAGAAATTCTACCCTATAATATCACTTATTTGCAAATCAATTTGTGTACAGATGTAAAATAATTATACTAGTTCTAAATCTCTTACCTTTAAATAAACACTATATTTACCTAGAATCTTAACAGGATGTCCTGTTATAGAAATTAAAAGACTTTTTGAAACTTTTTCCACGCATTACTTTATAATGTCAGATTTTTATCCTCTAATTCTGCACTTAACAGAGAAATTTAAACACCCATGTCAACTGACAACCAATATTTTATATTTTTATCTCTATTACTACCACTGGTGTGACTTCATTAGCACTATTCATACTCAATCTTTTATTTCCAACTGCTGGAATCACCTATAATTTTGCTCTGTACTTACGACTGGAATTTCATTTTTTTATTCCTGGAAAGCACTGGGTTTCCGTTATTTCTCAGAAACATTAGGCCTATTCTGCTTAATTCTCCCCATCGCTTTCTCATTTCTACTATTAATGACTGCATGTGTAGCTGAATGCTGAGGTTTGTAAATCTATTTCTCGCATAACAGATAAAGTTTCTCTAGTGGCTACTTTAATTGAATCTAACAGAGTTGCTTCAGGCAATGTAGCTTCACTGACGCTTCTTCTTGTTATGTTACTGACAAGATTTCTCTCATAATCATATTTGAATTTTGTATCACCAGCTTGTTTGAATGCTTGTAAGCTCTGCACAGTCCTAGTTCTTGTAATTTGTGTCCAAAAACTCAGACTGTCTCTTCTCTCTTGCTAAGTTAAATTGTCGATTTGTGTCATAATTGTGTTGGATTTTTCTTCTTTCTGTGCTCTCCTATCAACCTGTGTGTAAAATACTGTACATTTCCAGTTTTTTGAAATTCTTAATAGGCTCTGATATGATGCTTGGCTTCTCCTACTATTTTTAATCTCAGCACATCTGCTATCTGGGCAGCTAACGAGCCTGAAATTCGAGCGGCTTCATTTACTGAATCTGTGGAAGTTTATATGTGCTCGTCAGATTTGCAATGAAACTGTGGTAAAGCATTGGTAAATTATGTTGCAGTGTGTGATCTTACTAGAGTGGGTTTATCTGTTACAGTCTCTGCATTTGTGTCTGACCTTCTTTCAGCTTTAGGATGTATAATATCCCCTTCCATTCTAATATCTATGCTGGTAGTAGTCCTAACCACTTACTTCAAACTACTTATTCCTACTTAATATTGAGACTAAGATATTCTACTCCTTTCTTAATTTCTTCCAATCTGTTGTTGGTCGCCCAAAATTTCTGGATAACTGCACCAATATGTTACAGGTGAGCTGGTGAAGGCCAATAATTTTGGGTTCAACTTTTAATGAGTCACAGATTAATTTATCAGTTTTCGAAGGCGATAGTCGTATGTGAAGCTGAATGAGCACACACGCTACCGACTCGAGGAATTTATGTATGAAACGAAGAATCGATTCAGAAACTGGTGATAAGAACAACATACAAGGCTTTATTCTACATCCGTATTCAAAATATGTAAAAATTAATTGTGTAACAGATTTATCGATGTATATTTATTTTAGTGCTTACGCTTGTTTCTGTATAGTTTTGTTTTGCCTGTGACATATCAGGTCACCCCATAAGTAATGTCCGAAATTTAATACAGAAAATGCATCATCATTTCTGTCTTTGTACAAGGATTTAATGACTAAAATGTGTAGTAGAATGTGTATAAAAATGTTCAGACAAATAAAAGAAACTACCACAACTCCACTTTTTCAGATCATTAATCAAATAAACCCTTATGAACATGGACGTGTCTAAGGAGCACATTAACATATAATGCTTTAAGAGTTTAAAAAGGGCAATAGTGCAGCAGAAACTACACGAAACATTCAAGGTGTTTATGGTGCGGAGTCTCTCTATGAAAGAATGTCGAAGGTGGTTTCAGAAGTTCAGATCAAGTAACTACAGCTTAAGTGATACGCCACGTTTAGGTCGTCCTGTTGAGTTTAATGATGACTTGCTGATGGCTGCACTTGATGAAGATTGTGCTGTAACAGTTGAATAAATAGCACAGAAGCTTAATTCAACCCATTCAACAGTTCACCGTCATCTGCAATATCTTGGAAAAGTGTCAAAACTTGGAGAATGGCTCACTCATGATTTGATAGAAGCCAACCTTAGAGCAAGAGTGGACATTTGCACTTCTCTAAACTCTCATGAACATAAGTTAGTGACTGAAGATGAAAAATGGATAACTTATAAAAATGTTAAGCGCCGCAGACAGTGGCTTAGTACAGGTAAACTGGCTAAAGCACAGCCCCAAATGAACTTCCACCCTAGGAAAGTCTTGTTAAGCGTTTAGTGGGATATTGTTGGTGTGATTCACTTTGAGTTGCTGCCACTAAATGTGACGATTACATCAAACTTCTATTATCAACAGTTAGAGCACTTAAATATTGCACTGAAAGAAAAGAGGCGTGCTTTGATCAATCGTAAAGGTGTTGTGTTACACTAGGATAATGCACGGCCCTATGCAGCAAGGATCACATCTGCAAAGATTTAAGAGCTAGATTGGGAAAAAATTCCACATCCTCCTTATTCTCCAGACCTTGCCCCATCTGATTATCATCTATTCCGTAGTTCGCAGAACGATCTTGATTGAAAAGAGCTTGGAACACATGAAGATGTCAAAACCACCCTCTCTACATTCTTTTCCTCCAAACCCCAAGAATTTTATAGAAGTGGCATTCAGAAGCTTGCGAATCGTTGGCAGGAAGTAATTAATAATAATGGAACATAAATTATTGTTTGAATAACATTAAAAGCGTTTGATATTCTTCCTCTTTTTCTGAACCTAAAATCGCACATTACTTAAGGGATGACCTGATATATTGTTGGCTGTGTATTACGCAAGCCCTGCCTGTTCTGGAAATTTGTTGAAAATTCTTGAAAGCAGGAATCAACAATATTTGATTATGAAAACACAGCTAGATCATTGTTGTAAATTCTAGAAACTCGCGTGATTGGTAAATAGAAATCGAAGAGCCAAGAGACAAATATAATTATTCGTCAGATACAGTTGATGTGCTATAGGCCTCGGTTTGGTTTGTTCTGAATTTCGCGCAAAGCTACTCTTGGGCTATCTGCGCTAGCCGTCTCTAATTTAGCAGTGTAAGACTAGAGAGAACTCAGCTAGTCATCACTACCCACTGCCAACTCTTGGGCTAATCTTTTACCAACGAATAGTGAGATTGACCGTCATATTATAATGCCTCCACGGCTGAAAGGGCGAGCATGTTTGGTGTGATGGGGATTCGAACCCACAACCCTAAGATTACGAGTCGAGCGCCTTAAAACCCTGGCCATGCCGGGCCCATAGGCCTCGGAAGCTATAATTATGATTAGCGCCTATTCACCGGAAAAACTTCAGAATTTGACCAGAAACACTGATAGATTTCGAATATTACAAACCATTCAACTTTAGAGAATTTCATTCGGACGTTATCATTTTTACGAGGATACTAAATGTCTTCGATAAGAAAAGTCAGCAATGTGAAGTCAATCAAACTAGCTGGCATAAGCGAGGTGTTCGACGATATCAACTGAGAATTAATTTGCTCATTGTAGACCTGGATCGTCGATAAAATATTCAGTTCTAGACGGATATAAAAATCAGTATTTGTGTAAGTTTGTAGAACTTTTGTATATAAACAATTATTTGTAAAAACTATTAGTAATAACTGTTATTATAAATTGTATTGTTTGTATATTAAAATATATTTGTGTTAAAAAGGAAATTGTGTGTACCAATCACATTGGCAAATATCATAATATTGATACGTATTAACATTTAATTGACTTCGAAGTTCAAATTCAAGTTTCCGGTTATTTGAAATTGTAGTACATAACGTATTTAATATACTAAACCGAGACTCGTCTGAAGTAAATTATAAAACGTAACAATTGACATTCAAATTTTCGAAATTGTCTTGAAATAGTTCTGCATCAAACATATCAGTTTTCATTTTGATCGTGTAATTATTAATTAAGTAAAACTTTTATTAAATTCATTAATTCTGACACTATGTTAAACAAATTATCTTGTAAATTACTTTGTGAAATGTATACTGTCATAATTCAGTTTTACTTAAAATTCTTACGTAAACATTATAAACTATACTTTTCTGGGCTAGAAAAGATGTAATTGAAAATTACGCAGAGAGAGCTTGCCTGTTGAAACCAGTAATATGTCTGCATAATGGGCTCTTCTCAAATTAAGGTGCAGAGAAGTTTGACAACAGGAATGCTAGAGAGAGCTGATACCGATTTATCTGACCTTATGAAATACTGGGGATAACTGGTACAGATTTACCAACATATTCTCTGCTGAAGAGAAATGATTTTTAACCCAAAAGCATGGGATTTTATTAGTTTTATTATTATTATTACGATAACTCAAATAGTTTTTACAGGACAGAAGGTCCTTCTAATTGGCTCATTTGTGCTGAGTCACTGCTAACTCCTTGAACCAAAACTAGATACCAATTATATATGGTCAGAAGTTGTTAATCATCTGCCTATTTCCACGCACCTCTCTTTTTTGATGGTCGATAAATTTCTGTAGTTGGTGAAGTTAACATAAATTTTCCGTAGCTTTTCTTAATACTTTGATAACATTTGTTTTTAGAAACAAATTATGTTGCAATATGTTGATGTATTTCATTCGGTTTGTCACATAACAATTTCTTATTTGGGACAACTATTTTTACAAGGCTTCTCGTTAATTTGCATATCCTTGCTGCAACTTTCACAGATAATTATATACACATAATATTCATATTTTCTCTCCTAGAAGCATATGTAATGTCTCAAATGATTCAGGATTTATTTCAGTCACCACAGTTAGAAAAGACACTAACTTCAGGATATTACAATTATTGATCATAATCTCAATTAGAATATCTTTAATGTAACTACAGTTATACTTGTTAATGGATCAAATAAGTAAAAAAATAATAGTAACATACTGGATTATCAACTAAAATACTACAAATGGATGCGTTTCTAACACTTGATACGTTACTGGGTAAATTCTGTACAAGTACTACTGACTGAAAGAGATTGCCGATCCTTACATTTCAAGCTATCACGTAATGTTCACTATAAAATACATACATTCCACTGATTGATTTACACATGATTACCAAGAAGCTAGGAGGGCTAGTGCCAGTTGATGTAATAACTAACGCACCACCAGTTTGTACAATGGGATATAATACAACAAGCTCTCAAATTCAGATAAGTGTTGTGACTCATGTTTTCTGGGCTATCAGGCAGTATCATAAGGTACAATGTATGCAATACATTATATTATTACTGCCTACTAACCTAAAGGCAGAAATGGTTTGTTTATCACAGGATTAATGTGACTGAAGGGATGTTTTTTTTTTTATATAGTTTTACTTTGGAGCTGTTGAGTAGAGTTTTATTGTAAGAGATATCCATGCGATATTGGATAATGGTTTACTTTGAGCCTTTAGAGGCGGGGTTTTTGGTTTTGTTTAATAAATATATTGTGAAGTTAGCCAAACAATTCATTTTGCTATGGGGATGATAATGTTTTTGCAGCATAAAAAATGTTAATGAATGCATTTTTAACTAATTGTAGTAATTTTAATGAATAGGTGTTCCAAGACAATTGTCAACAATTCTGAAGAAAATAATTTCAAGAATAGCAGTTTTGCAATTCTGACTGAGCAATCCGTCTAAATGGATTACTCAAGTTACCACAGAGAAGCTTCTTGGATATTGAATGATAAATGTCTAGATCTTGTAACTTCTTCTGAAATCAATGGAATTACAAAATACTTGCTGTAAAGTAAGCAAAACAACCTATTATAATAGCAACATACTCTATGAAACATAATATTATTTTTCGTATAAATTAATACAACAAATGTGCAGCAAGGTATTTTTTTATCTTTTTACTCAACTGAAAAAACCCTAGGGTTATCCTGGAATGTGTACTGGTCAGCTCTACCAAAGTAATCCTGAATTATTGGATTTAATTAGGACTTGAGGATTTCAATGTACTTATTGGCATTAACAGCACCTTTCACAAAAGGCAGTCATCTCACACCCTGGCCAAAGGGCATCCTCATATTACTTAACCCTGTGGATACTTTACAGTGCGCATTCAAACGTGCTGAATGAAACTTTTCTACATACCTATTTTGTACAAAGTGCCTCCCACCAGGCCTGTACAGATTTAATTTTGACTTGTCTGAGAATATCACTTTGCACCACATTGATTCAGTACAGCCAGCATATTCTTTGGCTCATTTGAGCTTCATTTCCCTAATTTCATTAGTTAAGAAGGGTTTCTTTCTTGGCGATCTTGCTAGGAGAGAAAGGCTGAACATTTGAAAAACCAGATAGTGCATACGGTTGGTTTGGTCTGAAGTTTATTACTTGCCATACTTTTCTAAAATCTGTGGATGACAGTCGACGATTCTGCAGGGTCATGCATTTCACAACACAATAATCACTTACTATTGAAACTTTCTTCCTACTCTTTCTTTTCACCCCTTCACATAGTCAGTCTTTCTATATCTGTGGACTCACTAGCTCACATAAACTGATTAACTTTTATTAATCTCGCAAACTGCTTTGTCAAAAGTCCTTCTTTGCTCAAAGAAAAACTGATTGCTTCTTTTTGTAGAGTCAACTTGCGATGGGCTTCTAAATGTACTCTCAGTAAGAACTTTTATTTTAGCCAAAAAACAAACAAACCAACTACAACTGATGTAATGCCGATACAGATGATAAAACTCTTGGCGTAATAATGAGACATTATTGCAATATTTCATGAAACATATTTGCACCTACATACAGTAGGGCCTCATAACAAACGATTAAAAAAAATGGTGAAAATAGATGGAGATACAATGAAATGTTTTGCTACTTTACTATAGAGAACAAAAGCACAAAGGCAACTGAAAAGAAACAACTTCAACGACTTTCTAGGCTATGTGTTTATGTTTAAAAGTGCTTTCTAAGAATTTTTTAAACATGTGATATGCCCTCATATCACCATACATACTGTAAAATCCTTGAATGTATGCTTTTGAAATATAACACATATGTAAAGGAAGTGTAGGAGTAAAAAGCGTTACAGCATTAGTAAATTCTACTGTATACTTAATGAGCTCCAAGACTTTCGTGCATGCGATGTATTAAACCGAAAAAGTGTTAGAATCTTAAGTATTGGATGATCGTATTTTTTAACATTATTGTGTAACAACAGAAATTTTATTTATGTAGCATGCATTGCTTTACCTTTAAATATTTTTACAATTATACCAGGGAGCTGTAGTTTTTAATTTTTTTTTTATTTAGATCATTTTGAAAACAAATGTGGATAATAGCAACTACAGTGTAGGTTTTCGAGTTAAGTTGTAACTTGGTTTTCACGTTGTAGAATTATGGTGTAATCTAACTAAGCGAAATTAGGCTTTGTAAGTTTAACTTAGAAAATCATTTAGAGTATAATTAAATTAGTAAAAAATCCAATTAGACCAGTGCTGTGTAATACAAAATTGACCCAAGTTAATGTTATTTTAATTCTGAGAAGTCGGCCTCTTAGTTTAACTATCAGTTTGTGCTTAGTTGCTGGACGTGTCACTGTCACAGTATCGGTAATTTTCGTTTGGGAGTTTAAATTATAAAGATTTCTGTTCAAGCTCAAGCATAAAAGAAGATTTGAAAATGGTAAGAAGTTAAATTTTTAAAGTAGTTATAGTGTTAAACGGTAAGTATTAGGCTGAGAAACAATATACTTACGCTACATTTCCTTATTCTCAGTATCATTAATATGAGTATCACTATTATTAGACTTATTATTAGTAGAACTTCTAGCATTACATAAGGCAACGTTACTGAAGGTTATTTTGCTCACCTACTGAACGAGAGTACTCGTTCAAAAGTACTAAACAGGAAGCTGATGTTTGTTATTTATTCTTTATTCATAACCTCTGGAACACTCAGACTTATACTGTGTTTGTGGCCCCTTTTATTATAGTTTTAATATCATCTGTATAGTCATAATCCCCAAAAGATGAAAAATTAGAAGAAAAAAAAACGAGTAGAAACATACCAAACTCTGTAGATACTACTGAAAATGCATGACATTGAGCTCTACAGGCTGCATAAACCCATTTATAAGTGAATTATCCATGAGTTTTCTTATCTAAATCACTCTTTCTATAATTGTATGTAGGGAACTAAGATAAGGCATGCTGTGAAATAGGTGCTAGTCTCCTTTTTTACTTTTCAGTAACTTGAAGGAGAGCATAGACAACAGGTGTCAAACATTTCTCATTTTGTGTAAAGGTTTTAAAACAGAACATAGTCAAGATGTTCAACTGTTTTTCTAAGCAGAGGTTGACTGTAAAAATCGTTTTTCTCCCACAAAGTCTGTCATTCATATTCTGTTCATTATTTATTGACATGCATCTCAGAATCAGTGGTTGTATATATTTAGTGATGGTGAAAAGAGCTGATAATATTATAAGATATATTTTTAACATTACAAAAAATAGGTTTTTGTCTTTTTTCTTCAGTAGGAAATGTACAAAGAAAATCTTTTTGTAAAATTAGCCATATGTTTTTCGAACCACATCAGTAATTGGATTTTACAAATTCAATAAAAAATGCATCTTTTTGTATAAAATTGCACTTGTCTTTACTTTTATTATTTCATCCCAAAATGTTAGATGGAAGTAGGGCTTTTGAAATTTGTAACAAGAGCAATGACATCTGATGGTTCTGATATTATTCTCATCAGGTATAATTAACATATAGACACAAAATTATACAAAGCACATTAATTCTGATCTGTTTAAGAAATGGTATGAAAGTTTAAACTAAAGAATGATAAAATTCTTGAACCAGATAATATTTACCCAAGGATTTTTAAAGTATGTTAAGGACTAGTAAAAATTGTCTCAATAATTATAAATTACTTGTTAATTCTTCCATTGTTAGTTGGAAAAAGGTTTTAAAGTCTGACAAGATATGCTTTGAGAAGTAATTTAATAAAGTTTAATATTATTTTGAACAGTCACTATGGGAAAATCTTGCTATACTAATCTTTTGGCAACCTTTAAAAAGGTTACTGTTTATGTAGATAAGGATACTGGTAAGGATATGGTGTATATGGATTTTAAGAAAACATTTGATATATGCTGTATGAAAGGCTTGTTATAAAAGGTATATGAGAGTGTGAGAGATAGGGAAGAGGGCTATTATGAGTGGAGTACAGTCAGACTTGATTAATTTCACAAGTTATCTATCTCATTGCTTTGTGTTAGGACCTTTATTCAATTTGATTTAAATAAATGATGTAGATAAAGGAACAGTAAATAAATTATAAATTTGTTGATATTAAAGTTTTGGTTGTTGCTTTCTATGAGGTTGCTGCTGTTGCTTTACAAAAAGATTTAGTCTATTTAGGGAATTGGGCAAATAAATGACAGATGACTTTTCAGTATAAAAAAATCAAGGTTATATATATATATATATATGTAAGATATAATTTGAATAATGGCTATAACAGTGATGTAGAAGAAAATAATCTCTGTGTTCTAGATAATCAGTCTCTTAAACCTTTAGATGTAGCAGATGTAGTTAATTTATGGGAGTCAAGGGGAAGGCTTAATAAATATTTTAATGATAAGGGCTGGCATTGAGTGTTTTATCTTAGAGTTCAGTATAATGGCTAGGATGATCTTGATTGACAAACAAGTTCTGTTTGTATGTATGTAATATATATATTTTTTGAGTTCCTAAACTTGTGAAAGTTTTGGTAAGGTACAATATACTTTTTCACAAAAAAGGGGGTTAAATGCTGATAGTACAAAACATATTGTGTAGTTCAAACGTAGACATTGTTTTCATAATTTGGCATTACACATTTTGTCATCTCTTAGGTATGATATACAGCCTGTAAGAACCTCCATGATATGTGTTTTCAGCACTTTATTAGAATATTTTGGTAAACAAAATAGACACACCTGAAGGAAATTTTACAAAATTGATGAGTTGTGGGATACATCATTTGAGTAGTTGTTTAGTATATACAGAAATCTGAGCATTTAGTCATGGATTAGTTGTTCATTAAGACCTCTATCACAGGTCTGTGAGTGTGAATTATAAGATTTTCTAGATGACTGATAAGGAAAGATGATGGCAACAAAATATAGTGACATTAGAAAGCTACCTTTGAGTATGGACTATAACTAAATCACCAAAAGTGGTGAGTCACTTGCATTGTCTAAAACTGTGTGCAGGTAGTTAAATGGGGTGGACTTGAACACTTTAAAGAACACTTCTGTTATTAAGAACAGGGTTATTTTAAAAAAGTCTAAATCCACCCTGTTTATCTACCTCTAAACATCTTACTAACTACTTGAATTTTGTTTTGGTTATGATACATATTTAATGAAAAATGCCTTAGGTGTGGAAAAAAAAAAGATGCTATCAAAAAATGATTGATCATGCAACTCAAGGAAATGAAATTAATATTGGTAGCCAAACTGGTAGCTACATTTGTAGCATTGATAAGAACTTTACAACACTGAATGAATATTTTGTATAAAAAGTTTGCCCACCGATATTAATTTCATTCCTTACAAAGTTGCACACTCAATCCTTTTTTGGTTGCAAGTTTGTTTTTTCCACATTTAAAGTGTTTTTAATAGGATATCATGACTTTTTATCAATGTACGCCTACAAACAACAGCAAGTAAGAAAGGGAAACTTGATAGTAACCAACATTACCATTAGGATTGCAACCTTATTACTTGGAACAAATCTAGACTTTGCAGAACAACCAGATTCTTTAAAGTATATGGCAGTAGTTTTCTTTTCTAAAACAGTGTTAATAATTTCCTGCATAGTAACACCATAAAAACTAGATCAACAGTTTCCTGTTATCACCTGCATGTAGTTGGTAGAGCCATATCAAGTATTATTATTTATTTTAATTACTTAAGCTAATACCACTTAATGCTAAAGTCTTTTTAATTAGGACTATTTAATAAAATTTAGAAAATTTATGCTTAAAAGTTGGCAATGAATAATAATTGTTCATTTGTTTGATTCTTTTGAAAACTTGAGCTAGGACCTCTAATCTTGTTTGCTTGGCCTAACCAATAATTATGCATCTACACATGTTTTCACCCTATACTTTTGTTGCTGTAACTCCAGTTAACAAAAACTAAAAATAGCTCACTTTTAATCTTAGATGAAACTATAGTAAGCATTTTAGACCAACAGCTTGTGACTTTTTGCACAGGTGTGTGTAAATAGTTGGTCCAAACTGACTATTTTTTTTAATAACTTTGCACAAGTGGCTTATATTTAAATCAAATTTGAAAACTAATTGTAGGTTTTTAAAGCTCTATTAGTGTACCAAATTTGAAAAAAAAAAAACATGGAAGTTAAATATGTTTTACTATGAAATAATGTTTCCATACTTTTGGAGTAAGGAATAAAAGAAATTCAGTCAAAATGAGAAAATTTTGTTTCTCATGTATTTCTTAATGGATTGCTTTAAAATTTGATGTAAAGGTCCAGTAGAGCACAGCCATTGAAAATATGTGATGGTTTAGTTTACCACAGCCTGAAATATAGAAAGTAGTAATTTGTTTGAACTATTAATTCATGTTAATAATATACAGTGATCCTTCAGGTTGTTTTGACCAAAAGACATGTGGTATTGTGCTGCAATGATGATTTTCAACTGTCACAATACTTGGTTGTTTTCACCTTTCCCTGTCATACAGTCATATAGATCTGTTAGAATGGTTTTTGATTTCTTATTTGCACCTATTGTTAGATGATCAGACTAGGTGAGCACCCAACAACATGACCTTTTATATTTAAGATAAAACTTTGTTTCTGTCTGTTTTGTGGTCAACGAATTTATAGCTAAATTCTCTGGACTTTGTACAAACTGCATAGCTTTTCGGAAATTGTATAAACACAAGAGCTTTCTCAAAAACCAGTAAATCATTTTAAAGCTTGCCATACAAGACAGTGTTTAAGTAGTGTGTAACAGATTAATAAAGCATTACAATATTACACATCCCCTGCTGGGACAGTGGTAAGTATTCAGATTTACAGCTTTAAAATCATGGGTTTGATTCCCCTCAGTAGTCACAGCAAATAGCTTGATGTGGCTTTTCTATAAGAAAACACACAAACTTACATGTCAATAATTTGATTGCTTAAATGATTGAAATAATAAAAAAATAATAATAATTGAAAACCTTAATTTTAGTTAGTTGATTATTGCTGGTGTGTCATGACACTAATTGGTTAAACTGAATAACAAAAAAAACCAAAACAATTAGAAATAGTAATGGAAGATCATGGCAACATATATGTTACTGGGGTAGTTGGAATAATTAGAAACTAAATTTCATTAGTTGGCGTGGCCCGGCATGGCCAAGCGCGTTAAGGCGTACGTGCGACTCGTAATCTGAGGGTCGCGGGTTTGCATCTGCGACGCACCAAACATGCTCGCCCTCCCAGCCGTGGGGACGTTATAATGTGACGGTCAATCCCACTATTCGTTGGTAAAAGAGTAGCCCAAGATTTGGCTGTGGGGGGTGATGACTATCTGCCTTCCCTCTGGTCTTACACTGCTAAATTAGGGACGGCTAGCACAGATAGCCCTCGAGTAGCTTTGTGCGAAAATTCAAAAACAAACAAAAACAATCATTAGTTGGCTATTTAAATCTGTTCTCAACGATTGATTCACTAACCAGAAATTCATAGATAGTTTTAAACATTTGGAGGCTCATCAGTTGATGTTAAAACAGTATCATATTTATATTCTTCTTGTTAACAAACTTTCTGATAATGTTTGATTAGTAATTACATGTCAAATGTTCCTCATGAAAGATTTAAATTTTTGATTTGTATAATACCCATTGGTTAAAAATTGTATTAGGAAAAAACACCACCTTAATGTTTTATGTACTAGCTTCTTCTGCATATTGGTTCAGCATGGCCAGGTGGTTAAGGCGTTTGACTCGTAATCTAAGGGTCGCGAGTTTAAATCCTTGTCACACCAAACATGCTCTCCTCTCAATTGGGGAGGCATTATAATGTGACGGTCAATCCCATTATTCATAAAAGAGTAGCCCAAGAGTTGGCAGTGGGTGGTGATGACTAGCTGCCTTTTCTCTAGTTTTACTCTGTTAAATTAGGAACAGCTAGTGCAGATAGTCTTCATGTAGCTTTGCGCAAAATTCAAAAACAAATAAACAATTTTCTGTGTATTGAAGAAGATTGGAAATGCACAATAACTTTGTTGCTTTAGTAAAATATACTGAATACCTAATGTGCAAGAAGCAAAGGAACTGTTACTGTAGAATAAGAATGAAACATATAATATATACTAATAATGTAATGTTGAAAAAAAAAGCATTAACATAATTACATTTTACTGCTTTCTCCAGATGTGTATTTAATTAATTAATAGTTTTGTGTTAGAGAGTCTATAATTGGTAATTTGCTTGGAACAGTGACTGCTAAATGAAGATTTGTTTTGCTCAAGTTAGCTGGATTTCTTTTCATTGGTTGCAATAGTGTTCTTGTAATGCTAATGTAAGGCATTTAGCTTCAAATATGGGTACATAAACAACTTGTATTTAGTTTTGTTTTTTGAAGTAAAAACATTATTATTGTTCTATATAACATACTAGTGAACCTGTGAGCCTATGGTCACATTTACAAGGATACTATAATGTTAATTTAATACTAGAACTACTGTTTTGCAATTGTGTTTTTACTAGATTTATTTTACCACATTACATATATGCTGTAATGTAAATAAATGCTATATGTGGAGATTCTTTCACAAAATTCACATAAAAGTGTTTTTGTGAAATATTTGGGTTTTTTGAGGAATTGAGTAAAAAGTTTTACCTTTTTGCAAATTTTGAGACCAAGAATATTAATTTCGTTCAACTAGTAGTTTAGGAGGAGGTACATGACATATAGATACTGAGATTTATTATATGAATTTCAATCTACATATGAATGTGTTATTTCACTTGTCTAACAGAAATTTTTTAATCAAATATAACATAGTAGTTATGGTAACATCATCAGTAATTATGCAAATTAATACTATTGAACATTTGAATTGTAATTTGGTAATACGTTTCAAACCTTTAGAGGTCAAAGTTTACCCTAATGTTATAGTCCTATAATTTATTTTTGTCCATCATGACAATGACTGATTAAGCTGAAATTGAGAAAAATAATAATAAGTCATAATGGTAAAATTCTGATTACTTAGGTAGTTGGAATAATCAGAAATACTAATTTCCATTATTGGTAATTTGTGGCTTTAATTTGTAAGAAGTTGGCCAATTTGACTGACTTAGAAGCTATGCATACTGTAACTTGGTTTATTTTGTTTATCTTCATAAAATTAGGCAGTCTCTTAGTAAACCCTAAAAGTCGTGCACAAAAAAAAAACATTTTTTTTAAGTAAGTATCTCTACTGAAGATCTGTCAGAGAATTTTCAAAGCTTTTACTGAATCAATTTGAATGAAAGATTATTAGCACGGTAAGAATAATAATACTTTGTTTCACAGTTTTCTTGTTTCTTTTATATATTATCTAGAACTTCCCAAATGAATACTAGAAATTTATTTTTCTTTGGAGGAAGAGTATATTTCATTGGGTATTTTCCCTACTGTATCATCTATAGAGAAATCATCAATGTGTAATGAAACGAAAAATTGAAAAATATAAAATAAAATGAATAGTACTGTTTATTTCTCTCCAGTGGTTGTGACATTATTCTTCAAGTCCTATATTACTTATCCAAATACTTTCAACTGTTTATCTTCTCAAATCTGTTTTCTTGTAATTTTATCATTTTACAGCTGTAGTAATCCTTATGTTAAAAGCAATAAAATACAGGGTGGGAACTGTTAGTTGTATCCATGTAGCTAATGTAAACAGCATGTGACCTTTGGTGTTTCATACCATGCTGGAGCTACTGAAACATTAGATGCTTAAATGAAGTGTGGTTAAGATAAACTGAAAAGTTGACAAGTTTTACATTTTGGTTACTTTTGTTAAAAGGTATAAATATAAAAAAAATTACACACAAAAAGAAGGATTTATAGTACGCACTGTTAAATCAAGATGTTTGCGCTGAAGTATATACATTTGATGTTTTTTTAAGCTTTGTTGAGTCAAAAATTTTTGGTTTCAATAAAAATGTATGTCTTTGTATATGCATTTTAAAACACAAAATATAATTCCCTCAATAGAGTAGAATGCCCCAAAACTATTGTCATTTAATTCTATTGTCATTTATGAAAAGGTTAAAAAATTGTTACTTTTCAGAGTATCAAATTTTATAGTGATTATGAATTATGTTTCAGTGCCAAGTGTATTGACACACATTTATAATAAAATTGTTTAAAGAATTTTTCAGTGTAGCCCTATAAAAAAATTTATTGAAAGAGCTGATTGATATAGCTTACTAGCTAACTTCCAATATGTTGATATCCCTCCTATAGTAAAAATATTAAAAAGTGCATATAGTATTGCACCAGAGTTTAAGGGAACAATAAACTCTTGTTTTTAAATTTAAAATTCCTCTCCATAGAACCAAGAATACTTTGCTTTTTTTCAACAAGAATATTAAAAGAATAGTGAAAATAACCATTTTGTTTCAAGTTTTACACAAGTTATCTTCAACAGTTTTCTATGGAAAAATTAAGTTGTAGATTTAATGTTGCAAATTAAAATTGAAAAATCCAACAAAAATTAATGTGTGTGTGTATGCAAGTACAATAGGTAAAGAAACAATATAATATTTAGGTGTGAATAAAGTGAATTGAACAATTAAAACAAGTTTTATGTGATAGATGCTTGTGGTGTGATTAAGAGTATCTTTGTTGATCAGCGGTATTTCTTCAATTAATAATTCTGCTTAAGATTTACACGAATTGAAATTCATAAAAGTGATATAATTGCCATTATCTCATTCATGCACACCACACCTTTGCTATTTTACTTTTTATTCTACAACTCATACAGACCACTCAGAAAAAAAGATTTTTCATGTCTTTAACAATTTTAAACAAGAGCTACATATATTTCCAGAGAAAAAACATCCAAAGTAAGCCTTTTGGTGGCTTAAAACTTTGTTGTATTAGCCCATGTTATTTTTACTTTTTGTTAACAGTATATTTTATATTCAAAAGTAAACAATCAAATATAGTCCTGTGAGTGAGACTTCAAGAAAGTCATATTAAGTTGGAATAATCTTCTTTCTGTTAACAACTGATTTCTTTGAATAGATTTTAAAAAATCGTATTTTGTTTTTTGTAGATAAATGTTCAGAAGAAAGCTTTACACGTAGAATTTGACCACCAATTACTCCTAAATATTTTATGTAGTAACACTTTCTTTTGTACAGAAAATACAGTAAGCTATCTTCAAATGTTCACATCCCAAGTGCATAACATTACCTACTTGATATTAAATGTCATTTTCTGCATTCTAGTGTATACCATAAGACTTTTGAGCCCTTTTTCGATAAAAAGAAATATTTTAATTTGCTGTTTTATTTCAACATTTGAATTATGTCAGGTACTTCTGAGACATTGACCAAGAAATTATACTTTCCTGTTATAGTAAGAAGTAATTAAATGTAAAAAAAGTTGTGTTGACAAAGTATGTTTAAATTTCAATACAAGAGAGTAGTGTGATCTTAAGAGAGTTTAAACATATGGTTTGTTTTGTTTTTCTAATCAGGGAAATGAAGTATCTCTTCCTATGGAAATGTGTTCCACTTGTAAGTATCTTCATGACTAACATTTATAATAGACTTTAAGAACTATGGCATTTGATTCAAAGACTACTGTTTATACAACTTTGATTTCAAAATTTAATTATCTTTCTTCAAATATTATGCTTGTGTTTGATACTTTGCTGAACTTGTATCATATTTATATGTTTAATAGGTTAAAAAAAGAATTTTGGACTGATTCAAAGTTTTACAAAAGTTGGCAATCTTAATACTCTTTGTAAAACTCTGAATCAGTACAAAATTCTTTATTAATGAATTTTGTCTATTTTGTACTGTTGAAGGTGATGTGTAGAACAACTGGCTTCATCTTGTGTTAAGGATTAGCAGTAACATTTTAAACCATATTTTAAAACAATTTTAAGTGAATAATCAAAAGTTTCAAAAATATATCATTATTATTTACTGGTATCTTGTACTAACAGAAGTTATTGTGTGAATATTGTTTCATGACACTAAATTACTTTGTGGTTTCAAATATAGTGAGAAAAGTGAACTTTTTGAGGTTAGCCTAGTTACAGAATTTGTAAAGTAAAAGTTTAAGTGTAGATGAATTGGTTTTATAAAAGTTAACTGACAAATATAAAACTCCTATGTACGAGGGATTGGTTAATCAGTGAGGTCTATTAATCACTCAGAACACACCTCAGACTTGCCATAAACTTCTATTACCAATAAAACTGATATAAGTTGGTACAAGTTTTGGAACAAGACTGGATTTTCAACTGTATGCCCTCAAAAATGTCCTTAAAATGATTTGTTTATTATTTTTGGTTCATCTGACTAAAGACTTATCAATAAGAGGGTTACAATTTCTTAACATTTAAACACAAATAAATGAATTCATTGGTTCTAAATTTGAGCACTGTTACAATAGTGTATGTAATATTCTGCAATCTTTAGTTGATGCTGATGAAATCAAAAGACTTGGAAAAAGGTTTAAGAAATTAGATTTGGATAACTCTGGATCATTAAGTGTGGATGAGTTTATGTCTCTACCAGAACTTCAGCAGAATCCTTTGGTGCAGAGAGTCATAGAAATATTTGACACTGATGGAAATGGAGAAGTTGATTTTAAAGGTGAGTTTTCAATACTATTTTGTATATGTTTGACTTTTAAGATATAACTATAACACACAATTTAATTCAAGTTATGTTAACTCAAAATACAATGTATAATCTGTTGAAAACCGAAGTTTCAATCTGTACCTGCTGTAATTTGTGCAGTTCTAAATGTTAATCACTGGATAAAGATCTATGATCACATGAAAAAATGTATTTTGTGTAGTTGTTGTTTATTCAACCACTTTCATAGTTAGAGTTGTGAAATGTAAAACAGGTTTATTGTTTACAAATTGATTTAATACAGTCTGAAGTTGAAGCTTCACCCTATTTAGAAATTTAATTAAATACACTAATAATCAAAAATAACATTGAACATGTAAGTTCTGAAAATTATTAACTCTGAAGAGAAGGTGATTTTGTGTACATGGATGAGGCTTAGTAGTCCTTTGGCAGATCTCTGTTGTTAAACTGTCATCATCCATCCAATTTATTTGAATACAGTGAGAAACTGTGTTTGTAATACTGGAGATAGAGAGAGAATACTAGTTACAGTAGACTTTTTGTGTACACTAAACTAAACTCACTATATAAGGTATATAATAATAAAATGTAATTTTAAGTAAAATTATTTGAACATCCAAGAAATGTAGAAACTCTTTCAGTTCAGTGATAGATATTTAAAAAGGATCAATATAGAGGGCTATAAATATTTCACCTTTCCTCATGAGTTCATACTTTTTTGCCCATTTACTTAAAACTTTGCAGAGGAAATATAAGTCAAATCATTTAGATGGACATAAATTGAAAAGAGGATAGACGTGATCCAATGAAAGTTAAGAGGAGCAGGTATACAACCACATTCTTGAAATATTTTTCAATAATTAAGTACTTCTTATTACACCTGAAGACAAATTGCAAGTATATTAAATGTCACATTTTGTGAATTGTCTTCCTTCTCATAGGTTAACATTTTACATTGATCCAAAGAATCTGGTTATGTATTACAATACAGAATTGACAGATTTCATAAAGTATTAATCACAATATGGTGCATTACCTCCTCACATAAATAGGTATT
The DNA here is from genome assembly GCF_004210375.1 of Tachypleus tridentatus. Classification (NCBI taxonomy): domain Eukaryota; kingdom Metazoa; phylum Arthropoda; class Merostomata; order Xiphosura; family Limulidae; genus Tachypleus; species Tachypleus tridentatus. The sequence continues at coordinate 92,621,744 of NC_134832.1, read as the reverse complement.
GTTATTCAATGCAGCCCTCTATATGCAAAACATTTTTTTTTTATGCATGCCTCATGGCTTCTATCTTCATTCCATTGAAATTGACTGATTGCAATGTATCTTTCATAAAATCATCATGTATCAACCCTCTACCAATAAGAGTGCAATGCACTCTTGATGCATGTGATTCTTTCTATTCAATTCTGCCTAACTGTTACTTCTGCTGTAGAGAATGAGATATCCTCCAATATGAAACATAAAAACGAATGGGAGTGAGATATCAAATTGCAGTTCTCCCCTTAGGTTGGAATTTGTCATCCTACTCCCATATGGATGTCAGTTCTCAGTAGCCAGGTTTGGGATTTAGAATAGAACTGGTCAGCACAAGTCCTCATATATGTATTACAGATGTATATCTTCCTCTCTCATTTATACATTGAAGGTAATTTTGAATTGTAACAGTTCTTTTCCTTCTGCTGTCCCTTGATGTTAATATGCTTGGGGTGGTTCCATTCAATTTCATTTGTAAGGGAGATGGTTTACATTATGTAGACATGTTTTTGATACTGGATATTCAGTTCCTGGGTCAGTCTATCAGTTTATCTTATTCACACATGCCTCACTCATGAATTAGATTCCCTCCAGTTTAATGAACTACGTGAAGATGATATGATCTTCATGAATGCTGGCTCGTGATGACCTGGATTTTGGATTATAACCTAGTGCCAGTGGTTTGATCTTCTTCCCTCCACATAGATATCAGTACATGATGGCTGAGTTTTTATATTGTAATTTACCTACTGATTATATGATCCTCATTCTACCCCCACATGAATGTCAGTTTCTGATTCCATGTGTTTTGAATGTAGTTGAATTGCTGTGTACAGTGTGTCATGCCCCATCCACTTTACACTTAGGGGCATGTGCATTTCATTTTACCCACTTTTATAATTTTGTATCCTGGTTTGGGTCACTTTCTGTCTATAGTTCTCTCCCAGTTTGATGTGCTCCTCTGTTTTCCACCCACATATGTGACTTTTTTTTTTATCATAGGTGAAGAGTATACTGAAAATGTACCTCCTCTCATATTTCCAACTCTTCCTCTCCACTGAAAACCAGTGCTTTCATTATCTGATAAAACTTGAAGTGATAATTTGTTAGAATTGAACAGAGGGAGTTGTTTGCATCATTATAAAAGTATGTTGCCTTGTTATTGGTGGAGGGTTGATGCATAAGAGATGCATTGAAAAAAGTCCAAGGGAGGAGAGATAGAAGGCTTGTGGAATGTGTAAAAAATGTTCTGTGTATAGAGAGCAGCACTGAATGAGAATGACTATTTATGTGAGAGGACACATATCTATCTAAAGTACACTTTCAGTGTTGGAGAAGTATAATATTCATTTTATAAAATGCTGAACATATTTTAAAACCTTGGTATTAAGAAATTTTAAAACTTTTTATTTCATTCAAACTTTATGACATTGATTACACTATGTAACACAAATTTTGTTCCTGGATGGTATTTGTTATTTCTTAATTGCTTATGTTGTAAAAGTATAGAAAATAGCCATTATTCCCTTCAAACTTTGCTTTTGTGACCTTGATAATGAAATTTAGAAATTAACCTATTTTCTATGTAAAAATGGGCAAATTTGCACATTTTCATTTACATAAGGTCTGAATAAAACAACATATGAATCAAGATTTACGTGTATTTATACTAAAGTTATACAAAAATGATTAGAAGTGAGTAGTTTTTGAGATTTGTAACTGTAATGTAAATCACTTTCATGTATCATCCCTCAAATATAGTCTCCCATTATGTTTTTGTTATGTGCTCCCAGATCACAAAAGCAAAGTTTGAAGAGAAAAAAATAGGTCTTTTCCACTTACTTTAGGCATAAGCAATTGGGAAATAACACTTTCTGCCCGGGATCAAGAAAAAGCAAAAATTTTGTTACATAGTGTTATTAAGATGTAATAATTTATTTAACATATTTCATAAAGTAAAGAAAAAGAATTACAACAGAATTTTGTATTTTATCTGTCTAATGCATTATATTATTATTTCCCTTTATTAGTCATAAATTGCTGAAAATTTTTTTATAACTGGAAAAAATTTAGTAGAATAAGCAGAGGCTCGTGCATGAATGTACAGAATATTCCATATTTTCCTTTTAAAAGTTTTAATTTGTAAATGACTGGTCAATAATTTGTCCTGGTGGAAATTATTTGTAGAAGTATTCTTTCAGTATTTCATTAAATGATAAGTTTGTTATTAACTAGTCTAATTATTACAGTTAAAAACAACACTTCTATTTAGTACCTAAGGTGTTTCATCATGAAATGATTGGTTTTTATGTTAACTGGTGTGTAGCTTTGATTATTGGAGGTGTTTAGAGGTAAATGTCCAGTGTTCATGATCACCCTAGTGGTAAGTAATATGAATATTTAGTCCTTGATGTAGAATTCACAAGAGCACATATATCTCCTCAGTCTTCTGTTTATGGACTGAGACTAAAGGTTTCATTTTCTGTCCTTATTTTTGTCTATAAGAACATGCTTATTTCTAGACTTTTACATTTTTATAAGAACTGTTGACAAGAAACATTTCTGTCTCTATCATCACCTGTATGTTATTTGTATATTCTAATCTAGTATATTGTTTCTAAGAGATTGATATCCTTCACTACCTGTAAAGAAAGATATTTAATTAAATTAGTGTTTTTAAAGTGTGTAAAAATAATTTTATCTGTTATTTTAAAACAATTAAAACCTGTCTTACATAGTATTGATTATAATCAGAAAAAGTTGGAAGTTTCTTACAAATTATAGTGGCAGTCCTTTTTCAGAATATTTAATAGTTAAATGTAATATATCAGTGGGTAAAAGTATTTCATCTTTTACAGAATTTATACAGGGAGTTTCCCAGTTCAGTGTGAAAGGTGACAAAGAGTCAAAATTAAGGTGTAAGTTGTTTAACTTATTAATATGTTTTGCATAAAGGTGTTTATTTTTAGCAATGTAGAAAAATCAAATCAAATGAGTGTTTTTTTAAAATGTTAATTTATCCTTAATAAACTTCTACCAGATTTTCTGGTTAAGTGAAGCCAATCTAATACACAGTTCACCCTGCCCCTGAAATTGTTCCATCTGTTGCTCTAAGCCTATTCAGTAACTTATTCTCATAACAAGCTAATGGGAACATAATTTAAAGGGCCACTTGTACAATTCTTTTCATTAACTTACAAAGGAACTCTGTTTTAGGTAGTTACTCCAATTTTTAACACTTGCTTCTTGCATTACAGTGTTCTTTAGCAGAAGGGTGTGGAAATTTTGAAAAAAGGAAAAACACTATCCTAGGAGTAAAGTGCTAGAGAAATCAATTGTTTTTCCTTTCAGTCCCACAAAAGGTACAAAAAATGTAGAATAGAACTTTTATGATTTTGGCTTTATTAGAAAGTGAACACAATCAATTAGTGATTAATAGTAACTTTTATTTCACAAAATTAAGGATTTAGAAAGAAAAGAAATTCATGAATACAATGCTATTGGTACTTAAATTTTGTGGGGTGCTACCATTTGCATCTAAGCTATTGATATATGTTTATTTGTTTGTGTTTTTCAGTATTTATTTATTAGGGTTATATAGCATGTGTGTGTATTATGTATGTATATATACACACACATATATGCAATACTGTAGTACTAAATAGATAAGTGTTAGTTTACAAAATATACCAAATATCTGTGCAGGATTGGATTCATTTAAAATAGCATTCTGGCTAAAAAAGTACAGATACAAAGGCACTAAGAATTTTTAATGCTGAAACAAACCATTCATACATTTAGATAGACTTTTGACAGTCTTTCCAGTTGTGACCAGACTTTCAATTTCTTTCCTCATATCGTTTTGAAGAAACTCCAACTGTTTCTTTCTGATGTTAGTCACTAACTTCAATCTGCATTTGACAAAATATTTTCACTTAAGATGTGACTTGTCCATTGTACCTTCAAGATGCACCTTAAGAACCACAAATGAATTGCTTTAGTTTTCTTTTCCATACTTTGTGATACTGTCTAACAGTCTGATGCATTGTGAGAATAAATGTAATATAGTAATCCAAAACTCTTAACTTTGTTCTCAAAATATTTTACCACTTGTTAGTGTTGTTTCAGTAATGCATCATTTTCCATCCATGTTCTGTTTTATTTCATGATCACATTTCCTTTTGATATTATTCAGCTTCCTGAGTTTATTGACCTACATTTTCTATACCTTATCTACTTTAAAATACCTATAGGAATGACCTTCTTTTTTGTAATTATCACAGATCACTTTCATTAACAATTTTATCTAAGTTTCTTTGCAGCTTCATTTTTTGAATCAGCTGTTAAAACTGTCATCAGCATGAGCTTGTTGTTTAAATTATGGTCATCAGTGACCAGCCCTGGTAAATCTCTGATCTCCATCAGGATTTTCTCACTGTACAATATAAACAAGTCAGCTGAAAAGACACATCCCTCTCCTTTTACATCTGTTAATTTGAATGAAACCATTTTATTTATTTTTTTATATTCACTCTTGCAGAGCGATCCCAATATAGTTATCTCAACAAAATAAAGTCCTTACCATCAGTGTCCAGCGTGGAAGGACATTAAGGGGTGGGTGGGTAACAGAAAAAAACCCTATCATCACTTTTTTAGCTGTTATCTTTTCATACAAAGTCACTCTGACTGCCACACAGTGTATACCATGTTTTAAGTATATACACAACAAGTTCTCAAAGCTTATACAAAACCTTCAGTGGGGCAGTAATGAATACTGTAATAATATTATATGTTATAAATAAAGTGTGTGTAAGTTAGGATTTTTACATTATTTATCATAGATTTAACTTCCACATTATTTTAAGTTTAAAATGTGGACAAAGGACAGGTACCTCAGCTTGTTTGGCATAAATACTAATCTGTTTGTGAGCCAGCATATGATTTAGGGTCTAACTGTAATTTTCAGTGAAATACTTCCATAAGCAACTGCTTGAAATGTATGAAACATTTTGGGAAATTTTGGAAGTTTCTGTTAGGAGAGTAATAACAAATTATACATTTAATTGTACTGATATAATTCAGTTTATCAAATGATAGAATTCATGTTTTATATTGAAGTAATGCCCCCAATGCAATAATGTTAAATGTAACTGGGTGATTCTCAAGTTTGGGTGTGAGACTTGTAGTTATAGGCAGACAAGAGCAAGGACATTTTTAATGCCCTAAACTAATGACTTAACTGCATACATGGTTCTGGGCCCAGCATGGCCAGGTGGTTAAGGCACTTGACTTGTAATCTGAGGGTTGTGGGTTCAACTCCTTCATGCCAAACATGCTCGCCATTTCAGCTGTGGGGGCATTATAATGTGACAGTCAATCCCACTATTCATTGGTAAAAGAGTAGCCCAAGATTTGGTGGTGATGACCAGCTGTCTTTCCTCTAGTCTTTCACCCTTCTAGCCCTTGTGTAGCTTTGTGGAAAATTTAAAACAAACTATTGTATCAATTAAGAGAGTTTTGATGTGCAAAAGATTGAAAAATCCATATATGACAGAAGTTACATTATTCAAGTATGATACTCAAATAACTCTACTTAATAAAACATTGACAATCTTTAAATATGTTTGTAGAAAATTTAAGTTTTTTTAACTACTGAGTTTTGTCTTTAAATGCAGTGAAAGTACAGCAAACAGTATCATACATTTTTATACCTGTGCTTCAATAAGTTATTAGTTACATTTTGTTTGTAGTAGTATTAGGTTCACTGCTTATTTCTTGGTGTTTAGTTTCATTCACAGTCAATACTATTACACTGAGTTTACATGGAAGTTGTCTGTTGGACCAATCCCATGTAGGATAAGTAATGTTAACTATAATTTTTCATTTTTATATGTATCTTTTAGTCAACTGTTAAAGTTTGTTGTACCAAAATATCAGATGTGTTAAAGTGTTTGTAGTGATGGTATGTTTTTGAAATGCCAAAGTCAGTCTGATTCAGACTCTGACAAGTTGGAATGTAAGATGATATTTATGTGAAGATTAAAATATTTTTTTTTACATTGTATAATTTGTAAATTACATTTGTGTAACCTCTACAGACTCTTAAATACATTTTTAAATTTTTTCAGTATCCTTGTACATTGTATCTGGTATTTTTTCTTCTCTATCACAAACTGTTGTGAAGTCAACAATGTAAGGTAGCATGAAATGTTGATAATTCTGTCATACTACCATGTTGAATGGTTTTCTGTACAAGGTTGGGGCATGCACACTTTGATCATCACTCATGCTCATAGGTTTAATATCTTTTTTGTTTTTTGTTCAGTTGCTTTCAGAATCTATGACATGGACAATGATGGTTACATCTCCAATGGAGAACTTTTCCAGGTCCTGAAGATGATGGTGGGGAATAACCTGAAGGACACACAACTTCAGCAAATTGTTGATAAAACAATTCTCTTTGCTGATAAAGATGAGGATGGAAAAATCTCTTTTGAGGAGTTTTGTGCTGTAAGTTTAGAGCAAATAACAAGGATTTATAAGTTGGAAATATTGCTTACAGATGACAATAAGAAATAAAATTTGGAAGTTGTTTTACTGTTAACTCTTAAAATACTGATGCATTCTTTAACTTCCTTTCTGTGCAAGTTCCTGAGCTACATTCAAAGTTTAAGTAAATCATGTTTCTGTCAGTGCATTTTAATGAAGTTATATAATGTATGTTATTGTTCAAAGCTTTGTTATCTTAGTTTTTATTCCTTTATGTAAAAAAAAAAAACACCACCAAAAGCAATAATGAAAACTCATTTTGTTGTCACATGAGCTATAAATAATTTTGAATTTTCTCAGTGTATATCAAACAGTCCTGTACATTGTGTATAGAGAATTATGCATGTTTACTTACCTACTGACATGTAAATTTCAAAGTGTTTTGGCTGAATGTAGTAGAAACAAGTTATAAATTTGATCAACTTCTTACATGTGTCTTCTATATTTATCTGTGAGCTTTACAAGTAACATCTACTTACTTCACATGCATGTTTATAGTTATTAGAAAGAGCTAATTTTAGATTATAATCAAACAAAAGCTATTTTGAAATTGGTACCAGGTTGTTGACATTGGGTAGATGTAAATGTTTGTAGTATTGTTGGCTAATTTCTTACAGTTAGAGAGCAGATTGTGCAATGGTTTTACTCTCATATTTTAGTTAATTATGCATTATTTGTGTTTCAAAATTTATATTTGAAAAGTTTAATAATTTTTGTAAAATAATCAATAATTAATGTTTCACCTCACTCAGCAAGGCTTAGATTACCAAATTAGTAATGATAATAATAATAAAAGATAAAGATTTTTTTTGTCATCATAACTAATAAATGATAAAGAATAGGAATGGAAAATAAAACATTAAAATTAAACCAATAGTAAAATGGTAAAGACGTGAAATTACACACATAACCTAAAGAAGATATTTCGAGATTATTCAGTGAAGATAAGTACACATTTCCACTTCCTAATTTTAAACATTTCATTGCACTGTATATTGTGTATACTTGCTTGTTAGTAATATGGTAGAGAAAATGGAAAATAAATAATAATTTATCTTACAAAAACATTTGATGCTAATTTAGGAGGTTCTAAAAACTATGCAAATTAAATGTGAAAACTATAAATGTTATAATTTGAATCACATTCCTGTTGAACTGTTCAGAGTTACAGTGCAAATAACTGCATTAAGTAATGAATTTTTTATTAGAACTAATAGAAAATATCAAAATTAGATGTATCATTGTTCTGAAACTAGATATGCTTTTAGGGCAGTTCTTGTCAAACAATGTTATTTTCTAATTTTATTTTTGGAATGAAGTATAACCATAATAACAGGGAGTCAGTAGCTAAAGTTAATAGACTTACATTATATTATATTTGTAGAAATGAAAGTCAGTATTACTATATTTTAATTTTCTCCTGTGTTTGTGTGAAATTTTACTCATCTTAAAGGTTGTTTTTTCCTCTGTATCTACTGTTTTAATCAGAGTGCCATCTTTACACAACCTCTATTGTTATACTATTTATCATTATGAGGTGTGATCAATATTAAAAAGTGATATTGTTTAAAGTTTGTTCTGACTAGTTTTGTCATAATGTATTAAAGTCTTTCTTTAATCATGTTTTGAAATATTTAAATGTTTTATTTCACGATGTGAAAATATTTCAGTCTTACAGACTTTTCCTCTGAAAGAGTTAAATTAATACTGTAAGGTTCCAAGTCTTGAAATATGTATTGCATTACTGTTTGAAATTCTGAAATATTATTATAAAATGTATATAGCAAAAAAAATATGAAACTGAATTGCTTAACTCCAACTTTAAACTGAGAATGTGAATACCTGTGTGGTATAAAGTAGGACTGAGTTCAGTGAGAGATTTCTAATTTTTGAAGGACATTTTAATAAATCACAATTTAAGGATTTAATGGTGTTATTTTTATAACTGTAAAACATATTTAAACATTGTTTTCATAGAAGCAAGTTATTCTAGTACTAACAGTAAATGGTGTGGCAATCAGATGTTAGTTGTTGTAGGTAGTAGCCTCTACAATCATCTAATTGTTGATATTAATTATTAACTTTTTAAATAACTAACTACTAATTACTAACTACAGGGTGTTTGGAAAGCCACTGTGTAGTTTTGAAAGCAGCGATAACAGCATTCATTCAGTCTATTTCAAGCCAACAACTGATAGCAGTGTTTAGAAACAAAATAAGAAGGATCCAAGCCTGTATTGATGTCAATGGGGGTCACTTTCAACATTGTTTATAATTGTCATTCATACTTACCTCCTGTATTCTATGTTGAAATATGTCTGTTAATAAATATATAAGTGCACGGTGACTTTTCGAACACCCTGTAGTTTTATAACGTGTTTCAGCTCCTAATCAGCTACTACTTTCGAAGAAATTCTGAGAAGAATGTTTCTCTGGATATACAACAAATGTCTTTAACAGAGATCTAGGATCAAATTATGGCCTTTACTAACACAGAAATAATCCTTCTCAGGATTTCCCTTAAAACAGCACCAAAATAGCAGCTAAAATGTGGGATAAAACTAGTTAGTGATTAGTGCCTAGTTATGTAAAAAAAAATGTTATTTAACAGTTAGATTTAGATGATTTTATAGGATACTAACCATGACAACAACTTATTTTGAATTTACTACTGCCTCCATAGTTTGAAAGTTGATAATAGTGTTACTTAAGGATGTTCAGCTTGTGTGGTGTTTTGTGTTGATCTTCAAATCAATGTTTTTTTACAAATAATTTTTCAGATTGTGGGCAACACTGATGTACACAAGAAAATGGTAGTGGATGTCTAGTGTTCCGGAAACCTCACAAGACATTCTGCTTTCACGTTTTTACAGTACTGTTGTACTTTCTATGTTTTGTTTAATGGATATTTTTCAGTTTACCTAAAATTTTATTTATACTTACAGTGGAATTATGTAATGCCATTCATATATATATATATATATAATGTTGTACACTTTGCTGTTTGTATTTTCTTGATGTTTTTTAAAACCTATTCTTCCACTGGGTGTTTGAAATACTTTTTACTCTAATACTTACTTATGCACTTTGTATTTGTTTATAGCATGTAATTAACTAAATATGAAAAAAAAAAGATAGTTTTGTATCTACTTGTTAAATATAACACTGAAAGCATTATTTGATTATTACTAACTATAGAATATTTTCAGTTTAGTTTATTTTAGTAAATGTTGCATGAATTAATGCCACATTTATATTAATAACTTGATGTCATGTATATTTCATTTATTTTTTTCACAACTTGTGATAAAACATTTGTATTTAGATCTGATTAGCAATTCTGAAAAATTGTCTGCCTTAAAGGCTTTACCACAAATAAAAATGTGGAAAGTTTCAAGAATGAAATTCATATCTCTGTAACATCAAGAGCTAATACCTAGCATGCAATGTAATGTACTTTTAGCTTGTTTCATAAGTTTTGAACAAAGCTCCCACCAACTTATGTGGTGATTATCATTAGACAGTAGTCCTCTACCAGTAAGAGGGTGACATATCCTCTATCTGCAGTAGTCTTTATGATGAATAGCACATGAACTCAGGCTTGTTTTTTATTTGATACTACTGGCTTTCTGACATGTTTCTTTTTCTTTAGATTTATCAGTATATTTTGTTTATTGTTTCAACCTGTCATTGCCTTTTCTTTTGTTTTACAGTCTTTCCTTCCTCAACATTTTATGAAGGAATACACGTAGTTTTAAAATCATTAATTAGAACTTTTATATGAATTATCTTCAGTTTTATTTTATTTTCAACAGGTTTTATTTTTGAGACATGTCTCATTTTCTGTTTTCATTGTGTACTCCAACGTATAAGTTTCCTCTAGTACTTTTCAAGATTGTCATTAGTCATGTGCATCATGTCGTACCTAACTCATTTTATTTTTAACTGAGAAGAAAAATAAAAAATAATCCATGTTTATATATTTTAAAAAAATATATGGATTTAAATTCATATTCCCATGTTTATGACATTTTAATTCTTTCACAGGAGCCATTCAATACCTTCATGGAAACTGGAGACACTGATGGTCAGTGTTTTTTTCAACCATTGTGCATCACATGATTGGTTCCATTCTGATCTCATATCCTGGATTTGAAAATTCTTGCTTCTATTACTTCAGCTGTGCCTGTCCTTTCTTGTAAGTGTTCTATCACTGTTGTTTCTCTGTCTAAATTTTTTTATTGTCCTCTCATCCTAATGTGGATGAGGTGGTCCTACTTTTTGTCTTTTAATGTTTGGATGATATTACAGGTATTGCCAAATCTTGGACTCCCTTGTTGCTTGAGCCTCATTCATCTTTTCTTTCACTCCATTTTCTATTCTTCATCTCAACATATTTCTGTACCCTTAATGGCTCAGTGATACATTTGAAAGCTTATAATGCTAAAAACCGAGTTCTATACAGATAGCGGGCACAGTAGAGATAACCCATTCTGTAGGTTTGTGTTTAACAACAAACAAACAATTTTTGTTAATTCTCTTGCTTCACATTCATTTTGAGACTCTTCATCAGAACCATATCTGTTTTAGTTCACAAACCCCATTTTTGCACTTTGCCATAATTATTTTTCTTTTGTCCCAGTTACCTTGTTTTTGTTTTTGAATTTTACCTTTCTCAGTCTTCTCTCATAGACCTTTCTTTGTGATGTTTTTGGGGCATTAGGATATTGTTTATACATTGGCAGAATGAACTCATGCAGTTTTCAGCAGTTATCACTGCTCACTTTGGTTTTTTGCTCTTTGGACAAGTGGCTGCATTGAGTTGATTATTGTATACAACCTGTTGTGACCATCCTCTCTTCTATTCCTTGTTTTGTTATTACTGTTCATCGTCCTCTCTCTTTGTGGGCTGGCTTTTATGGGTCTGGGAAGTGATTTGTTTTTGGAACCATTATTTTTCTGTATAATCTGCAGAGTTCCTCAGGTGCTTTTCCCATATTTTACTTTTAACTCAAGCTGTTTCAGATGTCATAAGACAATTGCTCAACTCCACCTTATGGTTTTAATCCTGTCATTTTACCATTTCCAAGAAGATGAGAAGTTGTTGGCCAAATACTAATCTGCCACACTTGACCCATCTTTGATCTAGCCTTAGTTCTTGATGAGCAGTTTTGAAATTTCAGGTAGATACTTTTTCCAGTATTGGATAATAGATTCTGTGTCAACACTTATTTCATATTGTGATATGATTGTCTGCTTTACACTTTATTTATTTACATAAGGGCTCACATGCATCTTTCATTTCCTGCATGAGCCTTGTTTGGGGACTCTTTCATCTTGAGTCTCTTGGATGTGTCCCTTTATTTCTTTTTGGTGGTTTTTGACCTGTGAATACAGGTATCTCTGGAAATGCACTATTTTGACTGTCTAGTCTTATGATCCATTCATATATATATGTTTTCCAGACTATTCTACACTTGATAAGAAAACAAAAAAAACAACAGTACCAGGTATTTACTTACTCTTACATCTGGCTCGTTCCTGCTGTTTTTAGTTTCAATATCCAATTGCACTATCTCACAGCCTGAGAAGAAATTTCAGATGATTGTGTTTAATGAGAAGGGTCTACAGATCTCTCCTGTATTTTCCACCACATTAATCCTCCCCTGAGAAAGTGAGTATGGAGAGTTCTTTAATGTGCAGTGCAATCCTATTGATATGAAACACGGTGAATACACCCCTTATTTGGGAAGTGGGGCAGGAGTGTTACCTGGTAATGCAGTACAAGACACCCCCACTACATTATGTATTGAGCCATTTCTTATAGTTAGGTCCATCTGGAGGATTCTTGTGTTTGCCTTAGTACCCAGGCTAGAGATGGTAGTCCCCTATATCTGATTTTGTAGTATCTCACATATTTTCTGCCATGGGGTGGCCTTAGGCACTACACATTCATATTCAGCTGTTTGCCCATGTGATAATGGATAGTAAAGCAATCTATCATTTCACCCACCTTATTGACATGTTAGCACCAAATAAAAAATTCTTCTGATAATATGTTTTCTTCTACTATACCTACTGGAGGAAGAGTATTTCCTACTTGAGAAGGATTATTCAGTCTCCCAGAAAGTGCTATCCCATTAGGCTATTCCCCACACTCCATGGTTTTTCCATTCTGATACTGCTTTTCAAGAGAACCTTATCTTTGTAATTTCTTTGTACTAAACCCTACACAATTTTCAGTGTGGGATTCTAACTTGTGGTTATGCAGAGAAGTGAGTAATGTTTGTGAACTTAATTGCCCAACTCCAACCCTTCTTCCTGACATTTGGTGTATTTATTTTGCTTAGTTAAGAATGAGTATTTTCACATTACTGCAGGTGGAAGATGTTTCGTCCTTCTACTGATGGAGAGCTGTATATGTTACCCTTCTATTGTTGAAGGTATATAAGTTTCACCCTTCTATTGATGGAGAACTATATATGCCATCTTTCTATTGTTGAATGTGCATATGTTTTACTCTTCCGTTGGTGGAGGGCTATAGAGTAATGATGATACTGTGGCACAATACACATTGAACATTTAGGGATGAGAGATTTGTTCAAGGCTTTTGGTTGACACAGCAGTGCGTGGGAGTTAATAGCTCTTGGTGATGCAAAAAGGGGATATATATATATATGAAATAGACTTTAAACTTAGAAAAATATTAACATTAATTTTATCAGAGATATTTTTGACTGGCATTTATAATACAAATACCTACCCGTTCACACAAAATTATTAGGATATGGTTTTGTATTCTTTAAAAAAAAATCTATATTTCATATGTAATACTTTAGTATTAAAGAAAGATTTTATCAAGAATGAGTTTTGAATATTTGTAAACGTATACAGTAAACGTCTAGCATTCCATTATTCATTGTCATACAAGAACAATTCTGTTATCATGTAATATACTTTGAAAATGTTACATTTGTGTAAAAGCTTCATCAGTCTGTATGCTTATGTACTAAAATATACATTAATCCAAACCATTTTACTTTCTTCATTTTAAAATGTTTGAGATCTAGAAATTTAAGTTAAGAAATCATAATTTCTTTTGTAACTAATAATCATCTGAACTATTACAAAGGATGCAAAATACGAAAATTTGCATTAATTTTAGTTTATTAGTGCTAGAAGTGAAATCTTTTATCCTAATATTTTTCAGTTTAAATAACTGAAAATTCATTTTTTTTCCTTGTCTGTTTTATTTCTAGTTTTTTAGTTTCAATGATATGGTTTTCTAAAAGTCTTCAAGGATGAAATGTTGGAAATTTCTATTGTTGTTGCATGTGGAAGTTGGAGTGTTTGTTCATCTTCAGCATACCACCAAGATACAGATTCTAAAATTGTTTTATAAATTATAATAGTTAATATAGATATAATAATGTAAGCTTATTTTCTCAGTTGCATCAACGTTTTTTTATTCTGAAAATATTTATTTATGCATGATGAAAAGCAATAGAATAATTTTTTCTCAATTCTCTTGTAACTGGTACATTCCAAATATATTTTTATTTAAAATATAATTTAAGTAATTAAGTGCAAATTCTTAAAACTAAGAATATCTTCAAAAATATATTTGCTGTCAAGTGTTTTCTTTAGCAAAAACTGATGTCCCTCAAAAGCTTCTTACTCTACAACTTGGTTTTACTGTTATATTTCAAACATCATCAAATAATTATTTTTACAGACACAGTGAACAGCAAATATATATCCCAATAATGCAATATTTTAAGCATTTCACCATTTACAAATTCAATTTTAAGAATAAAGAAATGTTCACATGTAACCTAAGTATCATAATGACTGAGTTATAACAAAACTCTATGCTTGCACTTGGGAGTGAGGTTTAAATTCAAGCTTGTTTTTGTAATTTGTGAAAAAGGTATACAAAATATTTTTAACTTGACAGATGTACTTTATATCCTGTCATGGTTAACATTGTCCATTAAGCTATTTTCATAGCAATTTTATGTGAAAACTAGAAAAGCAAAAAATTGAAATAGTTGACCTTTCTAGGCTGTACTCTCTTAATTTGAACTAGGTACATATAATTTATTATTAAAATAACAGTCATATTTAGATCTGGTTAGTATGTGTATTTATGTCTATGAATGAACAGATCTCATCATGGAACTGTATTTTTTCTTGTGAATCATTAAAATGTACAGTTTTTAACAGCTTTTTTACATGGGTATACAAGTTTATAGGCTGATGATTTGTTTGTATGAATTTTTTTATTTGTAAGACACTCAGAACTGCATTTGTTTTTCTTTGAATTCAAAGGACTGAACTATCACAGTTATTTAACTTGTACAAGTATGCATTTTTTTTACAGAATTTTAAGGCCTGTATCATATCTTAAAATTAGTATTGGATATAGTTCTGAAATGCTTACCAATTTACAGTGCATGCTAAAGGAAGAATTAATTAGTAACATTAAACTAAGAGCATGAAAACACCATTCTTTACAGGCACTGTTTTATAGTTGATAAAATGAATCAATTTTTAATATTGTATCATTACACTTACTGCACAGTGTCTTTGATATTGCTCACATAAACCTGTTGTATTAGATGTCTGAAGTTCTGGTATGTATAACTTCAAAATAACATGTTTTTATAGTTCACATGTACCTTTTGTGCTAAATGTATGAAGTTCTGGTATATGTATTTTATAATAATTCAGGTTGACATATTAAATTTTCTAAAGTTAAATTGCACTTTCTTTATCATGTCTTATATGTATATATATATAATGGTTTCTCACTGCATGGTTCAAGATGTTAAAAGTCAATACTAGTCTTTAAATAAAAAATTGTAAAGAAGTATTTTTATGTTTTTATTTTGAATTTTTAAAGTAAAACTTGTACTAAATTCCAAGCTGTTTGTGATTTTAAGATGAACTATATATAAATATAAAATTGTAAAGAAGTATTTTTACGTTTTTATTTTGAATTTTTTAAAGTAAAACTTGTACTAAATTCCAAGCTGTTTGTGATTTTAAGATGAACTATATATTTGATTTATATTTCTGGAGATTCAAATTATGGAATGATGTTTATGTTTCTGTACTTTACATGTTCACATCTTATTGAAATAACTGGCAATAAATTGATTGTTTAAAACTTGAAGTTTTTATAATTTCTATAGAGATCAACATGTGTGAATGATACTGCTGAGAATGCTGTTACTGATTTTGACTGTTTCTTCAGCGGACTAAATTATACTTTTATATTTGAAAGTTACAGCTCTGTAGGAAATGGCCTGGCATGGCTAGGGGGTTAAGGCACTCGACTCGTAATCCGAGAGTCGTGGGTTCGAATCTCCGTCACACAAAACATGCTCGCCCTTTCAACCATGGGGTCCGAGGGAGTTTTGAAGCTAATAAAAACTGTGTTAAGTGGTGCAAGCCTAAGCATAATTTACATAACTGTTGCATTCACATTATGAAAATGCTTAGAAATAAATAATAGCATGCACATGTACACGTGGGTATTTTCTGCACAAATAAATGTAGCTACCCATACAAATAAGTTCAATGGAAGGAAAGTTGCTTTACAAACTTTTGTTTAAAAAAAAAGTGTGGATTGTGGTATATACTGCTTTCATACAGCTTACGTAAAAAAAAAATAATAATTGTAAAACAGGCTTAGATTGCTATTTTGTTCTATAGACGAATTTGAAATCTAACTTACAATCGTTTATTTGATAAAATTACCTCGATAATTTTTGACAGCTGTCAAAGGCCTTATACATTAGGGTTAGGTAATCATCAGGTTTAACAACCATCAATCTCCTTGGCAATTTGATAGTCATCAATTTACTTTATCTAACCATTTTGTACACAAACGCAAATTAGCTATTTTACTGTGATGTAATGATTCAAATGAGTGTTCTTAATACACAAGAAATTCCCACAAATCATTCAGGTTATTTTTTAAAAACTTGCATGATTCATAAACAGGTCTGAAAACTGAGTAATTTTATGCTTTATACAAATATTTTGGAAATAAGTACCATCATTACACACGTAATAGCATAAACATTGAAATGCTGATGCTTAAGAGATGACATTATTTTTACTGCTTGTATTTTAAGTACATGGTATTAAGGTAGCGGTTGTAAATGCGATAATTGGTGAAGTACGCTAAGGGCGTCGCTGTTGTTTATTTTGCACGCATTATTTTTGCCGTTTTGTTCTAGTAGACATATTTGTGCACAACAAGCTGTTGAAGAACATATGTGTTATGTAGACTTGATAAGGTAAGCATGTTACGGCGTCAGTTTACATTGCACTAATGTGTATTGTATTACATTAGGAAGAAACATTATTTCATCTTAATGAGATTGCTTTGTTGCTTCTCGTTTTTGTTACATTACACACGCAACACTGATAGAAGCCAGTCATTAAAACTGTGATGGTACAATTTTTTACTTCAAGTGATGTGTCTGCGGACTTGTATACCTTTAAAAACCTGTAGCTTTGTGCTTAATAACAAACAACAGTATATTTTGTTTGTTGTAATTGCATTTTAGCAGACGTATTTATTCCTTGTTGTACATTTATTATTTATTAAGAATAAGTTAAGTTTGATGGTTGGGTGGAAAAAGCCAATGCAGTAATAAAATGTTGAAAAACGTGTAATATTCAATTTAACGTATATGCACGTATGTAGCTTAACATTTCTTCTCCATTGACCTTAAAACATAAGATGAGTAAAAAGTGTGAATTAAAAAGGCAGAATATGTATCGTCGAAAAAAGTACAGAAACAAGTTAAATCAAATGCAAAGAACGTTTTTAAGCCTACAACTAGGGACTCTTAAAAAAGTAAATAAACAAGACTGGAAATAGTATCTACATTATTTTCTCAAGCTACAAATCCCTGTTTTGACTCCACTAAAATTTATAAGTACCCTAAACTTGATCTATATAAAGTCTTTAGGTCAAGCTTGGTTAGCGTACTGGACTTATTATCAGATTCATATGGTGGTATAGTAACGGCTCAGTAGTAACCACGAAATCGTGCAATGATTTCGTTATTTTCAACCAGCTTTCTTAAGTTTGCAGAGGGCACTGCAACTCCTACAACCACCGGTGAATATATATGAAATTATATTACTGTGTTTTACTGCAACAAGGGGTGTCTTACTATATATCAGATTTGATAGTGTTTTTCTACTACAAAAAGAGAGATTTTATATTTCAGATTTGACAAATATTTTAAAATAAAAAAGGCTTAAACGAAGTTAATAGAAAACCAGAAGCAAAAACCAAGTGATTACTTCATTATTTTTATGTTATATTAAAGTTTAAAAAGTGCTCATATTTTTTAGTGTTTTAACAATGAAAGTCTTGGAACTTTAAAACCCACAACATTAACAAAGCTGGTGCCAGTAATCGCCATATATAAAAACTGACATCGACAGAAATTCAGTTAATAAACACTCTGAAACTACTTCATATAAATTTAATTTAAATAATAATTGACTTGTTAACTGTATTCCAATAACAAAATATATATTATTATATGTAATAAGCTAAGATGTTCTAGTTTATTCAGATACTTAAACTGCACCTTCTATCTGGCGAAAATACTAGAATTATTTCTGTTTTTTATAAAGATATTTATGTAATTATATTTGTTCACGCCAAGGAAGTTTGAATTACGATATTTAAACGTTAATGCCGGGGTAACTGTACAGCTTATGCGAGTTACAGTTTAATACACAAACTGTGAGTGAAACAGTGATTATACAATTCGAAGTGAGTCTCTTACAGAAACAAAGAAAATAATCTTGTAAGATAAGAAAGCAGAAAATCTATCAATAAAAATTACAATTAATGATAATTTTAGCAACTTGTCTCGTAGAACTCATTACATAGTTTTACACACACATTTAATTGTCCCAAAGACAAGCAGGTAACGAAAATATTAGTTCACTTTGGAAATTCTATAAAAACAAACAAAAACCTTGTTTTTCTTTATTTTATAACTTTCGAGCAGATCACTCTTAAATAAAACGATTTGTTGTGTAAACTAACAAAAGATTTCTTTTAAACTGTATTTATTTAAAATGAAAACAATTAACCACTAGTGTAGTAATTTAATAATTTTCGACTTGAAGTTTTCTGTGATAAAGTATAACATTTTATTAATAACTAAATAGGAAGAAATGACCATAAAAAGAATAAAAAAGTTATGAGTGTTTAATTTCATCCTTATTTTGGGAATGTATAACATTGTCTAATACCACTAATCTAATGTGGTAACAGAAAGTTTTATTAGAAGTCAAATATTTCTTTTCTGCAGATGAATATACTGTTATGTAAATAACTTTAATATGCCTGTCTTTTATTACCTTTTTCCCTAAGAGAATACCTTTTGGTTTTCAAAACAGTTTATACTATGTTTCTTTAGTTATTGCATTGAGTTCAAATAAAATGCATGTATAGAGCTGAATAATGAAATATTGTATCCCAATAGTGGCCAGGGCCAAATCATAAACAGTACAGATACCGTATCTCAGAACGGCTGGTATAGGTACTAACACTTTTATTGATAAGGAGAGAACAAATGTATGTCGTGGCAAGTATTTCTGGTGAAGAAATGAAGTGTTTCGTGTCTTCGATCTAGCCGGCCCGGCATGGCCAGATGGTTAGGGCTCGACTCGTAATTTGAGGGTCGCATGTTCGAATCCCCGTCATACCAAACATGTTCGCACTTTCAATCATGGGGGCGTTATAATGTGACGGCCATTCCTTCCATTCGTTGGTAAAAGAGTAGTCCAAGTGTTGGCGGTGAGTGGTGATAATTAACTACTTTTCCTCTAGTCTTACACTGCTAAATTAGGGACGGCTATGGCAGATAGCCCTCGTGTAGCTTTGAGTGAAATTCACAAACCAAAGACAATCAATCTAGCTATTGATTATTATAGATTTAATAAAGAAACTGGGATTACAATTGTTGGTGTTTTTAAGAAATCAACTTCTACTGTCTTTACTCACTTGTTTTACAAAATAGAGTTTTAACTACTTCTACAATACATATTTTATTGAATAAGTTGCATTTAAGTAATCTGTATATCTAATTATTCCTTTATTAAGAGATCACGGAATTGAATTAAGAAAGAAACTTAAAAAAAGTATTTCGATCAGTTTACCAGCACATCTCTTGCTGATTCTGATTAATATTTAAACCTCGAATGGTCAAATGTTTCGTGTAAATTCACATGATTACGTTGCAAACGCGATTACGTGGGATTTATTACGCGACACCTGCTCTTCCGTATAAGAGAGAACACCAGAAGTTGGAAATGAGAATGCCTCCTACACCTCCCGACAATTCATAAAGGATTTTGATGGTACGCTAAGTTCCATATCATTTGTACGGATGATTATCATACTGAAAGAGACGCTGTAAATACATTTGTTACAGCGTTATCTAAATGTTGTTTGTAAACAATTTTTAATAGTTTTTTCATAGATTGAAATTGTTGCATTCTGACTTCAGTTTAAATTTTTGAAAATTCGATTTTCCGGTTACTCTATCAAATCTGTTGCAAGATCTCCATAGGCTTGTCACAGTTAACACTGTTAAAAGCTTATTTTTGGCTCTTTTCTTTCAAATGGTCAGGTGGGTTAAGGCGTTCGCTTCGTAATTCTGAGGGTCGTGAGTTCGAATCCCCGTCACAACAAACATGCTCGCCCTTTCAGTCGTGGGGGCGTTATAATATAATAACAAATCACACTTTTCTTTGGTAAAAAAGTAGTCCAAGAGTTGGCGGTGGGTGGTGATGACTAGCTGCCTTCCCTCTAGTCTTACACTACTAAGTTAGGGAAGGCTAGCGCGGATAGCACTCGTGTAGCTTTGTGCGAAAAACAAAAACATCTGATTGCCCTTACTTTTGATGGTTTCACTGGAAGTCAGGGTAGGTTCAACCCAGATGTTATTCTTTTTTCCACTTTACTAATTTTATTCCTCAGTTTGTGTACGTTTCTTGTTCAGATACTCGTTTTTGTTTGCTAAAGAACACTTGATTTACTTATCTACTTTTCTTTATTTCCGAACTCCCTCTTGAGAGTTCTCTTCTTTCACTCACCTTTTTTTTTTTACTTCGCTTTGTATTCGGATTTTCCTTTTTTTCTTTTGTTTACATACGTCTTTCCCGCATCCTGTAACACCTCTTCATTTAACTTAATAACTGATCTTCAGTGTCTAAATTTACAAGTTATTGTTTCATTAGTTCGAACTGGTATTTATTCTCCATCACATTTTCATCGGCTGTGCTATTTCTTCTACTTTGTTCCAAGGCCCATTTTGTCTTGTGTGAAGACTCATTGTACAGCTTCTTCGATTTAAGTCTGATATTTTTGTCGGTTTACCATTTTGTAATCAGAACCACACTGTTTCCGAAACGTTCTTTAACTGGGACGTAGCCTAACTGATTTCTCATGCTTCTTTCTCCATGCGGTGATCTACAAGTAAAAAAATACCTAATGTGATGCTTAAAGTTAGAGCGGCCTATTACTAAGTCTTCCTCTTCACAAAATTGTAATAATTTTTCTGCCCTCTCTTTCTGTTCTCTAAGGCTATGTGATCATATTAGTATCTCGTTATTACCTTCACTAGTATGTATATTAAAGTCACCTGTACCAAAATATATTTCTCTGGCTTCATTGACTAGATAACGTATTTAATATATGGGTAAAAGCTTTTAATTTCTTTTATTTACTGTTAAATACAGATGCGGTTTGTCTAAAATTCCATACTAGAATAACAAAAATTAAAAGGGAGTCACAAAGCTCTGGTTATATTATGTTTTTGAAGGTCCGGTAATATTTCTTTTATCACAATAGGTTTGTTTTTTAGAGCAAAGCCACATTGGATTACCTACTATGTCCACTGGATTTTTGCATTGTAAGTCCGTAAACGTACCACTGTCTTACCGAGGGATAAATGGATAAATAAACAAGTAAGTTGAACGTGAATGTAAAATATTAAATTAGATATCGTTTTTAAAGTCATTATGCATCTGCCATGTAATATGAACTTCTGATTGGAGTAAAACTTACGCATTCCTTATATAAATTTTTAAATATTTTCTGCTAAGCACATTATTAATGAAGCCAGTGCTGGTCAGTGTTCAAGGTTAAACGCGATGCTTCTTTATAAGAAGCACAAATTTCAGCTATTTGTCAAAATCTAGAAATTCCTTAAAGGTCTTGAACCAGGTGCCCATTCAGTTAGAAACTGAAAGTATATACCTCAGGTATTAAAACAAAAGTATATACCTCAGGTATTAGTACAAAAGTATATACCTCAGGTATTAGTACATTGAGCAATGTCCCTCGCTGGGACAGCGGTAAGTCTACGGATTCATAGTGCTAAAATCAGCGGTTCGATTCCTCTCGGTGAACACAGCAGATAGTCCAATGTGGCTGTGCTATGAGAAAACACACGCAAACATTGAGTAGTAGGTTGTAAGCTAAGATGTTTTTATAAATAGTATATTAGTATATCTTGAAGTGATGTTACAAATGTTTCAGTATTAAAATTTCGTTAATAATTGTTTTAAATAAATTATTTGTGAAGATTTATCATGTTTAACTAATACATGTTAGAACAAGTACATACCTCAGGTATAATTGCGTTGATCTGTGTATTATAAGTTAAGATGTTTCTGAAAATGGTATATTAGTGTATTTTACAGTTCGTTTAGCAAATATTTTAGCATTAAAGGTTTTCTAAATATTACTTAAGTATATGTAACACGTAAAGTCTGTGAGTTTGCTTAAGTGTATTAACGTTAATAATTAGGCTATGATAAAATATGGGTTTTTATACAATAACTATAAATGGAGACTTGTATTAATATATTAATGGGGTGAAAGTTATCATGAAAGACTAAACTATACGTGTATATCTCAGTAGTTTATGAACTAAGGTGTTTTTATAAATAGTATCTTAGTGTATGTATAACTTTCCTTAACAATAGTTTCGGTTTGTGTGATACTTAAGTTTGAGATTTTAGTTACATACACCAATGACAGTATACTAGACGATGATGAAAAGTGAGTTTTATATAAGGAAATCACAGAACACTAATTTCTAACTGCCAGTTTTTATATGTTTTAAGCGAAATTGTAACAGTTTCAAAATCTATGTGCGGAAATATTTGTTTTCAAATAGTCGAGTAACTAGTTCGTTGAGCCTACTAGCTAGAAGTTTACAAGTTTAGATTTCATTCAATCATTTATCCCTTTATTTGGGCCCGGCATGGCCAAGCGTGTTAAGGCGTGCGACTCGTAATCTGAGGGTCACGGGTTCGCATCCCGGTCGCGCCAAACATGCTTGCCCTCCCAGCCGTGGGGACGTTATAATGTGACGGTCAATCCCACTATTCGTTGGTAAAAGAGTAATCCAAGAGTTGGCGGTGGGTGGTGATGACTAGCTGCCTTCCCTCTAGTCTTACACTGCTAAATTAGAGACGGTTAGCACAGATAGCCCTCGAGTAGCTTTGTGCGAAATTCCAAAACAAACAAACAAACAAACCCTTTATTTGTGTAATGACAGGTCTTTGGTACAATATATTAAAATGTCTCGTGACAAATTCAGCTTGCTTTCACATATTGTTAAACAAATGAAAAATACAAACTCTAACTGAAATGGTATTATAAACATAATGCCCAAAAATTGTATAAGTACTAACCCCGTAGTTTATAAAATAAGATATTTGTAGTACATGAGTGTGTTTTGAAATTTAGTTAATAAATGTTTTAATATGCTTGTTACATCTAAGATTTTATTTAGTTTTGTCAGTAAATGTTTCAGTATCACTGGCAACAGTCTTATTTAGAGTTTTTGGTTTTGCTTACATAAATTGTTGATAGCACATCCATATGGAGTCTGAGATTAGATGGTTAAACACGTATGTTAGAAACATGAATAATCAATTCGTGGAGTATAACTGAATAGAAAGTATACAAGAATTGTATTCTGACTGAAATGTTACAGTTCTGTTTAACATATAAAAACTTTTATAATGAGCCAGTAAATTATGTTTACTGACTTTTAAATTCAGTGACATACAGAAGCTGAGTATCACTGGTTAATTTAAAGTATAAAGAACGTTAAACTTATGAGCCACTTTCTAGAAAATATATAAGAAAGTGGATTTTGGTTACAAGTCTGATTTAATAGTCCACTTGTTGCTGGAAGATCCCACTTGCACCAATCAATTTCAAAGAACTATTTTTGAAATTAGATCTGCTAAATGTCTTGAACAACCAGAAATATAATAAAAAATGTGTCTATTATTCTGTATTTCTGACTCCAAATATCGACTTCTTCGTGCTTATCAAGTTACTCCAATGATCTGATCACATTCCAGAAGAAGATAGAAGTAATCCAGAGTTCACAAGAAGTTCATCACACAAACTCATTGTGAGTATGCTCTTTCTGATCTAGTGTAACAGTTTCACTTAAGGTTCAATAATGTATTATGTATAAAGAGAGAAAATAGAATAACATTTACCGTAACAAAGGAAGAGTAGATTTGGAAATGTTTAAAGTGGAACTACATAAAGATATCTTATTAGAATTGTTAATGCAGTTATACAGATTATGACTGGGAGAATTTCTCCTGTTAACTTTGTTTATAATTAACTAATGATGAGTCTATGCTATTGAACATAATAGACGGTCCTATTAGTAAACACTAGACTTTCAAAGTGAAGAATAAATGATTCGGGCTAGAGTTGTGTCAAGATAACATTGAGAGTTTCAGTTTAAATATAAATAAAGAAGATATTTAATTTGTATTCAGTTGTCTCTGTGTAAATTCTGTATTTCACACGTAAACTTTCTCGAGTTGATGGTTTGTGTGCTCCGCTCGCGAAAACATGGCCCGAAATATTGTAAGAATTTACTGTTACACGTTTATCTTGATGTCTACCTTTGCTTCGGTTTGATGCGTATGGCGTGTATTGTTGGCACAAGCCCCGCCTTTTCTCTAAATTTGTGGAAAATTCTTGAGAGTAAGAATGAACAGTATTTGTTTTACGAAAACTCTCGAAAGTTCGAGAAGCTCGCGTGATTCGTATAAAATCAGCTAAACAAGAAATTGTAATAGAAGATTAAATTGGGCAGCTATAGTCAATGTGATATAGGCCTAGAAGATAAAATTGTGATTAACGTTATTAATTGGTAAATGACAGAATTTGAACAGGAGTGTTTATAGATTTCAACAATAAAACCGTTCAGCTTCAGTGAACTAACTTCGGACGTTGGTGGTTCTGCGAGAACATTATATATTGTCGTCAATGAAACTTACGGGTGGTTCAAGCTTAACCAGCCGTCAAAAGAAGTAGATCTAGCATGGCCAGGTGGGTTAAAGCGTTCGACTCGTAATCTGAGGGTCGCGGGTTCGAATCCCCATCACACCAAATATGTTCGCCCTCTCAGCCGTGGAGGCGTTATAATGTGACTGTCAATTCCACTATTTGTTGGTAAAAGAGTAGCCCAAGTGTTGGCGGTGGGTGGTGATGACTAGCTGCCGTCCCTCTAGTCTTACACTGCAAAATTAGGGACGGCTAGCGCAGATAGCTCTTGTGTAGCTTTGCTCGAAATTCAGAAAAACAAGCAAAACAAACTAGCGTAGATAGCCCTCGAGTGGTTTTGCGCAAAATTCAAAAACAAAGCAAACAAAAGAAGTAAACAGGTGTATTAACACAGAATTAGCTTGCTGTCCGTGAACGTCGATAAGAGATTCAGTTTCAGACTAGCTATAAAATTCGGTATTGTTTGTAAATTTGTAAAACTCTGGTATGTAAACTATCATTTGTAATTAATAGTAGTAATAACTATTATTATAAACTGTATTGTTTTTGTTTGTATATTAAAATATACTCTTCAAAAAAAGAAACGCAAAAGGCAAAATATGAGACAAATTGTTGACAAGTTTATTCCGGGTAGTTCTGTATGACATGTGTGAAACTTTGCACATTCACTGCTGAAGATTCAAAGTCTGCAAAGGCGAAGTCCACGCTTACTAGGTGAAGTTTAACGTCACTCAGCGTCAATAACGAGTATGCCCCCGTGAGTATCAATAACTGCTTGGCATCTCCTGCCCATGGAAGCGATGAGATGACGAATCACATCCTGTGGAATGGCTGTCCACTCAGCCTGCAAAGCTGCTGCAAGCTGAGGTAGAGTCTGCGGTTGAGGTTGTCGCCGTTGCAGACGTCGGTCCAACTCGTCCCAAAGATGTTCGATGGAGTTTAAATCTGGTGATCTGGAGGGCCAGGGAAGAACGTTGATGTTGTGGTGTCTCAAGAAGACAGTGGTGAGTCGGATTGTGTAAGGACGGGCGTTGTCATGTTGAAAAACGTCGTTGACGTTCACCATGATGGGTTGCACATGGGGCCTAAGAATCTCGTCGACGGTTGCGTACGGTCTGATCGGAAATCCTACGCAGCCCTGGTATGGTTGAGGCAATAGACGTCGCAGTGGTGGTCCTATCCCGAAGGTGAAGTAACCAGATGTAGCGATCTTGTGCGGGCGTGGTCACACGAGGTCTGCCAGATCGTGGACGGTCACGAGTTGATCCATGTTGTTGGTGACGATTCCATAGCCTTATGATGGTGCTTGGGTGAACATTCACAGCTCTGGCAACATCTGATCGAGATTCGCCTGCTTCCAAGCGACCAATGGCGTTGTTGCGTTGTGCTTCAGTCAGTTTTGGCGTAACTGTATTGTGTATAGCTTAATACTGAGCTATGGAAACCAAGTACCCGTCACTTTTATAGGGATTTTGCACATGTTGCACTTGCAGAACATGCAGATCTCTCAAACAAATTTATTGGACACGAATGCGTTTTGGTGAAAAATCCGATGTTTTCCTCCGTTTTCAACGTGCACAACTTTTATTGTCATTTTGGTCTGGCAATCAGTGCCTTAACACGTGTAACATCACATACTCTGAGCTTGTAACGTTGTTACATATATTTCTCTTTAAAATAACAAAAATATCCCTTTTGCGTTTCTTTTTTTGAAGAGTATATATTTGTGTTTAAAAAATTGTGTATATCAATCTTGTTAGCAAATATAATAAATTTGATACATATTCACATTTAACTAACCTCTAAATTAAAATTAAAATTTCCGACTACTTGAAAACTTAATACCTAGAAAAAGTAACGTAATAAGTCGGAGATTCGTCTGAGATAAGTTATAATACATAAAAATACAAATATATTTCTTTGTAACAAGTGTAAAGCCGAACCAAACGACTAAGTCTATTAGCTCTCTAAATGCCCTTTACATTAGAATTTGCATAGTGAAAATTACTAGTGGTAAAATACATATGCAACAACATTTTGCAAAGAAAATAGTGTCAATATGTGATACAAATTGTCGCAGTTAACATAATATTTGATAAATTAGATTTAAATTTCGAGAGCTGTCGAAGCATTTGAAACTAATAGGTTAAAAGAAGCCATGTAAACTGCAATTTTTTTAAATTTACGTTTCCTCTCAAGTTGCCCATGTTGGATTTGAAATCAGAGGTGTATTTAAAAAGAAACAAACAAAAATAGATTTGAATGAAGTACAGAGTAAAAAACAACTGACCACCTAGAAGGAATACATCAGTTTAACAACATTCACGGCCAACACTTGGGCAGCTCTAATTTCACGGTCATTCTTATACATGTTTCCATGGCTCTTGGTTGCAGAACGTTTTTGTGGCAACTTCTGGATTCGTGGACCTTCAAATTCACAGCCCAACACATTAATCACGAGATCACGCCTGGCCCCGTATCAGGCATTAATTTGTAATAAGTAAAAATCAAACTTTATAGCAATTAGCAATGCTCATGAACAGCTCATTAAAAGTTCAATAATTTTTTTTCTTCTACAGCTAATGCATACGAAGCGTGTTAAGGCATGCGACTCGTAATCTGAGGGTCGCGGGTTCGCATACCCGTCGCACTAAACATGCTCGCCCTTTCAGCCGTGGGGCGTTATAATGTGGCAGTCAATCCCACTATTCGTTGGTAAAAGAGTAGCCCAAGAGTTGGCGGTGGGTGGTGATGACTAACTGCCTTCCCTCTAGTTTTACACTGCTAAATTAGGGACGGCTAGCACAGATAGCCCTCGAGTAGTTTTGTGCGAAATTTAAAAACAAACAAATTCTTTCTGACGGCCTTATTTGCAGTTCCAAGACCAATATCATGCTGCTGAGCTAATTTTTGTAATGATTTTGAAATATCCAACAGTTTCTCCTCCGATAACTTTGATGGCCTTCCATAGCGTTTGGTATCATCCACTAATCCTGTTTCCCGAAACATATCAACAAGGTTACGAACTGCATTGCGATGTGGAACAGGTGTATCTGGGAATTTTTCAGCAAATCGCTGTCGCACCACATCTGTGTATCTACCACCTTCTCGGAATACGTGTTCGACGAGCCATACACGTTCTTCAGTTGTTAAAACCATATTGGGATCAAAATCTGAAATATAATAACATATGATTACAAAACTGCACAATGACTTTTCGAACACCCTGTAGTTTTAACGAGCGGCACTTCAATGATATAACCCTATAATTGTTGCTTAAGTCTCGTTTTTAATAAACAAAATATAAATGCAAGTTTAAGTTGTGTAAATAAACATAAAATTATATTTGACAAGTATTAACCCGATAAAATAAATGAAAGTTTTTTTGTTGAAAGACTTCAGACAAAAACACGGTAGTTTTGAACTTGAACTCGTAAGGAAAGTAGTGTATCACTTAGCATTAATTGTTTGGTAAAGAATGTACAATGAATTCTATACTACTTTGTGTTTTCATTAGTGATCAATATCCAACGCTATTTATTAGTTTGTTAGGTAAATAATCATAGTTTAGAGTATTTACATGTATGAGTAACTAACTGTAGCCAGTAGTAACTAGACTGTTTATAATCACCAGTACTCGGAATATATATATGACTCTATCATTTTCTATGTTGGTGATCACTGCCTATACAAATTTTCTCACTTTTGAACTGATGTTAAATAAAACTAGCTAACCATAACAAGGATAATGCCTTAAAAACATTACCCGAATATGGGGAGGTCTTTTCTGAGTTATTAAGTAACGAAGTTCAAAGAGTTGGAGAGTAACTACTCATGAGAACATTACGACCCATAACAACTAATACTGAGATGTGTAAGGACGTGGGCTCGTACCTAACAGTAGGCTAGTGCCTAACGGACGGGAAGCTGTCAAATCTTAATTCTGATTAGTCAGTTACAATTGCACACACAGACGTTGGTCTCAGGACGTGTTTCATTGTTTGAAAGAGCATTACTACTAGTGAGTTGTGGCGGGGTGTGCTCTACAGCTATTGGATTAGTAGAATACTAATAATTAGAGGCATTATTAATAATGAGGTAACCCAACATGCCAAGGCCAGAGAGAATTAATAACACTTAAAACCGGGTTTCGATACGAATGGTGAGCACAGCACAGATATAAAAATGTTTAGGTTTTGTTTAGTAATAAAACAAACAATATCTTATTAAAGGTTCTCTAAAGATTTCTAAAAAATAGAAGGAACTTTTATTCGGACCATAATCTAGGTTTAATGTTTTAAATCATGAAGAATGGTGGTCGTTAATCTGTAAATAAAGACCCAGACTGATGTTCAACCAATTGGCAGTAATTGCTGCTGTTGGTTTTATATACTCAGAACTACGCAATGGACTCTATACACCGAAGCAAAATAAACCTGATCTTCTATAACAGAGGACTGTCACCACTGAGAATTACTTATTACCATCCGGGTTTAAAATTCAACTATATAATGGTCCTGCTATCTATTGACATTTTATGGAATTAGATTACAAACTAATTTGCCACCTCAGTAACACATGAGAATACAGAGGGAAATAAATTCAACTACTCCTGAAAAGCTAAAGATGTGGCTAAATCTCAACTTAATGAAGGTTGTTTTGAATTAAGCACAAAGCTACACAATGGGTTATGTGTGCTCTGCCTACCACGGGTATCGAAACCCAGTTTTTAGTATTGGACGTCCGCAGACATACCGCTGAGCCACTGGGGGACAACTTAATAAATTTCGTATGATTTTGAGAAGAAATATCGGCGTTTTAAAATCACTTTTAAATTTTTAGACCAAAATATTTAGTTATTAGGTGGTGCTACCATCGTTGGTAAATTCCTATTTATGAAGGTTGCTGTCACAAAGCCCATTTATTTAATCAATGTATGCGTATATTTGTGCTCAATTTTGAAATTTATTTTCAAAGTTTCGTTTTATTCTCGTAATGCAGAGGCAAACACTTTGGATATGATGTTTATTCAGTAATTAACAACCTCTAGTTAAGAGTAGAATTAATATAGGAGACCAGGAACTACTATCCGACGGAAGCCAATCCTTCACAAAGTGACCTTTCAGTAATGGGTCAGAGAGAAGTTTCAAACCTTACATTACAGGGCTTTATTTCTCTCGGCTGACAGAACAGATAGTCTAATGGCACTTTAAACTAAATCCAACGAAACGAACTTTATAAACAACTGGCTAGTAAAATTAATTGATGTCATAAAATAAACTTCAAATCCATAGTATTTGATGTCATCAGATAAACCTATAGCGATTGATGTCGTCAAATAAACATGTAGCGATTGATGTCATCAAATAAACTTCAAATTCATAACGATTGATGTTATAAAATAACCGTTAAACCTATAGCGAGGGAAGTCAAATATATTTCAAATCCATGACGATTGATGTCATAAAACAAAGTTCAAGTCCATAGCGTTTGGTGTCGTAAAGCAAAATTCAAGTCCATACAATTTGATGTCATGAAATAAACCTATAGCGTTTGATGTCATAAAACAAACTTCAAGTCCATAGCATTTGATGTCATCAAATAAACCTAAAATGGCGATTGATGTCATAAAACACACCTGTAGTGATTGATGTCATGAAACAAACTTCAAATCCATAGCGATTGCTATCATAAAACAAGCTTCAAACCTGTAGCGAATTATGTTATAAAACAAATTCCAAATCTATAGCGATTGATGTCATGAAATAAACTCCAAATTTATAATGATTGATGTCATAAAACAAACTTCAAATCCATAGCGATTGCTATCATATAAGAAACTTCAAACCTGTAGCGAATTATGTTATAAAACAAACTCCAAATGTATAGCGATTGATGTCATAAAATAAACTCAAAATCTAGAGCAATTGATGTAATAAAATAAATTTCGAACCTATAGCGATTGCTATCATATAAGAAACTTCAAACCTGTAGCAATCTAAGTAACAGAAAATTTAGAACACCCAGAAACAGACCTCGAAAACTAATGAATGAACGCAGCTGTGTTATACAGATACACTTATACTCGATAGAAAAGTATTGCTTTCATTACACATGTTGAAAGGAGATAAACCCTAACATACACTAAGAGGTACAAGCTTCTAATCCACTTCTTCGTAATAGTATGACCTTACTCCAGGAGAACGTGACACGGAAACAGGGCCAAACGAATATTATTTACTTAACAGAACAGTTGTTGTAACATGTAATGTATGTCTTAACCAGTAGATTAGTACAACTTTATAAATGTTTCTCATTTATTCAGTAACTATATACATAATGCCTGCGTGACATTTTTTGAAAAATTACCTGAATATGTCTAATTAGTTATGGAAGTGTGATATAATTAAATAATACATGAAAAATATATTTATAAGATATATATATGCAAAAACGGCTCGTTTGGGAGAACCTGACGATGACCGAAGAAGGTCGAAACGTTGTTCGCTCTTCTATGTAAAATATTTTCTCAACCCAAACGAGACGTTTTTGCATATATATTTCTCTACTAGTGGGTTTTCTCGACATCACTGATTATTTATAAGATACTTTGATTATCGCACATCCGACAAATAGAAAAATCAGAGAGTGAAGCCGTTTATTTCATTATTACTTGACAAGATAATTGTTATACAATCTGTTTATAGAGTATTTCTGAAATATTCAAAGCTTATAAAAACCGCATATTTTATGTAAGAAAATATGTGTTACATTAGTATGTAGATGTCTAATCTGTAAGTTTGGAAACATTTTCCGTAGAAAATTTTCATCATATTTCCTTACAGAGATACGATTTAGAGTGGAAGTTGTATAAAAACTATAGTTTCTGTTGCATTAGTATCAAAAACCATGAGATTGGTTATATTTTTAAACATGTTGTATTCTAAAATCTAAATCATATTGCAAACTAGCGATTTACTTGGAGAATAACAAACTTATATGGAATGATTTAGACCCTATCTTTAGAAACAGGTTTCCAAGATATGTTTTCTTTCAATCCAAGAACAGAATGTGAACCTGAAACTGAAAGACAAGTCTCAATCTCATAAGAACGAAATACGTCGAGGCTACATTATTGATTCGACAAGATATCACTTCCACTCTGTAAACGAGTTTGTTGCATTGCATAGAATGCTTGAAATCCTGAAATATTACATTACACACTGCTCTGAACTGTGAAGTTCGCTCCTTTGGGTTTTTGTATTATTCTCTATTACTGAACTTAAAAAGCAAACAAACTTGAGAGACAAAAATCAAGACATCTGCGGAATTACAGTAATGTTATTTCAAGAATTTTGTTTCTACTTACTCAGAAAAATAAATAAAATATAACGTACTTTTTGTGCGATGATAAGTGTAGAAAGATGTTACGAAAATAAACCTAACTTGTTGATCAAAATTGTCAATGGAACTCAATATTATCAAAGACTGAAAACAAAATTTGTATATAATTATAGAAAACCCTTACCCTCGAATGAGTTAAAAGCTTTTGATTCATTTTCGCAATGATGCTTCAACGATGACAAAAATACTACTTTTAAGTTACAATGTCATTTTACGTGAAAATGAAAACATGTATGTTTGGTTATAAGTAAATAGCTTTTCGATTTTTATAACCTATTTTAACTATGTTATAAAAACATATATATATTTGAATAAATTTACGAACAAGTGAGGAGGCTGGAAATATGAAATACATAAAAATATTAAGATAGACCTTGTACCTCTGTTTTTCTGTTTATGATCAGTTCTTTTATTATTTCGTTTTTTTTTGTAAGGTTGGGAGTGAAATATAGTAAAAATATTAAGACAGTTTCATTTTGTTTATACTTCAGGAATTGTAAGAACTTTTAGAGATGGCTGCACTCCAATAACTGTTTACAGACAGTAAAAGGGAGTAAGAGATGAGAAGTTGTGGGTGTAAATACTCACATCCATATCCTTAAATGATTTTCCATAATTTCTATTTAGTTTAACATCGTCATTTGAATTTTGTCTTGTATATGAGATATCCCCAAAATTCTGAGAGATATTACTATAGACAAAATCTGTTGTGATTTAAGGTAACGTCTGTGATTTACAATGGATTTTTCAAAATGTTTTTATTGCTTATTATTACATACACTGCTGGCCAAAATCTTAAGGCCAATGAACATAAAGAAAAAATATGCATTTTGCGTTGCTAAACTCAACCACTTATTTGACTAGAGCTTTGAAAGATGAGAATAAGAAAAGGAAAAATAAAAAAAATAAAAAACCTTTTTAGTACGTAATAGAGAAAATGTGAACACTGTGAATTAGCCTAAATACTAGCTGGTCAAAGATTAAAACCATACTGAAACGAAGGGTTAACCGGAAAACACGTAACGAAATGTAGTCATTTGTGTTCAAGCATTAGCGTTGTCAACATCTCCCACTGATATGTTCTGTGTTACATTGGGTAAAACATGGCAAAGGCTAAAAAGTTGACAGAGTTTGAACATGGCAGAATTGCCGAGCTGTAAAAGCAAGGTGTCTCTCAACGTACCATCGCTGGTGAGATTGGGCGTAGTAAAACTTCTGTTGCAAATTTCTTAAAAGACCCTGAGGATTACGGAACAAAAATTTTAAGTGATCAGCCCAAGAAAATTTCGACGGCATTGAGCAGGAGGATTCGACAGGCTGTCTGGCAAGACACCAGCCAATCGTCGAACCAGATTAAAGCCCTTACGGACACAAAATGCAGCTCAAGAACAATAAGACGGCATCTACGAGAAAGAGGCTTTAAAAACCGTAAACGTCTTTAAAGGCCACGCATCCTTCCATACCACGAAACAGCTCGGTTAAACTTTGCTGAGAAGCACCGAACATGGGACGAAGAAAAGTGTAAGAAGGTTTTGTTCTCTAATGAGTAAAAGTTTAACCTGGATGGCCCAGATGACTTCCAATGTTACTGGCACGATAAGGATATCCCACCAGAGACATTTTTCACACGGCACAGTGGAGGAGGTTCCATCATAATCTTTCTCCTTCCATGGAACAATTGAGCTTCAGGTTATACAGGAGCGTCAAACAGCAGCTGGCTACATTGGCACGTTGGAGAGAGCATCCTTATTGACTGAATGCCCTCGCTTGTGTGGAAATGACTGGATTTTTGAATAAGACAACGCTGCAATCTACAGTACCCGCAGGACAAAGGACTTTTTCATGGCGAAGAACGTGATTATTTTGGACCATCCAGCGTGTTCGCCTGAACTGAACCCCATTGAAAATGTTTGGAGGTGGATGGCAAGGGAAGTCGATAGAAATAGACATCAATTTCAAACAGTGCATTATCTTCGTGAAGTCATCTTCACCACTTGGAATAACGTTCCAGCCAGCCTTCTGCCAACGCTTATATCGACCATGCCAAAGCGAATGTTTGAAGTTATTCGCAATGACGGCCGTGCAACTCACTACTGAGACCTCTTGTTGGGCATTTTCTACTCTGTTTAGGACCATTTTTTCGTATAGTATTAAACTTTTGACCATTTAGTAGTAAGGTTAATTTCATAGTGTTCACAATTTCCTATTAAATGCTAAAAAAATTATTTTCCTTTTTCTTATTTTCATCTTTCGAAGCTCTACTCAAATAAGTGGTTGAGTCTAACAACGCAAAATGCATATTTTTTCTTTATGTTCATTGGCCTTAAGATTTTGGCCAGCAGTGTATACATATGAACGTCGGAAGGCTACGTTACAGTGATTTTTAAGGCTCTTATAATATTTTTCTTAATTTCTTAGACATATTATAGTTGATTTTGAGTAACATCGAGAATAAAATAGTAAACCTATGTCAATTTCTCCAATCTTGTAATTTTACACCAAACCTAAATAAGCATAACAGTATTGTCGCAGGGTGTTGATGGATATTCGCCGAAATGGGTATAAAGGTTTATTAGGTCCGTGTGAGAGTACATAAACATTTTCAGCTTTGAATTTTGCATTTGTAGTTTTATGGATAATTTGGTGTTTTTTATCATTACTTCACCCCCTGTTGACGGGTCTTCACCAAATTTAACGTGAAAGTTTGTTGGATCTATGCAGAAATACATACAACCTTGCAGTTTCATATTTTTTTGTGTTTTGCAGTTTTTCGGGCGTTTTGCGTTATTTACAATTACATATAAGGGAAGCAACTTTCATGTCGTAAGATAACTTTCATTAATCGTGAATTTACATAACTCACGTCCAGGGAATGGGTACTCCAACTAATAATTAATATTATATTACGTGTAAAACCAAGAAGTGATTCCTATTTGCCTGAACTCGTGATCTACCGTGAGTATGATCATCGTACTACGTCATTACAGCTATTAAGACGAAATCGTAGAACTTTATCAAAGACATTTAACCTGTTGCTATAGTGTAGAGTAGATACAAAATGATAGGTTTATCCTATGATGGCGAGAAGATACGATAGGTAAGTCAAAGACTGAGAAGATAGCAAAATGGTGCACCGATGTTTGGCTAAATATTACTGTGTTCAGAGAAATATTACATTAAATTATATTTTATAATTAAACGACAAGAAGGATGCGGATTACAAAGTTAAGCCATTATAATTTACGTTTCAATGGACATAGTTTAATATATTGATATATTTCTTAACTCATATAAATATTATAAGTAAATTCGAGTTGTTTTAAGAATAAAATAGTTAATTTGGATGAATTTCCTTAGTTTGTGGTATTATGTGCTAGGTTGATGATGGCAGGCTAGGCTTAGTGATCGCTTCTTTATATAAAAAAAGCTCAATCCACTCATATATACACTGATAACTTGATATACAGATACATGACAAATAAAGTGAAAAATAAACACATTAATAAATAACATTGAAAGTGGTTGCTACGTATTTGTGGTCGTTGGTTTAAAAGACCACTAGTTAAGTAGTGTACAATATTTGTAGCTTTACTGCCATACATAGCTAGATTCAAAATACTTCACTAGTACAATACAATTACAAGATAATAAAAGTACTATGTCACTAGCTTTCCTTACATAAACAGAAAAATTCACTTGAACGTTGTACTTTACTGGTACGATGTAAGATTTAACGTGCTATGAAAAGTATTTTGCAATTAGCTTCATCTAAATAAACTGACAATTCCACTTCATTGTTGTGTACTTCGCTAGTATCATATAAGGCTTCAAATGCTAAGCATAGCATTAGAAGCTCTTCTGAGGTAACTAGATAGATTCGGTGTGGGGCGTTTTACTAGTACACTATAAAGTATTCATGCTAATAAATATATTCTGTTATTAGCTTTGTCTTCTTAACTGTTTGGCGCCTTATTTATACGACCAATACAAGGTATATAAGCTAAGAAACATATACAATGTGAATATCTTTATCGACATACGTAGATTCAAGTGTGGGGTGCTATACCTGGTATGCAATAAAGTATAGTATAATACTCAAGCCCACAACGTTCTAGGTCTTTACTACCTTTTATTTTGTCTCCGTTCTAAAAACCAGTTTGTAAGGTAATGTGTAACATAATAATCTATGTTTTTTAGAGAGTTTAAAATTTCTATTTTTTATGTTTTTTTTTTTGTATGTTGTAGAGCAAAGCCACAGTGAGCTATCAGCTCTGTCTGCCGCGAGTAACAGAACCTCGGTATTTAATTTTAGAAGTCATATGTTAGTTTCATACCTGTCATGCAACTGTTACTCGTTTTCTGGGTCAGAACTAGCAACCTCTACAATTTCTTGTAATTCCCGGTCTGAGAATTTGAGGTTTCGCAGCTCATGACTTTTTACCCCAAAAACGCGCTACATACTTTGAAGTTATGGGTGTTAATCGAGTGATGGTAAGTGTTTATCAAAATTATTTGGTATTGTTAAGTGTTAATATATCTATAATGGTACTTTTAGGTGTTGACAATACCTATATTGATACTGTTAAGTGTTGACGATATCTATGGTTGTATTGTTAAATGTTGATTATATGTATATTGTTAATGTTAAGTGTTGACAATATTTATATTTGTACTGTTAAGTTTTGACAATATCTGTATTTGTACTATTGAGTGTTGATGATATCTAAATGGTAATGTTAAGTGTGGACAATATCTGTATTGACACTGTTAAGTGTTAACTGTATCTGTATCGGTACTGTTAAGTGTTGACAGTATCTATAGTTGTACTGTTAAGTGTTGACAGTATTTATAGTTGTGCCGTTAAGTGTGGACAATATCTGTATTGACGCTGTTAAGTGTTAACAATATCTGTATTTGCACTGTTGAGTGTTGACAGTATCTATATCTGTTTGATGATATCTATATTGGTAATGTTAAGTGTTAACAATATCTATATTGACACTGTTAAGTGTTAACAATATCTGTATTTGCACTGTTGAGTGTTGACAGTATCTATATCTGTTTGATGATATCTATATTGGTAATGTTAAGTGTTGACAATATCTATATTGACACTGTTAAGTGTTAACAATATCTGTATTGGTACTGTTAAGTGTTGACAGTATCTGTAGTTGTACTGTTAAGTGTTGATGATATCTATATTGGTAGTGTTAAGTGTGGACAATATCTACATTGGTACTATTAAGTGTTGATGATATCTATATGAGTACTGTTGAGTGCCGACAATATTTATAGTTGTATTGTTAAGTGTTGACAGTACTGGGACAGCGGTAAGTCTATGGATTTACAAAGTTAAAATTAGGAGTTCGATTTCCCCTTGGTGGACACAGCAGATAGCCCGATGTGGCTTTGCTATAAGAAAACACACACGTACACTTTCTTTACAATAATTTTAAGATACATGTTAGGCTTCGTTGACATGTATTATCACCAAATACTCGTTTTAAAATCTTATAATGACCCAAACTCATTAAAATATATAAAATTAATTTTAATTATCGATCAGTCATCTTAATTATTGAAACTTTACATTCAGTTGCATTTCAAAATGTGCATAATTATGAAGAACAAGAAGAAATATAATTAAGATAGATATTCTTGTCATCTGGTAGATAACAATTGAAATATTGAAAACCAAAAATGTTTCAAACACGTCACTCATTGGATTATTCAGTTTAAATCAAAACCGGAGTTATTTGGTTGAGTCATATTTGATTATCTTTTTCTAACTCTGCACAATCTTTATTGACACCTAATATGCTTTGAATATCTGCATATCGAAACCCGGATCAAAACCTTACAAAAGGATTGACAAGAATTACTTCACCTCTAAATGAGAAAGAGTTATATCAAAAATTTTGATTGGTTTCCATGATTACGTGGTTGTTCCTCTGTCTCATGGGAATCAAATCTTAACAAGCATATGTAGCAAGGGGAATTAACAAGCTGTGCTTGGGATATAAACCTCCACTGAATACAGTTGACTGAGTTGAGACAGAAGAGAACACATCGTGACAAGATAAACGGTTTTATCAACGCATGGATGCACCTATTGAAGTACAGCTGGAGTTCTTTACGTCTTTCAGTTTGAATCTGCACATACGTATTCTCGCGTGTTACAGGTTAAGTCTATTGGTATAAGTGCTGTGGTAAGAAAATATTCATAAAAGTCATGCATAGGAATACTATACCATACCTTTAAAACAACTAAAAGTCTGAGTTACGTCATCCAGTTTATTTCTAGAACCTAAGTTTCAGTCGCCTTTCAACTCTTCAGTTGTCAGTCTTCAAGCAAAAAGTGTGTACCGAAGTGTGTAAAATGATCTCCATTTTCCCGTTCTTGTTTTATAAATTGTTTTTTATGAGGTTGTTATTATGTTTCTGAACAATACAAACTGAATTTTACAAAATACAAGGAAAAAATTGATAAGAGTAGTATAAACAGAATAGAAGAAAAAAAATCAAAGACAGTTACACGTTTCACAAAAACTTCGTTTAATCATGACCTTGGTTTTCGTAGTAAAGCCATCATCACATTTATTAGTAAAGTAAGATTCTGAGTGTTACGAATCATATCTTAGAAAGGCACATTCTGAAGGAGTCATTTTGTAATTATTTGAAACATCACGAAGTCATAGAATTATTCAGGAATGAAAAGCTTGACATGGATTTTTCTTATCAGTGTAAAATAGAGCATGGAAATATTTCATTAATTATAATATTTCATACTGGTAATGTTCCATCAGTTTAAACCTATTTTGTTGTTATTTGGTGTCAATCTAAAACTAATCGAAAGTAAAGTTAGTTCGTCTAAGACCATCGTGATGACGTTTGATCATTCAGGGTTATTTTAGTGAGGCGTAGATATTCTAAAACTAAGTTAGTTGTGTTTGGTAAGTTTAAAACTTTGTTGGCAATGTTTAATCATCTACAATAAACGTTGTGATGTTGGGCTAACATAAAAGTTTAGAACATTTAGTTCTAGCACAAAGCTACACAATGGTCTACCTGTGCTTTGCTCATCACGGGTTTCGAAACCCGGTTTCTGGCAGCATGAGTCCGCGGACATACTGCTGTGCCATTGAAGGCAAACTAGAGGGAAGACAGCTAGTCAAAAGTAACCATTAACGAAGAAAAATTAAGATTTTACCATTACTTTCATAGCCACTATTATCGCAAATAACACTATGTAACAAAATTTTTACATTTTCTTGTTACTGGGCAGAAAGTGCTATTTCCCAATTTCTTATGCCTAAAGTAAATGGAAAAGACCTATTTTGGTCTTCAAACTTTGCTTTTGTGACTTGGGTAATGAATTTTTTACATTTGCCCATTTTCCAGAATATTGCAGGTAGATTCAGTGCTGTGTAGCTGATAGAGAATTTTCTCGAACTTACAATAATTTTTAAGAAGTTTTTAGAATATTGTAGAACTTACGAGAATTTTCAAGAACCTTTTAGAATTTTCTAGAACTTTCCTTAGTAATATTTATATATATATACATATACAGGGGCTTAGAACCAACCTGAAATCAGAGCTTGCATCAAGAAGCTGCAAGCATTCTCCAGATGCATTCTGCTATGTATGTGGCCAATTTATCAAGAAAAGAATGAAAAAGTACTCTGGAACAGCATCTGCTAAAACGTGTGAAGCCTACAAGGCATATTTCGGTATGCAGGTAACCCTGGGCTCTCATTTTACCTGCGAGCACTGTAAAAAACTGGAAGGTAAGACGGACAATTTTTGCTTGCTTGGATAGTAAGATTTTATATTATACAAATTTTAGACCTTGAAATATGATGAGTATAGCTGGGAAGTTCTCGGAGACTTCAAAATGGTAGCATTCCTGATGGGTCTTCAAAGAGGCTTTACCAAGTTCCCTGTTATCTTTGTCTTTGAGACAGCAGGGACACCGCAGCGTACTACAACAGGAAACACTGGCCACAACGGACCGAGTTCTCTGTGGAGAGACACAATGTCAAATGTGATCCACTAGTAGACCTCCAGAAGGTGTTGTTCCCATCTTTGCACATAAAATTGATTGGGTCTTATGAGACAATTTGTCATAGCTCTTGATAAGGAGTCTGCAGCCTTCAAGTACCCTTTGAGATACTTCTCCAAGAAGCTCAGTAGGAAGGAAAAACTCTGGGCAGCTTTGTCGCAGTGGTTCGGGGCTTCTTGGGCAATCACAAGGCTGAAAATTATGTGGAACTGGTTGAGGCTCTGGTGAGAACTACGGCAAATTAGGTTGCAGGATGTCCCTGAAGGTCCATATCTTTGACGCTCATCTTGATAAATTCAAGGAGAACATGGGAGCATAATCAGAGGAGTAAGGCGAGCGCTTCCACCAAGATATATTGGACTTTGAACGCCGCTACCAAGGAGCGTATAACGAAAACATGATGGGAGACTATATTTGAGAGCTGATACATGAAAGTGATTTACATTACAGTCACAAATCTCGAGAAACTACTCACTTCTAAACATTTTTGTATAACTTTAATATAAATACATGTAAATCTTGATTCATATGTTGTTTTATTCAGACTTTATATAAATAAATACAGGAAAATTTGCTCTTTTTTACAGAGAAAATAGGTTAATTTCTAAATTTCATTATCCGGGTCACAAAAGCAAAGTTTCAATGGAATAATGGCCATTATCTGTAATTTTACAACATAAACAATTAAGAAATAACACATACTATCCAGGAACAAAATTTGTGTTTCATAGTGTAATAGTTGTTGACAAAAATTATACATAACAGTAGTCGCGGAGGAAAATAATTGAAGACTTAGAAAATGCTAATCTAACTCTCCGTCAAATAGAAAATAAATTTCTCTAAAATGGCAAGATCTTACGCAATCTTCCACAGACATAAAGTTCGGTTTCTTGTTTTTAATCTCAACCAACACGAAGTATAGCTGTCGATCATGATGGATTTCCTCCTGTAGCAGATTATACGTTCTTTTTATCTTTATTTTTTCCAAAATCGAGAAAGAAAAAAAGTTTCACTTTTTTTTATTAGTTTGTCTTTGATGGTTAAAAAGGGTAAAAACTGGGGCTAGAAATTGGAACTTTTCATGTAGCATACTTTGTATAGTATTCTGTGATTTTGTCTGCTACTAATACTGTATTAAGTTCAATGTCAGCCGTCCATTCCACTCACGGCTTAGTTCTAATTTTGCAAAACATTTGTGAAGTAGCCCAGAGCTGTCAACGAATGTTGCTAATGGTTATTAACACTACACGTTTTTAGACATTAATCCTTACAGGATATTAGTAAAGCACTTCACAGTCAAATATATCTATGTATGTCGACAAAACCATTAGCACAATACATTTCGTAACCAGTAAACCTTATATTACAAAAGTCTCACTCGTAGGGACGGTTCGAAATGCGCAAATGGCGCACGCCATAAACTTTTCACAGAGTTATCTTCAAAATGTAATTAACTTAGGGCATGCCATAGTTCTACTTTATGAAAGTGAAAAACTAAGATGTTAGAAGAAATGCAGAAAATGTTCCACGAATAATCCTTTTTGTGTTGAAATTATTTTGTTTTATGAAGTTTTAGGTGCCTTTATTCTTAATTACATAAGCTAGTCACATATAAAATAAAGCGAAAATTAATGATTCTTGTAAGGTTATAGAATTTCGAAAATTCAAATCAAAAGGGTCAGCGAATTTTAAATGCATCGCTTTTTTACATTTTGGATAAAACGTGCAAACTGAGAGATTGTTTTTTTCTCTAGGCTGCGTGCTTGTCTATGATGCATGATAATAAGATATTTATATTTTAGGTCTAATTTCTAACGTTTGATTTAACATTTACTTAAATATTATATATAAAAAATTTATAAAGTTTTTTTTGATTCGATGCGAGAAAAAGTTTTAAACTAACTATTCAACGTGAAATAATTTTAAGTTTGTAATTTTAATTTAGCAGAAGGAGAGCGTGATTCACTCTTAGTGTTTATATCTTATGGTACAGTGATTTTAAAGTTGAACGTAATTTTATAACAGTATTCTGGCTAGTCTTGTGCGATTATACTATAATAATTACACTGAGCTGATCAGAGGTAAAGTAAATAGAATCATATTAATTTTAAGTTCTTGAGAAATAAACGATTGTTTGAAAAATAAATTCCTACAAACAGAAAATATCGTAAAATGTATAACTTATAACTGAAACTGTGGTTTCTTTATTACTATATATATAGGTTGTCCCCCAAAAATGTATACTCACTTTGAATGATTATAACTCACTCAAACTTTCTTTTATTTACAGGTGCAACTGACTTAAAGTAATGGCAGAAGCAAGAAGCTTTGAGAAAAGGAAATTTATCTTAAAGTGCCATTGAAAGTGCGAGAACGTAGCTGAAGTGCAAAGACAGTTTAGACAGAAGTTTCAAACAGATCCATCAACGCAACTCACCATTACTCGCATCAGAGATAAGTTTGAAACAAATGGAACTGCTCAAGACGTCCATAAATGGCGTTCTGGAAGACCGCGGTCGTCCACCAATCCCAGACAAGAAGCAGAGCTGTTGGAAAGTGTCCACCGATCTCGAATAAAATCTGTTTAACTAAGAACACGTGAGACAGGATTCTCAAAATTAACACTCCTACGAAAAGTGGGGCGTAATAGGCCCCAGAGCAACTTGAAAGGTTATTAATATTAGGCTAATAATTTTGTATTTAAATGAAATTGCCATTTAAATCCATTAATGAATGGATTAACGAGATTCCCACTGTCCCTATCTACTATCTAGCGAAACCACAGCCAGGGGAACGGGCTTGGAGAAATCAGGACTAGAAACGTCTTTTCGTAGGAGTGTTAAGCTTCCATCGCATGTTGAAGAGCGTTCATTGGAGAAGTTTTATTCCGGCATTAGTCCACGCCCTCAATGAAGATGATCCTGACCGGAGCGTTCAGTTTTGTGAGTGGTACCTGGTACAATCTGCAGAGGATGCACAGTTTCCAAACAAAATTGTCTGGAGCGATGGGGCTACATTTAAGTTAAATGGCTCAGTTAATCGCTACAATTGCACCTACTGGGCACCTTAGAACCCGTATGTTACGGTTGAAAACCACGTATACTTACCAGTGTGGTATGGATTATCAGCGTTGGGCGTAATTGGACCATTCTTTTTCGAAAACACAGTCACTGGTCTCGTTTTTCTGAACTTGCTGCAAGAATCTGTCGTGTCACGCATTCGAGAGTAATTTGGAGATGAGGAGTTTTATTTCCAGCAAGATGGAACACCTCCCTATTATCATAGTAATGTGAGGACCTATCTTGACGAAAATTTACCGAACAGATGGATTGGACGAAAAGGTAGCACTGAATTTCCCTCATGTTAACCAGACCTCACATCTCTGGAATTTTTTTTATGGGGATACGTCAAAGATAAGGTTTATGGCTCAAAACCTGCAACAATCATTGAGCTAAGAGCAGCAATTGAAAGAGAATGCACCCAAATACCAAATGAAATTATTCGTGAAGTTTACAATTCCATCTTTCCGCGTTATTAGCAGTGTTTGAATCAGAACGGTCATCAGTTCGAACACCTGCGATAACTCAAAAGATTCTACACTTGTCTTCTTAAATTTGGATTATAAAACCTAAATATATCTTAATAAACATTGTATTTATAATCATTCAAAGCGTGTATACATTTTTGGGACACCCTGTATATATATTGATGATATATTCACTTCAGGAGGTGACATGAATAATTTTTTAACGCTTAGAAGTTTTATCAAAGATGCAGAAATACGTGTATGTTTTCGTATAGCATAACCACAGAGGGCTATCTGCTGTGTCCACCAAAGGGTATTGAACCTCTGATTTTAGCGTTATAAATTCAAAGACTTACCACTGTCCCATCGGTGGATTACAAAAATATGGGGCCCGGCATGGCCCGGCGTGTTAAGGGGTGCGACTAGTAATATAAAGGTC
Organism: Tachypleus tridentatus; assembly: GCF_004210375.1. NCBI lineage: Eukaryota > Metazoa > Arthropoda > Merostomata > Xiphosura > Limulidae > Tachypleus > Tachypleus tridentatus. The sequence continues at coordinate 92,577,346 of NC_134832.1, read as the reverse complement.
GCGGGTTCGCATCCCCGTCGAGCCAAAACATGCTCGCCCTCCCAGCCGTGGGGGCGTTATAATGTAGGTCAATCCCACTATTCGTTGGTAAAAGAGTAGCCCAAGAGTTGGCGGTGGGTGGTGATGACTAGTTGCCCTCTCTCTAGTCTTACACTGCTAAATTAGGGACGGCTAGCACAGATAGCCCTCGAGTAGCTTTGTGCGAAATTCAAAAACAAACAAAAATATAAAAATTAACGTCATGTTACTCAACTCTAGTATATTATTATCAATTAAATACTGACAGTACATTTTACTAAATAAAACGTAGAGTTTCGCTGAATATTTAACATATTCAATGCTCTTTCCCCAAATACTAATACAAATACTAAGGTATTCCATAATATCTATATTTTTTCACTGATATTTATTTTTTGAGTAAATTTGGGGCTTAAATATCGGCATTTTTATTTTTAAAATACTGAACAATAAGCTGCACACGTTGTTACAACGACTTTCTATGGCTTTCAACCGAATAACGAGACTGACCGCCACCCTTATGATGCATGTACAGCTGAAAGTACAAAACCTATTTTAGTTGCATTGTGGTGTTAGTCATGGGCATTATGATCCGTAATCTGGCACACTAGCCAATAGACTTCGCCTGGCTCCCAAGTAAATTGGAAAATAAAATATCACTTCTTCTATAAGAGTTTTGCAAACTTTGATGATAGGTTAATTTAACATGCTATGTTATAAAATGTTTTTTAATTGGATTATTTATCTGAAGATTTAAGACAATGACATCAGAATTAACTATCAAATATTATAATATAGATTATTTTGGTTACAAAAAATTGTACTTATTACGACCAGACTATGATATTTTCTTAGAAATCTCGAGGTTGCGTGCTAACAGTTTAATTACTTGAAGGTAATCACTTCAATGTTCTCTGAAGCGAACTTAATCATTCAGTGAAAGAAAGCAGGCTGTCAACACATCTTCCAGTAATTATCCTGACTTTTTATGTTGAATAACGTTATTTTTTACTTCATTATTCAGGACAATACATAACTTGAAACATCATAAATAACAAAGTCAAATATTTCTTTAAAGTTTTTTCTCTTTGTGATTGAGACCTTTTTATTCAATAACGTTTGTTTACACTCAGTTACCACCTAAACCATTATTATTAGCTTTCCAGGAATAACTTTTTCTTATATAGTTAAAGTTCAGTAGATTATTCTTAAGTACAAAACATTTGTTAAGCCTATCATAATCTTTGGTGAACAGTTTTCATCTGTATATTATGAGATAAGCCTGTAACATTCTTACCAGCTTGAACAAGTAACAGATAATAATTTCAGTTCGCTTACAAGATAAAAGATTTCATATGAGATCCACTGTTTATTTTATAATTTCTTATGTTATATAATATAATTAGAAGTCATTATCTCGGTCTGGTGCGACTTCTGGTATCGCAAGTTCACGCAACTTTGAGTTCCACTGGGCAGAAGTAGAATCCTTATTATTGCCTTATAAAAGAAAGATTCTAACGAAGCACCTCAGTAAAGGCGAAAATTTCTTTCGTTCGTGATAATGATTAACGCATTGTTCAACACCTTGAAAACTGGTTGGAAAGCACGAACCGAGGATTCGGTTTTATGTGTTGTAGACTCGGGTGATTTCACTTTATGTACAACACGAAGCTGAGTCATTTAATCCTTACTTTCATTTTTAGGAACTTATATAATATTTAAAATATGTTTTGTAATATATATTTTGTAAGATGGGTTTTATTTTTTTATCAAAGGAACAGTGGTCGGTATATCAAAAATTAATTGCAGTGTCCCCTTACTAAAGCTTCGTGTAATACTATTTCCTTAAAAAATTAGAAATTTTGGAATAATGAACTTATTATAAAAAAACATATTTCTTCGTTATAGTACAGGAGCAGTCTGTAAAAAGTCTTGGACGGTGGTATACTGAGGAATTGAAAGACGCCAGGAGAGCTCAGGAGGCAGTTAAGTAGATATATGAGAGTCTGAAAGTAATTGATAAGTGTGGCTTACCAGGAAAGTTGAAAGGTAGGTGTTTACAGAACAGCCTTATTCCAAGGACTATATGGCCGCTCACTGTATATGAAATTGTAATTAGTCATGTTGAAAGGGTGAAACGCCAGACGAACAAGTATACGAAGAGATGGTTGGGAGTTCATAGTTGTTTGAACAATGCTATGTTCCACAACTGCAGCAAGAAGCTGGTGTTACCAGTGGGGTCTCATGTAGAGGAGTTCAAGGTATCCAAAGCAAGATGATTCATGACTCTAAAAGGCTAAAAAAGTCCTGTGGTAAGAGCTAACCAATCTAATGTCAGATCTAACAGTAAGTGAACTGCTGAGAAAGTGGTGAATGAGGCAGAGTCCAGACTCAAGCACGCTGAGATTGTAGGAGCTACCCAAGTAGGGCGTCAGGGTCTGGAACTGTCAATTTATAAATGTGGTCATCTGCTAATGACCAAGAGTGATGTCAGTTAGTTTTGTGAGAAACCTAGAAAGATGAAAACTATCCACAGCACTTGGCTAGGTCAAACTTCTTGGACAAATTGAGAATATGTACAGGAATGGACTTTATTATAAAATGTGTTGTGGCTAGAAGATACCAACAGATCTTGAAGGAGAAAGAAATTTCCATATGAAGTTGCAATCACAAACATCAGGCCATATATTATTATTTGTTATTGATTGTTTTGGAAATAAGCACAAAGCTACACAAAGAGTTACCTGTACTCTGACCGCCACAGGTATCGAAACCCAGTTTCTTGCACTGTACCACTGGGACACCTTTCGACAGAAACAGGCATGGTTTCAATGACAAGAAACTGATACGAATAGTAAGTATTATTGATTTGTAAGGCAAAACTAAGGTTTGGAATACAGTTTTACGTATTTTATCATCACTACCACGATTTATTTGGGCATTTTTGCCTAAATTTTTTCTTCTCTAAATAAAAGTTTGCTCGAAAAAAAATTAACTTCTCTTTTCGGCTGAAAATATTTCGTGAACGAACAAAGACGAAATAGACAGCAACTGCATAGTACAGGGTGACATTTGTAGAAAAAATTCTTGTACGACTAATTTATAAAAAGTAGCTCAAGAAAAGCCAACGTTCCAAAAGCCTTCTGGTTTTCATTGGATCCTGAAATAGTTTTAAGATACGAGTGTTTATTTTATCTTCAGCTTTTGTATAAAATTAATATAAATGTTTTAAAATTTAACAATGCTACCTAATCGGTTATAACTATGACTTGACAAAACATATTCTACTTAGTTTCTAAGGTTGAAGGTAATTAATGTTAATAAACTATCATACGATGAACTTGATCAGATAAATGATTAAATATTCGTTGATATTTAAGTTATTTTTGAAATTTCTTTTCTTAGCCATAGAATTACCAACTATTTTTGTGCTAAATAGCTTGTGGGCCTATTAATTTCTTTGTTATCGTGGTGTATTTGTGTGGTTAATAACACTAACCACACAAATACATCACTTAAACACAAATACCATTATCATTACTATTAATTAATAGCACTGAGTCCAAATTTAACTCATTTGGACTGAAATGATTCAGGATTATATTTGTAATAATACCATTAGCAAAATTCTTAATTGTTTGGGTTGGACAAGTGGTTATGGTATTTGAGGCACAATATAAGGGCCTCGGGTTTATGCTCACCTTTTCAACCGTTGAAGCGTAATAAGTGATGGCCAGTTATACTATTCATCGGTAAAAGAGTAATTCAAGAGTTGGCGGTGTGTGGTGATGATTAGCTGTTTTCCCTCTAGTCTTTCACATTATGGACACTTGTTTGTTTTCCAATTTTGTGCACAGCTACACGAGGGCTATCTGCGTTAGCCGTTTCTAATTTAACAGTGTAAGAGTAGAGGGAAGGCAACTAGTCATCACCACCCGCCACCAACGTTTCATGCACTCTTTCATGAACGGATATTGAGATTGACCATCACTTATAGCGCTCCCACGGTGGAAAGAAAGTCTGAGCGTCTTTGGTCTGATAGGGATTCGAATCCACCACTTTCAGATTACGAGTCGAACGTACTAACAACCTGGTCATGCCAAGCCGAATTAGGGACGGTTAGCGCAGACAAACTTTGTGTAGCTTTTCGCAAATAATTCTAAACAAAGTAGTCCAAGTGGAGTTCAATGGTAAATTTTAAGGTTTAATAACACTAAATTTTGATGTTTGATCATGCGGAGACACAAAAGGTAGCTTACTGACTTGTTTGGGCTAGAAACAAAACGAAACTTCATAATTAATTAAAAATGTTTCTCACATATTTATCTTCATTCTTCTTTACGAATATCATAACTTAAGCATTTGAAAATTAACTTTATGTCAAAAAGAAGTGTTTGAATCAACGCAAGTTAATTTTAATGTGTACATATGTACATGAAGAAGCAATTTAAAACATTATTTATAATAATACAGCGTTATTTGTTTGTTTTAGAATTTCGCCCAAAGTAACTCGAGGGCTATCTACGCTAGCTGTCCCTAATTTAGCAGTGTAAGACTAGAGAGAAGGTAGTTAGTCATCACCACCAACTCTTGGGTTACTCTTTTATCAACGAATAGTGAGATTTACCGTCACATTATAACGCCCTCACGGCTGAAAGAGCGAGCATATTTGGTGTGACGGGGATTCGAACCTGTGACCCTCAGATGACGAGTCGAGGGCCTTAACCACTTGGCTGTGCCGGGCATGTATTATTTAAGCAATATTTCTAAAATATTCGCTAGTGTGCCCTAGTGTGCTTCTAAAGATTTATGGTTCGTGTTTCATTGCTACAAAATTTTGCTCTAAAGATTGATGGTGTATGTTTTAAGGGTGACTGTAAAATCCCACTATTAAGTGGTCAAGAGCTGGAATTAGGTGCTATTGACTAGCTGTTTTGCTTCTAGTTTATCTTGCATAACCTTGCGCAAATATGGGAAATAAACAATAAACACAATAAGGTAATCCATGCATTTTCTTTATTATACTGTAACTAGTTCTAATTATTCTGGTCACCTTCCAGTTAGGTAATCCACAGACACAATTCCAATTATAGTGGGGCCCATCTTGGCCTGGTGTTAAGGCATTTGATTAGTAATCCGAGGGTTGCGGGTTCGAATATCTATCACACCAAACATGCTCGCCCTTTTAGCCGTAGGGCGTTATTATGTGACGGTCGATCCCACTATTCGTTGGTAGAACAGTAGTCCAAGATTTGGCGATGGGTGGTGATGACTAGCTACCTTCCCTGTAGTTTTTTTACTGTTAACTTAGGGACAGCTAGCACAGATAGCCCTCGTGTAACTTTGCGCAAAACTCAAAACAAACCAAACCAAACCAAACCAAAACCATTATAGCGGACTAACTTAAATAATCTGTTAATGCTATAACATATAAATCAAAAACAAAATGAACTGCACATACTAGAACTGGATACTTTAAGCATTATTTACAGTACTGCAGTGACGTTTAGATATGCACTGTTTATCTTAAAAACTGAAGTGAAACTTTAAACGAGTTTCTAAGGAGACCCTAAACTCGAACTCTTTCAAACAGTTCACTATTCTTCTTCAGGAACTATTCGAGAGTGCTCAAGTTTTGGGTCTCATTTTAAAACTATTATAACTTTTCTATGCAATTCTGTGCGCTATCTTTTGAAAATTTGAAGATATTCATATAGAAAGTAGTGGAATATATCCATTAAACTGTGCAAATTTTCCACTTCACTTAGTTTAATACGTGGCAAAATTTAGGTATGAGAGTGCACAGAAGTTCAGTTTTTCTCCACCCATCACTCAAAGTTCTTCTAATACGTACATTCTTTTATAGTCGAAAATGTTGCGTATTTTCATATTGTCCCGTCATTAATATCTTGTTTTTAGTATGTTCAGTTCCTTTTGAATATTATTAATACTCTTTCAGTACCTAAATTTATTTCTTTTTGCTATAACGTTTATATAAAGATATTCTAGTAAATCTAGTGCATTAATTACACTTGACTATTTGGACACATTCAGCGATATGACTTGGTAAACTGGTCTATTTGTATTACCTTAGGTGATACAAAATGATGCATTAGATTATTTATATTAATTTAAACTGGCACTTAACTGGCATAGTTAATTATTTATTTTTATTAAGCTGTCACACTCGACAACTTTGATTACATTAACTAACACACTTGGATATTCGTATTATAATAAATTACTGCATTTGACTTAAGCTTACACATTTGAACATTTACATAATATTAAAGTGACACATTTGGCTGAGTGCATTAAATGCAGTTAGTATGCTTGATTTTGTTTGTTTAGAAGTATCGAATCTCTGTCGGTGTTTGGGTAAGAAAAGTTCATACCCTGGAGGGTCAGGTTCTCTATGACCTCTTCCTCCTCCCCGTACTTATGTTCTTGCCAGATTAGTATTTATAATTGTAGAACTGAATATTATTTTGATCCTTTTCAGGGCAATGTCCATGTATTGTGAATCATATATAGTGATTATTTTATTTTATCAACAGAATGTCAAGTTTGTTGGTGGCTCTTTTTTTCTATTGTTTAATACATATATATACATATGTATATTTATTTTTATTATAATGATTATTTTTTACATATTTATATTTATTTTTAAATTTAAAATATAAGTTAACTGGGGAGAGATATTTCGGACTAGCTTCATCATGTATGAAGTACCTGTCTAGTTCGCATAGTAATTCGTTTTTCATCCAATTCTTATTAAAGTACATTATTGTACTATGTAGGAGTCTATCTGGTATGGTTGGTATGTTCGAATATTTGTGAATGAACTGAGATGATATAATTCTTGGAACTCTGTATGCAGTTGTGAGGAGTGTGTTTTGGATTGTTTGTAGTTTGGTTTTAATTATTTTATTGCTTACAGTTATCCATGCTGGAGCTGCATAATCTATTACAGGTCTGATATATGTTTCATAGATTTTTAGTATGTTATCTGTAGATGCTCCACTGTTTTTACCAGTTAGACTCCTAGCATAGTTAGTTCTTCGCCAGACTTTATTTTTAATTTCGTTCACATGATTGATCCAAGTTAGTTTTGAATCATAGGTCAGACCTAAAAATTTTGCCGATGGGGCAATCTGGAGTAGAGTGCCATTCATATATAGTTCTGGCTGTTGTTTTTTGTGTTTTGTCAATTTCGTAAAGACTATGAGTTGTGTTTTTGCTGTGTTTATTTTTATTCTATATTTTTAACAGTATTCACTTATTCTATTTAATTGCGGTTGTATGTTAGTGGCTGCTATCGTGGGTGTTGCGGCACTTTTCCAGACTGCCACATCATCAACGAACTGTGAAGAGAATCCATGATTTGGATCCCTCAGTGGAATATTGTTTACATACATGATGAAAAGTATAGGGCTAACCACCCCTCCTTGAGGGACACCAGCTTGTGGAGTAAAGTATTCAGAAAATGTTCCTTCAACATTTACTCTACATTTTCTGTTTTACAAAAAGTTAGATAACCAGCGAATAATTCCTCGCGGTAGTTCCATTTCATTCATTCGGAACCTTAGACCATCGTGCCAAACAGTGTCGAATGTTTTCTCGATATCAAGGAAGCAAGCGACAGTACATTCTTTTTTATTGAAGCTATCTATTATGGTTTCGGTTAATCTGATTAGGTGGTCTGTCGTTTGTCTAAATTTCCTGAATCCATTTTGTTCTTTTGGTAATTCTGATGTTATCTCCAAGAATGTGGAGAGTCTATTACTGATTATTCTTTCAAGAATTTTGCCTACACAGCTGGTCAGGCTGATTGGTCGGTAGCTATTAAGTTTATTTGCTGGCTTTTCTTCCTTATGGAACATTAATATATTTGCAAGAAACAGAGAAACCAAAACCCAAATAAACAATATTAGAAATCACATCAGAACACAAATAAAACAACAAAAACAAGATAAATGGGACAACTACTGCTCAAAACTAAATGATAAAACTAACCCGAAAAAATTCTGGTCACATCTTAAAAGACTCACCAATGAAAATACAGACACAAAGAAATATCCTGCACTCAAACATAATAATACTATAGCACACACAAACAAAGAAATAGCCGAAGCTTTCAAAGATCAACTCCAAAATACATTTAAAACTCACACTGATCCAGATATGGATACATATTTCTACAATAAAGTCACTAATCACATATTAAACAATAAACAACAATTTGAGCCAATTTTTCCAATAAACATAACTAATACAAATACAAGTTCCGACACAGATTATACAAGCACGTTACTAACAAATGAAATATCCCTTCAAGAACTACTCGAAGCAATAAAAAACACAAAAAACAAAGCACCAGATGAAGATGAAATACAAGCTATCCTTTTAAAAAAGGGCACTCCGAAATTGTTTGATTACCTAAATTTACTTTTTAACCTATCTCTATCCTCAGGATACATCCCAGTTTCTTGGAAGTTTAGAAGTATTTGTTTTGCATTGTTTGTTTTGAATTTCGCGCAAAGCTACTCGAGGGCTATCTGCACTAGCCATCCCTAATTTTGCTGTGTAAGACTAGAGGGAGGGCAGCTAGTCATTACCACCCACCGCCAATTCTGGGGCTACACTTTTACCAACGAATAGTGGGATTGACTGAAACATTATAACGCCCCCACAGCTGAAAGGGCGAGCATGTTTGGCGCGACGGGGATGCGAACCCGCAACCCTCAGATTACAAGTCGCACGCCTTAACCCATCTGGCTATGTCGGGCCAACTGTTTAGAAGTAAACACAAAGCTATTCAATGGGCTATCTGCACTCTGCCACCGTTGGTTTTGAAACCACGATTTTTAGCGTTATAAGTCTCAAGACATACCGTTGTGCCACTGAGGGTTTGTTTTAATTTCATGCAAAGCTACACGAGGGCTGAAAGGGGAACATGTTTGGTGTGATAGGGATTCGAACCCGCGACCCTCGGATTACGAATCGAACACCTTAACACACTTGGCCATGCCGGGCCTTAACATTTACTTACTTGCATTAATTGGGAAATCTTAACTCTTTTTATAAACTATCACTGAGCTGGTAAACTTGACTACTTGCTTTACATTAAATTGACACTCTTAACTATTTGTATAATATTATCCTACAAAATTTGACTACTATTAGTTTTACTTTAACCTGGCTAACTTGACTATTTGTATCGTATTATACTTGCGTATAGTTCTTACAGTAAGCTTACACACTTTATTAATTATAAATTAAATTACGTTAGGCTGGTAAAGTTCACAAATTTTTATTACATTAAGTTACACACTTAATAATCTGTGTCACAATAATTTCACACCATGGTCTGTGTTTATTACTTTGAGTTGGGACCATTGAATATTTGTTTTACATTAAGCTGGCAGCATTGGTTGTTCTTTTTACATCAACCGAATGTGCACGAGCCCTGTATTACAATGTATTACAAAAGGAATATCGATAACGATTCCAAGTTTACTGAGTGTATGTGCAGAAAATATGGAAAACGTTAAGTAAAATATTATATTCAAACAATCAGGTGTGTTACAAAAGTATTTATACTCCAGACTTGTCGGTAAATTAACGCCATCAGTATAATTGAAACTCTGACGACTCGAAGCGGAAGGTAATATTCAAGTGAAGATTAAAAATAATTTTATTAATTTCAGTATTTGTACTGTAGACAATATTACTGTATAGTGTTTCCAGTATTTACTATCATCTGTCATGAACTGTCAATAAATTAGCAGTGTTGGGTAAAATGAATAGTTCGTGGTTCTATCACGGATTACATAATACTACGTTCAATGTTACTGTTGGTGTGAGCGAGCTTTGCATTAACTATGAATAAAACCTACACATTAAATAGATGAAGTGAAGAAAAAGTGTCATTGGCCACTGTTTAATTCTTCACGTTATATAGCTGCACGATAGTAGATATAATAAAGAAATTAATAAAATGAACAAACAAAAAATTAGTGTAATCCAATAATACATGTTGATCAAAGTGTAGGTTCAACTGGACTTCTCTTGAACCTAGACTTTGGAGTTAAACAATTTTCGGAATATTAAGTTTATTTGTTATAATAGCATGTCGAATAATATTATGTAAACGGTCCTGACTTCTACACTTTGATCCGCACTCGTGCACAAAGGGTTAAGGTGTAAGCTTGGCTACTTGTATTTCATTAAAATGGTACACTTGATTCTTGGTGTCACATCAAACTATTATCAGTTTTATTACACTTGTATAACATTAATCTCACACGAAGATGGCAAATTTCACTATCTGTATTACATTGTTGCTGTATGGCTAACCCACATGACTAAATGTATTATACCAAACTGGCACATTTCACTGTTTATGTCATACAAGTTGGCGAACTTTGTTATTTTGTGTTAAATTAATTTTTCACGCATATCTATTTGAATTACCTGAAGTCGGCACATGTGACTACCAGTGTTACGTTACTTAAACATTTATATTACATTAAGATTACAATAAACTTGCACTTTTGACTATTTGTATTATATTACGCTGACACTAAATTGGTATTTTTGGCTACTTCTATTATATTAAGCTGCCACACTTCACTATTAGTAGTACACTAAAATGGCACACTTGACTTTTTACATAATATTAAGCTGACACAATTGACTATTTGTATTACATTAGCCTGGCACCCTTAACTAAATGTAATGCATTAAGCTGGCATTATTAAACAATTAAATATTTATATTTCACTAATATATCACATTGAATTATACATGTTAATTTAATCGGGTACAATTGACTGTTTGTCTTACATTAAGCTGAACACTTGAACCATTGTGTTACATTAAGCTGGCTCTAGACTAACAGAGTAGATTACTTATATTATATCAAATTAGCTCCTTTAACTATTTCAATTACATTAATCTGACACACCTGGTTATTCGTGTTACATTAAGCTGGTGCACCTGGTTATTTGTAAGTATTGCATTTGTTTATGTGTTACAATTCAGCAACAGTATTAAAAGGAGTGGATACATAACAATTATATTAAATGTTAAAAGATAAATATACCCACAATATATTAATTTGTCTGTTTTGAGTTTCGCGTATAATCACCCGAGAACCATCTGGGTTAGTTAGTAAAAAACACACCTAATACCAACTCTTGTGCTTCTCTTTACAACCAACGAATAGAGGGATTAATTGTTATATTATAACGTTCCCTACGACAAGTATGCTACATGAAGTTATCTGAATCCACGAACTGCATATTGTGAGTCGAATACTCTAACTACTAGGCTTTGCCTGGCTTGGGTACTTGGAGAAAGAACAGGACCAAAAGCTATGAAAAAATATATATACAGACAAAATAAACGAATGATGAAAAGGTTAAAAAGAAAAACAACAATAATAACAATAATATATAAAATATCTAATGTACTTATGTGTTTACCTAATCATTAAGCTACACAAGAGGTTAACTGCACTTCGCCTAATACATGGAGAGTTGAGTATAAAAATATAATGGTAAAACTAATGTAAAACATAATGGTAAAAGTAATGTAGAAAAGGAAAAGGGAAGAATGTAAGGAAATATAAAAAAACAAAGAAAAACAGAAGAAAGTGAAAGAAGAAACAAAGAAAAGGAAACATTAATTTATGAATTATCAATGACGTGCGTAAAATGATTTATTATGTTTACCTTACCTACAAATAAATTAGACACCATTCAAAAACTGTATCTTAGGGATACGTACTTAGCTTGGTAATGAAACAAAGCTACAAGGAAGGTAAATCGAATATAGTGCACGAACTCCAGATCATAAGAATAACTTTACCCATGATAACTCTTGTTTACGGATCATACCAGTGATTGCAAACATGAGCACTTTTGTGTATCACAAGTATGAACCTTTACGTCTAAAATGTTAAAACAATTGAACAAACCGGATCCACGGATTTCAATTAAAAAAACAATCTTTATTTATGAGAGGATATTTCGGGACTCTAAAAAAATTAAGCTGAAACGTAAAGAGTGAAGTGAAATAAAAAAATAAACTTTTACATGAAATTTAAATAATACATACTAGCGAATGAAGCGTGTGCGCGTTTGCTTTGAGTTTTTTGATGAAGTAAAAACCCATATATACCAACGTTTTCAAGCTTCGTTTCCTCTTTATGAGAATGCTTTTTAAATGCGAAATAGTAATATCTTTTATATATTTAACCCAATTTTATTTCGAAACAGGCTATAGTCAGGGGAGTATCAATATTACATCTTTATTGAAGAGACGCATATTCTGTAAAAAAGCACTGCGTCTGAATTTTGAACGAAATATAAAAACTGTTTGAGTCAATGAGAACTGTAAAAGAATTTATGTTACGGAAATGTTTTGTTACCAAACTAATCTCCATCTTAAGAATGCGCTGTTTCCACTAGTATGTCTAGCGTAGCTGAAAATACTTCAATAAAACATCCAGAAACGTTTATACCGTTCACTGAATTTCCAGTCTTGAATCTTGGATTAAAGAGTTTCGTGTGTAAGTTAGCTATTATTACTTTACAGAAAAGACTGTCTGTTAGTCTGTCTGTATATTACACATGCTTTTAGACTAAAAGGAAAATCTGAATTAAATTACAAAGGTTATTAAATATTTTCAAATACTGTGACGTGAAATATGCATGTGTTGTCATGCTTTGAGGATTTTGTTTAATATGCGACAGATGGTTTGAAATTTACAAGCGCAGTAAACTGTGAAAACGTAATACTATGTATTTATCACGAGTGTGAAATTAAAATTAATGTTTGGCGTCCTTCATGATTAATAATGGTAACATTCTTATAGAGATTTTCTATGACATAGTGTATTCCACATAAATCATGATGGATTAGTAATAGCTTATGCGCTTCATGACTGAGAAAAATACATTTCATACGCTTCATCACTCAGAAAATAACATTTATGAAGTTTATAGAAGTGAAAAATAGCTTTTTTACCTCCTAAGTAGAATTTCTCATACATATTTCTGATAGAAAATATATAAATGTGTAAACATTTTGAGAGAATGCAAAATAGATTCTTATATACTTTACTTACGGAAAAACGCAACACGAAGTTTACATAAGAATGAAATTATGTTTTCTATATTTGAGAAACACAATGCTTGTATACTTGATGATTGTGAAAGCAAGCTTTCATCCATACTTCAAATGTAGTAAATAGCTTTTTATAAACGCTTCATGACCGAGAAAAATAACGTTCTATATATGAAACTAAAAGCAGTTTAATGTGCTTCGTGAGTATGAAAACTGGTGTTTTGTGCGTACAATAAGAGGGAGGAGTAGCTTTATGTGCAAACAATGAGTGAAAATAGCGTCTTACATAAACAATGATAATTAAATGTCAGATTTTACATATATTGTGACTGCAGAATATTTTATTCATATCACGAATGTGGGAGCCAACACCTTATGTACATTATGTGTATATGTAGTAATGTGTACATGGCCAGGTGGATGAGGCACTCGACTCGTAATTTGAGGGTTGTGGGTTCTAATTCCTGTCACACCAAACATACTCGCCCTTTCAGCCGTAGGGGCATTATAATATGACGGTCAATTCCACTATTTATTGATAAAAGTGTAGCCCAAGAGTTGGCGGTGGGGGGTGATGACTAGCTGCCTTCCCTCTAGTCTTACACTGCTAAATTAGGGACGGCTAGCACAGATAGCCCTCGAGTAGCTTTGTGCGAAATACAAAACACTAAGTAATGTGTAATATCTACTGTGAGTATGCAAGGTAACATCTTATATGCATCACGGCTGTAGATAGTGACATTTTACGTGTATCGTGAATGTTAATAGTAATGCTTTATAGATATCATGTAGTGACTAGATAATAACGCTTTATTTTACCGTGGCTGTATATAATAACATTTTATGTGTCGTAGCTGTGTATAGAAATGTCTTATATGCATAATAGGCGTATATACTAACACTTTCATGTTTCGTAGCTGTGTAATGCTGTCACACATTATAGATATGTATAGAAACGTTTTGTAAGCATAATGGCTGTATATAATGACGTTTTATTATATAACGGCTGTAGATAGAAACGTTTTATTATATAACGGCTGTAGATAGAAACGTTTTATGATATTAAAAAGTGTGGAAATTAACCTTTTTCTGTAGTTTTTATGTCAACTTTAATAAGCTAGAATTTTTATTAACTGACTTCTCTTAAGACGTTATGGTTTGTAATAAAATGTATTTTCACTATTACAGGTCAATTTATATGTCGATTATAATAAGTAAGGATATGTTATTTTAAAGGTTTATCAATCTTGGTATAAATTATATTAATAATTAATACTTTTTAAAATAATTTTATTAGTTTACAAGTAACTACGGTATAAATGATGACACTGGTAACACAGCCATGCGATGTCAAGACTTTGTCTTGACATTTTTACTTGTTTGACAGTAATCCCTATACGTTGAATTTGAAAAATTATATCCATTACGTTGTAAAAACCCGTAGATTTTATTGATCTTTCACAGTAAAATTACTAACAAGTAAAAGCAATATAAAAATATAATATACTTCTTAAATTCACAATGATCAACCAACAGCTTTTACACCGTCCCATTTCAATTCAGAATGGAATAGCAATGTATTTTGTGGTGATATTTTTGTGGTTTCACACACGTATAAGATTATATTTTTTTGTAGATAAGTTATAAACAGCGAAACAAAAAATTTACTTGCTAAATACCATCTTTATGACCTTTATTATGACCTAAGTTTCAGTAACGCAAGAAGATAAAGGACTTGAAAGAGCAGGATCTCATTGACAAAAAGACACTTTTCAAAAATCGCAAGGCAAGACTTTTTTTTTGTTAGAGGGTAAGAGTGGAAACAGAGGGTTGTCTCTTGTGCACAGAGAATTAGTCAAGTCCTCTTTTATTCATATTAACTTAGGCGTATAAACTCTTTTAAAATCTGAAGTTAAACAGCGAATTATTGCGTATTAAAACTTAATAGCTTACCACAATTACTTTTTGCTCTAAAGAACTACAATCCTATGTTCCGTTCACTGAACTGAGACCTTTTTACTAATAACTCACAGCACCTAAAGTGTGGAACAAGGTGTACCTTTTAATAGTTGTGAACAGTAAGTTTGACTGAAAAAAAGGCACTTCTTGGGCATAAGAACAGGACAGACTTCAGTCCATCTAAGCACTCTCCCTTTACATCTCACTGTTGAGTTTCCCATAGAAGTTTACTTTTGATCTTAAAATAGTTAAGTGCTCAGATATTTTTTTTCGTTCGTATGCATCTTTAATGATATATTTAATTGGACTATTTTACTGAAGTAAACGGAAGACTTTATATTACTTTTACAATTTATAGTCTTACATTGCAAAATTAGAAACGGTTAGCGCAGATAGCCTTCGTGTAGCTTTGCGCGAAATTAAAAACAACAAAGAAACTAATAATCGCTTCACAATTAAATTGTGTTAGATCGTTTTATCTAATCTGTAAATTACTTCAGTAGAAATTATAATAATTGTAGTTAAGTTCCTTACTCTGTTTTACACCATAACTGTTGTTTATGAAAACTGAAGTACTAAGTCTGTTACATGCCAGCCAAAGATACTGGCTAAAGGTCTAGTCAGCACTGAATGTGGCAGACGTTATGTAGTGGACATATACTAACATATTATCCTTTGTTTTTCACTTATAGGTTCTTAGAATGTTTCTGTGAGTTACAATATTATGTGCCTGATATCAAATAAATTGTCTTTAAATGACACAAATCATTTAGTTATTAGTGTTAGTTGAGGTATTTGTGGCGGTTTCATCTTGAGTGATGAAGGGAGTACATTTTAAAGGGCGTGTGAAGTGAGGTATTGAAAAACTAAATATTTACAACTTTAACGTAACTATCCGAATAATCAGTTACTTAGACAGAAACTGGTGAATGATTAGATCACCAAATTAGATAGAAACATTTTCACCCGGAGAACGTACATCAAAATCTTCGAAGGCAGGAATTGATTAAAAATAAAAAATACTGATGTCTTTAAAACTACGATGAGCGTATAATGTTAGATACAGCGTAAATAATAGAGCTACACGACCTAGAAACATCAGTATTAAAGTTATTTTATCTACGTCACCACTTTAGTCATTTCATATACAACATAATCCAGTCATGAGCATTTTATCAGTTCTTTCTACTGACAGTTTACCAGCGTTTTACGATCCATGGGATATAAAAGTAAGAAGCACACCAAACTTAAAGTATTAAAAATTTTTTTTTTAAGACTAACCTGTTTATCTGTGTGGTTAGGTTTATTTTTGATCAACTTATCATGGTACATTTACAATGTGGTCAGTATCATGTCTTTTGTTAGTCGTGAGTGTCAGATATATAAAGTTTTATGACAGACAGTAAAACGTCCATACACGACTTAAAAATGAATACTGGTTTAAGTTTTTTTGCGATTAAATTTTGGTTTTCGTGAGTCATGCAACCATTTTACTCTTCTCTCACTATCTGACTTTCGTTTTACCACAAACTTTATTTTTATAGTAAATTTTAATGCAATTACCATTCCTCCCAGCTCATGGCATATCGTCTTTGACGTTTTGTAGTGCCTTGAACATTTCCAGTTCATAGAATCTGTGCTTTTGAGCATGCGCGTTTATCTGAAGAAAATTTACTGTCTTCAGATTTCATGGCGTATTAGATTCTCACGGAAACTGCCTATAGGTGTAACATTTTCACAATATATATCTATAAGATTGATAGTCGAGAGAGTATCTTGAAATAACTAAGTAATGGATGGGAAAGCTGTGGTGAGAGGCCTATCAAAATCATAACATTATTTAAAAATTAGCTTTCTCTTTATTTTTTGAAGCTATACGTTCAGAGCATGACGTAAACAAATGTTTTAAAAGAATAGAGAACCAACAGCCATGAAATATGATAGTATATAAGAAAAAACATTGACAAGGCTTTCAAAGGAACAAGAATATGTTGTTAAAATGCTACATGTGCTTACATTTTTTTTTTATCTAGAACAAAAGTTTAGGTTTAATTTTATGTGAAAGAATAAACAAAGCCATTATAAATCAAGCTTACTAATTACTTAATGTTTGTTTACTTTTCAAAATATTAATATATAGAGAGTGTTTCAGAAATGAGTACACACATTATAGAACCCTAATTCATTCTTGTTTTTTGTTCTTCTTCAAAAATATTATTAATGTAAACATGGGTGATGTAAGCTTGACGTTCGAGCAACGAATATTGGTATTGAAATGATAATGTAAAGTTGAGAATGTGTGTGAAATCCAATAGAAGTAGAGATGTGAATTTGCTACAGAACCTCCAAGATATACACAAGCAGTGATCTGGAAGACCCGCATATCTGCTGGTCCTGCAACTACTGATATGCTGTTACAATAATTCACACGATCATGGAGGAAATCCGTAAGGTAGTGCGCTCATGAGACAGAAATCAATAGAGCAATCATACAGCGGATTCTAAAGAGTGCGAGTTGGAAATGTTACATTCCAACTCTGTTAGATGTCATGAATGAATATGATCCTGATGGTAGAATTGAGTTCACGAATGGTTTCGAGAAAAGTTTGCTGAAGATGCACAGTTTTTCAACAAGATTGCTTGGTCTAATGACTGGCACAGTCAATCATCACAATTGCACGTACTGGTCTCGTGATAATCCACATATTCATGTGGAAAGGGACGTGAATTTACTAGGACTTACGGTCTGGTGTGGTTTGTCATCCAAGGGTTTGGTTGGACCATTCCTTTTTATGGGACTGTTACTGGTCCTATGTACCTCGACGTTCTTCAGACATCAATGATGTCCACAATTCAACAGTTGTGTGGAGATGAGGACAATTACCTTCAACAAGATGGGGCACCACATACTTCCATCGTGAGATGAGGAGTTACCTTGATGAAACTTTTCTATCTCGATAGATAGGATAAAAAGAAAGTGTGGATTACCCCTCCCCGCGTTCACCAGACTTAACCCAACTTGACTTCTACTAGTGGGGTTACCTGAAGGATAAAGTGTAACGTATATAACCTGCAACACTCAGAGAGCTAAGAGAAGCAATTGAAGAGATGTGTGCAGCCATTCCAGCATACACCTTGGTGGATGCTCGCAAAGCATTTATTCGACGACGTCAACGTTGCATCGATGTCAACTGTGAACAGTTTGAACATTTGAGTTAATTCATTACGTGTCACAAACAATTGCTTCTGTGTACATCAAATATATATCTGAATTATGATATTATAATAAAATATGTACCATCTGAATTATGTAATTGGTATTTGTTTGTGTAATGAAGTGTGTAAACATTATTTGAGACACTATGTATATATTTTATCAATGAGACATATTTTGTGAACACAACTATTTTTAGCTACAGTTGAACTGAAGCAAAATATCATTAAAAACTGAAGTAAATCTTGATATTGAATTAAATAACGCTTGTTTTTGTCTGCCTATGATTATATCTTAAAACGTTTATTAGTTTAACATAATTGAAATTGGACTCTATTCTGAACCTATTAAAACCTGAGAACACTATACAACTATAATATGTAATGTAATATTTTTTTTTATGTTCAGTAACATGAAATGTATTTAATGTATTGGTATCTTCATTCACACAAAAATAAGCCATTTTCATTGACTACGTCTAATTTAAATAAATATAAATATATCTCTATATGTCTAACTGTATTATTTAGAATATTCTATTGGTGGTTGATTTAATATGACAAGTTAACTTAATATAAAGCCTGCTTTTCAAACTTTAGTGTTTTAGAGCAGGTGGTATAGCTCTTATAGGGGCATAACAACTGCCTCGGTTGGCCCCGATATAAAAAAAAAAACGGATATGAAAGGAACCCAATTGAACAATCCCCAGATAGTTCCAGCACATACGTACTAAGCGTCTGCCTTTAATACATAACTAACTTTGCTATACACTTTGCTGTTTTTGTGTTTAATCAAAGAATAATAAACATGAAGGGAAAGGTATAAGGTTATCATCACGTTTTCTATTGTCACATTCAAGGTTGGCTACTTTACCCTTGTATCATAAGTGTAAGTGATGTAAGATATTAATTAATTTATCCACAGAAAAGTTTGCTCTATCTAAGATGGTAGAGTAAAGAGGATGTACCGAGAGGCTGCACAGTATTAGATAATCCTCAACTCAGAGGTAAAACAGTTTTCTATATTTACTGTCTGTGTTGTGTATTCAGAGATCGTGATTTGGGATAAAACTAAATGGATTTAAGTGACAGTTACAGCATTTCGACAGGAGTGATTAAAGGTTTTGGAACAGGCGACGGAGGTATAAGAAAAAATTAGCTGAATTTTAGCGGTGAGAAGATTGCAAATAGCCTATTGTGTTTCTTCGTGCTTAACATTAAAAACAAAAAAAGCCCACTAAATAATCTTATCTATTTGTTTTTCAACAAATAATCAGACTCAAAATATTTCATTCTTGTTCAAAATTACCTTTATAACTATAGAAGCTTAATGACCCCCAGTTTCTTCATATAACCAAATTTGTGTTGATTAATGATAAAATATCATAAATTGATTACTGAAGATTTTACCCGTTAATTGGTTTGGTTTGTTTGAATTTCGCGCAAAGCTACTCAAAGGTTATCTGCGCTAGCCGTCCCTAATTTAGCAGTGTAAGACTAGAGGGAAGGCAGATAGTCATCACCCCCCACAGCCAAATCTTGGGCTACTCTTTTACCAACGAATAGTGGGATTGACTATCACATTATAACGCCTTCACGGCTGAAAGGGCGAGCATGTTTGGTGCGACAGGAATTCGAACCCACGACTCTCAAATTTACCTGTTAAATACTGATCCTACATAATGTTAGTAACTGAAAGGGAGCTGATAGCTTAATCTAAAGTGGAAAGAATTGAAAAAACAACAACAACTCGTTATTATTATTGAAATTTCACTGCTTAAATAATTAGATCCTCTGCTTAAAATGTCACGCATAAACTTCAATAATATTATTAAAACCATTTTATATAATCGATTTGCATGTGTAAATGCACTGAAAAATTCAGTTGAAATAAGTGATAGTTTGTCTTATTCCTATCATTTCCTATAATTCAGTCCAATAATTAATAATTATTAAAAATTACTATAATAATATCCATTGGAACAGTTATATTTAAATGTACAAGTCACTTTATTTCAATAATATCATAATATAGTCATTTATTTTCATTAATACTGTAGCCACCTTCTAAATATTTATACAAAGAGAATTGAGGATCAAAAAGGGTTTTATTTCTTGAATATCAAGAAGATCATAATTAATAAACTAACACCAATGATGTTAAGGGTATAGATAACCACAAATTGCTTTACTTATTCACTATAACTACAGCGCATTTTCCAGATCGCGCTCTTAGTTTTATTACAACAGTGTGATAAAACGCAAGTATTGGAGTTTATGAGTGAGATTTGTGGAAACGTCCTCGCAGGTTTTCCTTCAGACGAGTAAAAAGGTAGAATCGTCACTTCAGAGATTTCTTTATCTGTGATGCATGCTCTTTATCACTGCAAGGTGGCTTCAATAAAATCGATATTCGTGCTGTCTTTCGAATGATAAAGGTTGAATTGAATGTTGGTATCTATCTATAAAATTCGGAAAAATCAAGACCATGGTTCCAAACTCCAAACACGTCATCGGTGTTTTTAAGTCAATGTAGTGGTATGGGTATCATGACGACACTTGTTAAGTGCCTACTTTTAAAAACGTGTATAAATTTCGTAACAAAAATAAAATGTACTCGATGACCCATTGCAACACCATTAAATTGGAGATGTATCTTACTGTCAAAATGTAAAACAATATCACATTGACTCACTTGTAGCTATCATTTCTGTGTTACATGCCACCAATCACGGAATACTACTAGCAGGAGGCATATTTTATATATTAAAAATATCATCCTTCAGACGTAATGTATTCTCATTCAGTGTTGGTATGAAATACAGCGGTGTTTTGATTAATCGATTTTATATTCATATCATAAAATAAATGTGAAAGAGACAAAATGACACCAGGTTACTTGAAGCAGACCTTTTCAGAACCAGTAAAGCAAATAAATTATCTCGTTTATTAAAATTTCAAAATGTCATACATAATTTATTTTAAAATTTCTAAAAACGGAACTTATATTTTGATAATGGTTTCTAAGGTTGTCATTCCACTTGCTATTCTTGAATATAATGAAAATCCAGTTAAATTTAGATTTATTATTAATTATTTTAAAACTTTTAAGATAACATGCTCAGTTAAACAATTGATTTATTGTTTGAGAAAATTAAACTACATATGAATGGTTTCAAATTATTCTATGAAGCCTCTTTCGTCTCTCCATGGTTCAGTGATAAGCTACAGCGTTTATAACGTTTATATTTGGGTAAATAATTTATGAAATTACTTTCTTAAAATATTTTGTGTATATTAGCTAATCAAACTAAAATATCAAGGAAGAGTTAGTGGAAGTTTATATAAAACTTACAGATTATTTGTCAGACAAACTTCGTGTGAGAAAGAGAAGAAACATTCTTGTAATACACAGAGTACAACTAAACAAATGTAATAGATGAAGTAATACATGTTTTAGTAACCTGTTTCCACTTTCGAACTTCTTTGTGCTGTGTGATTATTAATGCCGATATATCGTGTCTTCAGTCGTAGTTTGACTATAAGAAATTGTTGATTATTTTCAGGATTAATTTTCCTACAAAAGAGTTTGTGTATTGCCTTCAGTTTGTGTATTGATATTATTTTGTGTATTGATTTCAGATTGTGTATTGATTATATTTTGTGTATTGACTTCAGATTGTGTATTGATTTCGGTTAACATTTTCAAACATTTTCAACATAAACAGTACTTCAGTTATTTCATTTCTCTTTTTCTTATTTTAAATCTCATAATATCACACATAATTTGCTTAATCAGTTAAACACCCAACGTTTTCGCTTTGGAGCTTCTTCAAAAACGTTCCACTGAAACACAAACCGTAAATGTCAATTGGTTTAAAATATGAATGCTAATCGATTCTACGGTGTACAAGTAGTAAAGGTGATTTTTGAAAATATAATTTGTTATCTATTCTAATCAGAATATCTATTAAAACTAATGATTGAAATAATAAAAGTTGAGAAAGAAAGTGAAACCCTGAGCGTTAAACTCAAGGAGAAGAACATATTTCGTGTTATAAAGTTGTTTATTACTAGTATTAACGTGCCTTTTTCATTATAATTTGTACATTAGAAATTAAATATTGGTATTTTTTTATTTCTGTTATTTATTGTAAAAGCAATATTGACGTTTATTCCTTTAACATCAGCATAGATTTGTGACAAGATATCGGAACTGTTGATTATCTGAAAAATTAGCGGCTCAACTGATATCAATATAATTGTGTGAAAAAAAATAAAACGGTGAGCTTCAACAGTTTTTAAATAATTATTTATTTAGCATTAAAATCAAGGTGGGTGGATGTTGTCCGTTTCGGGTAACTAAAACTTAGTAAATAAATAGAAGTTAAAGAAAGAACACCCACTTAGTTTTTGCTTTGTTTTTCAAATATTGATACAATACAACATTCTGTATAATTTTTATTCAAATACACACACACACACACATATATATATATATATATATATATACACTTGGGGATTTTCTTAGAGAAGAACTATTGCAATGCCATTAATTTCTCATTGCTTTATTTATTTATTTTTAAGTTTCATACTTGGAATATTCAGAAACGTATATCTGTACTATAATGAAAATATGTCAGAGCTTTCGACACGCAGAGTAAATAATTTAGATTTTTCAAATATTTTTTCTTTAAACGTTTACTCTCGTGTATAAGTTCTATTAAGATTGAAATATTTTTATTCAATATTTGAGTAAGATATGACACACAAACATTCGTTTTGATCCTAGATAAAACACACAGATTCAAAAGAGTATACATTCCAGAGGGAATCCAACATCTTTACCTCCAAAATGAAGTTCGTTTAGAAGTTTATATTATAGAGGAAGGTATTAAACTTTAGAAGATCAGTTTAGAAGTTTATATTATAGAGGAGGGTATTAAACTTTAGAAGATCAGTTTAGAAGTTTATATTATAGAGGAGGGTATTAAACTTTAGAAGATCAGTTTTTCCTAATATTTCACATCGTTCAGACGTTTTGTCAAAGACTTATTGTTTTGGGTCTGTGAATTGAACGCTGTCATTTTCATTTATAAATGTAAGACATAATATATAGATGAATTTTTATATTGATTATTCCAAATGATAAACTATAACCTAGTTTACAGTTTCCGTGATGTAAAACCCTTTTCCGATATTTGTGATAAAATACTAAGATCGGATTTTTTCGATTAAAGAATAAAATTTTAGAAACAAAATATTGTATTTGAATTCCTTTGCACAGTAAATTTGTAGTTTCTAAAATGAATGAGTGTTCAGAGTTACTTAAAGACGAGAAGAGGAAAGAAAAACATGCCATTAAAGTGTTAGTTTTTGTTTATTTTCTGCTTGCTGTTAAAAGCAAAGTCACACAATGGGCTATCTGTGCTGTGATATCCACGGTTATCAAAACCTATTTTATTTTTTTTAGCGTTGTAAGCTATCAAATTTAACCGCTGAACCACTTTCGAGGGGGGGTATAAATGTGAATAAACTCTAAACTAAATTTAACATTTATTTTTATAACTGTTTTAAATTAAGTTTAAAGATTGGCTAAAAATATCTATTTTATCTTAGAATAGTGAGCTGTGTAAAGAATAACTGATAAATTATTGTCCTAAGAAAAAGTTACTAGGGCATTAAAGATTATCTCTCTTGCCTTTAATCAGATAACTGTGTAATACATACGTTAATGGCCTGGCATGGCCAAGCGCGTAAGGCTTGCTACTTATAATCCGAGGGTCGCTGGTTCGCCCCCGCGTCGCGCCAAACATGCTCGCCCTCCCAGCTGTGGGGGCGTTATAATGTGACGGTCAATCCCCCTATTCGTTGGTAAAAGAATAGCCCAAGAGTTGGCGGTGGGTGGTGATGACTATCTGCCTTCCCTCTAGTCTTACACTGCTAAATTAGGGACGGCTCGGTACAGTGGGCTAACAACCTTCTCACTTAAAATACTTGTTGAAGAATCCGCAAGCGATTGCGGCCCTATCTTCCTAGATGGAATCTAATGGTGATAACTAACTAACATACGTTAATAACTTATTGTTTTCAGACCTGTCTTCATAAGTATGGTAAGGTTTGCATATAAAAAATAATAGGTTTAAATGCTCTAATACGTTTTTGAACTAAGCTAGGTCTTTTTAATCGTATGATTTACCAAGATACTCATTGCAACTGTAAATATTAAAAAGACTACTTTTTATAATTAGATTATGTGTTTATAATTATATTTATGTTTATTGTTCTTATTAACCTAACGTTTTCATTTTGTTTAGTTTGTAAACAGTAACCCTAACTTTTCTGGGGTGACGACTATGATTTTCTATTTTTCTCTTTTCTTCACTGCCGTCATTCGGTTTCGTAACCAAATTGTTCATCCCTAATACATTTTCTAACATCATTGCAGGGATGCCAACTATTTCAAATGACTGAGCGTAATGATTGTAGACAGAGCTCGTACAGACATCGTAGAACCACTGGATACAGTTTTGAGTCATCTATGTCTGTGGATCCATCTGTGGCTAAACTGTAAACACTGTTAGTAAGTATGCTTGAAATCATTTTGTCATCTTCACAATCCAACATTTGTACAATGGCTGTAGTTTTGGTTGTAGTACAGCCATATGTTTTCGCTATATCAGAGTCTGGGAACATTTTTCTGAATAGAGATGTCCTGCATGATCGGCTACAGCTAGGGGTAAATTATGAGCAACAACGAATTGCGTGAACATCATTTCTGCATTTATGGTTTTATATTTTGAATTCTTACTCATAAATGTCGTTATCTGCATCTTTTTTGTCTTCGCCTCAGCCTTTTGTTGGTGAGATGTCGATTTTGTATGTCTGGAACAATCGTTTATCCCGCCATGCGCCACAGAAAAATCGATGTGACAAACTGTACAAAACGCATGACTGTCACTGACTTTTGATGCAATGACCAGATATTTTGCACTATACTCTTTCCTAAATTTTTGATTCACAGTTTTAGTCCTTTTAGATTTGCCAGAAACAAGACAATCTGGTGAACGAGGTCTCTTTTTTTTTTCATCCTGTGAAAGATCGCATTGGTGTTTCTATGCCACTTAGAAGACAAGAAATACCCATCTACGCGAGCGCTGATTGGCTAACAAGCACTGATGACGTAACTATGGATTCCACACGTACTCAGTATGGAGAAGCACCGCACTCAAACTATTGTTAGACGTCGGAGATACAAATATTTTGTATTATTTCAAACACAAACATGATTATCGCAAGAAGCCATTTGGACTATGTCTTTTATTTATTATCAAAATTTATTTGTATCTCAAAAGAAATTTTCTTTTCACCCCTTTCAAGCCCTGGGGAAACAATTAATCACTTTATTGTATAGGTCTATATAATGTATAATAATTTGGGAGTTGCAACAAGTCGTAATAATTGTCTGTATAAGCGTATAGTCGTAATGTATACACCAAAATCGTAATGATTACGCTTAAATCGTAATGGTTGGCATCTCTGTCATTTGGTTTAGCAAGCCTCTGTCTACCTTGTTCTTCTTCCTACTGTTTTCTCATATGTGACTTACCAGGAAATTTGTGGGTTTATAATGCTAAGTATCGAGTTTCGATACCCTGGAGGTTACAGCATAAATAATCCATTGAGTGTCTTTCTGTTTAATAATAAAAATAAACAAACAAATAAGCTTCCTAGGTTTAAAGATTATTTTTAACATGAAACATACAACCACAATGTGGTATAAAGGTAGATTTACATTACGTTAGAAATAATATGCAAGAGAGAAATTAAAACTAAAATTCCTAAAAAATGTCTCAGTGGTGAGGTTATGGATTATAACATCAAGACAATAAGTTATCAATTACCGAACCGTGTATATAACATTGTTATATATAATATTCTTGTATACAAATATTTTGAAAATATTCTCTCTAAAGAATGGATGTAAACTTTCTTATCGTATTATAATTTGTGTTTTCTTTCTTTCTTCGGAACAAAGCCACATCGAATTTGTTGGTGTATCCACCAGGGGGAATCGAACGCTCGACTTTAGCGTTATAAGTCTGTCAACTTGTATTTGTCTCGTCAACTCATTATAAAGACAGTCCCTGTTATCAACATGTTTTATTTTTTATTTTTTGGATACTCATGTAACTTTATACTTTACCGCAATCACTGAAAGACATTTATCGAAATTTATGTGGTGTCAGGTATTATATTCACAATAATTTTGTTCTGTTTAAGCTTCGATTTTAGATAGGCTTACTCCCTGTTTTATCACATAATAATATTCAAAAGTCTAACGTATTCCCAGTTGTTTCTTGCTATTTCTAATTAATGTAAAGCTACACAGTGAACTACCTATACTCTGTCTACAGCGGGAAAACGAATTTACCGTTTAGCCACAGGGGACTTGAATAATCGATAAAAACTTAATGTCAGATGACATAAAACAGGTTTGTTTGTTTTTTGAATTTCGCGCCAAGCTACACGAGGGTTATCTGCGCTAGCCGTCCCTAATTTAGCAGTGCAAGACTGGATGGAAGGCAGCTCGTCATCACCACCCACCGCCAACTCTTAGGCCACTATTTTACGAAGAAATAGTAGGATTGACCGTTACATATAGCATCCCCACGGCTGAAAGGGCGAGCATGTTTGGCATGACAGGAATGCGAATCCGCAACCCTTAGCTTATGAGTCGCATGTCTTTACCCACCTGGCCATGCCGGGCCTATCATCTGTGAAGCAACAAAACAGTGTTTCGTATTAAGTGTTACTATCAAATTTACGTGAAAAGTTTTTGACAGACTGTGCTAAACCGAATGATTTATCAGCTTGTGAGCATAAAGCTACACAATCAATGTCACTGAGAGAGGGTAGGTTTGTTTGTTTTGTTTTTGAATTTCGCACAAAGCTACTCTAGGGCTATCTGCTCTAGCCGTCTCTAATTTAGCAGTGTAAGACTGAAGTGACGGCATTTAGTCATCCCCACACCCCGTCAACTCTTGAGCTACTTTTTATCAACGAGTAGAGAAATTGACCATCACATTATAACACACCCACAGTTGAAAGGGCGAGCATGTTTGGTGTGACAGGGATTCAAACCCGCAACCCTCAGATTACGAGTCGAATGATTTAACCACCTGGCCAAGCCGGTTTAGAGAAACAGTCAGTATCATGAAAGTAGGAGTATATTAACTAGTTAATATTAATTATTTCAATAACAATTATTATAAAAGTAAAGATATAAATTAGGCATATTCTGAAATAATTTGATATCATAGGAATACAAACAAACTATTTAAAACCTCGTTCGTTGAAAACAATCCAGTCATCTTGCATAACAAATTAAATATATTTTAAAATAAATTTTAGTGAAACGGTTCCTAGAAATAGCTATATTTTAATATAAACATTATAATTATAAATCCATATAAAGTTTTTAAAATATATTTTAATATATAAAGTTGGTAAAATATATGTAAGAAAACGGTGGCTGCAGCTAAATATTGTTTTTGTTTTCTTTTAATTTCGCGCAAAGCTACAAGGGGGCTATCTGCGCTAGCCGTCCCTAATTTAGCAGTGTAAGACTAGAGGGAAGGCAGCTAGGCATCACCACTCACCGCCAACTCTTGAGCTACTTTTTTACCAACGAATAGTGAGATTTACCGTTCAATTATAACGCCCTCACGGGTGAAAGGGCGAGCATGTTTGGTGTAACGGGTATCCGAACAGCTAAATATTTGTAAAAGTACTTGTGTAACTGATGTAACAGAAATAATGACCCTACTCATTTTCTGACAACAGTTTCACTAAATAAAACATTTAGAATTCTATCGAGTATTTTAGAGACAAGTTAAGTAACAGTATTTATTCAATTAATAAAACATCTAAGTACAAGAGCAGTTGTACGAAATTTCAAAATTTATTACATGGTGTGATAAAACACTTAAAGTTTCTCTAACGTTACTTTAAAGAGAAATTAATGGAATATATTTGTTATGTTTAGTGAAAAGTAACGCGTTTACCCGTTTTCCTACTTTGAAGTGATTTCCGTCAGAAAAGGAAAGGAAGACGAAACTGTTTTTACCAATATACTGTCAATACGGTTTTCTAAGTGTGTTAATATTTCCTCTTTTGCCTTTTCAAATTATAAGTTCAGCACGTTTTCTAAAAATATTTTGAGATCATCACTTTTAAATTACTTATTATAATGAGGTTATATAAAAAAGAATCACTCATAGTATTATTGATTTGTGTCACTCTTCTGCGTCACACCAAACATTGTCGCCCTTTCAGTCGTGGGGATGTTATAATGTGACAGTCAATCCCACTATTCGTTGGTAAAAAAGTAGCTCAAGAATTGGTGGTGGGTGGTAATTACTAGCTTCCTTCTCTCTAGTGTTTCACTGCTATATTAGAGATGGCTAGCGCAGATTGCCTTCGTGTAGCTTTGCGCGAAATTCAAACCAAAGCAAACCAAACCACTCTCCTCCATTGATACATCCGTAATTCTACGGACTTATAACGCTAAACACTGGGTTGTGATATCCCTGATGATCACAGTTGATAGCTCATTGTGCATCCTTGTGCTTAGCTACAAATGAACAAAGTATTAATGACACATATATAAGGTACTATAGCAACTTCTTCAGGATTGTTTTTTTTTCCTTTAAATTTAGTGATGTTAAATATCTTGATTTACTGCAGGTATGTTTTTATAAAGAAATGTAACTTATTTAAATTTATGTTAAATAGCTAGCTAGGCTAAGAACCAATAGAAAACTGAATGTCAAAGAAAAGAATGACAAGGTAAGGGCGATAATTCAGCCCTTTAACCTAATTTTCTACATAAATAAATGCAAATGGTCAAATTAAGTAAAAACATATTTAACGATTTATAGGTGAACATTCGGCAATATATAACAATGATGAAAAATGTGAGAAATCAGAAACACATCTGTGGAAGTGAAAATTCATAAAACAAAACAACCACTCATAGCAATACTATTTGGAAAAAAACAAATACAAATCACCCTAAAAACACGAACATGAAAGAAGAAAAATAAGTATTGTATCAATTGTCAGGAAAGTTCAGGTTTGAAAAGAAAAATGTCTGTGACATAATCCAAAAATAATGATACGAACCATTTTTGACAGTAATATTATGTTATCGTAAATTTAAGTATTAATTAATTATAAATATAAATTTAATAGATGTTTAATTCAATTTCGGAAGTGTGTACAAAAAAGATAAATTGAAGTATGTAGAACCAATATTTACATTCAATTTTAAGGCTTTATGTTTGTTAGCATTAAAAGTATTGCAAGTTAGGTCACCTAATAAATATTTTAGTTTTATTAACTTCATTAATTAGAAGTTCTGTACAAATTTGTTTTACAAGTAGTTAAAATTTACAATTTGTCCTTAAGCACAAAGCTACGCATCTCACAGTTGGTGTCAAAA
Organism: Tachypleus tridentatus; assembly: GCF_004210375.1. Lineage (NCBI taxonomy): Eukaryota > Metazoa > Arthropoda > Merostomata > Xiphosura > Limulidae > Tachypleus > Tachypleus tridentatus. The sequence continues at coordinate 92,547,516 of NC_134832.1, read as the reverse complement.
AGGAGTTTCTAGCAGTATAAATATATAAACATACCGCTCTGATATTGGTGGCCAATTACAATTTGCTTTATTAATTGGGTAACATCGTTTTTGAATTTCTGTAGTTTTCTATACATTAGGACTATTTATTTTACGGTATTAATAAAAAATGATTTCCATTTGATAATGTAACAGAAGGACAAATTCTCTTTAATGATTCTTCATCAATGTCCGTTTCAGTATTTTGTCTAAAGCAGCTAAGAACGCTATTACCTTTCATCAATCAGAGTTGACAGAGTTTGAACGTGGCAGAATTGCCGAGCTGCAAAAGCAAGGTATCTCTCAACTTGCCGTCGCTGGTGAGATTGAGCGTAGTAAAACTGTTGTTGAAAATTTCTTAAAAGGGATACGGAACGAGAATTTCAAGTGGTCGGCCCAAGAAAATTTCGCCTGTGTTGAGCAGGAGAATTCGACGGGTCGTCTGGCAAGACACCAGCCGATCGTCAAACCAGATTAAGGCTCTTACGGACGCAGAATGCAGCTCAAGAACAATAAGACAGCATCTACGAGAGAGAGGCTTTAAAAACCGTAAACGTCTTTAAAGGCCACCTCTTCTTCTACACCACGAAATAGGTGAGTTAAACGTTGCTGAGAAGCACCAAACATGGGACGTGCAAAAATGGACGAAGGTTTTGTTCTTCGATGAAAAAAATCTAACCTGGATGGTCCAGATGGCTTCCAACGTTTCTGGCACGATAAGGATATCCCACCGGAGACATTTCCTACACGACACAGGGGAGGAGGTTCCATCATGATGTGATGGCTTTTTCCTTCCATGGAACAATGGAGCTTCAGTTTATACAGGGGCGTCAAACAGCAGCTGGCTTCATTGGCATGTTGAAGAGAGCATCCTTATTGACTAAATGCCCTCTCTTGTATGGAAATGACTAGATCTTTCAGCAGGACAACGCTGCAATTCACAATGCCCGCAGGACAAAGGACGTGATGTTTTTGGACCTTCCAGCGTGTTCGCCCGAACTGAACCCCATTGAAAATGTATGAGGGTGGATGGCAAGGGAAGTTTATAGAAATGGACGTTAATTCCAAACAGTGCATAATCTTCGTGAAGCCATCTTCACCACTTGGAATAACATTCCAGCCAGCTTTCTGCAAACGCTTTTTTCGACCATGCCAAAACGAATGTTCTCAGTTATTCGCAATGACGGCCGTGCAACTCACTACTGAGAATTATTGTTGGGCTTTTTCTACCCTGTTTAGAATTCTTTTTGGCATGGTCTTAAAATTTTGACCAGCTAGTATTTAGGCTAATTTCATAGTGCTCATTCTTTTCTTATTAAATACTAAAAAATTTTTTATGTTCATTTTCCCTTTTCCTATTTTCATCTTTTGAAGCTCTACTGAAATAAGTGGTTGAGTCTAACAACGCAAAATGCATATTTTTTCTTTATGTCTATTGGTCTTAAGATTTAAGCCAGCAGTGTATATTTTCTTAGCAAACTGCAATAACATAAAATTATTTTTACTGGTATGAGGGTGAAATCCAAATTAAAAAGTAATGTTATTACGTAAATAAAACTAACCTTGAAATTATGAGAGCCAAAAGAAATTGTTCTTAAAGAAAATGTTATCAAATACATATAAAATTAATTAACTATATATAATTTAGTTTGAAACAATTCTGAAATGGGGAGGTGATTAACTAGCTAACATTCAAGGTTTAAAAATAATATGAAATTAAAGACAAATTAAACCTCTGATGACAGAAAAAACACACTATAAAGTGTTATCATAGACCCATATCAAACGAAGCCTAAATGAAAACAAAATCAACAAAAAATAAAGTGATACTTGAACGAACTGAATTTAATTTTTTTATTATTGATGGAATCTCAAGTAAAGATGAACTGGTTATTGCCAGTTGAATCTAGTTTAAAACTGTTGACATTGATGGTGATATTATTAAAGATAATAATGGAACTGAAGTAGAAGGTAAGCTATCAACTTTAGGTATAAAGAGTGATCTTAATGTCCAATTGTTAATACAATTAATTCTAGTAAAAATACCATAATATAATTATCACAAAAGCCGATAAAAAGTACAGTATTATCAAAGTTGATAGTTTGCTGATGGATGAGTTATATGTTAAAGTAAATAAAGATCAAACTTTTTTTTTTATAAGATAAAACATGATGATGAAAATTGTATAATATTAGCAGCTAATAAGAAACAGAATCATGTACTATCGTATTATAACATAACTAGATCTTACGCCTAACCTAAAGCACATCTGTAGATAACAGAGGATTGTCCTTTCGTTTAATTCCTAAATTCAGTTTTGGAAATCGTTCCTGATTGAGTACTTCAAGTGCCTATACTATTGAGAAATCGTTGGTTTTTATTACGAAAAAATCGAGGAAATTAATTTGATAGCATCATACCAATTAGTATCTTGAGATAGGGTGTTCTTATTTACTATAGTTCCAGTAGAAAAAAAAGACTTAAAATGTTTTAACGTAGATTAATGTGCAGTAAGAGGTATGCAACATCATAAGTACAGAATAGAATAAATTTAGTGCACTACGACCACAAGTAAAAGTTTGGCAATAGGTTCACAGATTTCACCATTTGATATTGAGTTATTCATGTTTGATTCAAACCAAAAACGCTAAGCACAATTTTGGTTAAACCAACTGTTTTAAATGACATACATCAATTACTTGTTTCTTGTGTGGGAGCGTAAAACGAAAACATGATGGGAGACTATATTTGGGAGCTGGTACGTGAAAGTGATTTACATTACAGTCGCAAATCTCGAAAAACTACTCACTTCTAAACAGTTTTCTTCATTTTTATATAACTTTAGTATAAATACATGTAAATCTTGATTCATATGTTGTTTTATTCAGACCTTATGTAAATGAAAATGTGCAAATTTGCCCATTTTTACATAGAAACTAAGTTAATTTCTGAATTTCATTATCCAGGTCACAAAAGCAAAGTTTGAATGGAATAATGAACATTTTCTGTACTTTTACAACATAAGCAAGTAAGAAATAAGACATACTATCCAGAAACAAAATTTGTGTTACGTAGTCATTAAATCTTAGATGTTCGACTTTCAGTGTATTCTAAAATTTAGTAGGAAATTGGGAGTTGAAAGGAAATAACTTACAAGAAAAATGTCACTTTATGTGAACGGTGAACCTCACAGAAATTATTACTTATAATTTAATTCCAAAATAAATAATGTGGTAAATGTTAGAGCACATAAAATGAGATATTTGTTTCAAAGATTCTGGAATTTTGTCTAAGAGTCGCATCATATTTGTTATAATGAATTCAGCTCTCAGCTAACGATATGAGTATAAACGTAATGTTTAGTTAATCTTTGGTTATGAATATTAACATCAATTATTTACTTCCATTGATAACTTTTAGAGCGATGTTGGTAACATAAACATCTTTACTTCCGATGATGACTTTTGTGCATGATTACTAACATAAACATCTTTACTTCCGATGATGTCTTTTAGTGCATGATTACTAACATAAACATCTTTACTTCCGATGATGTCTTTTAGTGCATGATTACTAACATAAACATCTTTACTTCCGATGATGACTTTTGTGCATGATTACTAACATAAACATCTTTACTTCCGATGATGACTTTTGTGCATGATTACTAACATGAACATCTTTACTTCCGATGATGACTTTTGTGCATGATTACTAACATAAACATCTTTACTTCCGATGATGTCTTTTAGTGCATGATTACTAACATAAACATCTTTACTTCCGATGATGTCTTTACTAGCATAAGCATCTTTACTTCCCATGATGACTTTTAGTGCATAATTACTAATATAAACATTTTACTTCTGATGATGACTTTTGTGCATGATTACTAACATAAACATCTTTACTTCCGATGATGACTTTTAGTGCATAATTACTAATATAAACATTTTACTTCTGATGGTAAGTTTTTTGCTTTAGCAGATGTGATATTTACTTGTAACTACGAATTTGAGATCAAATTTATTAGATGGATATTCATATATGTTATATAATGTACCGAATTTGTCACGGGAATGCAAAGTTGTGATCTCACAATAATTCGAGTTGATTGACGGAAATTAGTCTCGAGATTACTCGTGTTTCTGTCTTTGTTTCAAATATTAGTTTTGAAGTAATTTTCGGTCGATCTTTTTTCAGTTTTCATTGATAACATTTGATGTGATCTAGTTGTTTTTGTCCTGAGTTTTAGCATATCATCCTGATATTTCTTGTAGTTTCTTACGTTGTTTGGTGGCACCAAAATTGATTGCTTTTGGGAGTGTTATGTGTTAGCTCTTTGCAACATAAAATATTCATACACTCAAATCATAAAAAATATCCTCAATTCATGGAGTGATAATTCCCAAAAACGATATATATTTTGTACTTAATTCTATCGGAAACAAAGATGTGTATTTTTTCTTATAGCAAAGCCACATCAGACTATCTGCTCTGTCCACCGAGGGGAATCCAGCTCCTGATATTATCGTTGTAAATCTGTAGATTTAGTGCTGTGTCAGTGGGGAACAGGAATTAAAGGAACATGGATTAATTTAGGAAATCGCGACCATCCAGATGGTGACTTGTTACAAGAGATCATAGCTATGGTAAATAAAATTTGGCATTTTGTAACAGGCTAGAATACGTGAACTCAAGGGTCAGTAACGAAAGTTGTCCACATGTTCCAGACAACTGTACTCAACGTTAGGATCTACACGTGTATGAGTAGTACATGTCTGGAATGACAATATATTTTGTGTATACTACATGCTGTTTCCATGAAATATCGATAATGAAGATTGAAAAAATTATATGAGTAGCAATGTAACAAATTATAAGAAAAAAAAGGAAAAATAATAAACGATATAGGCTTAGGAAAATTAGAACCTAGAAGGGAAGGAATAAAAGAATTAGCACAGTACGTGTAGAAGGTGAACGTGGTCTCTTCATGGCTGATGGACAAGACAGAAACTTGAAATGTTATTGATTAAAGTGTTCCTCCTTTTTTAATAAAGTAATATCAGGTTTCATCTCTCCGATTTTTTTGATTGTCACAACATCAGTTTCAGTCTCCTCGAACTGTTGTTTTTATGGGTAAGCAAAGAAAAAAATCCATAAATCATGAATGTCGAAGTCCCATTTCTTGTAATTTTGGAATAATTACATGTATTAGTCAGAGGCTTGAGTTTGCTGTTTCTAACGCAGCCCTTACTTTTGATTTTGTTGTATTTTACTTGACTGTTCAGTATCTATATTCTCTCTCTCTACATATATATAAGTATATATTTCGTTCTCTCCAGTCAGGTCATAAATATTTTCTTTTTCGTTTTATGTATATCATTTCAATATTTCATTGTTGACTTGGATTACAACATTTCAGTCTTTCTCTATACTGACATGCATATTTTGTTTAAGAATTTCGAAATATTTTTATGACATCTGTAAAAATATAAATTCACTTATTTAAGCGATAATAAAGTTTATTATCCAGGTTGTCAAATCACATACACAAATATTTTCACATTTTCAATCCTTTTTCCAGTTACTCGTTTCAATGTACGATCTCTCCTTTATGTTGCTTAAGTCAGTTACTACTGGTGGGCAGAGCACAGATATTGTGTAGCTTTATGTTTAATTTCAATCAAACCACTTGCTACTGAACACTGGCATTAAATACACTTATAATATTTCTTTCTTTTGGTTTTACAGAAAATTGAACATACTTTATCGCTTCCTTTAGCCAGCTTTGTGTTTACTGCAGGATATAGTTTTTGGACACATCGTATGTTATGTTGAACATGTTGCTTTCTTTGTTTTAAATTTAATCTTGTTAGATTTTCTTGAACATTTAGGTATTATGCTATTTACTTATCTTCATAAATATCACTTTCTGTTACTCCATGAGAAAATAAGTGCTAGAAATTCAACATATTTTAAACACTAACACATATGATATATAGATCTCTGTATATATCTGTTCTTAATAATTTTGAGAGAGGTCAAGAGAGGGAGGATGGGCCTCCTATTTAATTTTATATTAATAAAACTATTGTAAACAGCATACTTTTTTATTTTTGGTATTGGTACTTTTATGTATTTTTATTACATTTTTAATGTTTATTTGGCTAATAAAAAAATAGTTTCCTATCTTTGTTACAAACAAGGTTGTATTTCACCCGCTCAACGGACGGGTACTCTAACTACCAGGTTCATTTTATAGTTTTGCTTTAAGCTACCAAATAGCTCTGATTTGAAATTGCTATTTGTACTTGTACTTCTCAGATATTCGATTAACATAAATACATCTGCTTAATAATAAGTTGGCAAATAACAATTTATAAACAGATGAATTGATTTATTTTGTAGAAACATGTAGTACGTTTTTGCAAAAAGCAAATCATTTTATTGCGCTTATAAATCGTTGTTTGCAAGCTTATTATTATATTAGCATAACGTGTTTCGCTACTCAAGAACGCTTGTTCAGTAACGTCACAAAAACCGAGGTTACATAAAGGTGTTTCTTTTGTTTTCTTAAGATTAATAATTAATTAAAATAAATAATTCTGTTTTTAAGGTTGGTTAAGGTCTAACTAGTAGTAGAACTGAAACTCTTTGGCTGATTTTTATTTAAGTTTTTGTATATAACAAGCTAGGGATTACACATAAGACTTTCTGTCCTTTTATTTCTGAGTTTGACAACTTTGTAATTGGAGCAATCCAGGTTGTCAAAGTACTGTACTCACAAACAAATGAATTTAATCTGTTTGATAAAAAACACAAAGTATATTATTAATCTGGTATGATATCCTATTCAAAGTAAACCTAGTAGATCTGGGAACATTGTAATGAATTTCATCTTCTCATACCCGAAAATAATACATCTTTTCCTTGTGTAAAAAAAAAAACTGTTGAGCAAGTTATATTCTAATCCTTGCTTTGTGTCAAAACAAACAAACAAGAGGATTTATTGCTTGGTTTGAATTTCGCACAAAGCAACATAAGGGCTATCTGTGCTAGCCGTACCTAATATAACAGTGTAAGACTAGAGGGAAGGCAGCTAGTCATCACCACCCACCGCCAACTCTTGGGCTATTATTTTACGAAGGAATCGTGGGACTAACTGTCACATTATAACGCCTCCACGACTGTAAGAGCGAGCACGTTTGGTGTGACACGGATTTGATCCCGCGACCATAACCTTACGAGCCGAACGCCTTAACCTGCCTGGCCATGCCGGGCTTAGGATTTATTGCAATTCCAGAGTCTGATAAGCCGAGTAAAATGTTTTTTTTTTTTTTTACTTTTATTGTCCTAATCCGGGGGTCGAGGTTCGAATCCCCGTCATACCAAACATGTTCACCCTTTCAGCCGTGGGGGCATTATAATGTGACTTTCAATCCCACTATTCGTTGGTAAAAGAGTAGCCCAAGAGTTGGTGGTGGGTGGTGATGACTAGCTGCCTTCCCTTTAGTCTTACACTGTTAAATTAGGGACGGCTAACACAGATAGCCCTCCTGTAGCTTTGCGCGAAATTCAAAACAATCCTAAGCTTCGCAGTTAATACCTGGGATTCTGCGCTTGGACAGGGTAAAGGAAGGACATACCTCTGAAAGGCTCTAGATTTCTACGTGTTATATTTTGCTTCATATTTTGTTAGTGTTTTTACTTTTCACTTCGAATTTTAGTTTTACGCCAGTAGACAGAAGACCTTATTTGAATTGGCCCAAGACAGGAAATACCCCTTCGCTAAACAACGAGGCGACATGCCGGTCGGGGAGTCGGAGACCAGGGAAAGCGATGTAGCGTCTGAGACTGAGGGAGCAAGCCCGTCTGTTTCAGGGACAAAAAGTAAGTCTAGTGACTGTGGCCAAACAGATAATGATAATTTAAAATTAAAATCTTTAATGTTCATAGCCGAAAAGAACTAAAAGCTAAGTTAACGCCGGTTAAAGAAAATACTGTAAGGACTCGAAAAAAACGAAAACTAGTAAAAGATATTATGATTTCAGCATGTGAAGACAATGTACCTAAGACTACGGTTATAGACTTTAATATGCCAAAAACTAGCAGTACTAGCAACCCAAACCCCACCCTGGATATTCAAAAACAAACATGTTCAGACAAAGACGAAGTTCTTTCTGACGACGAAGGCTTCACGCTTGTGCAGACTCGAAGTCAGAAAAACAAATTAAACAAAGAACAACCACCACAGACACACATACACAAATCGCACCAAAATCACCTAAGCACGCAGTTATAATCCAAGGAGTTCCTGGTAGTTACAACCAACCACAATTGGCCAAAGAAATATACAGGTGCAAACCTAATACAAAGATTACTAATATTAAGCGTCTGCCCAGAGGCGGTGTTCTGGTTCAAGGACAGGAACCCGCTGACTTAAACAGTCTACTAAAAGCTTGGCCTGCAGACGCATTCAAAACAGGAAGCATTACAATACACCTACCAGGAACTAAACCAACACCGAAATCTTTTGTGATACGAGGTGTACATAATTCAATAGACATAGAAGACGTTAAGGAAGAGTTAAGTACACAAAACATAAAACACATTTCAGTTGAGCGTATAATTTCAAATATTACTAAAAGACCCACAAACCTAATCAAAGTAGTCACAGACAACAGCCAGGATATTACACAATTCATAAATAATGGTATCACTATGTGGTATCATAAGTACACAGTGGAACAAACAAAAACACCAGCAGTGGTTGTCACACAGTGCTACCAATGCCAAAGGTTTGGACATGTAGCAGCAGCATGCCAAGCAAATGCGCGTTGTGTGGGCTGTGGGAGAATCACCACATTACACATTGTACAAAACAGAACCCCAAACCCAAATGCTGCAATTGTGGGGAAGAACACACGGCAAATTATAAAGGTTGCCAGAAATATAAATCCATAAAACACACTTATACGAAATTAAAATCCCAACATGAACAAGCCGCCACCACCACGAACAATTAAGGAACCCACACCTACCACTCCAGCACCACAAAGTACAACTACACAGACAAACACATACGCTGCAGTGGTTAAAATTCATCATCCCGACAGGAAAAACCATTACCAAGTGAAGAGGAAATACCAAAACCACCTAAAAATACACAACCAACAACAATTGAAACAACATTGACATCTGCCATAACTTCCACCTTCTCGGAAATAATGGCAGAATATACAAATCCACAAACACCAACAGTCTCACAGACATAATTGTTAAAATCATATTGGAAAACATACACAAGTTCTTGCCGCAAATTTTAACCTCCATCATAAACTCTACTAGACATGGATAACTTCACAGTTCTACACATCAATATCCAGGGTGCTCTTGCTTCCAAGAAACATGAGATTGAAGATACAACAAGCTCCATAAAACCTGATGTAATCATAATTAGTGAAACTCTTCTATATAACTACCATCGATTTAAATTAAACGGCTACTCTACTATTAGACATGACAGGAAGGATAATAGAGATCCAAACAGAGGTCTTTTATTATTGTATAAGACTGAACTTATAGTTCAGGAACTTACTATCCCTTCCAGTAATGAATCTATAGTTATTAATGTAAAAACGCAAAATCAGACAGACGTTACTGTGGCGGGCATCTACTGCTCGCCTAGTACAGTGTTAGATGTAAATCTATTGAATATATTGTATAATAGCAACTGTAATCTTATTATTATCGGCGACCTAAACAGTAAACATATAGCATTCAACTGTCGTTGCTCAAACGCAAATGGCAAATTACTTTATCAATTTCTGGACGAATCAAACATGACTTTATTAAACGATGCAACACCGACACATATCTCGTACGCACATGGAACCAGTGAAATACTGGACCTATGCCTGTGTTCGTCAAATATGAGTCGCAAATTCGTAAATTTTCATGTTGGTCACGATATAGATAGTGATCACCTTCCAGTTTGGTGTATCTTCAATCTCACCCCACTTAAATAAAATCATAGTGAGAGACCAACTGAACTACAAAAGCTAATTGGCCAGTTTTCCAAACTATATTAAATGAAACCTTACCTCCAGAAGTACTACATATTGCCGCGGACGCATCAGATATAGATGCATACTGTCATATCATCTCTGAGTGTCTAAAACATGCAGCCAACAGTTCGATACCGAAACAAAAACACTTCACAACAACTCATTCATGGCAACCACATAAAGATATAATACACTTAATTAAAACAGACGTATACTCCGCAGACAGTACATTCAAAATCGCAACCCCACACTTAAAACTCAGATAAACACAATAAGAAATAAAATACGAAACTTAATCAGACAACAGAAACAAGAAAACTGGGACACCTTCTGTTCCGATCTAAATCATAAAACTGATCCTAAACAATTCTGGACACATTTGAAAAGATTTACAAACACAGGAACAACAAACACAGTATATCCACCACTGGAACTGGATGGAGAAACAGCATACACTAACACAGAAAAAGCCGAGATATTTAAAAACACCTAGAAAACACGTTCAAAACACATCATGAACCAGACATGAACAGATACTTTTATAATACAGTCACAAACTTTATTGACCAAAACAGAAGCATTTTACACCTAAATTTCCAGTCAACAATATTACACACCAAGAAAAACAAAAGACTGGAGCACTCATCAACTGGTAAAACATATCACTGTTACAGAAGTAGTAACTGCTATTAAAAACACAAAAAACAAAGCTCCTGGAGAAGATGGTATTCAAGCTATCCTCCTAAAACAAGGCACTCAGAGATTATATGAACACCTAACAGCGTTATTTAATCTCTCACTATCAGCTGGATATATCCCCGTTTCTTGGAAGGAAGCAATAATATTAATGTTCCAGAAAGAAGGAAAGTCAGCGAATAAACCAAACAACTACCGCCCGATTAGCTTAACCAGTTGTATTGGCAAAGTATTAGAGAGGATAATTAGTAATCGTCTGTCAGTTTACTTAGAAGAAAATTCAAAATTACCAGAAATTCAAAACGGATTTCGAAAAACCGCCAAACTACAGACCACCTGATTCGACTTACAGAATCAATTACCGACAGCTTCAACAAAAAAGAATGCACTGTAGCTTGCTTTCTCGACATTGAGAAAGCATTTGACACAGTGTGGCATAACGGCTTAAGACATAGATTGCTTGAAATGGCATTACCCCAGGAAACTATTCGCTGGCTGTCCAACTTCCTGGATAACAGAAGGTGTAAAGTAAATGTAAATGGGGCCCACTCAGGGTCCTTTTCACCCGAAGCAGGAGTCCCGCAGGGAGGGGTTGTTAGCCCTATATTATTTATCATGTACGTGAGTAATATGCCTCTGTCGGACCTAAATTTAGGTTATGCATCACAGTTCGCTGACGATGTAGCAGTCTGGAAAAGTGCCCCCACTCCGTCAATAGCAGCAACGAACCTACAACCAGTCCTAAATAACATCGAAGAATACTGCCAGAAATACAGAATCAAAGTTAATATTCCAAAAACCCAAGTCATAGTATTCAGCAGACTGAATAAGCTGAAAAAAGATCCACCAAAACTCTATATGAATGGATCACTTTTACTGACTGCTACTTCTGCTAAATTTCTAGGTCTAACCTATGACTCAAAATTAACGTGGCTACCACATATTAAAATGTACTGATACGAATCTGGAAAAGAGCAAACTATGCAAGAAGTCTTTCAGGTAAAATCCAAGGAACATCACCAGACAACATACTTAAAATCTACAAAACGTACATTAGACCAACAATAGAATATGCATCACCTGCCTGGATTAACATAGCACCCACACATGTACAGAAACTTCAACGTATACAAAATTCTGTACTAACTTCAGCATACAAAGTACCACGTAGCACCTCAACCACATTCATGCACAAGTATGCAAACATAGATACAATAGCTGAAAGACTCTTGCATAATTCTCTAAAATATTTCAATAAGAATTGGCACAAAAATGACTTAATGTGTGATCTCGACAGATATCACGTACATGATGTAAATGGTACTAAATACCTCTCCCCTTTTAACATATATTTAAGAAATGTAACACAAGCTGGCCACTATGCACTAGACACTTAGTCCTTGTTTCTTTTTATTTTTATAATTATTATTTTCTTTTTTTAATCATTATTATTATTTTTATTTTCTTCTCTTTTTGAATTATTATTCAAGTATTGAATAATAATAATTATTATTACTTTCTTTTCTGTGTGAGTGTTTGTGTTACTACAAGTAGTAGTAGCATTCTCTCAATCGAGAAAAAGGAGAAAAAATACAAAAATATATATATATATATGAAAATACAAAAAAAAAAAATTAAATGGAAAAAAAAAACAAAAAAAAAAAAACTCCTTGTTCGTCCATGCATGGACTGAGCCCTGAAATGGACCTGAGTATGATGTTATACTTTTACTCTGGCCCAAAGCTTTAAAAAAAAACCAAAAAAAAAACAAAACCTAAAGACAGACGCTATAATCGTTCGGGAGGGAGGAAGAGGTCAAATGTACCTGACCCTCCTGGGTATTTAACAACATCAATACCCAAATACCCACACAGTCAAACTTGGAACTTAATACCTGTGAAAACTGGGGGGAGTGTCAGATCAGTCAATTTGTTAACAAAGCACGCTTTCAAAATATTTAAATGTGTTGATTACATATACATTTTAATAAATAAAATCCTGTATATTGCGTAAGTGAAACATGATTTTTTTATTGTGTTTGCATTTCCTTTCTTACATTCCTTATAAAAATTAAAATCGCGTCTATTTTTAATCACTTTCTACATCTTAAGATTTATTCGTATACTTATATTTACTTTAATATAATTAAACTTGAGACCCTTCTGTTGTGGGAGCCATGCACATTCGATCTTAAACTGTCCATCAAATAAAGAGTAGATACTTATTAAAACAATCTTATCACAACACGGAATATTTTTCATGACGTTTTATAATTTTCATTTTTAATCTTTCCAACTTTTTTCGCCATACAACTCTACTTTTTATACATGCATTCGTCTGTCCGCTTAGTATATGTGTCTCTTCCCTCAGTGGTTTAAAACATGTATTGAGTGTTACTATCAAATTTACGTGAAAAGTTTTTGACAGACTCTGTTAAACCGAACGATTTATCAACTTGTTTGCAGTTGAGCATAAAGCTACACAATCAATGTCACTGAGAGAGGGTAGGTTTGTTTGTTTTGTTTTTTATTTTCGCACAAAGCTACTCGAGGGCTATCTGCGTTAGCCGTCCCTAATTTAGCAGTGTTAGACTAGAGGTAAGGCAGCTAGTCATTATCACTCACCGCCAACTCTTGGGCTTCACTACGAATAGTGGGATTGACCGTCACTTTATAACGTCACCACAGCTGAAAGGGAGAGCATGTTTGGTGTAACGGGATACGAACCCTTGGGCAAAGCTTAGGTAAGTATTATTTTACTAACGTTTATTCCAAAATCATTGCATAACAAAGATAACCTCAGATCACCGAGCTTAATAGCAGAGTTTGATAGCAAGGTATGATTAATTTTTCTTGTTAAAAAAAAAACGTTTTAAATCTTTGGAACAGAAAAAAGAGGTTAGAAAACTGAAGAGCTCAGCGGTATGTTTGTAGAGTTACAACGTTAGAACCAGGGTTTCTGTACTCGTGGTAAGCACAGTACACAAAGCCCATTGTGTAGATATATGCTTATTACATGTATAAAGAAACAAATTACCAATGAGACTGCTCGTATCGATACGAAGAAGCAAGGCATATTTTTTAGGGAAGAGAACACTGAAATATTTGAATATTATTTCTAAGTAAATATAAAACATGGTATGTTGTAATATGTTTTCACTGATATAAACTGAAATTAATAGGTTTGGGGAAAATGTGATACGTGAAGGATATAATGTTATTAAATGTCTAGAATTTACATTGAAATTATATTTCTACCACTGTTTTTGTATTATTACTAACTATTTTATCTTATGGAAGTCTATATATATATGATTGAAAATGCAATAGCATTTTTACTGCCTATTGATTGAACCGTTTATGTGAAGTTTTTGTACTGATAATGCTTTAAACGCGTGTCTTTTTAACCAGGTCCGAGTTGTGTTTTGTGGAACAACAAAATATAAATCTTTTCTTTACTGCCATCAATCGTTGTGTAGATAACATTAGTCTGTAACAGTTTTACTGTCTTGAAATTTTTACATGTTCGACAGTATTTCCTGTACGCAGATTCCGAACGCGATATCCATTTTTGTCCATCACGTATAGATTTTTTCACAAAACGTTAAAATGCAAGACATAAAAGAAAGATCACAACACGTGGTTTTGAGACTCAAAGACGTAGATTTTACAAACAAAAATCAGGATGAATGAGGATATATACTGTTACATATTATAACTTTTCCCAGACGAGTCTCCGATTTATTATACTACGTATGTTACGTCTTATGATTTTAAATATCCGAAAATTTTAATTTAGAAGTTAATTAAATATTGATATGTATTAAATTTATGATATTGGCTAAATAGAATGATACACACAATTTTCTTTCTTAATACAAATATATTTTTATATACTAAAAAATAAACATTATTACAAAGAGCTATTACAAAAATCATTTATTTAAAAACATTTTACAAACTGAAAAACTATATTTAGTTTTCTATCTTGACAGTATCTGAATATTTTATCGACGATCTAGTTCCACGACGACCGAATGAATTCTGAGTTGACATTGTTACGCTTCGTTTAAGCTACTTAGCTGTCAGTTCTTGGCTGACCTCACGTCGCGTACAAGTTAACTTTTTACCGAGAAGACATTTAATGCTTACGTAGAAACACTAACGTTCGAAATTAATTCACTGAAGTTAAAAGGTCTGCAATGCTCGAATTCTATAAACGTTCCTAGTCAAATTCTGCAGTGTTCTAGTTAATAAGTGTTAATCACAATTATTGCTTCCGGGACTTATAGTACACTAAGTGTAATTTACTAACAATATAAAATATATATCATTGATTCTTATACTCGAGAATTTTCAACAAATTTGCAGAGCAGGCAGAACTTGCGTAATACACATTTAAGAATATAAGTTACATATATTGAGCTGAAACAAACGTAGATATTAAAATAAATTTACAACAGTAAATTCGTTACAATATACGTTTAACATCAATGCCTTTCTATTTTTCAGTTTGTTTGTATTTTAGTTACCAAACTTAATAGCAAACTAAATGTTCATTACGGTAAATTAATTAATAATTTGGTCTAAGTGAGAGTTTGTAAAAGATTTGTAAAAGAAAAAAATTCTTACTTGTTGCCCGGCATGTCCAGGTGGGTTAAGGCGTTTAACTTGTAATCCGACGGTCGCGGGTTTGAATCCTGGTTGCACCAAACATGCTCGTGCTTTCAGCCGTGGGGGCGTTATAATGTTACGGTCAATCCCACTATTCGTTGGTAAAAGAGTAGCTCAAAAGTTAGCGGTGGGTGGTGATGACTAACTGCCTGCCCTCTAGTCTTATACTGCTAAATTTGGGACGGCTAGCGCAGATAGCCCTTGAGTAGCTTCGCGCGAAATTCAAAATAACAAGTTACCTTACATGGTAGGAAAAAAGAATATTCGTTTTGAAATCTGTGTAGTTGACTTATGGAAAATCCGTTATTGAAACCAAAACAACTTCTATACAGTTTAAATGTGCAGACCATTTTAATTTTTAATTGTCAGTTCGTTAAACACTACACATGTGATTATTAAAAGAACTATTTTCATACTCTAGTATACGCCCCTAACGTGAACAAATAGACTAATCCAACAATCTGAGGCAGAAAAGTGACGTTACTGCACGTGATCCTATTAACATCACTTGGTCTTGTAGTGGTTTATTTGTTGCGCTACACATTTCAGAGAAGCGTTAAGTTACGCGACGTGGATTTTGTGTAGTCCGGCTGTGTTCTGAAATACTGTGTGGTAACCATACAGAGATAGGAAAAGATACTTAGTTAAATAAAAATAATGAAACTATTGTTATTCCAGTAGAACGAGTATAAGTGTTGGCAAGATTATTTATCCGTACTCAGATACAAATATATCGTATGAATAAAAGTGTTTGCACTACAGTCCACATCCAGATACTGCACGTAAAGGCTGTGACCCGTTGCTAGTGTGTATCAAAACAGAAACAACTTAAGTAGTTATTCGCACTGTCACTGGTAAGATACACACTTTAAAACTGGAAGGATATACGAAATAGTAGGTAAGATTTTCTCTGCAGTTTGTGCAACTAATTTAATATTAATTCTTGTAGCAGAAACTTGCTTGTTATTGTATGCGTTTTTCAGTTTTTACAACTAAACCCCTGAAAATTATTGTGTATCCCAATAATTTGTATAAGATCGTTCTATATGTACAGGATTGCCCGTAAGTCCTTACCCATCCATATATCTTATGTATCCAGTGTATCTGTGTGCTGTCCCTCATTCTCGCTGCATAATATTATGCGACGCCATGTTCTGTGAGACATTTTCCTCAATATGGGCTTACATCGGCCATATTTCTCTGAAAAAAAAAACAAGTGTATAATACATGCGTAATTGAATATAACATAATAAGATATGGATGGGTAGTGACTTACAGGCTACTCTGTAGAAAACTAGCTTGGAGGATGACGTAGCTGAAAAGTTATGATATTGTTGTAAGCTATATTTTCAATGTTATATAATCTAATTGTTTGCCAGAAGAAGTTGCATACTGTGATGATGATGCAATAGATAGAAAGTTCATGACTACTAAGAATCGAAGAACTTAGGGTAATGTGCATAAACAAAAGTACATAATAAACAGGAAAGCCACTGAAGCAGTGAATCAATGAGAAGTTACTGAGTATTCAGGAGAGCAAGTGAGTGATTCGGTTGAAATGAATTATCTGTTCAATCAGGTGCTCGATCGACTAGCAAGAGAATCCTATAATATTTGTATGTGTGCATTGAGCATATTATAAGTTTTATAATTTATTCTCAAGAATTGTTTGTCAATTTACACCTAAACCTAAAATTTGTTTCAAAGACAACTAGCCTGTAGTAAACATTATTGAAGGAATAAATTAATTTGTTATTGCTCTTACTGGACATGGTATTACTTTTACACACACGTAAAAATCCGTCAAATAGTAGAATTTTATAACATTGATGTCATAAATGAAATCACATTGATTGATTCAAAGTATAACTCTGAGTAAACTTCAGTCTGATAACATGGTGAAGATACAAGATCGAAACTTTAATAGAAATGATGAAACATTTAAAAAGGTTGAAAATTAAGCAAGAATAAGATGGAAAATGAATATAGAAACCCAACCTAAAACAGCATTTACCACAAAATATGGAATACATCTTATTTGGTCTACACACATTATTACTAATGCCGTGCCATCTGTTATGGCAGGACTTTTCTGGATTAATTCAGTCATGTCACTACCAAATCCAGTTTCGGACGTAAGCTGACCAATTCAGCAACAACGCTCTTTAGAGAAACTAATGGGCTATGATAGCAAGGTACCATGGGAGACGCATCAGGCTTAGGTTGAAATCATTTTGAGAGTGAGCAAAAACTATTAATATTGTAATAGATTAATGTAAAAGAAACAATTTTAACGGCATTAAATAATCAATCAGATGAGAGTCATGATAATTATCAACTGCTATAAAAGTTACATTATCTCGCAAGATTGTAGTGACACAACAGAAGGAAGTATTCCGAGCAAAGTTCCAGAGCATGATACAAAGAAAAAACATCTTAGTTAAACTTCTGGAAGACTTGGGAAGGCTTGCCCTATTATATTTTATGGATGCTCCACTTGAAATGAAGGAATCGTTGGCACGTGACCAATTTATAAGTGCTGTAACTAAAGAAGGTAGATAACTGGTTGGGAGTAAAGGTATATATATATATATATATATATATAATAACTTTTCAGTTGATGATATAAAGTTGCAGATAAACAACTAAAGGCATGATCTAGAAGTTTTTGTGATCATCAGATCAAATGGTTTTGAAATACAACTCCACCTGATGATAGTATAGAAGAACTAAAGGTATTAAGAAACTATTCGCAGTGAAAATAGAAAATAAAACACAAGACAATAGAACTAACTAGACATCAGAAAACGGGAATTTACTGGACATATGGGGCAGAGCTTAGCAAAGAATATCCATCTGCTCCAAAGGAGATAAGAAGTTATATATTTAAAGAAACAAGTCTTCGAGTCAGTAGGTTTATTGATTGAAAGCATTGCAGCTTGATTTAGTAATGAAAGATATGATCTTGCCTTCAGCAGCGATGAAAGAAGATGACTTGGTGCATAAAGCAAGTGGACGTAAATTCACACAAGTTCTTTATCGGTTATACGTAGTAAAACGTTTGTTTATTTTGTTCACAACGTTTCACTAGGATTACACCTCATCATCAAGAACTTAGGTTAACATTTTGAACAAAATAAACAAACGTTTTAGTATGCAGAAATATTTGTGATTTTCAAAGAACATAATTTTTTCTAATATTTCATCCAAGTGGGCATAAAGTTCGAGCTGTAGGAAAGATGAAAGTTACTCTTATTGTTGGAAACTTTTCTACATCTCATAATGCCTGGGTAATTGGTAATAAGAGTGCACACTGGGAACTGATTTTATGAGAACAAATGGATGCAAGGCTAGGATAGCTCCAGATAGCTTCATAGTCTATGGCATAAAATTCCTGTCACTATATGGTAATTATTACACATTATGATGAACTTTCAGTAATAGCAAGAAGACTACTCATTGTACTTTAAAGAAGTAAAATATCTATAACATGACTTTTTAGGAATAAATTTACATCTAGTGATTTGGCTGTAGAAAAATAAAAAACTCCAGTGTATCCTGAGAAGTTGAAATGGTTGTAAGAACTTTCACGGAAAGTTCTAAAGAAAAATCATCACTTGGGCAATGAACTATAAAATTCGAATCTGGTATCACTAGAACATTGTAAAATGTGAAAATTTACAAGTAGAATTTCTATATCAAAGAATATCAGAAGCGGTCATCTTTGCGATCAGATGTAGTATATCTAATGCCAAATCTTAACATAAAACAGCTTACTACTTCATTTGCAAAAACTGTATAAGTATAGCTGTGGTGGTATTAAAGGTGATAAATGCCATAGGTCACATGATTTGCTCATGGAATATCAAAGTACTTTCTTTAGTGTACCTTATTACTTAAACAAAACTAATAAAATATTTAATAAAATTAATACTGGAGATGTAGCCCAAATACATCTTAGCCAAATGACTACCACTTGAAAAGCAAGCTGAGGCATTCAAAGAGGTAGAAGTCATTAAGGAACAAGGATTAATAGAACTAAGAGGATAGATTAACAAGGTTCTACTAGAAGGTGAACAAAGTCGTAAAGGAGGGTGCATACCTATTACAAAGGATTTAATTATTTTAAATGTTCTATCTGGATCAAAATGGTCTGTGGCATTGTATCATAAGATTGAAAGTTGGCAAATCCAAGTTTATGAAGTAAGTAGAGATAATAGAATTTCTACTGCAGAAAATTGATTGTAATAATTTGTTTTTTATTTGTACTATATAAAGCATCTCGTATATTTTGATGACTGATGGAAATTATACTTTTCTATTTGGATAACATAATTGCAAATTGTGAGGCTTTTGGTAATGCTTATGTTGGTATAA
Source organism: Tachypleus tridentatus (assembly GCF_004210375.1). Taxonomy (NCBI): domain Eukaryota; kingdom Metazoa; phylum Arthropoda; class Merostomata; order Xiphosura; family Limulidae; genus Tachypleus; species Tachypleus tridentatus. The sequence goes on along the minus strand of NC_134832.1, from coordinate 92,527,681 downwards.
TAAAAGTTTTGAGTATGCTGAATAAATATAATCTAATGCTTATTTCCAAGAAGTGTCAACAAGTGAACTTCCTGGGATACATAGGCAGTAAAGAAGGAGTGTTGTCTGCAGATCTATCTCATGTGGAAGTGTTTTAGAATTTGCTTAAATTAAGGATCTTGAATGAGGTAAACGGATTTTTGGACTACCTTTTCTATCATCATTTTGTAAATTCATTCTTTCACAATTCAGATAACAAGATCGCTATAGGAACTTTAGGGTATAACTTTAATATTCTTCATATTCATGGGTGGACATTTGATACTATTGATGTATTGTACCAAAGATCACATACCAATGAGAAATGGAAATGCTCTGTAAAGAGGGTGTGTGTTTTTCTTATAGCAAAGCCACAAAGGGCTATCTGCTCAGCCCACAGAGGGGAATCGAACCCCTGATTTTAGCGTTGTAAATCCGGAGACATACCGCTGTACTAGCGGGGGGGCCTCTGTAAAGAGGGAAACACAGTAAAGAAAAATAATAATCCTCAAGTAAAACTGAGTACAATCTAAGATGTTACGCTTAGAACCAATGGTGAAAAACTGATGTGGGCTAACTTTTAACTGAAAGATGCTCAGGCAGATATGAATTTGAAACAAATTACTTAGTGGTTTAAAAACAGAAGGGAAAAATAGTCCCTTCATGCAGTCCAAAGATGTACTGAACACAATGGAATTTCATTATACCTAAAATAGGGTTTGTTATGTCAAAAATAGGGAGATACCAGTGTACAGTCTACATTCCAAAACTCTCTATCATTTCTACAATCTTTCAACAGCTGGATACTCATGTGTTAAAAAGACATTGAAGACAGTTAGAGAATGCTTCTGTCAGTTTATGTATCAGAAATATCTAGAAAACTGATATATAATGTTAAGTATACCATGAGCTATAAGGTCCATGAAAGAAACAGCATGACCAACTACAGTAGTATTGTGTTGGAGCACTAGTTAAGAGAGTTTCTGGCGCTTTTGATCTATGTTACAGAGTCATAGTGTGAATGAATACATCAACTGACCAGAAACGTGTGCTATTTCTAAACAGGATAAAGAAATTATAGCAAGAGAATTCATTAATCAATGAATATTTTCAAACTTTTGAATGTCTATGCAATTCCAATCGATTCAGGGAAAGAATTTTGAATCAGCTTTGTTTGTGGAAATGTGTCAGATTTTTGGAATATAAATAACCAATAAAACAGCCCCTAACATATCTTCTGATGGCACTGGGGAGAGATACAACTTTACACCGTTAACTCAATTAGCCATTTACGTGGATGAACATCAGAAAACATGGGATCAAGATTTCCCATTACTACTTATGAGTTACTAACTAAACATAGATCAGGCTACATGCAACCCACACTATCATTACTGATGTCTGATAAAAAATTTCAAGTGCCATTGAACCTTCTGTATTTATATCCTGTTGATATTCACGCAGCAGTCTTTCATAGAATATTCACAGGGACTAAGGAACATCATCAAGGTCATACATCACTTTACCTAGGAAAGATTTTAATCATCAAATGATAAGATGAAAAATGTATGTGATATTAATAATAGTAGAACTGGATTATATTGAGGTGAAATGGGATAGTTGTACAATTCCCATGAAAAGAAGGGATTAACTCCAAAGTTAAGAAGATGTTTGAAAGGCCCATATCTTGTACTGAAAAAAGTTGTGGGTTACAAAATTTAAAAGGACAAACACTCCAAACCAAAAGTCATCAAACGTAATATTCTTTGGCTGCATATCAGTGAGAGAAGAACAAACTGGGTAATTTCAAAAAATAACTTTCCAACTAAAAATCAACCAGCAGAAGAGCCCAGTTTTTGTAGAAACCACTTCAGGAGTATTCCGCAGAGGATTAACTCGATTTCCTACCTAAAGAGAATTTCTTCAGTAAGCAATAATAAGGAAAAATAAGAGAATAGAAGATTTAGTGTTTTATTTGTGTATTAGAACTATTCAATGGACTTCACAACCCAGAAAGGGGAGGAATGTTGTGAGATATCTTTTAACGGTATAACTGTTTGCTTGAGGGAATTACTAACCATGACGATGACAATGCAATATCTGAAGTTCAGGAACGTTAAGAATCGAGAAGCTAGGTGTAATATATATAAACAAGGATACCTTATAAATAACGGAAATCGAATCAGTGAATCAATCAGCGAGTGATTCGTTTCAATGTTAGAAGTAAAATGTTTCACATCTGTTCAGTTACTTGATCGATTAGCTAGGATATTTTGTACTTACGAGCTAGGCATGGCATTAGTCTCAAACGTTCAAACATAGTTTGTGAACTTAAGCATAAGCCTTATGTCAAATCACTGTAGCCTATAGAAAATGTCACAGATGAAATAAATTAATATGATATAGTTACTGTTATGGATACTTTTTGGCATTGTTTTTACCAGATAGCCCAGAAAAAATTGCTCAACGATAGAGTACATTACTCAATATCTTTCTACAACGTTGATTTTCTATGACTAAAAACACAATTCACAAACTTAGATAATCTCCAGGATACGCTGCTAACATAAGGAAAATATCTTAACCCTCAAATTACCAATTTGCATATATATATACTGTTCACTACCTCTGGGATCACATATTGCAACATATTGAATAATTATGTTTTTACTTTTTAGAAGACCCACTGTAAAGAACTAAAAAAAGCAACAAGTAAAATATAAAAGCTACACCAGCAATGAATAGTGCGGTTAACTGAAATATTCACTGTATATTTTTTTTCTGACCCTGTAACCAACAAAATCATAGATCCACAAGCAACTTGGTACATATCTAGTTTACGAAATAGCTTTCAAAAGCCAATGTGGTCCACATGAACCCTTACATATAATTCTATGGTTAGGCTAATCGGTTAGGCTGTAGCGTTGATAAGAGTTTTACAGCAATGAATAAATATTTTCTGTAACATTCTTATCAATGTCAAAAGTGTAGCTACTAGTTACATAAACCTAACTAATAGTTCAATCAATAACTCACGTGAGTTTTTACGTATGCGTACTCAAACATTTTGATAAAAAAGTAAGCTATTAGAGTTAAATAATTTTGCACGTGTGGTTTATATTTAGACCGAGTTTTAAACTTAAAGCACCAAATTTGAAAAAAAAATCCATAAAAGTTAAGTATAACTTTCTATCAAATAATGTTTCCGTACTTTCGGTCTTAGGTAAAAATAAAAGGAAAAAAACTGAGTAAATACTGAAGATTTTATATCTCGCAAATTGTCTTGAAATTTGGAAATGAACTAAGAGTTCGGTAGGGTATATTAACTCCTACTATAATGTTACTTTGGATTTCCACAGTCAGAGCTAAAGAAGGTGGAAGATTGATAAATTATCATTTCTTTTAAAAACACAGTATAACCTGCAGGTTCTTTTGGCTACACCACACACTAATGTGTGTCTTGATTATTCTATGTAGCTTTGTTCAGTACAATATTATGGGATATTATCTCAGTTTTAATTATAAATATATATATCATTGGTTAAGTATTGCTTCCATATGTTCATACTGCTTCTTTGTAGAATGGTACATTTACAAAGTAACTTAATTATAAAAAATCAATTAATATATTCGTGAAAACAATAACACCAGTGCTTTATTTTGATATTTTAATTGACTGAGTGTCAGTAAATAATTTTGATCAGGTATACTTTATTTGAATATAATACAATTAACTTGCGAAGACATGATTTTTCAATCATTTTTCATGTAAGTTGGAACATTTTTCTTTATTTTACATTAAGCATAGCGGACTATAATATGAAGAATTATTTATTGTGAAAAACTTAAATGCCTCATAAAAGTTTTTCACAACCAGATGGATGCAGGGGACACGTTTTTTGTCGATCGCTAGAATTAAGGTTTGAGTGAACATTTTAAATATATTTTGCGTAAAAGTTGAACGTTTTAAAATGTAGAAAAAAATGTTTAAGCATTCACATTCACATGTTCAAAATGGCGTTAATCTTGAACATACTGGACATGGTGACCTTAAGAGTGTTGTGTTAGTAAAACACACTCATGTCGAAATTCGTCCTAGTCTATTAATGCTTTAAAAATGAAAGGATGACACGTGTAGCTAAAGTTTAAGCACTGTAGCACCACATCTGAACTTACCTAGTTTATAACTGCAGTCACAGCTCAGGAAAGTCGTCTTTTGTGAGGTGAGATTAACAAACGCCTGATTTTTGAATTTTGTAAGTTGCATGGTTTTACTTAGTTTGGCGGCCCGGCATGGCCTAGCGCGTAAGGCGTGCGACTCGTAATCCGAGGGTCGCGGGTTCGCGCCCGCGTCGCGCTAAACATGCTCGCCCTCCCAGCCGTGGGGGTGTATAATGTGACGGTCAATCCCACTATTCGTTGGTAAAGAGTAGCCCAAGAGTTGGCGGTGGGTGGTGATGACTAGCTGCCTTCCCTCTAGTCTTACACTGCTAAATTAGGGACGGCTAGCACAGATAGCCCTCGAGTAGCTTTGTGCGAAATTTCCAAACAAACAAACAAACTTAGTTTGGTAAGTTGTTGAAAACAGTCATAAAGTTGTATGATTAATGTTTTTATTGGTTATTTTGTAATGTATTGCTTAGCAGTGGTAAGAACCTAGCTCGTATCTTGAATTTGAGTCGAGAACGAACATTTCTAATTGAAGATGATTTAAAACATATATAAAAATATTTGTGTCATGTGTTGTTTTTCCTATGTTGGAATGACAGATCATTTTGCTTCGTGGATTAACCATGTAAGTGAATGACTTGTGGATAAAATTATCTGTACAACAATAAATTGGCATTAAAATACCGAAGGACTGTCAGTGCTGAAATATTTACTTATTAATAAATAATTTCTCTGACCTTTTAGGCTTTGTTTAAAACCTGTAACATTTGGTAACTTCATTCATTAATTGAAACGGAGAATTTAAAATACAAACGGAAGTCTGTGGGTCTTCTGTAAGAACTGAGGAATATAGTTTGTGTTCGAAGTATGAACCGTTAAGATCTCTCAGGGTTACTTAATGCATTTCCTGGCAGGCAGAAATGTTGAGTTTAGGGTTGGGAACAATTCACCCGCTGAGCTTTTAAAACTTATTTAGTGGCGCCGGATACAACAAATACTTTTTTTTTTGTTAATATTAGCGGAAAGACTGAATAAATCTTTCATGCAGTTTAACTTTCCTTGATTTGACTTAAAAGCCTCTAGTATTCTCTCTGATCTTGCATTAGCAAAACAAAACAGCAACAACAAAGTATAGAAAAAGTCCTGATCTGAAAGGACTGGTGTCGTACAAAGGTGTATGTTCTAGACAGTCTTACAATAAACACATCTAATAAGCAAGCGATACCTTTTTTTGTACAGCTTTATCTGAAACTAGTTTCGTTGATCATAATTTCACTTATCAACTACTTATATATTTTTATGATACCTATTCAGTTATCAGTCATGAAACGTTTGCTCGTCTTCGAAAGTATAAACTTTACTACTTAAATTCAAGTATATAAATATTTTTTCTTTAATTCACATTTTAATTCTATAAGTGCCAAATATTATCTCCATAGACTTTTTAAGTACATCTTTGTAAACTGTTTATACCTCAAATCTCTTGTAGTTCCATAATTTGATAGGTCACTTAGAAATGTAAAATTCCACCAGTTTTGGAATGAATTCTATTACGGATTTACAACGCTAAAGTCAGGGGTTGGATTCCCCACGGTGGACTCAGCAATTAGCCCGATATAGCTTTGCTGTAAGGAAAACACAAACAAAGAAATTTACTGCTGGATGGCCATCAAATATTTCACATAGGGTGATTAGGTTTATCTCATGTTTCTGAATAGTTCTTTATACACGTTTTCCAATGGGATAGCGGTAAGTTAAAAACTTAAAACGCTAAAATTCGGAGCTTGATTGTCTGTAGTAGTCAGATCACATTGTGTACATTTGCACGGAAACAAATAGGAATCTTCATAGTGGGTACTAAAACGTGTATACAAAAATAAAATTACTAAGTGTAACGCAATATGTATTCCCTAACGGTAGAGCACAGTGCAAAATGAGATCATCAGAAGATTGAGTTATTGTGTAATAAGAAAAACCCTTTTTTTTTTTAATAGACTGTTGTGTTGAAGACCTTTGGTTCGATTTTATTCAAAACAAGAGATCAGGATAAAAGTTATTTTCCAGATAACTGTTGTAATTTTTATCATTTATTGTTGGTTTGTGCATAACTATATCTTCTTCTCGCTAGTGGGTCAGTAGTAAGCTGGATTACCGAAAACCGAAAACATCAGAAACACCATAATAATAATTTCTGAATGCACGGACAGACAAACCTGTGAAAATGATCTGTAAGAAGGCTGAATGATAATATTCAGAAAACTAATTCACTCAAACACGCACGGCTGATCTACTGGTAAACAAATACTGTTAGAACTTGAGAGCCACTCAGTAGAGTGAATATCTCCGCCATTTTGCGTGTATCATATCTGACACACAAAAAATACGGAAACGCATCCATGTATCCGTCATTATCGACGAACATGAACCAATTTTTGCAGAACACAAAGGAATAATATTCTACACATGTTCTCCAGATTTCATCAAAATCCGAATAATTTTTGACTGAGTTATAGAGCAGTTATAGAGTGTCATATGGATTTAGTGACATTGCTCTGACCTTTAACTTTAATCTTGACTCTCCAAATACAAAGAGCTTCTTAGTTTGATCATAGTCCAAATATATACCAGTTTTCGTCGAAATCCATTAAGTCTTTTTTTGAGAAATCTTGCTGACAAACACACACACGAGCTCGCATATACAGTGAAATAAAAACATGCCCTTCGGTGGCGAAGGTTACGAGATCAAGTCCAAACAAAAGCATTTTCGACTAAAGATACGCCCACAATTCAACATTAATATTTCTGGTAAATATACTTGATGTAAACGTTTTCTGATAAATGTCAACGATTTAATCTTAGAGTAAGAAACGGTCTTAATTTCGCAAGTGAAAAATCTCTAGATTTTGTAGTAAACGTCGTCTGTTTTTATCTTGATTGTTCATTATAACTTTGTTGCTAGATCTAAGAAATAAATGGTTACTGAAAATCAATATTTAATGAAAGTGTGTATACACTTTTATTGTAAAATGTGATGAAAGAGAAGCCACATTATAAAGACAACTGCACCTGCAAGTATTAGGGACCTATATTCGCCTGATAGTTTACACGTTCTTACCCACCTGTCGGCAATATCTGGTATCATGCAATATATATATAGTGAAATTAAATAACTACATCGAAATGAAGCCAAATAAGTAAACAAAATCACGAGAAAGGAGGTGACTGTGGAAGTAGGACCCACATTGTGGTGGGAATACACTGTCTACCAGTTACTTCTAAAATCTAGAATATATTTTATAATCCCACGTTGTACTTGTATCCTAGGATCTTTTTTCAAATGTGCAGCGTAATTTGTTAAATTTCAATGTGTTTTGTTTATGGCTTAAAATTATGGTTATAATATATATAAACTTCTAATGTCTAAAAATATAATACTGTGTATATTTTGCCTTGATAAGTGTGATCGTAAAGTCCAAATATAACGATAATCTGTGATTTTATTAATGTTATTCATCTATTCAAGATATTTATTTGAAATGTAAACATTGAAACGTGCTGGTCATTTGATGTTTTGATTTTGGTATAAATTTTGATGCAATTACTGCATTGATTACTTAAAGTGTACGATTAAGTATTCAATTGGTGTTTACAACGAATGGCACTCGTGATTAACATTCTCACATTTTATATAATGTTCAGCCCTCTTTTCACCATTTAATGCAACTACAGCGACTGTTTTTTTTTTACGGTTGTAATTATGTCTGTAAAACTGTGTGTATAAATAAGAATCAAGGTTAAGCCTAATTTCCCGTCGTGACTCTTTTCATTGTTTGATGTATTTTCAATTTTAATTCATATTTTTGCCAGACAAAAGAAAAATGTGACTTGAGTGTTATCTGTGAAGCACGTGTATACATAAGAATGCCGCAGGCATTCAAAGCGTGCGCTCATATATGTAACGAGTCATTATAATCCCTAATTATAGAGTACGTCCCTCAGTGGCACAGCGGTATATCTGCGAACTCACACTGCCCAGAAACTGGGTTTCGATAGCCGTGGTGGACAGGGCACAGATAGCCCATTGTGGAATTTTGTGGTTACTTCTAAACAAAGAAACAAACTCATGATGCACATGCACTCGCTTCAGGTCAAATAAACCTTGGCTTCCCATACGTGTGGTTTACCTCCTACATCTGTGTAGAGCCATGTAAGTAATTTCTTAAACCTTTTTTTTCAATACAATAAATACAGACATTGTTCCTTATTTATGTTTTATATGTGAAGGCAGAAATATATTATTACTTAACACAAATAAATTTGAAAATAAATATAACTATGAAGTTTTTTGCGTGTTTATATAATCACTCTTGTACATAGTTATAAGAACGTTAACGTGATACACATAAACGTACAATAAACGAATACGTTTTACAGTGCAATAGTGTTTTATATTTGATTTAAACAGAACAGTACACTTTATAACTATCATAAGTTATCAATTCATGATGATAAACTGGTGTACCAAATGTCCTGTATTACTTCCTACAATTCAACCAAGTTGTTTAGTATTCATTGAGCTTTTATTTTTCCACACAAACCATTATAGCTTTGATAGTATTCATATCAGTACTTTACGTTGGCCAAGTCATGATTATGATGGTTTCAGCGCCTCTTTTTATTTCTAGATATCATTTTACCACTTTAGATGTTTATACATTTACCATAATACCGTTTCTCTGTAAAGAGCATCCCTCCCCCATCTTTGCTCATCCAATTGATTGAAGTCTCGTGCCAATGTTGATGTGGTTCTCTGTTTTAAACAGAGAAGCTTATGCTCCCTGAGGCCTTTCGTGCATGTGTCTACTTACTCTTTTGGAAGTGACATTCAATTAGAGCAAAGACAAAACATCAGTAAATTGGAATATATCAGGCAAAAAACATAATCTGAAATCAATATCGACGCCCAAAAAAGACAGACAAACAACAACTTGGAAACTAACTTGTAGAGGAAGTACAGACTCTATTACAATAAGCGAAGTATCTAAACAGGTGAAATTCACCGTGTATTAGAGTTAACTGTTCACATGTCTCACATGAAATTAAAATGTAATTAGAAATATGAGCATCAACTGTGTGATGTTCTTGCTCAGAGATTATATATATAAATACGTATCTACACAGTAAGTGTAGATTTTTGCTTTTAATTGACAAGTGCATAACTAGTGGAACTATCATCGTCTTATTGGCTGTGACATGAAAACTCTTATTTGATCAAAAACACAAAGGCAAAAGTTTAAAGAAGTATAAACAACAGAAAGAACGCAGTTACATAATCCTGTCGTTTAGTCAGTTTTACCGTACAGTAATTGATTTTTCATGCTGAACAGTGTTGTACATATGAAGCACATTGTGTAACTGTTACTACAGGACAGAAGACTAAGGCTGAACTATGTTCAACAAAGAGCAAGACTGCCCTGAACGGAACGAAATATAAGTTTGAAAATAAAATGTCCAACTTTGTAATTGCATTAACGATCAGAAAATATCAAATATCTAGTCACTAAAGCAGAATAGACAGGAAGTCAAAGATGAGCAGAAAACAAGGAAGATGTAACATTCTAAGGGTAACGGTTTAAAAGAAGAAAACTTATAATGGGAGTTAAATCTGAAAATACTCATTGGTTTTTACATTCCAGGTCTGCGGTTGTTGAGGAGGTTGGGTTTGATAGCCTAAATATCATAAATGCACATCTGAAACTAATTTTCATTACCTGCATGGAATTGAAGGTAGTTGCTCTTAGTGAAACTATTAAAATCAGACAACTAAGGCTGTGGTAAGTAGTTTTTAAATGTAAGCTGTGTAATACATATTTTCCAGCATCACTTAAAATGCCTTAATGCTTCATTGAAACGTGTGAAACTTATTTTCATTTTTTGATAAGTTAATCACGTTCACTTTATGAAGTAAGTAAGGCTTCAGAGGTTAAATAATTTATTAATGTTTAAAATGACTTCATATGAATTAGAAGTGGTCACGAAGATGTAGAGAGAACGTGCAAAATGATACATGTACAAGACTGAAGTTGTGTTTTTCTGACATCATGTATACCTTCTAATCTTTGTGATCTGTTGTAACTTTGATAAAGTATTGAATATTTTGTTTATTTTAAACCCCTTCAAAAGAAGTTCTGAAAAAAAGAAGCTAAAGAGGGTGAAAAACATTGTGTCTCGTTTATAGTTTAGGATTATTGTGATAAGAAATAGTGTCATAATCCTATGAGAGAATCAGTATAGGATTCATTCGTCTTATTGTACTAATGTTAAATATATAATAATACATGTATAGACTTAATAGCTGAGGATAGAAACGAGGATAAGTGAAGTCTATCGGCTGTTTGATTTAAATTTTGAATTTTCTTTTTTTGTGATAAAAGAAAGCTATGTACTTTAGAGTGAAACTTAAAATCAAGTTGGTAACCAATATAGCTAATTAAATATACGTTCCTCACGTTTGTTCTTATATAAGAATTAAAATTCAATGCCTCATCAGTTGAGTATTTTCACTTTAAAGAATAATTCCAATCATAATCCAAAAGATATCTCAAGAGTTTTGGCCAGTTTAGAAGATTTAGATTTGTCTTAAGAAGTTAAACTAGACTAAAGATGTAAAATAACCAAAAATGAAGTATAATAATAAACATATGAAATATAAAAGCGTATAATGACATTCGAAGTATTGAAAAATATAACAAGTACAATTAGTGCAAAGATAAATAATATACCTTACTTAGATAACACACGAACACTGAACTACTGTCTTAGAAATATGTATATTAAAAACAAACGCTCAATGTATTCATTCTTTTCATGGGTAAAATTGAAATAGCATGTTTTTTACTACATTTACTACTCATGATTCCCTATACCGCACTATTAGTGTAAAGAAAAGTCGATATGTTTCTTCTGATGTACTATGATGGTTACTTTGCTAATACAGAAAGGCTTTTGTTATATTATAATAAAAATCCTGTCACATAACATAACACTGCATTTTATATTCCGCCTGGAGCAATGCTATAAAAATAGATTTTGGTATGATGAAGGAAATCTAAAGATGTTAAGTAAACTAGTGAACTAATGAGCTTAATAGTTATATTCATTGAGTATTCTGGTTAACAGTTATATTCATTGAGTATTCTGGTTAACAGTTATATTCAACGAGTTTTCTGGTTAACAGTTATATTTAAAAGGAACCTCTTTATTAGAAACTACATACTAGTTACCGTAAATACATGCTACTAAAATGCAGATTGCTTTCTCTCTTAATATTTCTCAGAATAAATGTAGATTTACTTTCAATTAGAACATAAAGACCCGAAATTTTAGAACGGTAGAAACGGAATTATTTCAACCTTAGTTTTTACAAGCTATGCTCATATGCCCTCGCCTTTTCAATATACCTTTTTAGTTTTTTTGTCCAAAGTGTGGTTTGGAAACGTAGTGAACTGTTTTCATACAAACTAGACCACATACATCCAAGAAGATGCATGTTTGGATTTTACAAGTAACTTGTATCTTTATTTTCCAAACCATTTTCTTTTATATTGTAGACTGGAAACCATGCGTGTTTGTTTGAAGCATTTTGTGGGCTATGACATTATAATTTCTCTGCATTTTCTTCTATGGGGAAAGACTGTGGCTGAACCCATTCCAACACACTAGGTGAACAACACATTTATAATAATTCTGCACATTACCCACTTTCTCACGTTACTCGAATTCTAATAATTTCGCCATAATTACTTTTTCGAATTGCCTTCTTATTCGATATCCGGTGAGTTAGGCGGTTGAGCAACCACAGTCCCATTACTGAGGAAGGTAGCTTGAATCTGGCAATGATAAAGGATGTAGTCACTTCGTGTTAGTCCTCACTTTTTCATAAATCTTGAAGTCAAAATATTTAAATTGAACCGAACTTTTTGTATAATTTTCGCGAAAAATGCCTCAAATAGTTATATAAAATATGAACTAGTGAGTGATGTCAATATTCTTGGGTTTTTCTAAAATGTTTGTCATTAAAAATCTAAAGTACGTTTGTAGTGTAGTTAAAGCTTTAGTTGAATTGGATATATTTCTAGAAGGATGGACATCAAAGTCTTCAATAAAATAAATAAAAAATATCCAAGTTACATTTCAATCGAAAATAAAGAAAATAGCTATAGAAATTCAGTTTGTTTGAAGGTGTGATCAAAGTGATAGAAGATGGCTTCAGGTACGAGTGTGTAGGGACGACAGGTAAAATGGTTCACGATAGGACTTGAAAACAAAGATAATAAAGATGGGAGCTTATTCTCAAGTATATGTTAAGTGTTGTTACTTGGCAGCTAAAGTTGTTGAAGTAATAGATCACGTAGTTATAGACTCAGTTTTTCTAGTCTTACGTTTTTTCAAAATACATTTGTATTAGAGTAGCGTGCTCTCCCAACACTTCAGGAATGTACTGACTGTTTGGTAGCATTATCTGCGCTCTTTCACGATCTTCTCTCTTCCTTCTTAGAAAAGGTTCCTGGTGCGCTAAGATCCCGAGTTTGATTCCTTATGGTAGAAGAGTGCAATTAACTTATTTTACAGCTTTGCACTAGAAAAGAAAACAAAACATAAGCTCTCAGTAAATGTGAGTTTAGAGCTCTAATCCATTATTCATTCTCACAAACTATAGACATTTTCTTGATGAATTTTTTTTTGGTAAAAATTCAAAGGGTGAAATTATTTAAACAAGTGCTAAAAAACACAACAGAATAATGAAGTTACTACAAGAAATTTTGTCATCTTAAGTGTAATTTCTTCTCAACTATTCATGATAGGTAATTTAAGTTTTTAGAAATAATGACGTAAGTCACATTTTGTTGCTGTCGTCGTGCAGTGGAGCAAATCTTCTCATCAGTTGTTCCAGTTGCTAGGAGTCTATTTGTCTGGCCCATGACCTCTACTTTTTCCCATTCTGTGTCTAGAAATTCATGAACCTTATATTTTCTCATGTTCTCTCTCACTTCATACATCTACCTTTTCTTTGTTATTCTTTTACTCTTCATTGTCGTAGTTATCATTCTCTTACTGGCATACTCTTACTCTCTTATTTACACATAATTGAGTTTCTCTTACTTTCTTTATAACTGATACTACTCCCACCCTCTTTCTAACGGTTCTGTTATAGATGCAGTTCCTCTTTGACATCCCTGTTACCCACCTCAGTGTCCACCTCTTTCATCATCTGCTCCTCCTTTTTTCCTTTAAACTCCAACATTCAATCCCATAAACCATACTTAGTCTTATCACTCCTTTATAAATTTTCCCTTTTAGCATTGTTTCTATTCCATACCTGGCCCGGCATGGCCAGGTGGGTTAAGGCGTTTGACTCGTAATCTGTGGGTCGTGGGTTCGAATCCCGGTCGCACCAAACATGTTCTCCTTTCAGCCGTGGGGGCGTTATTATGTGACGGTCAATCGCACTATTCGTTGTTAAAAGAGTAGCCCAAGAATTGGCGGTGGGTGGTGATGACTAGCTGCCTTCCCTCTGGTCTTACACTGCTAAATTAGGGACGGCTGGCGCAGTTAGCCCTCGTGTAGCTTTGCGCAAAATTAAAAAAAAACAAAACAAACAAATTATCACATACCACTTGAACCATGCTTTATTTATCCTTTTCTCTTTACTTACTCCTACGTCCACCTGCACAGTTGATCGAATATATTTAAATGTCTCCATTCTTTCAAGCTTTTCATCATTGGTAAGCCCATTTTTATTCTATCTTACTACCCTTCTACTCAATGTTACTAGGATGTACGTTTTGTCAGACTTGTATTCAAACTTCTCCTCTTACCCTTACACTTTACTGTTATTTTGTTCACAAAGTTATATCATCATCTGTAAATAACATACACCATGGTGCTTGTCTTTGTATGCCCCAAGATATCGTGTCCAGCATCATTATATAAAGGAAGGTACTCAGAATTAATCTTTGGATTCAGCTTTCACTTTAAAGCTTGTAGTCTCCTACCATACTCCTTAAAAATGTTTCCACTCATTTACATATATACTTTATCAACTTACGTACAGCTGTGATATATTCCTTCTTTCTTAAACATTACCATATCACCTCTTTTAACATTATGGCGTAATAATTTTCCAATGTATAATAATACCTTACACAAATATTTACTCTTTTCCAATATTTCTCTATCATCCCTATCAACGCACACATGGTAACCGTTGTTGGCCTGCCAGGCACAAGCCCAAAGTGTTCTGTCTCTGCACAACCCTCTCCCTAAGCTTCATTGTATGACATAACAACTTTATCCTTTGATAGTTGCTGCAATATTACACTTTGCGATTATCTTTGAATACTGGCACAAGCAGACTCTCCTTCCAGGCGCGGCCCGGCATGGTCAGGTGGGTTAAGGCGTGCAACTCGTAATCTGAGGGTCGCGGGTTCGAATCCCTGTCACACCAAAGATTCTTGCCCTTTCAGCCGTGGAAGCGTTATAATTTTAGGGTCAATCCCACTATTCGTTGGTAAAAGAGTGGCCCCAGTGTTGGCAATGAATAACTTCCCTCTAATCTTACACTGCTAAATTAGAGACGGTTAGCCTAGATAGCCCTCTAGTAGCTTTGCGCGACATTAAAAAAACAAAAAAATAAAAAATCCTTCCAGGCATATCTCATTACAACACTGAAAATCCTGTAAAACATTTAGCTTCCTAACTTCTCTAGTTATTCAGACGCTAAATAGGTGTGGGACTACTGTTTTATCATTTCTCTTTTTTTCCACATAACTGTCTCCTCCTATCTTATATCCAATTTTTCAAATAGCTCTCTTTGCAGTGGAGATTTAAATAAGTGTTGCAAAATTTTTCATTAAATAAAAGTGAAACTCTGATAGTTGAATTCAATACACAATGACGATTTTTCAAAACAACTTTTGAATCCAATGGACCGAAAATACATAAATATGGATTTGTCTTTATTTTAATTTATGTGTTTAGCCGTTTAGCTGTGATTGATTTTCTCAGTTTGTTCCACTATCTTGTGAAGACTTCAATGCAACACCAGTCAAATTGTCATAACTACATGCAATACCAGTCAAATTGTCATAACTACATGCAATACCAGTCAAATTGTCATAACTACATCTATGGAATTATAAATGATGATACCGCCTATTTTGATAGTATTCTACACTAGTGATGACACCACCTATTTTTATAGTATTCTACACTAATGATGATACCACCGATTTTTTATAGTATTCTACACTAATGATAATACCACATATGTTTTATAGTATTCTACACTAATGATGATACCACCTATTTTTTATAGTATTCTACATTAATGATGATACCACCTATTTTTTATAGTATTCTACACTAATGACGATACCACCTATTTTTTATAGTATTCTACACTAATGCAGAAGGATATGATTAATGTCATTGCCGCTTCATGAGTTCATCCGTTAATTTTCGTAATATAACTCGAATTCACAATAACAGGTATTGATTAAACTTTGCGTCAAATTTCTTCAACAACAAGCAAGATCTCTGTTTAAAAGAGGGTTTCCTGAG
Source organism: Tachypleus tridentatus (assembly GCF_004210375.1). NCBI lineage: Eukaryota > Metazoa > Arthropoda > Merostomata > Xiphosura > Limulidae > Tachypleus > Tachypleus tridentatus. Next base: position 92,511,871 of record NC_134832.1, on the reverse strand, counting down.
TTAATGGCTTTCTACACTTGTTTTGTACACAGAACAGTATTATGTAATTGTTTAAAGTAGCCATCATCAATGTGAACTGATTTTATGTTATGCAGAACTAAAATGTGCTATTTATTTGTCTCAATTAATGTTTTCTTATGGTATATACACAACTTTATCGTTACTTTTTACATCGCCATAAAAAGGATAGGCTGCCTGTATTAAGTTTCAAAAATGTTTAATGCAGTGAAAGTAATGTTTCTTCTTAACATGGATTACCAATCATAAAGTTGCTACAACTAGTGCACGTTTAATACAAGGAGAAGAAGTTTTGTACAGTTGAAATTATTTTTAAGATAGTTTACGGGTACCAGATTACTAACGTATTAACATTTACTATTATAATAATAATAACAGAAAACCAGTTTACTATTGTATAAAAATTTACTATTATTATGATAATGGCAGAAGACCAGATTAGTGATGTATTAAGATTTACTATTATAATGATAACGACAGAAGACCAGTTAACTAATGTGTTAAGATTTACTATTATAATGACAATGACAGAAGACCAGATTACCAATGTATTAAGATTTATTATTATAATGATAACACTATGTAACAAACTTTTTCTTGTTCCTAGGCAGAAAGTGTTATTTCCTAATAGCTTATGCCTAAAGTAAGTGGAAAAGACCTATTTTTCTCTTAAAACTTTGCTTTTGTGACATGGGTAATGAAATTTTCACATTTACCCATTTTCCAGAACATTCCAGGTAGATTCAGTGCTGAATAGCTGATAGAGAATTTTCTCGAACTTACAAGAATTTTTAAGAACTTTTTAGACTGTTGTAGAACTTATGAGAACTTTCAAGAACCTTTTGGAATTTTCTAGAACTTTCCATAGTAATATATATACTGGGACTTACCACTCACCACTTCAGTTTAGTTCTATCTGTCAAAGTAAACACATAAACCTATCTGATTTTACCAGAGATGGCATCAAGAAGCTGCAAGCATTCTCCAGACACATCCAGAAACCTCAAAGTTATGCTGCTCCATAACGGGATAAGTATCCGTCTCTTTCCCTGGCTCATTCGTTGCACCTCAAAGAGGAGTACAACAACGTCAGGACCTTGCTAGAAGCCTTGAAGTATGATGAGTATGGCTAGGAGGTTATCGGAGACTTCAAAATGGTGGCGTTTTTGTTGGGTCTCCAATGAGGCTTTACCAAGTTTCCCTGTTATCTTTGCCTTTGGGACAACAGGGACACCGCAGCAAACTACAACAGGAAACACTGGCCTCAACGGACCAAGTTCTCTGTGGGGAGTCACAATGTCAAGTGTGGGCCACTAGTGAACCTCCATAAGGTGTTGTTCCCACCACTGCACATAAAAGTGGGTCTTATGTAACAATTTGTCACAGCTCTTGACAAGGAGTCTGCAGCCTTCAAGTACCTTCAAGACTTCTTTCCTCAGCTCTCTGAGGCGAAGGTCAAAGCTGGTGTCTTCTTTGGACCACAAATAAAGAAGATCCTGGAGTGCACTGAATTCCCAAGAAGCTCAGTAGGAAGGAAACAATTTTTGGGCAGCTTTGTCACAGTGGTTCGGGGCTACTTGGGCAATCACAAGGCCGAAAATTATGTGAAACTGGTTGAGGTTCTGGTGAAGAACTACGGCTAAATGGGCTGCAGGATGTCCCTGAAAGTCCATATCTTTGACGCTCATCTTGATACATTCAAAGAGAACATGGAAGCATACTCAGAGGAGCAATGCAAGCGCTTTCACCAAGATATACTGGACTTTGAACGCAGCTGTCAAGGAGCGTATAACGAAAACATGATGGGAGGCTATATTTGAGTATTCATACGTGAAAGTGATTTACATTACAGTCACAAATCTAGAAAAACTACTCACTTCTAAACATTTTTGTATAACTTTAGTATAAATACGTGTAAATGTTGATCCATATGTTGTTTTATTCAGACCTTATGCAAATAAAAATGGGCAAATTTGCCCTTTTTCTACGTAGAAAATAGGTTAATTTCTAAGTTTCATTATCCGGGTCACAAAAGCAAAGTTTGAATTGAATAATGGCCATTTTCTACAATTTTGCAACATAAGCAATTAAGAAATAACACATACTATCCAGGAACAAAATTTGTGTTACATAGTGTAATGGCAAAAGACCAGATTAGTGATGTATTAAGATTTACTATTATAACGATAATGATAGAAGACCAGATTAGTGATGTATTAAGATTTACTATTATAATGATAATGACAGAGAAGATACCAATTTTTGGTACTTCTGTATGTTCTCCTATTACTTGTTATTCTGTTTGTTGAAAATGTATAAAATGAGGTTGTTGCGTCCTTGATATATATTCACACGTATGAGGAGTTTTATATCAAATTGTAAGTTTTTATCCCGAATTACTTATGGTTTTGAAAATTGCTACTTAAGTTTCCTGAAACAAAGAAATAAGTATTGTTCATCCGAAGTAAAACTATTCAATCTATGTAAGAAATCTACTTATATGTAAAACTACTTTTTGGCACTTGAAGTGAAACTGAATATTTGATTTTTTTTCGGACAAGTAGTAACTGCAACATCTGTGTTCAAACTGAAAAATGTATGACAAATACTGATTACTTGGGTGAACGATGTAAGATTTCTAGTTTTTGTGTCTGTTTTGATTAAGAATAAAAACAACAATTTTTAATATCTTTGTATGCATATATACAATCTAGTACAGAGTGAATACATACTCCCAAAATCGAAAATTAACCATCTTCTTGATGTCCTTCGCAAATAACACTGTCGTAAAAATAAAGCATGGCTCTTCAAAGGCAGTACATTAGAGCACCTCGTCACAACAACATTCTCACCCTTTCAACCGTGGGGGCTTATTAATGTGATGGCCAATCCCACTATTTGTTGGTAAAAGAGTAGCACAAGAGTTGGCGGTGGGTGGTAATGACTAGCTGCCTTTCCTCTGGCCTTACATTGCTAAATTAGAGAAGGCTAGCGTAAATAACCCTCCTGTAGCTTTGCGCGAAATTCAAAAACAAACAAACAAACATTAGAGCACCTATGCCACTATCCAATACATCCGGGAAGTTAACTATTTTCACGAGGTCGAACAATTAGATGACGTAGAAGTCAGCAAGAAAATGCTAGGCTTCTTGCATTGTCGCTGTTCTCAGTAAATAGGGTAGCAGTCTAGTTTCAGTCATGTCACAAAATAAGATTTCTATTTGGCTAAGGGGTCCGAATCCACAAGAAAAAGTGAAGACTATTTGTGACCTAGTATAGAAGTGAAGACTATGTATGGCCTAGTATAGAAGTGAAGACTATGTATGGCCTAGTATAGAAGTGAAGACTATGTATGACCTAGTATAGTTCATACTCGGATCTCGACCTAAAAGAGGGGCATGATCATAAAAGTTGTTACTAAAACTGATAATTTAGAGCATGTACAATAATTATATAATTTACTATCATGATGTATGTGGAGGGGGGGAAGGTCTTTTCAAATTAAAATGCGTAATATGTTGAAATTAGTGGTATGATGACACCCTCCTGACTTTCAAAACACCAAATGTTTAAGATGAATCCTAGTTTGTACAATATCTGTACATTATACATATCTGGGTTCGACGACTGTCCTTTTAAGAACTTTCGTTGAACTCTTTGCGAACCATGATAAAACACATAGGTATTTCTGTTGTAGCATGTGGGTCTCAGTGAATGATCACAATTTGTAATGAGTGAAAAGATGTTACTTCTACTCGATACATCTCAGTTCTCTAGCATGGTCTTCTACCCGTTTACACCAGTGACTAGTGTTTTCGTGTAAAATAGGACTCATATCCGTATAGCCCGAATCACGAAAGAAATGGGTGAAAGATCGAGGTATTAAAAATCTTTCGTGGACAGACCATTTATCCAACATACGTTTGTGTTGTTAATCTCCAATCGCTCTCTGAGACCTCATCCCAATCAATCAGCCTCTGGGTATACCCTCCTCCAAGTTCTTTGCCAGGAGTGGGGTATAATCAGAGAATTGTAAACTTTAAAAAGAAAATTGTGTATGCGATCTTTTGCCTTAAATACTTCAACTAGAAGATCAGTCAATCACTTCTAAAGATAACCACGTATCCGTTTCTTCATGTTTGTTAAATAAAACGACATTATTTCCAAAATAAATACATACTTGTACGTGTTGGTAGGCAATATATTCATTAATGTTGATTTTATTGTGTAAAAGGACGGAAGAAGATAATTAAGGAAGAGATGTTATAACAGGACATCCCAAATAAAGGACAAAACGATAATAAAAAATTACGAAAAATAAACCAAACGAAATAAACAATAAGAAACTTTCCAAAAATCAAATAAATAAATAAATTTCACGTAATGGAACTTTTGTGATGAACTGAAAACATGAAATGGTTTGTTTGTTTGTTTGAAATTGAGTGCAATGCTGCACAATAGGCTATCTGTAGTCTGCCCACCACGTGCATCGAAACCCGATTTCTAGCGCACACTTGGGATGGGACAACGTTAAATAGAATAATGTGTTTTAGTACTATTCAGGGTTAAGATTTATTATAATTTAGAAGCTTCTATTTGTTATACTTTCATATTCTATTATAATTATTTTTAATCGAAACATTGAAATCGAGTAAATGAGCGCTTTGTGTCTGATCTAACATAAATGTTTTAGTATATTTCATGAATTTGATACGTTCATAATTGGGTATACTAGTGTTTCAAGAATTAAGAATTACCAAACTGTTTTGGGTACTTGCTAGTTTTTTGTTTAGTAGATTTCTCTGTTACGCAAAAGTAGACGGGGAGAATATATTTGATTTTAATTTTTTTTTTTCCCGGAAGAAGATGTAGCTGGATAGAAAGCTGCCTATGATAAAAATCATCCAGGGCTATAAGAATGTTACCTCCGGGCCAGTGTTCTTTAATGGAGAAAATGATGATAGGAAACTTTAGTTCTGAGTAGTTAAACTGTTATTGCTATTTGTTATTAAGCACAAAGCTACACAAAGGGCTATCTGTGCTCTGCCCATCACGGGTATCAAAACCATGTTTTTTATCAGTATTAGTCCACATACATATCACTGTGCCACTGGAGGACGTCAGTGTAAGCTCAATTAAAATGTGGGTATAAAAAAGCTACTTTTTCTTATATTGATATACAGCCGTATAACAAAAATGTAATAAGGTGTTATAACATTTTTGTCCTCATATATATTTGGGGCATATTGGTTTCTGTACATTATATCCTGTATATTTCTGAGTATTATCCTCAGGTAGTCTATTTGAAAATTTATTTGAGCAGTGGATACCCATAGTGAGTTTATTGTTCTACAATTAGGGGTTTAATCCTAGCGGTGGAGACAGCTGAGCTCTCCCACAGGGAAACCTTTCTCGCTATTTCTTCATGTAATTTAAGAATTCATTGAAAGAGGAACAAGCAGTGATATTCTTGTTATTAGCTTCATTAAACGTTTTGTGTGAGTTCTCTTTCTTGTAAGATCCGCGGATACGTCAACCCTTAGATCGGTTTTTGTTACATAAGTGAACCAATCTTTGCAAGTCGATTTTACCAGAAAGGTTAGGGATGCTTTAATTCTTGGATAGTAATTATTTACTGAAAAAACAACAACAACATCTACTATATGTTAATTTTTCCAACAATATCAGAAGGAAACCAACCATTAAACAAGTTACTGATGGCGAGAAACCCACTTGAAATAAAAATGTATCTCAGAACGGCTGGTATGGGTATTAACACTTTTATTAATAAGCAGAGAACAACGTTTTGAACATCTTAGGCTCTTTGCTTATCAATAAAAGTGTTAATATCCATACCAGCCGTTCTGAGATACATTTTTATTAAACAATTTTCAAACTGAATTTAATTATGCATGTGATTTGTCTTCCAGGATGGTTAGGTGTACTTGTAAACAGTAACTTTATGACCTATAAAAACAAACTTTTAAGTTCTATAACTGTTAAATAACCAAAAAAAAAATTACTCCCGAGTAATTTAAATTCATTTCTGCCTATATAGAGCTTTATTTATTTTCACAAGTTGCACTGTTTTGTTTTCCTGTTGTTACAAAAACTACACAAATAATTACTCTGACCAGAGCAAAGACTTTCCACAGAATAATATTATAAAATGGAAACTCGAAACTGAGAACTGATCAGTGTTTAACTGATTAAATAAAGCTCCAGAACGTCTATATTTTGACTAATAAATCAGCTGTAAGTACAAAATATATTTTACTTATAACTATATTCTACTAGACATGTTTTTCTAGTATTTAATTACAGAACACTTTTAAGATTATTGTTGAATAGGTAAGATTTTTAAAACGAACCTGTTAACTAACCTTATAAATTAGTATACGTGACATTAAAACCAAAATTACGTCTATACAAATAAAAATAATTAAATTAAATTGAACATTTGAATTGATCTTGTGAATAAATATGTAATGAAATAAAATCCAGCTAACACGATATTTTTATTGAATATGAAATGGGCGTTATAAAGGAACACGTAAAGTGAAAGTCAATTTCCTAACGTGTTGCGAGATATGCATTAAGATAAATATTAACTTAATATATTTTAAAAAAATAATATTTCTACTGTTCATCATCATTTATAAATCACTCTTCCACAAAGTATGCAAGTGCGATGAATAAATGAAAATTACTTGCTTTACATTTTGATAAGTTAAAACAAATCGTCCTGTTGTTGTTTTTATCTTCTTGTGGTTTATTTTTTTACCTGAATGGTAAAAGGACAGAAATGCTTTTCTATTTCTGTTCCTTTTAGCGGGATGTCAGAATCTAGTAACAATTTGGGGGATTTCAAGAGAACACAGCTTGACGTTTTCCGGACACCTGTAAATAACGAATTCTTGCTGACTGATAAAGACATTTGTGATGTTCCTAACAGAAGGTCCCGGCATGGCTAAGTGTGTCAAGGCGTTCGACTCGTAATCCGAGTGTCGCAGGTTCGAATCTCGGTAGCACCAAACATGTACTTGCCCTCCCAACCGTGGGGGCATTATATGTGACGGCCAATCCCACTATTCGTTGGCAAAAGAGTAGCCCGAAAGTTTGCAGTTGGTGGTGATGACTAGTTGTCTTCCCTCTAGTCTTATACTGCTAAATTAGGGACGGCTAGCGCAGATAGTCCTCGAGTAGCTTTGCGCGAAATTAAAAAAAAAAACCAACAGAAGTAATTTCATTATTAAATAGCTTAAGGATCGAGGTGATGATTAGAAGATAATATATTTTGGTAATGGAAAAGAGAGACTGAATAGGCCATTCCTTTTTCCCCGTATGACCAGTGTATCGAGAAAGGAACAATATTAGAAACAAATGTATTACGAAAGAGCTTGAGGCGTAAACGGTTCATAAAAATTATTTTTTTACGAACTACTACCAAAAAGTGTTTGGTTAAAGAAAATAACATTACCACAATTTTTGTTAATAAATGCGTTAGGCTGGCAGCACTTACCTATACGTTCAATTAAAAGCTCAGCAAAAACGCTTTCGTGTGCAGAATAATTTTATTTGTATAATGTTAAAAAACAAAGAGCACGCTCTATATGTTTCGGTAGATAATATGATCCACCATCTTCAGGAGAGAAAGAAGGACAAATAAAGTTCTTCTATGTACATAGGAAAACGTACATATAATACTAGTATGTTGTACAGCGGCTCACTTGCAACAAAGAATTCTAAAAAAACACTTCCATAGCACGTGAACCTAAGTCTCTATCTAAACTCATTATTTTCTTTCTGACATTTGTAAATGACTCTAATGCATCTAATTCTTTTTGAATTCACCTTTTTAACTAATTTCACAGTGTCTCAAACAACCACACGTGAAGCGTCCGCCACATGTTCAATTAGGTTTAATTCTTCAACTGTATCTTTATGCTTTCTTATTCTAAATCTTTATACATCGGCTCAAAATAATATAGTCACAACTGTCAGGCCATCCCTTAAGTCATGTTCGAAAATTTGATACAGAAAGTGCATCGTCATTTCATAGAAGGTTTTAATGACTAAAATATGTAGTAGGACGTATATAAAAATGTTCAGACAAATAAAATAAAACTAACCAAACTCCACTTTTTCGGATCATTAATCAAATAAACTCTTATGAAAATGGATGTGTCAGAGGAGCACATTAGGCATATAATGCTTTATGAGTTTTAAAAAAGCAATAGTGTAACAGAAACTACACAAAACATTCAAGCTGTTTATGGAGCGGAGTCTCTCAATGAAAGAAAATGTCGAAGATGGTTTCAGAAATACAGATCAGGTGGCTAAAGTTTAAGTGATGCGCCACGTTCAGGTCGTCCTGTTGAGTGCACTTGATGAAAATTGTGCTGTAACAGTTGAAATACTAGCACAGAGCTTAATTAAACCACTTCAACAGCTCACTATCATCTGCAACAGCTTGGAAAGGTGTCAAAACTTGGAAAATGGCTCCCCCATAATTTGGCAGAAGCCAACCTTAGAGCAACAGTGGACATTTGCACTTCTCTGCACTCTTATAAATGTAACTCACCTATTTTAGACAGGTTAGTTACTGGAGATGAAAAAATGGATATTTTATAAAAGTGTTAAGCACCGCAGACAATGAATCAGTACTGGTAAACTGTCTAACGCAAAATGGACCTCCACCCTAGGAAAGTCTTGTTAAGTGTTTGGTGGAATATTGTTGGTGTGATCCACTTTGAGTTTCTGCCACTCAATGTAATGATTACTTTAGACTTCTACTGTCAACAGTTAGAGCACTTGAATGTTGCACTGAAAGAAAAGAGGCGTGCTTTGATCAATCGTAAAGGTGTTGTGTTACACTAGGATAATGCACGGCTTCATACAGCAAGGATCACATCTGCAAAGATTGAAGAGTTCGACTGGGACGAACTTCCACATCTTCCTTATTCTCCAGACCTTACACCATCTGATTATCATCTATTCTGAAGTTTGCAGAACGATCTTGATGGAAAAGAGCTTTGAACACATGAAGATGTCAAAACTACCCTCTCTACATTCTTTTTCTCCAAACTCCAAGAATTTTATAGAAGTGGCATTCAGAAGCTTGTGAATCGTTGGCAGGAAGTAATTAATAATAATGGGACATTCATTATTAATTAAATAACATTAAAAGCAATTGAAATCCTTTTTCTTTCTCTGAACATACAATCGGACATTACTTAAGGGATGACCTGATATATGAACTTTTATACATTCCACATTTATACTTTAATTTTGAAGGTCGCGAGTTCAAATCTTCGTTACACCAAATATGCTAGCCCTTTCAGCCGTGGGACGTTATAATGTGCGATTAATCTCACTGTTTGTTGGTAAACATGTAGTCCAAACGTTTGCGGTGAGTGTTGATAACTATCAGCATTTTCTCTAGTCTTATACTACAACATTAGGGATAGTTAACGCAGATAGTCCTCTTGTAGCTTTGTGCGAAATTTAAACAACAAAGAAGCAAACAATCCTCTAATTCCATTTTATCGTTTTAATCCATTGATAATATTAATTCAATTCAATTCAGGTGTAAAATATATTTTACAATACGTATATTTTATGAAAACATTACCTATTTATACTGAATACAATCATGTCGTTTTTCTAACGTTACCTTTTTATGCTGAAATTATAGAACGTGCAACAAACATGTTTTCCTAACATTACCTACTTGTGGTGAAATGATGGAACATATAACAAAGGGGTTTTTTTTTTAACATTGCTTATTTATGGTGAAATAATGAAACATCTAACAATCATGTTGTTTTCCTAACATTACCTATTTATGGTTAAATGATGGAACATATAACAAAGGGTTGTTTTCCTAACATTACATATTTATGGTGAAATAATGAAACATGTAACAAACATGTTGTTTTCCAAACATTACATATTTATGGCGAAATGATGAAACATGTAACAAACATGTTGTTTTCCTAACATTACGTATTTATGGTTAAATGATGGAACATATAACAAAGGGGTTGTTTTCCTAACATTACATATGGTGAAATAATGAAACATGTAATAAACATGTTGTTTTCCTAACATTACCTATTTATGGTTAAATGATGGAACATGTAACAAACATGTTGTTTTCCTAACATTACCTATTTATCTTTTTCTGAGCCATGTGTGAAGAAGGTTAAAATGACGTGAATGTTTTAGTGCAGAGTTTAAACTTCCTGTCGACCATCTGTGTACAAATTTCTTCGCATGTTGCGCAGAGAACTTTGTATTTAAATTTGTGTCTCAAATCTGGATTATTCCAGTCCTCTGCAAAACGTATCCTGGTGAGTCAGCATCAAGTCTTTGGACTTACGACTCTAAAATCAGGGCTGCGGTTCACCATGGTGAACTGAATAAAAAAAACACCAAAAAACATTGTGTAGGTTTGCGCTGAAAGCAAGTAAAAATATAATAGAGAACTTCGTCTTGAAATCTGGTCAGTTGATGTTATTATTTGGGCAAGCCAGAAGGTCTCTCGACTATTGGATCTTATGACCATATGGAATGTTATTGAAAACAAGAGAAGATAAAAAAAACAGATGTTGACTCCTTGTGGCTTTTTTAGACTTTGTCTATAGACAAAGACTAAATTGAGTTCGTTGCTTCCAACTGCTGCATGCAAGACAGACATAAACACTGCAGTGAACGTTTTGTTATACTTATGCATTTATGAACAAGACGTTTTCCAATTACGATACAATCGGTGGTCTTGGAATTCTGATTGATAATGTATCCTTTGAATACTAGTCTGCCCCCCACTAGTACAGCGGTAAGTCTGCAAATTTACAACGCTAAAATCAGAGGTTCTATTCCCCTCGGTGGACTCAGCAGATAGCCCGATGTGGCTTTGCTATAAGAAGATACAACACAAACACAGAATAGTAGCCTTATGTTTATCATAGTGCCATTACAATTACCTACTTGTCGAATAAGAGACAGCTACTCCTTTTTGAGGGTGTGTTAATGATTTTTAATGGTAAAAATAGGAATTTATTGAAATTTATTTATCGAAGTTGTATTGATTTAACTGTTTTTTTTTAGTTAATTAGTTGTAAACGCTGCCGCTAGAGAGTTTAAGCCATTTTATAAGAATGTTTAATTGAGAAGCATTTACGCCTATGGCATATAAATCAAATAATATCACTTAATTTTGGCATCATCACATAGTATCGATCATCTAACTTACTGTAGGACTATTTCCTGAAGAGACAAAGCAATCAATCACAATCGAATACACTCACAATAATAAGTATCTCAAATTTCCAAAGATTGAAAAAAGTTATATCTTTTACGTTTTAGGGCTAAGGATATTTAAATATTAAAGTTTAATGTAAAAACCGACTTAACTGTAGTTTATTTACATTTTTACTCTCGTCCCAAATAACCGACATCGATTAGATATCCAATGAAAACGCCCAGCGTGAGCAGGTGGTTAGGACGCTTGTCTCGCAATGTGCGAGTCGCGGGCTCGGATCCTTGTCCCACCAAACATGCTCGCCTTTTCACCTCTAGGAGCGTTTTTATGTTATGGTCAATCCTACTATTCGTTGGTAAAAGAGTAGCCCAAGAGTTGGTGGTGGGCGGTCGTGACTAGCTGCCTTCCTTCTATTATTTCACTGTTAAATTAGAGGCGGGTAGCACATATAGCCGTTGTGTAGCTTTGCGTGAAATTCAAAGTAAAAATGAAAAATGTTGACGTCTTGTTTTCGCTCACTAACACAGCATGTGGTACACTGATTATTTGTATTCAGCAGTGCGGAGGTGCCAGATTGCCACACATACAAAACAGCGACACAGGAAACAAACCATTAAATATTCTTATTTTGCTTTTAACATTTATTCGTGGTCAGTAAACGTTATTGAATTGTCGAATCCGTTAAATGCATCAACTGGCAAACCCCCACATTCTAGTTCATAGGACTTCAACAAATGCTTCACAATTCCTGTATCGTCTGAAAACAAACCAATAAAGCTTCAAAACCACACTCACTAGTAACCGAACCAGTGTTCGTTATCAGTCTGTCAACTTACCACGATGAATCTGCCCTATCCAGACTTTCCCTGATATGACAGGATTTCAGGGGTAAGGGGCATAATGATGAATGGAAAATCGCATTCAGAATGTTCACGACTCAGTGACTTTGGAAATTCGATAGTAAAGATGTCTAAGATCCTACAGTACATAACCACATGGCACAATAATTGTAATGCCTTTTTAACATTAGATTTTTTTATGTTTTTTCCTTTTAATATTTCAGTACCAGTCACGTGTAATTACTATTATTACTGGAAACACGATATTCAGTGCACAAACTTTGGAAATTCGTCCAGTACTCACCAGGTATGATTTGGTTTTTATCTTGTAAAAATTCATACGGTGTATTTATCAATTTTCGATCCCAAAAGTAAAATGTCATTTTAATGTAAAGATGTCTTGATAGAAGTTCAGGTCGATATTTCTGACCAGTATTTCAAAGTAGCAACTTAAACTTTTATTTTTATTTTTACTTCTTTTGAACACCAGATTCAACATACATGTAATTAATTAAATATAAATAATCTTCTGAAAGACAACTTCATCATCAAAAATCTAAGAAATTAATATTACTTCTTTGGAATGGTAGGGAACGATCCATATGATTTGTACAGAAAACAAATGAAAAACTTGTAAATATTGCTGGTAAGATGAAAGGCATCATTAGACACATTTTTTTTGCTAGTGCAAAGTTTTATTTAGAGGAAATACAAATCGCACAAAAACAGTAGTTAAAAATTGTTACTAAGCCTAAATCTAAGATTATGACGAATTCGAATGTTTCTGTTGGATTATTCACCGTACGAAGTCTTGGGAATCTTCTAAATCGCATGGGTCTTACTTAATGAAATATTGAAACGGACTACTTTGACAAATAGTTAAGTCATTTTTACTCTAATATTTATAAATATAGAGTGTAAGAAAACAAAAAGTACATTAAGACATTGGATAACGAGGCCTAGTTCAGTCCAATACCAAAAGAGGAGGGAAATATCTCTAATTCTTTTCTAATAATGACGAGTTTAGTAACCACTTATTTTGAAGACAACCATCTGTAGACAGACTTGTTTGGCACATGGCTAGCACGTGTAAAGTTTTGGAAATAAGGCTTGATTCATGCAACACCGCATAGTCAAAAACTATTTATGGTTATAAGCAAACACATTTAACAAAATATTATGCCACTTTAGATTTAAGTATCCAACATCATCACATGGTTGGTTTTAATATAAATGTTTTTAACGAAGATAAAAAAAATGTTTATTTTTTATAATTCAGAAACAGAAGTGACCGAAATAAAGTTAACTTTTATAAATCCAAGTATAACACATAATGTAATTTATAAACCCTAGTGTAACACATAATGTAATGTTGAGTTATGAAAAAAATATTTGCGAACCTTCTAGATATTTTTATCTAAGGCTTTATTTTGATGTCAAGTTCACATGAAACTGTTTAAATGCCACAAACAAGACTTATATAATAGTAAAGTAACAATAAAAAATCACAACACCAATATTTCTATGTGCATTATAATCTAATTTCTACAAAATGATTCACTATTTTCAGGAAATAAAGAATTACACCGGAGATTCATTTATGTATTTCACTAAATGTACGTATGCAAATAACATATTGTACAATGAAGCCGTATAACAAATATTTACTTCCATGTAACTTGGACCTAAATGTATTCAAATTCCTTATTTTATTTTTAATGGTTTCAAATAAATGGTATTTAAACTGGTAAAAAACGAATTAATTATTTTCACAGTATCTCAATTAACGACATGTCAAGTGTTTGCCACATCTATAACCAAGACTGAATCACTCGTTTCTGGTTTTTCAATTGCATTTTTGTTATCTTACTCTAAATTTGTACACACCTGCTCAGTATGCCTTTATATAATGTTGGTTTGTATTCAGTGTGATAGGTGTCTAACCAGGAAAGCTCATCGTGACAAAGAAATATGTTAGCAAAAGTAGACCCCAAAGATGACCCCATTGCTACGTCATCTATTTGGTCATATAGCTGACCATTGACAATAAGGTAGTGTCCTTGAGGACAAGTTTAAGTAATTATTCGAGTTGTTGACGATTAAAGTTTGTATAAATTTCATTTTTGTATGAAAAGTTTATTTAAAATTATATGTTTGATTCCTTCAAGTGGAATGTTTGTGAATAAAGATTCAATGTCGAAACTAGCAAGTGTGTATTGATCGGCGTTATTAATTTTAAACTTTTCTCAAGTAAAGGAAAAAGAATCTTTAACTGTAAACTCATTGAAAGTGAGTGAATTTGTTGTTTTTGAATTAAGCACTAAGCTACACAAGGGGATATCTGTGCTCTGCTCACCACGGGTATCGAAACCGGTTTTTAACGGTGTAAGTCCGCAGACATGCTGCTGAGCCACTGGGGGCATGAGTGAATTTATAATAGGAAGGAAGAATTTAGCCAATTTATAGGTATGGGAAGGGCCCAGCATGGCCAGGTGGTTAAGGCACTCGACTCGTAATCTGACGGTCGCGAGTTCGAATCCCCGTTGCATCAAACATGCTTACCCTTTCAGCTATGGAGCGTTATAATCTGACGGTCATTCCCGCTACTCGTTGGTAAAAGAGTAGCCCTAGAGGTGGGTGGTGATGACTAGCTGCCTTCCCTCTAGTCTTACACTGCTAAATTAGGGACGGCTAGCGCAGATAGCCCTCCTGTAGCTTTGCGCGAAATTAAAAACAAACAAACAATAACAACAAAGAACAAGGTATGGGAACTGATACTCGATAAAGTAAGTTTTAAAGGAATGTTATCTTTGTGAACTTTAGGTAATCCATACATGAGATCTGGGTGAGAGCCTTAGGGGTAATTGGTTTATTAAGTATAACCACACTTATACCTTTATCAGGGTGGGTGACGACGATATCTTTGTGATTAGCTAATTCCTTTAGTGCAGTATATTCTTCATGAGTACTAATGAAAGCAGGTTTATGGGAGTGTTTTCGAATTTTGTTTTTACAACCGCTCGATCTTCAACGGTCAGCTACATGACCAAATAGATATGGCAATGGGGTCACCTGTAGGGCCAACTTTTGTAACACATTTCTTTGTCACTATGAGCGTTCCTAAACGCCTGTCTCGTCTGCTCAATATAATTTAACTACAATCATATTAAATTTTATATATTTCACATTTGTCTTTTAGCTTAATTTTATCTTTCAATTTATTGGTAATATTAATTAACTTTAATTAAAATGCACAGGTCACTTGACAATTCATATATTTCATTTCATTGGTACATTTGTGCTGTTCTTTTTGAAAATATAAGAAACACATTCTTATTCTGTTTTTTTTTTATTGTTTATAACACATCATATAAAATATTTATAATTTAATGTAATATTTTTCTTAAATCCTATATATGATATTATATTTTTACCCTCTATAAATTGTTACATATTTTAAATTATGACAAGCAGTCGTTTAGGCTGGTTGTTGGAGCTTTGACTTTTACCACCAGTCACACGTATTTAAAGGTTTGGTTTGAATTTCGCGCAAAGCTACGCGATGGCTATCTGCGGTAGCCGTCCCTAATCTAGAGGGAAGGCAGCTAGTCATCACCAACCACCGCCAATTCTTGGGCTGTTCTTTTACCAGCTAATAGTGAAACTAAACGTCACATTATAACGTCTCCATGGCTGAAAGGACAAGCATGTTTGGTGCGACGGGAATTTGAACCCACGACCCTCGGATTATATGTCTGGTACCTTAACCACCTGGCCATGCCGGGCCCACTTATTTAAATGAAGATACAGTTACGAGCGGAGCACACAAGTCACTAACTTGAGGAGCCTACAGTTAGAACAAAGAATGATTCAGACACAGATATAATACAAAACATCAAACTTTAATAACACTTTCTTAAGATGCAACTACAACTTGTTTTCAACTTAATTAATTTCTCAGAAATTTCCAGTAGTTCCTTTATTATTCTTAAAAACTCTTCAGTTACTGTATTACTAGAGATACACTATCCATGTTACACATTTAGTTCCATGGCTATATTGATCGACCGAGAGAAATACCATTTGTAACTTACATCACAGTTGTAGTGGCGAACTGCTGTTTTTGAATAATGGGTTCCATCGGTATCATGAACTTATTACTTACTTTATGTTCCGGTGAAATAAGCTGCAAACAACTTTTCAACTGAACTGAACTTTTTCCTGGCTTCATTAATTTAGTCACTTAGTTACTGATCTCTATAATAACCTAACTTATTTTTAATATAGCTACTAATAACTCATGAAAATTATTAAACTTAAAGAGTATTAAAAACTTTATTATTGGCAGTATGTATTTTATGAGCTTTCCTGAATGTTTCATGTGTCATGAAACGTCTATTTGTTTTGGTTCTGTTTAAGAGTTGTCACTATTATTGCATAATTTGTTTCCATATTCTCAAATATGGCTAAGATCGTTAAATATCTTTTGCTGAAATGTGGTTTAAGTATCTTGGAGCAGCTAGGTAAAAAACATAAGAACAGAAGATGTCAAGAATGTGAGACGAAATGTTGGATTACCACTTAAATCTCATTTTTGACTTACAAGTTTGAATATGTATAATTTATAATTTTAGGAAATAACGCGTTTATGGGGGTTATCAAATCCTAGTATTTTTATCTATGTGAAGTTGAACTCGGATAAAACGGTTTTAATGACTAGGACACTTTATTTAGAAAACGTTTCTCGAACAGCACAGAAAGCGTTCAATTCAAGATACGTATGTTAAAACAAGTTAGAGATATCATATACATTTTTTAGTATTTTCAGCTTGTAATCACATTGTCCACGACCTACATTAAATCCCTTGATCAGTAGAAGGAATTTCAGCATCCGAACAACGTTGAACAGATTGTTTCTTTGTGTAATTACCGAAAAAGAAAACAAACGATGACAATATCAAACAACAGATGTCGCCCACTGTCTTAAAATTATTGGGTTTGTTAAATTACCTTGAAAATACGTCATTTGAAATGTGTGTGTTTGTGTGTTTTTCGTATAGCAAAGCCACAGATGGCTATCTGCTCAGCCCACCGCATTTGAAATGTATCTGTTCGAAAAAGAAGTCCAGTTATACGTAACGGACATAAAAACCTAAATGCTGCATTTATCTACATATTATGTAAATAAATAAATAATATCATGTAATATAATATAGATATAAAAAAAACTTGAATGTCCGTCAACAGCAAACCAATTTGTATTAATCTGGTATTCCGCTGAAGGTTCTCAACAAGTGTGTTTGTGTTTTCTTATAGTGAATCCACATCTGGCTAACTGCTGAGTTTATCGATGTGAATCGAAACCCTGATTTTAGCGTTGTAAATCCGCAGACCTTCCGCTGTACCAGCGGGAGACATTTTCAACCCTTTATGACTGTGTATTAATGAGTAACAGAGAGAAGGCGAAGAGTAAGTAAGGTGACGTTTGAAAGCTCCCTTTGATAACCTCATTATGACTGAGCTGGTGTTCTGATACGTTTGTTTTCTACCCACCACCAACTATCTGTAAAAACAAGAACAACAGATGAGGATGTTTGTTTGTCTATAATTAAGCACAAAGCTATACAATGTGCTTTACCTACAACGGTTATCGAAACCCGGTTTCTAGTGTTGTAACTCCGCAGACATGTCGCTTTGCCACCCGTGGGCACACGTGGGAATGTTTTGCAATAAAGCCCCCACGACATTATTGTATAGTGACAATCAATCTTAGTATTCGTTGAAAAAGGAATATTCCAAGAATTGGCGGTAAGTGGTGATGACTACAAGCCTTCTCTCTAGTCTATAAATTATCTACAAAAAGTACTTTAGGAAGCTCTGCAAAAAACTGTTGTGTCCCAAGTAGACCTATCATGTTCGTCTCTTACCCCAGTTAGTTCTTCTGCTTTATTGTGTATTATAAGTAAAATTCCTCGTCGTTTTTCTAGTTTGCGATTATAAAATATATTAGAGATCAACGAGGTTGGCTTTTTTTATAGCCTATGTTTTATTATGCGCTGAACACTTCTGAACCGATCAAGTCAAACATTTGGACAAGAACGTGCAAAAAATAAGAACATCATACGCGAAACAAACTAATTTTGACAGGAAAAGTGATGTGAAAAAGTGCTAGAAGGTCGTTAGTCACAGCCGGAGTCTCATGTAGCCTATAGAATTTCAATCTGTGTCGTATTTTTTCACTTTTTTCAGGCTATCCGTTTTTCAGTGCCGCAAACTACGATCTCTTATTATACTGGCTTGTCCGTGCAGAATTAAATCAGGTCGTGAGACACCTGAAGCAAGCATCATATTATATAAGAATATTAATGTTAGTTTTTGTGAATTACTTTAGAGTTGAACTATAAATAAACGTATCTCACTAAAACAAAGTGACTGGTTACGTAAGATTTCGATTAATCACTTTTACACAATATTGTATTGTTTAAATAAATAAGCAGGGACTAGTTAATATGTGAACGTCTTGAAATAAAATCAGGTGGAGTGAACTCCTCGGATTTCGATCTAAGCTACAGCCTGCTGACAAGTTGATTACACTGAACTAGTTTCATGCATTTGTCTTTTTTATACATGTGCGTGTGCATACATTTGGTTAATTTTATACCGCGCATAGTAACAATGTGTTGATATCTGTGTTGTGCCGACTACAGGTGTCTAAATCCGATATATAGCTTTATAAGCTGAGCCACTGTGGAGAGTTGGGGTTTAGAAAATCATGCAAATAAACGATCATAATAGCTCCTCGAACATAGGAAAGCTACGCTGTTAATTTTAAGTTCAGTGAGGCACAAATTGAATACATAAAACAATAATTCACCGGCCCTGCATAGCCAAAGGGATAAAGCACTCGATTCGTAATGTGACAGTTGCGAGTTCTAATCCCCGTCTCACTAAACATGCTTGCTCTTTCAGCCGTAGGAATGTTTTCACGTGACGGTCAATCCAACTATTCGTTCGTAAAAGAGGAGCTCAAGAGTTGGCGGTTGGTGGTGACGACTAGTTTTATTTCCTATAGTTTTACACTACTAAATTAGAGACGGCTAGCGCAGATAGCCCTCGTGTAGCTTTCCGCAAAATTTAAAAACAAACAAAACAATAATTCACCAAGAGTAAAATACGAATAAATCAATAAACAAATCAAGTTGTGGAAAGTTTTTATGAGCGAAGACTATGAGAGACAGTACATACACACTATGTTTTTTGTCCAAATATTTCTTCCTTTTGTGAGTCATCATGATCATGCTCTCGGCCGAGTTTTTAATTCTAAATCGGGTTAGTGATTCCTTACTTTTGAATATTGGAGTTTTTAAAGAAAATTTTAATTCGAATGTAAACTTTTAAGCAGTTAACTATGAAAGAAACTTTATAGATGCTAAAAATGTCAAACAAGTTAATTCAGTTACTGAATTAGTATATAAAATGGGAAATATTCTTGTGTTAATATACTTTCAAAGAAAAATTGTCATTTGTACCCAGTGTCTGAATGCTTTATTTTCATATTTTCGTTCCTGACTCTCCTAACCGTATACCAGTTTTATGCACCATTTAACCTTTTCTATATTTTTAGAGGAAGAGAGGAGACTTGCCACTATGTCTTTCTGTTATATTTCTAACTTCCAGTCGTATTTTTCACATTTATTCCACTGCTAACTTATAACATTATCTCACCAGAATTTCTAAAATACTTCAAAAAGTTAACGTCAGAAAACATATTGATGTTGTTTTTTTCACAAGAAAGTTCACATTGCTGTTATTAGGGTGGCTTGGATACGTCACTTAGACTAATGGTCGAGCGCTATTTATAACATAAAATGTTAGATTATTTGAGTAACTTAGTTTTCGAGGAATGAATAAAGTGAACACAAACGTAAAATTACAATGAACAATCTTTATTGAAGCACAGTGGATATGTACTTTACTTTCCGTATCGAACAGTTACCATTACTGTGGCGTTTTGGGGATGTTTTAACTTACCTATATGAGGCCAAAACAATACTAACTAACTTATCTGATAGCTTCACTTCATAAACATTTTGTAACTCGCTTAACTCATTAACATTAGCCTTACCTGTAGCAAAAAGTACTACCTCGTGTTGTTCACTTTTAGTGAAACATAGAACAGGTTGTTACCTCAAATAATCATCTAACTGCTACTGAATATGTAACTTTTCACACTACAGATGACCTTACAACAGTCTTTATTATGAGATGACAAAAAAGTATTGCTCTTGGTGAATGACACTGAATAATAGATAGCTAGAGAAAGAGTACCTTAACAACTTTCTTGGCTAAAATGTTATGTGGACACTGACATATTTGTACAAATAACAATTTTTGAAAACTACTTTTTATTATTACAAGGAGATAGAAAACATATATTGTGCTTATATATTACACTATTATAAAACCACCAAGCGTTGTTGAAAGGTAATTCGCTGAAATTGTTTGTTCCATTTTAATAAATTGCAATACTAGTATGTTGCTGAAGAGGATTCTGTTGTAACATTACATAATCGAGATGGTTCACTATGGCATTTCATATATCCCAATGTCACTGAAAGGTTCCTTATTGTAGGAGGTTCAATAGAATCCAGCAGGCATGTGAAAGGCTGGTTGTAAAAGTAAAAGCCTAAGTCTTTAGTGTACCGTATGACTTCCATTGGTGGTAAACGAAGAAATACAAAATATGAAATATGATAAAAAAGAGTTACACTCAAAGATACAGCTTGAACATAAATAAATTACTTTTACTCACTCGTTTTACTTTATTTTCATTTATTTGGCGAATGATTAAAGACTTTAAATTCGGGTCAACAAGTGCTAAAAACCACTCCCCCCAGTGGCTCAGCGGTATGTCTGCGGATTTACAACGCTAAAAACCGGGTTTCGATACCGGTGGTGAGTAGAGTACAGACAGTCCATTGAGTAACTTTGTGTTTAATTCAAAACAACAGCTGAAAATGATGTTGGATTGATGAAACTTAGTTGGGACAATAAATCTTATTTGTGAACCACTACCTCAATGTAAAAATAAAAACTTCGCTGTTTTTTGTAGTACAATGTTTCAGATAATTATTGTTAATATGGAAAAAATTTTTTTCTAATATTAGCTTGTCGCATTGAACAATCCATTTATATTGTTTGTGTAATATGTTAGCATGGGACTTAAACGTCAACTCTAAAAATAAACAGACAAGCATTCAAGTTTTAGAAAACTTGGAGCGGGCGGCATTTGTTTTATTCTTTTACCTTACCTTTCACTATATCATTTAATATTAGGATTAGATAACTAAAACCATCCAGGGATTTGAATGAATCTTGTTTACAATAACTTTTTTTTTACTGCTCTAAAACCAGATATATCTATCACAAAAGTATTGTAACATAAGGATTATGCGCGACACAGAATACGTTTTTGGTTTGGTATATTTTGAATTTCGTGCAAAGCTACACGAGGGCTATCTGCGCTAGCCATCCATAATTTAGCAGTGTAAGACTAGAGGGAGGGCAGCTAGTTATCACCACCCACTGCCTAATTGCACAAAAAATAATGTTATAATAATAATGAGTTTTGTTTAAGATTAAATAATCAAACTAATAACATTTAATTTAAAGAAGGATCACCAACGTGAGCGCCAGGCCAGTTCCTAACAAGGTTCACGATATGGCTAGGTGGTTAAGGCACTTAACTCTTAATCTGAGGGTCGCGGGTTCGAATCCCCGTCACACCAAACATGTTTATCCTTTCAGCCGTGTGCGCGTTATAATGTGACGATCAATTCCACTATGTGTTGGTAAAAGAGTAGCTCAAGAGTTGGCGGTGGGTGGTGATGACTAGCTGCCTCCTCTCTTCTATTTTTATACTGCTAAATTAGGGTTGGCTAGTGCAAATAGCACTCGTGTAGCTTTGTGCGAAATTCAAAGCAAACCAATCTAACAGAGGACTACTTCGTTCGCTATCAGGCTTCAACAACTGCATTGGAAAACACTCATCCTACAACAGAAATAACCAGATACTTGCAACATTCGAGACATATAGTTGTATATGGTCAACAGTGTCGAATTCAAATTCAGAAGCACATTAAGTTAATGTAAGTTTAAAAAACAAAATATATTACAGAATGGCATATATGGAACAACTGGTTGTGAAAATCACCAGGTGTCGTCGAGACATATTTTGTTGTATTTTATAATTAACAAATGCTGCAGAAATGGTTTTAATTAAAGCAATGATAAATGTTGGACGTTGCTAAGAGGATACACTCTGTAACACTATATGGTAATTAAATGTCCTAGAAAGTTGTTCTGTCATTTCATTATATAATCACCAGGCGTCACTGTAGAATAATGAATATTTTGGTAAAATATAAAAATATAAGAATATCAAGGTTTGCACAAATATACATACAATATTAATAGATCTTGTTTATTAAATTCAAGACAGTTCATAGTATACAAATATTTCACATGTTAGTTTAATATTTCTAATCAATAGTCTCTTGCTGGTACAGTAAGCTTTTTTGCAGTTTAAAAAGTAATCGTTGACAAATGTCATATATATGTTACACAGTTTTGTGTAAAGAAAAATAAAATAGACTGACACACCTACTTGTCTATCTTAGCTAATAAGCCATTACGAAAATGGTTCTTTCGGTTCATATACACATTTGAAAGCTTATAACGACAACATTGAAAATTCGATCCATTGTACTTTCGTCCTTAGCAAACAACAAACACTAAACCAATTATATCAGAATTGTTAACACTTTTCTACTCGTACAGTTAACATATTCAAAGAATTTCTTTCTTTCTTTATCAAACCATTTTTATTGAAGTCAGTTCTTTGTATGTTATTCATATTTATTTGCTCTCGCAAAATCTTATCCGTTCAAAACCACGAAAAACATTTATGCGAATGTTACATTATTAAAGTTGTATAGTTTATGAAAGCACACTTGTTTATATTAAAGCAAGCATGTGTAAATTCATTGGTGTGTTTTGAATTTCGCGCAAAGCTACGCAAAGGCTATCTGTGTTAGCCGTCCTTAAGTTAGCAGTGTAAGATTAGAGGGAAGGCAGCTAGTCATCACCACTTACCGCCAACTCTTGGGCTACTCTTTTACCAACGAATAGTGGGATTGACCGTCATATTATAACGATCCCACTGCTGAGTGGGTGACGAGAACTCAAACCTGCGACCCCGGATTACGAGTCGAGTGCCTTAACTACCTGATTTTGCCGGGCCGTGTAAAATTACATGAGAGAAAAAAAGTAGATTTAGGTCTCTGAATGTTACTAAGGGCTGATGTACTTTAACATTATTATTTTTATAAACATTTTAACTAAGGTTAATTTAAAATGTGCTCTTTGCATATACTCATGTTCTTCTACGCTACTTCAGCAATGAAATTTATATTGTTTTTACCTAATTTTTAATAGTACTTCAGGTTTAACGACTCTGCATTTTGTTTAACAGTTATCTAAAAACACCCGTTTGCTTTGTTCCCTAATTTCTTGATCAAGTGTTCATGTTATACACGGCCTGGCATGGTCAGCTGGTTTAGGCACTCAACTCGTAATCCGAGGGTTGCGGGTTCGAATTCCCGTTACATCAAATATGCTCGCCCTATCAGACGTGTGGGTGTTATAATGTGACGATCAATCCAACTATTTGTTGGTAAAAGAGTAGCCCAAGAGTTGGCGGTAGATGGTGATGACTAACTGCCTTCCGTCTAGTCTTACACTGCTAAATTAGGGACGGGTAACGCAAATAGCTCTCGTCTAGCGTTGCCCGAAATTCAAACCATATCATATACTTTACAAACTTGCTCTTGATATCATAATTTCTATTCAACCTTTTAAGATTATATTTTACCAAAAAAATTGAATTTATATATTTAAAAAAACTGCTGATATGGGTAGAGAAAGCAGTAATAGAGGAGCGAACAACGTTTTGACCTTCCTTGGTCATCATCAGGTTTACAAAGTAAGAAGGGGTTACTGACTAGTAGCTGAGCACGTGTTTGATTGTTTATTTTGAATTACTGTCGTGATTTGTAACTCTGTGGAGTTTACTAAGAGTTTGTATTTCAACCAGTGCTTTACATAAAAAAAACATTTAAGTAGAGGTTAATGACAAATAGACTCGGCATGGCCAGGTGGGTTAAGGCGTTCGGCTTCCCGTTGCACCAAATATGTTCACCATTTCAACCGTGGGAGCGTTATTATGTGGCGATCAATCCAACTATTTGTTGATTGATGACTACCTTCCCTCTAGTCTTACAATGCAAAATTAGGGACGGCTAGCGTAGATACCCTTCGTGTAGATTTGCGCGAAATTCAAAAAACAAACAGACTTAATGGCAAATAATATGATCTAATATTTTTAGCTTCTTACTTTGTTATTAGTATTTTCTATATATTTTACTTATGAATTTGTTTTAGATAAGTAAATGTTTGTTCGTAAATGGAACTGAATATGATTTTAATAAGGCCAGGAAGTTAGGGCGTTTTACTCGTAATTTAAGAACCGCGATTTCAAATCTTCATCTCACCCAAGATGTTATTAGCTCTTTCGGCTATGGAGACGCTATTAGTGACGGTTAATCTCACTATTCGTTGGATAAAGAGAGATCTTGTATGTCTTTGTGTGAAATTCAAAACAAATATTTTGACAAGTTTTACTTGCAGAAACCTCACCACTCCTAGTCGTTTATATATCCTGCACCTGACGTGTTATTCTGGAGGTATTTTCAAAAGTTTTGTACTAGTGCTCTGCGTGAATTATGACATGTTTGTTAACTGAGTGTCGTGTGCTTATCCTTTCACTTAAGTCAAGATTTCATATTTTAATGAATAAAAGTTTGTATTCCCTTAGACATGTGTTTGTACACACATACTCGAGTGGTTTAATTTGGGGATGTTTTTCTATAATCGTTATTTGGAATGGTAGTACGTATGCAGTGTTGTATTCTTGTATAGAAGTCTTGCATGCACCTTCACGAACTTATTTTATTTCACGCCGCCATATTGGACGCTTATCATTCCATCTACCAATCAACAACAAACCTAATCAATACAAAATTTGGTAAAGATTAATATGCTATTAATGGTATAAATATCCATCTCTCGAAAGCAATAAGGACCTGAAACCTACATCTATTCAGTTTCTCTATGTACCTTTTTCTTTGTACATTACTGATAAGATTTACAGAGTCAAATAACACGTTATTAGAATATACATTTGCCATTTTTTATCTAAAATAGATTTTAACCATTTAAGGTCCATTATGGCAAAATTAGCTTTAGATCGTGTGGCTTTTTGATGTCAATGCATTTGCTTTTTACTATGCTTTAAAATCTTGTCTGAATTTGATGTGTAAATTCAGAATTCTTTTGTTCGTTGTGCAGACGTTAAAGAAAAGACCCTTCTTTACAACAGCGACAGCAAAAACAACGGAAAGGTATAAGCTGCCAATAGGTGAAATAAACAACATACGATTGTGAGTGAATAATTTGTTTTATTTGTTCACATGTTTGTTTCTGTTGTGCGAGTTTCGTTTATTTTTTACTTTAACATTTTTGAAATCTACATTGTTGTGGATACAATGAACGTATTTTGGTATCATGACCAATGTATTAGATATTTTCGATTTATTTTGTTTTACACACTAATTTTTGTGTGACTTTATGTTACTGTAATATTTACGAATTGTGATTCCGGAAATACACTTTCTAAGACAACGTGGAACTTAACGGAGAGAAGATGGAGCTACGGATAAAGTAAGAACTAGAGGTGAGAAAAGTTACACGAAATAAAAGAAACACTCTATTTGACCCACAGCTTTCACCAACAATTGTTAGAGTGATGTCTGTATTTTCGGTATACTCTTGGGACCTTGGGTTTGATGGCCTTCTTCAGATGTGTGTATGGCGCTGAAATTTTACTCACGTGTTACTAAAAAGACATCATTCTTAAAGAAATGGCATTTTTTACAAGTCAAAGTACTTAGACTAAGAATAAAAGTCAGTCACCGAAAGGAGACTGTCTGGGAGATAGTTGTCGGGTTTTGGAAAACTTTTCTCCTGAGCAAAGTTTTTTTTTTTTTTGGCAATGCTATGAAGGTAAATTACTTCTTACTCAATGTAGCTGCAGCTTCATGAAGGAGAAACAGCTGTGTCTGATGCATTCATAACAACCAAGAAGTTTTTCTTTCGAGGATCAATATTACTGTGAGGGAAGCACAAATGATTAAGTACCATTATAATGTTGTAGTATCTGGTGAGATTGACACTGTATGGGATTCCTCTCTCAAGTAATTGCTAGTCAGAGTAACACAGCTCTAGCATTAGTCAAGGTCATCAAAGGCCAGTCAAGAAAATTTGAGTATGTCACTGTGAAGTACACCAGATACAGTTGTTACACCAACTTGTGAGAAGTGTAATAGACAGCTTGTACTGTACTCTTTCAGAGCTGGTTTGAGATTTATACGTGCCTGTTAGATTTCAAAGGCGATAGTTAAAGTTCCTGTATTATGAAGAAGCTACAAAGAAACACATTGTATATCGTGCATTTACCTCATTCTAGTAAATGGTGTAAAATTGGACATACATGAAGAGGCAGGTCTGGCATCACTCATTAAATGAAAGAAATCATCTCTCACCTTAATTTTGGTCTTGATATACTTTGAGATAGAAATACTGTAGAAACAAGTGGCTAGTTTCATCTTACAACATGTTAACTGATCCGGTAAACTTATCTGATGCCAGCCAAGGCCAGGAACAGTGGACTGAATGAACACATGTAGCAGAGAGAATCATATTATTTATTTGTGCACGAGTGGTATTCCATGGCTTACCATGGATAAGGGCTAGTGTATCAATACTTGTAAGGTGATAGTAGAACTAATCCATAAAATGCACTGTTCTCTGCTTAGAAAACAAGAAACTATAGCTGAGGTGCTTATCCACTCACGAAAAGATGAAGTTTCGGTGATCTCTGCAATTGTGAATAACTGGTTACCTACCTTCCCACTAAATTGGTCACAAAGTAAGTAAAACTGAAATGATTGAGGCTAGTAGGCATCACTACGATTGCTCATATTGTGCCATGTATAAAAGTAAGTACACAGTTGCTAACACATCTGAGTGATATAGCTGAGGATTGTGTGAACAGTCTGGACTTAAGAAAATAACAGCAACACGACGATTTGTTGGCTGAATATGTCAATGCAGTTCTATTATCACATGACTGCTTGTGTTAAACAACAGTATCTCACCATTATATATATGTATAAATATATATTACCTTTAAACGACTGTCATGCAGGTAGCCCTGTATCATTGTTGAGATATAATGAAAGTTAGATTTGAAGACTACGTGTGCAGTTCTGATCGAGCAAACTGATGAGATAGCGCCACCACCAGGATAATTTTATTACTGGTAACAAAGATGCTTCCAATAAATTAATGAAGGCATCCAGGTAAAAATCCTGTGGAACAGCAAGGATCACCAGTGAGACAATATGAGGGATATCCACGCCAATGGTGCTCAAGATACTGCTACTCAAGATGTTCCAAGAACAAACCAAATAGCAGGCAAAGTTAGAGCTACTGGTGAATTAACCAGTGACTATCATCATCTAATCCATCTTATGGTAACTATAAATCTTGAAGTGATATTGTCAAGGATAAAAATGGCCAAAGGTCTTGGTACTGCTCCAACTATGCTCTACATCATAACCCGGGTTGGAGAAAGAAGACTACCAGCTGTAAAGAGAGCTTGCAGAGACATGAAATGCCCTGATCAACATCCATGGGTTCATCACACCATCCCCATGACACTTTATGGCCAACTTTCATTTCAGAGGATCTCAGAGGATCCTATTCACACACATAATATGTATTTATTACATGGTCATTTGTAATTAGTTTCAGTTATGCTTTATTTCACACTTGAAGGGCACTGTATCTAATTTCCATTTTGTTTCTTTATATGAATGTATCTATTAATTACAGGGTGTTTCTTTCAATTTTTTGTTTCACATTTTGTTTTACTAATATTATTGTTTTGATGTAAGATATAGTCAGGTTCTTTTAGCATAATTATAAATGCATTTAGTTTGAGATATTTTATGTTTTTATATGGGATAACACTCGTTTATTTTCTTTTTGTATGTTAATGAATTTTTACAAAGTTTGTATAACGTTTCGTAAAATATGAATATTCAGAAGGTTATGCCTTTTTATTGTTGTATGCCAGTATGGTTTGCTTCTTATGTGAGTTTTTTATTGTGATTTCTCAGCGTTACATAAGCTAGTCTGTGATTAACATTAATGGTTTTATTTAAAGTATTTGCTGATTGTGTGGCAATGATGACAGAGAGCAGTAAATCTGTATGTTGATTAAGTGAAGAACCAGTAAAACCTAAGACCTGAAGGAGTGAAACATTCACAAGTGCAAGAGATACATGATATACGCGTAAACACATATTAGCCTGAAGAAATGTCACTTCACCAAGGTAACTGTTTTAATAGTCTATCTCTAAAAATAATGTTACAACAGAGCATCCTAGTACGCATCAACTTATTCTAATATAAATGCATTCTAAGGATTTCACATGGATGCATATATTTTCGGACTTACAGAAGAGGACGGCAAAAGAGATTTAAAATGACAGCACCTAGGAAAGTGAATTATTTGAAATATTAATGACTGGCAGCAAGTGACATTTTTTATTTTTAAGCTACCAAATGGTTTTTTTTTTGGGATTGAATATATGTACTTGATTATTTTACCGAGTTAAGACGTTGGTTGAAAAATCTATAACTGGAATGGCATTGTGGACATAATTTCTTAATTATTGAATAAAATTTAATAGTAAAAAGCTAGGCTGACATTTTGTGATAATTACCCAGTTTGTCTAGGTGAGATGAAGTGAAATTTCTGTGGAGCAAACCAAAAGGAACTCACTATATATTTAGTTAAAAGAAATACCAAGCAAAATTGCTGTTGGTTTGACGTTGATGACATGTTGGAATTCTTACAAACCAGTGTATGATGAAAGGCCTTTCTAATCCTTACTTTATGAGCACTCGTTAAGTTTTGTGGAAAATGTTAAACTTTGCTTATACAAACTTACAATTGTGCTTATAAAATATAAATCAACTGCGATTTGTGTTGTGCCTTTAGGGCAGAGGCAGCTTGGAAACTAAAAATGTTCCATAAAATTATTTTTAAGTTGTCTTTCAATGTTGCATATCCCATAAAGTATGGCACATGTGCGATACCAATTTTCTTTCATTCTGAAGAAACAAGTGCTACTATTGAACTTCTGACTATCATTGGTTATTACTGAGAGTTTTTAATCCCAACTTACTAATGGAGTCAAGGATCCTGTTAATTACCTATAAAGCCATTACTCTTAGAACAAAACTATGATGAACTGTAGAGCATACTGGAAAACTTCAGCCTAACATACCAGAAACGTGTAGGTTGCACAAATATTTGGGATAACACGCAATTCGAGTTTCTACCTACTGATGATGTGATGTACTCATTATGGAATGGGATCCTCATAATACCACCACATCTTGAAAAGGTGATAAACCCATAACCGCAGGAAAACCCATATTATAAATTAATAAAATATATGGTGTTCAAATGAATAATAACTGTTTTTATTATTTTTGTATTCTGAATTTATTCGTATTCTTTTGTAATTGATTCATACTATTTTATTATAATTCTTATCTTATATTTTGATTTATAATATTTTAATTTTGCCTTATATTTCATAATTTTGATTTTGTCTATTTCCAATTTTGTATTGTAATTTTGGTTTCATTTGTTTGATTTTAATCTATTTTGAATTTATTGTGTCGTAAGTTATCTCAGTTACTCTCTATATTTTTAAGTTATTGTTTACTATTAAGTACAAAGGTACACAAAGGACTATCTGTGCTATTTCTTACAGTAT
This sequence comes from Tachypleus tridentatus, assembly GCF_004210375.1. Classification (NCBI taxonomy): domain Eukaryota; kingdom Metazoa; phylum Arthropoda; class Merostomata; order Xiphosura; family Limulidae; genus Tachypleus; species Tachypleus tridentatus. The sequence continues at coordinate 92,481,713 of NC_134832.1, read as the reverse complement.
AAATCCGCAGACATACGGCTATGCCATTGTGGGCCTTTAAACTGTATTTGAATTGTATTATATAAGGTTTTCATTTATTTAGTTTATAGAGTTGTATTGCATTTTAGTTTTATTTCACTTAGTTTATATTGGTTGTTAGAATTTTATGTTGTTACCCATTGTTGTCTTTATGCAGGTGCCATGATGTGCAGTCACCCGAGAGAAAGGATGATAAGATTTTTAAACCCGTGTTTAACTTTCTAATTCAGCCAATAATGGTTAAATACAAAATTCAAAGCTAGAAAAAAAAATCGAGACAAGGCAGAGGTGGGGATTTGAATAGCTGGAACAGTTATTACATTTCATCCATTCATAACTAGATTTGGATAAATCTTTAGTACCATATATTCAAGAGAAATGTTTTTCAAATTTTCATTCAGGTATTCTTTATTTGGTTATTACAATGTTTTTGATAGAATGTTGAAAGGTCATGAACATATTCTAATCATGTTATGGATATAAATGTTGCATATGCAATGGATAAACAGCTTCTTTCACTTGTATTTCATGTCAATGTGCTCTCTATGGATGTGGAAATGAGTGAGTCAGCAGATATACTGGTGTGCTACTGAAGTGGGGCTTGGTATGTTTGACATCATTGTAACTCAATTACTATTTAAAATTAAACACAGGAACGTAAATTTCAGAAACGTTAAAAGAAATAGAACAAACAAAATTAAATTGTTATACGAAAAGGCTTGATAACAACCGAACTAGAATAAAGTGGATAAAACTGAAAACAAATTCATAAATAAAATTGAACATACATAAGTGTAAATAAATTAGAAGATACAAGACACAAAATAGATGTCATTAGCTAAAATAAAACATTTCGATTGAAAATTGTAATTCGACATTAATTTCAATTTATAATTACAATAAATAAAATAAGCTGAAATAAAACTTAAGATCAAAATCAAACCCATACTTGGTTACAATGAAATAAAACCATACTAATCTTTGACATAACTCAAAACAAGTATTTAATTGAACATCAGAGTTTTAAGCACACTGATAATTAGGCAAGCTAAACGTGATATAATGTTACTCGGTTACAATCAAGAATAACCACAGTAATACTGAATCGGGATTGACGTATTAAGTGACTCACAACAAGATATTACAAAAAATAGGGTTAATATATTTAATTGTATAAGACCGAAATGTAGAGAAACGTAAATGAAGGCAGCTAGTCATCACCACCCACCGCCAACTCTTGGACTACTCTTTTACCAACGAATAGTGGGATTTACCGTCACATTATAACGCTCCCACGGCTGAAAGGGGAGCATATTTGGTGTGACAGGGATTCGAATCCGCGACTATCAAATTACGAGTCGAGTGATTTAACCACCTGGCCATGCCGACCCATTTATACAAATACTAATCATGCTTTTGTGATCGTTTTTACAAACGCCGAACCTATATAAATTTTTACTTTTACATAGTACTGTTTCCTTGCTAGCTACTATAATGTTCCTGCCTCATCCGTTTATGTACTTTTTATTTCACTTATAGCTGACTCTCGGCAGGACAGCGGTAAGGCTATAGATTTACAACCCTAAGATCAGGGTTTCGATTCTTAAACTCAGTAGTCTGCTCGATGTAGCTTTGGCATAAGAAGACACACACACACACACACGCTTATAGCTTATTGTATTGTTCACACTTTATACATATTAAAAGTGTTTCATTCAAGAGACACCTAAACTATAAAAAGTAATTTGCTTCTCACACACACTTAACGGTTTGTAACTTGCTTCTCACACACACTGAACGGTTTGTTACTTTCTTCTTCACTAGTTTGAAAAGAACGAGAAATAGGTTTTTTATTATAACTTTTTCAACGTCCATCTCACAGCAACCCATTTGGAACGACACAAGGGACAATCTAACCCGACAAAAAATGTATAGAATACTTAAAACCAAGTTATTTTGTTTAAAACTTTAATGAGCATGAGAAAGAGTGTTGAAAAATATCAGAATAAGAGAATATTTGTTGTTTTTTGATATAATACAGACAAAATAGAGTTTTAGTGTTATCTGCACGTGATAATTACAGAACGTATACTACTGTGGGAATAATTAATTAATTGGAAAGTTACTGGAACCCCTTTTTTTATACTGATCCTGATGAATCAAGAACTTAGTAGCAGCTTTTTTATTAATAAAAACGAAACATACTAAATGTTACAGTTGAACAACCTGAAAATGAAAGTTACTGATTCCTAAAGGTTAGTTTTAGAAGTTGAAAGCACAAACAAAATATTATCACGAACTGCACCAGGCATCTCTGAGAGACGTACGTCATTGTCATTACTAGGAGTAATTATTAAAACTTAGGAACTCTTGTTATTTTAAAACCTTTTGTAATAACTCTTTATTGAGTAAATAAGTGCTACAGGTTTCAATTGATTTTGTACACTCAAGTTTCAAGTAATTAATCTCTCTCACCGACATCACAAACAAAAGTACAGTAATTTGTATTCTTTAATTGACTAAATAAATGTAATTTGCACAATAAATGACGAAGCGGACACTTAAATTATTTAACTCCCCAAACATTCAAAATTATTTATTTTCGTGAATCTACGCCATTTTGTTTTTGGGAAATTGACCTTCATAACAATAACGTTTGAAGGAATATTACGTTTCGGTCGTAAAATATAACAATATTCACTTTATAATATGTGCACCATTCAAGTCGGAAAAACATACAAAAGGTAACATCTGAGGTTGTACTCCTCTTGCCATCGTATGATATGCCCATACCATCTGAGGTGGATTTACTGTACGTTTCTTACTATAGTTATTGCACTTACGCTTTCTTGGGTATATACTTTGTGTAATCAGTCTTTCCTCGTAATTCTAAACGTCAACAGTAACATTCTTATCTCTATGATATTTAGCGTTTGCATATTTTTTTCTCCCCTGACCAGACTATTGTTTTGTAGATCATTCCTTTTAATTTCTCAAGCATCATTTGGCCACATATGATTTGAGACATCTACGATATGTCACATTTTATTCATTATTTACTTTCCTGGTATCCATGTGTTCCACAACGTTTCCATAACTCTTGATTATTCATCATAGATTTTTGAATTTCTATGATCGTATTATACATTCTTTTTAATGTCAATGGTTTCGCCGTTTTGTGTATCATGACAAAAACTACATTTCAATTTTTGTCTTAATGAGACTTAAACCTCCTCTTTCTAAATATTTCTTTCTTTGGCGTAACTTTTCTTCTAGTTCTTTTCGGCGTTCTACATATAAACATAACATTCGCATATATTGCATATATCTGTGGTGTTGTTTTTCTTGGTACTTTTCTGTCAATGTGTATCGAGCACAACAATGATTAACTATCGACTTAAAGCAAATCCTTGGTGTATTTCCACTGCTGTCAGAAGGTCTTTTGTGTCGCCTACAGATATTTGTACATATGCTTAATAATGTTTATATATCTCAGTAATGAGTCTTATACACTTTTTTTGAAATTCATTTCTTCCTCAAACTACTCCAAATCAATTCCCCTGGCATTCTAATCTACACATTTTCTAAATCCATTAATTATAGATGAATTGTTTTTCTTTCTTTTTTTTAGTGTTTTTCAATAAAACTTCACATGATAAACATTGTATATATTGTTGATCTTCCATGTATAAATTCAAATTGATTCTATAAGACTGAGCTTCCTTGTCAAACTATTTTACCTTCTCCTATAACATCATCGTACGGCTCATCAAATTTATTCCTCAATAATCCACACTTCTTTGGACATCAACTTTTCTCTTATACATAGAACAATTGAATATTTCTTCTATGTGCGAGGCAATTATTCAGTTCTCATTATGAAGTTAAATTTACGTGTCAGTTATTCCACTGTTTCACGACCAAATGCTTTCTGTATCTCAATTGGAATTTCATTTGAACAAACTATCTTTACTGTTTTCATTTTTTCTTGTTGTTCTTTCACTTCCCTTTTAGAAATATACTGTGTAAGTCCCAAGTTTTCCTGTTTCTGAGGAAACAGCTACATTGACTGAAATATTCTCCATATCTCTCCTTTGTCCACTTGTTATTACTTATTGTTTGCTCATCTACATCCTTGATGGTTCTCACTTTTGTAATGTACTTTGTTGGCTGATCTCTAGCTTTTGCCATCTTTTACATCATCTTCTATCATATTCCACTTTTTATTTGATCATTAAATTCATTTTGCGTTTGATTGCATATGAAATAATTATGTAAGAATACAATATTTATTATCATGGATGTGCGTGCCAACAAATACGTGACTGCACCAGCAAAATTGCAACAAAACAGTGGGAAATTATACGATTTATACAAAAGTGAAAATGCATCTTCACAGGCATACCATCAAAACCTAAACACGAAGAGCTAACTGGTGTAGTCACTTTATCTACAATGTATATGCTACTTTTCAGCTATCCAAAATGCTCCAAAGTCGAAAACTGGCAAATAATATCGAGATTTTTAAAATTTCTTTTATCATCATCTTTATTCAACAGACCCAGCGCCTACCTACCTCTAGCAATGAATATAACTTTATCATAACTTGAGAGAACAGTCTTTTCGATTTTTAACTGTCTATTTTTCGTTACTGTAAGTAAAATTTAAAAAAAATCAAAAATAATAACTCTATTGTAATCGATGTTATTACGTATTGAATTTAGCTTTCTTACAGAAATCTTTTGTTCCTTTAAAAAGTTTATGTGTGAAACACTAATTATAAACAATAATAGATGAACATTAGATGGCCCGTAACATGTAGAATACTCAATACTTTATACATTATACAATCGGTGTCTTTAGGGAACCAAACTATATCATGAAAAATTTAGAATAAGCTCGGTAACCTAGTAAAACACGTCCGTAATCTTATAAAAAATAAACAAATAAGTATTAGAATGAAGAATTATAGTAAAATAAAACGCTATGTGGTGCTGGCTACTGAACTTGAAGAAGGGAACCAAAAACCAAGCAAGATAGAAATGGAAGTTGACATATCATTTGATCCTGTTAATTATCACATAGGACACTAAGTCGTCTCGACTTTACATTGAGAATAAAATATCTTTATTTCTGGCTTTCTAATCGACAAAACAAATAAAACCAGAATTTATAATCGTAAAATGTTAATATATTGTAAAATACTCATAAAAGTAGTATTCTGATATTAACTAACGATGAAAGATGAGATTCTATTCAAACTCCAAACGTTACACAGACAAGCTCCCCGCTGGTACAGCGGTAAGTCAACGAACTTACGACATTGAAATCAGGGATTCGATTCCCTTCGATGGGCTCAGAAGATAGCCCGATGTGGCTTTGCCATAAGAAAACAAACACAGTCGATAGACAAAATAAGGAATCTTGCAATGTAAGGATTTTGCTCTCGATGTAAACTTGGGTCAGTTTTGTTTGTTATATGATCAAGAGGTGTTCATGTGATACGTCCATCCCTATGTTGTTTGGTTCCTTTTTTATCTAAATTTTAGTACTCAGTCCTACATAGCTTTTTTTGTTTAGCGATAATTTTTAACCACTTATGCCTTTTAACAGCATTTGTAGCACCACGCTATCTGCGAAGAGCATGCCAAGTATGGACATTTAAATTTGTTTATTTTATCAAATATATCCAAGCGCACTTTGCTTTTTAAAAATGAATATTTAAATCCAAAAACTGTGTTTTATAAATTAATTTGTTTCTACCTACTAATTCTGGTTCGATATAGCAGAAGGTGAACACACACTTGTGAGAACTTGTTGCTTTGTTAATAACTATTTTTTGTAAAAATATAGATACAAGTTAGCAATAGGAGTGCTATTACCTGTTTAAATGTTTTATTATTTAAGGTCCATCAAATACAAGTTTATATAGTTATTATATGTACAAAAAAAATAGATTCTTTATCTGGAATACTTGGAAATTTAGATGATTTTAGTAATAAATAACGTCTACAAATTCGTTTACTAAACTGTCGAATATTTAAAGTAGGAAAATCATATGTTAAAACGGAGAAGGTTGAATTCGAAAAATCTTAAAAATTTAACCATTCCAATACTTGCGTGTTGTTTTTTGTATTATCCAAAATACATGACTTGAAATGTTATAAGATTTTAATTAATTTAATCTTAGAAAGTACAAACTTAATACTTTATTTAAAATTAAAGTTATAAGCTTGATAATAGTATGATATCAATTAGTAATAAATCTGAGCTTAACTGGGGTTTTATGCAATTTACGAATTGTGTATAAGAAATGCAAATTTAAATATTTATAATCAACAAGTATATTATATTTTTTATTGTTTTCAGCTAGTCATAATTAACTGTAATATTCTTTCAGATGTAAATTTAGTAAAAGCTTCTGTACTATTAATTTCATTTATTATAGGCCCGGCATGGCCAGGTGATTAGGGCGCTCACAATCTGAGGGTTGCAGGTTCGAATCTCTTTCACACCAAAAATGCTCGATCTTTCAGCCATGAAAACTTTTTAATGTGACGATCAATCCCACTATTCGTTGGTAAAAGGGTAGCCTAAGAGTCGGCGGTGGGTGGTGATGACTAGCTGTCTTTCCTCCAGTCTTCACTGCTAAGTTAGCGACGACTAGCTCGTGTAGCTTTGTGCGAAATTCAAAACAAATATAATTTATTATAACCTGTCCATAATTTCTTTTGGATATAAATCCAAAGTTACTGCATGATTTATCAATTAGTATGTATAATGAATGTATGCATAGTATATATAACCACATAAATTGAACTATTTAACATTTTTCTTATGTTGTTACTAATAAATATTTTCCATTAGAAAAAGAATCACATGGGATAGAAACATTTGTTACTAATTTAAATAGTACACTCATTAAAATTTCTTTAGTTTTGATTTTATTTAAAATTTAGAATTTAGTTTCTTTGATTTAGGGTGTTTATAAAATCAAATGTACTTTTAAGTAGTTTATATATATATATATAAGGCTATACAATATAAGTTAGATGAAAAAGAATATAGAGAAGAGCCACAAAATAGCTCTAGCGGTTGACTGATGATCGTCTCTTGATCGGTCAGACAAGTCATGTCAGACATGTTGTTAGAGTACGAGTATCGAGTTGTTTTACAGTTAATATTTTGTTGTAAATAGAAATTATAGCTTTGATATACATATATATAACGTTAAAAGTGAAATAGAATTTTAAAAAAAAGGTTCTTAAAGTATCACGAACAATAAATGACAGTCCTCAGCAGTGACATGAAAATAAAATATGGGTATTTGTGATTTGAGTGTCACTCATTAGTTGGTCATTCTCTTGAAACAGATAAAGATAAATAACAAACGTACAGTAAATGCAGAGCCTTATGATGAAAAGTTTCTTTTTCATATTTCTAAATTAAGTGGTTAAACAACAACAGTGTGATTATTTGGAAAAGTTACTGAGGTGTTGCTCACCCTAAATGGCCTAAAAATTGGCCTGAAGCCTTGCTTTGATGGTAGGGTGCAAGTCCAAATATGAAATACACAAAGACTGTGCAGTCACCAATGCAGGTCGATTTTGGCTTCGGTGTCAGCATTTTAGTTTTCTTAAATTCCAACACAGCCAGAGAAATATCCAAAATTGAATAGAGATTGATAGTTGGGAAAATGTTTGTCGTATGAATGTCTTTTACTGACAAAAAGTTATTATAATAACTTATATTTGTTCTAATACAACAGTGATATGTTTATTGTATGGCTACATTATTTAAAGGTCCTTTAGAGATTTTGTGTGAAGAAACGTGTGTGTAGTACTGAACCGTACTACATCTGTCATGTCCATTGCTGACGACGCATTTCGCTCAATATCAGATCTCATCTTGTAGTTTTTCCCTTAACAACAACTAACTCAAAATAAACATCCTGGATAAAACATAAACTAGAGGTTTGTATTCAAGCTTAAATCGAATAGATTTCAGCATAAAAAAAATATTTATTCTCCAAACAGTGTAAGAGAGGACACCGTAGGGGAAGGGTAGGCAAAGTGGGCCACCTAAATTGATTCAGTGATAAAATGATTTATTTACAGATATCTAACTCGTTCTTTTTCAGTGTGTGATAAGGACAGTTTCTTCCATAAACCACAGAAATAGTTTGCCGTTATTATTCTTAATTTTAAAGGAGTAATAAAATATAAAAATTCCTTTCAATGGCCCATTTTGCCTTTCACCACAGGCAATATAGGCTTACCGGCTCACACGTTATCATTTAGGTTTATGTAGCAATCATCATTTTACAGAAGCCCTTCCTTCATAACACCCTGAAACATCAAATCCAAATGCTTCGGCGGTCTTGGTCATCTGCAAAAATCTTTTGGAAACGACCCAACTGTTTCTGAAGCGTCGCACATGGAATTCCATACCGTCTGGCTGTTTCCCTGCACTCAAACCCGAACGGGCCTAGGCCATGGCTTGTCTTAGGTTTTCCAGCGACCATGAAAATGAACCCTTTGAGGTTTTTTTCATGTACTTCGAGACCATTTACAAGTAGAAAATATGTTAACTCTCGTTAAATCACAAACGATAGATAAATAAATAAAAATAATTACTGATAAAATTATTATTGTTGTTGTTGCTGCTATTGTTACTGTTGTTAAACATTGCTAATGTATTCAGTGGGGCCTATTTATTTATTTAACACAAAGAATCACAACAAACATGCTACATTGCTTTATGGTGATTTAGCATTATTAGCAATGCAGACAATTCACTGGGCAAAGTGAGCCATGGTCATGGGCATAATGGGCTGTGGCTTACTTTGCCCAAGATGTAATGCCTAAAGAAAATCGTGTTCCGGTGCACCTTTTATCTAAAATATATAAAACTTTTGTTCCGTGTGAAAAGCCAACTAGACATTATTTGGGTTGAGTACAATATGGTGTGTGTGTTTTTTTCTTATAGCAAAGCCACATCGGGCTATCTGCTGAGTCCACCGAGGGGAATCGAACCGCTGTACTAGCGGGGGGACAGTACGATATGGAGATCGTGAAGTAGTGTAGAATCAAGGCATCACGTGATGTTTAGTGAAGGATTTGGGTGAAAAGGGTGCAATTTCTTACCTTTCCGTGTTGCTCAGAGGCGCCAAGATTCAGGAAAAGGAAGTTCTAAAATTTTGTAACATCGTAATCATGCAATGTGAAAAGCGCGCTTGTGATTGGGTAAAATGTTTTATTATGTAATTAGACCACTTGGCTCACTCTGCCCGCTGGCCCCATTCCCCTAATTGTTTAGTGACCTTGTCCACTTTAATCTGCGTAACATGTAGATTAGACATCAACTTGTTAGCAAACAGAAGTCTTGAGAACTTTAGTTCAGCCGCTACAACAGTTTGTGCATTTGTCAGATGGAGCTTGGAATCAGGATGCAATCCTCGTAGGAGACGGAAATGCATGCAAACAATTTAAGATGACGAAAATGTGAAAATGTCTGCTGTTGTCATCTCGCACAGTTTATTGACAACCGTTTCAAACTGTTGTCAGTCAGTTTACTCTACATCTGATGATAACCAAAAATACGAAAGTCATAAAAATAGAAGTGTTTGCAACTGTTGGTGAAAATATACATATTAATTCTAAAAATACTGAAATAACACTGAAGACTCATTCTTTGGTTACATTAATTTCCTGAGCACAAAAGTGAAAGAAATAGAAGTTTTAACATGAAAATAATACATTTGTTATATCTTTCATATCACATTTATACATAGAAAAAGTATTTCCGGGTTTTCAAAATATGTATGCTGCTATTACTCAGTATAATACACGTTACAGAATTGTTTAAACTTGTAATACTCTCAAACTTTGCAATTTTTCACGAGTCTTTATGTGATAAGTTTACGAAATATTTATGATATACCTGTGTAGAAAAAAAATTATAGTCTTCTAATTTTTGTTTGCTATCACTTTCTTACAATGCGTGTTCCATTCACCATCTTACAATGTTTAAATCTCGATTATTCACCTCCTGCCCCACAGTAACATAGCGGTATGTCTGTGTACTCACACCGCTAGAAACAAGCTTTCTATACACATGGTGGGCAGAGTGCAGATAGCTTATTGTGTAGCTTTGTGCTTAGCCTAGCGCGTTAAGGCGTGCGCTTTGTAATCTGAGGGTCGCGGGTTCGCGCCCGAGTCTCGCCAAATATTCTCGCCCTCCCAGCCGTGGGGGCGTTATTATGTGACGGTCAATCCCACTTTTCGTTGGTAAAAGAGTAGCCCAAGAGTTGGCGGTGGGTGGTGATGACTAGCTCCCTTCCCTCTGGTCTTACACTGCTAAATTAGGGACGGCTAGCACAGATAGCCCTCGAGTAGCTTTGTGCGAAATTCCAAAACAAACAAACAAGCTTTGTGCTTAATTACAAACAAAGAAACACAATGAAACATTCACCTCTGACACTTGTAAGAAAAAAACTTATGATGAAATGTTTTGAACTCATTGATTTTAACGTTCCTTTCTAGAATATGGTATGTTTCACACTTCAGTATCTATGTAGAACAAATTTTACTTTGCGTTTCCTAGGGGGCGTATTTTCAGAGTTTTTGTTTGCTATGTACGATTTTCAGTGATGTCGAGAAAACACGGCGATTGTACGAGAAGTGTAAGTCTTTGTGTTTTTCTCAGTGTATTTGTACTTACCTGTTACCATTATGTCTGAACTAGCACACCGTACACCACTATTAACAGTATACGCTCACACGATCGTTAAGAAACTAAGAAATTTAGACCAAAGAATTATCAATAGAAGAAATGACATCTATTTCATTCAATAGAAAGGAACAACTAACCCCTAATTTTGTAAAGGTAAACTTTCAAAAAATTTTAATAAATACAGAAACATTATCCAAAATGTACAGGAAAAACTACTTAAAGCCATGTTGAACACAAAATACAAAGAACTACATGACTTACAAAAACAAAAAAAGAACCCAGATCATCAACTGGCATGCTGCATTAAACCAGAGATTTACGGACTTATACAACGAAACATAAACCAAATCAATACTAAGAACGACAGAGACAAAAAGATCTGCCACAACAAAAAACTAGAAAAACTAAGATGCAAACAACAAAAAAAAGACACCAACACGACAAACCGTTGACTAACCTCATAATTAACAGATCCGACCGACAATTAAACACAGACGAGATACATCTACTTAACAAAGGACTCAACTTCGCAATAGCACCTAGGCACATTCCAACCATAGAAATCAAAACATGTTTAGAAGACGTAGCCAGGAGACTTGTGATACTTTCTACAGAAAACAACCAAAACCAACCAACAGAGAGAAGACAACTTAGATAATTTTATTGACATCCATCAGCCAAACTTCCCAGGTAAAATTAAAAATTTATATTTTCCAGAAACACCTAAAAACAACATCTTAAACGATTTTTTCAAAGAATTTTTTCCCCAAAACCATCAACATAATTTCACAAAACAGAAAGCTAAAAATCAATCTTACAAATAGAGACATTAATTCCATTAAAAACTTAAAACAAGACAAAAACATAAAAATTCTAAAAGCAGATAAAGGTAACGCTATAGTCATAATGAACACGAATGAATACATTCAAAAAATGAAGAACATCCTATCAGACACGAACAAATTTAAACCAATACACACAAATCCAACAAAGACACACGAGACGCAACTGAACAAATTACTACTAAAAATGAAAAAAGCCAACACAATTTCACAAACACTTTATCCTACCTACGTAAAACCGACTCACGCACACCGCAAATATACGGTATCCCCAAACCTCATAAACCAGATTGTCCATTACGACCAATAATGTCCACATATGGATCGTTTAATTACAATCTTAGTAAATACATAGCATGGGCATTCTCCAAATATGTAACATCAGCCAGCTCATTCATCAAAGACTCTTTTAATTTCAAGTCTAATCTGAATCAACTTAATCATAAAGCCTTAATGGCCAATTTCGATGTTATATCCCTCTTTACAGAAGTTCCAACCACTGAAGTCTGCAAGATAGCCTTAGAACTTTATATCCGAGACCCTAACCCAACTATAGACATTCCCAGCAACCAATTAGCAACCCTCATAGAATTCACCACGATAAAGACAAACTTCATGTTCCACAACCACAACTATATACAAACAAATGGCCTAAGCATGGGCAACCCAGTATCACCAGTTCTAGCTAATATTTTTATGACACAAGTTGAAACGCAAGCAATTAACACAGCATTACATCCACCACTATACTGGTACAGATATGTAGATGACACGGTTGCGGGATTTAGATCTACAGAACACAAACTTAATTTTTTCAATCACATTAACTCTATACATCCCAACATTAATTTCACATGTGAACAGGAAGGAAGCAATCGAATATCATTTCTTAACCTCAAAAGTATAAGAACCGACACACAATTCAAAACAGAAATCCACCGAAAAATCACCCATACTGGACTATACATTCCTTGGGACTCAGCACATGAAACAAAACAAAACTCAACATGCTAAGAAACCAAATAAACACAGCCATAAAACTATGCTCACCAGATAAAATTAACGATGAATTAGACAAAATAAAACAATACTTCATCAACATCAATAAGTTTCCTCCACAAACCGTAGAAAACATTATACGCACACACCTAGACAGGAAGAAAAATCAACCAACAAAAGTAAATATATCTCATGAATTAAAAAATCACGAAACCATATACTGCTGCATACCATATATTCTCGACATCAGCAGACAAAAAAACAACATTTGGCAAAAACTGGTAACAAAATATGACATTCCAGTTAATACCAAATTTATTCAAAAACCAGGCACAAAACTGAGGTCTATACTATGTAAAACCTACACTGACAAACACCACGCCAACATTATTTATAAAATACATTGTGATAACTGCCACGACTTCTACATTGGAAAGCCCTTCGCTAGTACAGCGGTATGTCTCCGGATTTACAACGCTAAAATCAGGGTTCGATTTCCCTCGGTGGGCTGAGCACATAGCCCTTTATGGCTTTGCTATACGAAAAACACACACATACATTGGAAAAACAAGTAAAAAAATGGAAACCAGATTCAAAGAACATAAAAAGTCACCTTCACACGTTTTCGAACACTGCAAGTCAAATAAACACAACATAACCATAGAAAACACTCAAATACTAAATAAAGAAACAAACATAAACAAACGCAAAATTAAAAAAGCCTTACTTAGTTTGCTTGTTTGTTTTTGAATTTCGCACAAAGCTACTCGAGGGCTATCTGTGCTAGCCGTCCCTAATTTAGCAGTGTAAAACTAGAGGGAAGGCAGCTAGTCATCACCACCCACCGCCAACTCTTGGGCTACTCTTTTATCAACGAATAGTGGGATTGACCGTCACATTATAACGCCCCCACGGCTGAAAGGGCGAGCATGTTTGGCGCGACGGGAATACGAACCCGCGACCCTCAGATTACGAGTCGCACGCCTTAACACGTTTGGCCATGCCAGGCCTAAGCCTTACTCATACAACAATTTAAACCCAAAATAAACCAATATAAAAAAACGCCTTTATACCTATATTAAATATAATAAAATAAAGTTATATATTCAAACATCTAACACCGCCCTCTACATTCTGACACTCAGTTACACAACCCTTTCCAAACATGTGGTCAGCTTCCGGTCAGTTACCTCTTTCTTTCTTTGTGAACCTGACGATGACCGAAGAAGGTCGAAACGTTGTTCGCTCTTCTACGTAAAACGTGCCGTTTTTGCATATATATGTACGATTTTCTTTTTTGCATCATCTGTTTGAAAAGACGAATAATTTGAAATGTCTCAGAAAACATTGTTTTGTCTTCACCATTCATACCGTGTATTACCTTCGGAATAATAATGACACAGACCTGCGATGGTTTATTGTATTTAATTTTATACATGTCTTACAGTAATTCCTGTACGCTGAATCCGAACATGACATCCATTTTTCTCCATCACGTACAGATTTTTCGCAAAACGTCATATGTACTTTTATATAAGTGAATTATTTTCATTGAAATCGACTCAGATTTTGTTTTGCTTAAAATGTTGACAACCACTGGCTATAAATTTCTATAGACAGTTCGCGACGTGAGAGACTTATCGATCGTTTTACAACTTAAACAATAATAATAAAAAATGCCTATTGTGGTAAACAAATAATAATTTGATCTGAATAAGAACTCTTCTATTTGTTATTGGTAAAACATCTTCACGTGAGAGAGAAAAAAAATATTTTCGAAGTGTGCGTAGATGGATTATTGGAAATTTTTTATCAAAACCACACAGCTTTTATGAAGTTTAAATCCGCATGTATTTTAATTACTTTTTTGTAAGTTTTATGAGTGTTTTCCACCTTGCTTGCTGATTACTCAAATCAGGAAAGGCTTGATCAAACTAGTTTAATATGAACTTTAATACATGCTGTAGTCAAATAGTTAACTCGTTTTTTATCTGTTGTTCATTCAGAGAGTTTGACCTAAGAATTACGTATACAGATGAAACATGAGCTCAGAATTTCAATGATGAAATGGGAAAGGTTGACTTGTATGAACTATTGTGGTTAAGCGAGATGATGACAGGTTGGTAACACCTGTAACAGCTATGGTAACAGGTATGTTGTTTGAAAGAAATATCTTTTTCAAATATGCTCTTATGACTCAGAGTTTTGTCATAACACGAAGGACAGCACCAAGTCTCTGGATTTATAACGCTAAAATCAAGGGTTCGATTCTCCTCGATGGAAACAGCAGGAAGCCAGATATGGCTTTCCTATAAGTAAAATACACATCCACACTCAATCACTTATACAATGCGAGTAACAACTACGATGATATTTTGCATCAAATATAGACAGATCCGTGTGCGCTTGCGTTCTGTGATGGACAATGTCATCAAGGCGTTCAACTGGTCCAGATAATATATTCTCTCTGGTGGTCTTACTAGTACCCGTAGTGATCTGATCCTAGTTAGTTTATCACCTTGCTTCTGCACATGAACGCGTACAAAACAGTCATGTGAAATCCTGATGTCGTGCCTCTGATACTTTACGTACTGCCCTGTTCGATGCTTCAGATGAGGAGGTTTTATAGATTGTCGAATCGTCTTTGCTCTGTGGTTCATATATGTAGCTGTTGGATATATTTGTGTTTGATGACAGACACAATTTGTGAAAGGCGATCTTAGTTTTGCCTGAACAAATGTCATTATGTACTGGACACAATAGTTCATACACGTCATGGATGTTGTTGGTACAGTTGTTTGTTTAACATGTTAGTCTTCGAAACATTGAAATATTTATCATAGCACCACAATATATACGATTTATTTTGCCCTATGAAAAGTTAGTCTTCCTTGAACTTTGGTACATATATATATTAAGTAGCTCATTAAAACACTTTGTATGGGTTAACATGAAATGTCGGTCAGTTAGATATTGGTAACTGATAAAAGCCTTACTTCAAACTTTACACCTGTGTAGCTTGTGTTAAGATATCACAAGAACGGATTATATTATTGCAGACTTAGTGATTATGACGCAGTTTTTGGGGTGAAATTTTTGACAAGGGTTCTTGTAGATATCAATGTTTAATAGCATGTCCATACGGGTTACTTATTTCATAACCCTTTCATTTTGGTCTTAAGATATACTAAAATATCGGAAAAATATAGTTATGTCTTGTTCTACTAAAGAGAATCTCAAACGATGAAATATTATAAACAGGTTACGGTATAGGTTAAACAAATCATGTCCCGAAATGGCATGTTTCATCACAGTGCTAAATTAATTACACGAGTAATAAAGTTATGCCACGCTACTGAAACCGTTATATTTTAGTATTACTTTTGTTAAGATATCACATAAACTTACAGTTATTACAGTTTTCATAGTATTAGATGCAGTGTTCCGCAGGACATTTTTTTAAACCATGGGTGCCTATAAATATTCAAGCATAAATACATATGAAAAAGGTTATTTTTTCACAGCCATCCATTTTATACTTCTAACATACGAATATATTAAAAATATGTCAGTGTTTTGTTTTACAGAGGGTAGGGTTCACCCCCAGAACAGGCCTATGCCACAGAACTAACTATAAACTGATGTACGCTTGTTATAAATACAGTCTAGTTCTTGCCACCGAGTAAGCCCTGTGATGGGTTCGATTAGTTTTTATTATCGCTGCTGTCGGGCTAAGTCCAAAACAAAATCCATTATGTTTCGGGTCATGCCTACATGAGGGAACATTGGCTCAGCGGGTGATGAATTGTTCAGTCATTGTGTAGTAGATGTTGCAAGCTGTAAAAGATGGCCGTTGAAATCTAAACGACCAGTCAAGTCAACCCCTGGTGCACCATCAAAAACGTTTTACTACGAGAACAGTAATAAAACTACGTCACATATAATAGTCAGCAGTGAGATTGATTGGGGTTTATTATAAGTCTGACTAGATTATACCGTTAGGGTACAAGTCGACCAGAGTAATAGATATTGGTTTCAGTATGTGATAAACTTGCAGTGGTGAAAGTTGTTTCAACGGGATGATTTTTTACCCTGACCTTGATACAAATTTCCAACTTATCCAAACCCTTATAAAAATGAGAAAACCAAACTTAGAAGAACTTCGTTTTGTGATCAATTCGAATCCATGGCTCTACATAAAGAAGGAAAGTTTCAAAAAATACTTTACTTATCTGGTTTCCAGGTTGTTATTTTTTGCTGTCTGGTAAATAGTACAAGAAAACAACAAAAATACGCTGCTGGCTAATCTTAAGGCCAATGGACATAAAGAAAAAATATGCATTTTGCGTTGTTAGACTCAACCACTTATGTGAGTAGAATATCGAAAGATGAAAATAAGAAAAGGAAAAATAAAAACAAAAAAACTTTGTCAGCATTTATTAGGGAAAATGTGAACACTATGAAATTAGCCTAAATACCAGCTGGTCAAAAGTTTAAGACCATATTGAAACAAAGCGTTAGTCGGTAAACACGTAATGAAATTTAGTCATTTGTGTTCAAGCATTAGCGTTGTCAACAATTGTCGAGCTGCAAAAGCAAGGTCTCTCTCAATGTGTCATTGCTGGTGAGATTGGGCGTAGTAAAACTGTTGTTGAAAACTTCTTAAAAGACCCTGAGGAATACGGAACGAGAATTTAAAGTGGTCGGCCCAAGAAAATTTCGCCAGCGTTGAGCAGGAGGATTCGACAGGTTGTCCAGCAAGACACCAACCAATCGTCGAACCAGATTAAGGCTCTTACGGACGCAGAATGCAGCTCAAGAACAATAAGACGGCATCTACGAGAGAAAGGCCTTAAAAACCACAAACGTCTTCAAAGGCCACGTCTCTTTCCACACCAGGAAACAGCTCGGTTAAACTTTGCTGAGAAGCACCAAACATGGGACGTAGAAAAATGGACGAAGGTTTTGGTCTCTGATGAGAAAAAATTAAACCTGCATGGTCCAGATGGCTTCCAACGTTACTGGCACGATAAGGATATCCCATCGGAGACATTTTCTACACGACACATGGAACAATGGAGCTTCGGTTTATACAGGGAGGTCAAACAGCAGTTGGCTACACATGTTGGAGAGAGCATTCTTATTGACTGAAAGCCCTCGCTTGTGTGGAAATGACTGGATCTTTCAGCAGGACAACGCTGCAATCCACAATGCCCACAGGACAAAGGACTTTTTCATGGCGAATAACGCAATTCTTTTGGACCATCAAGCGTGTTCGCCCGAACTGAACCCCATTGAAAATGTTTGATAGCGGATGGCAAGGGAAGTCTATAGAAATGGACATCAATTCCAAACAGTGCATGATCTTCGTGAAGCCATCTTCACTACTTGAAATAACATTCCAGCCAGTCTTCTGCAAACGCTTATGTCGATCATGCCAAAGCGAATGTTCGCAGTTATTCGCAATGACGGCCGTGCAAATCACTGCTGAGACCTCTTGTTGGGCATTTCCTACCCTGTTTAGGACTTATTTTTGGTATGGTATTAAACTTTTGACCAGCTAGTATTTAGGCTAATTTCACAATATTCACATTTTCCATATTAAATGCGAAAAAGTTTTTATGTTTATTTTTCCTTTTCTTATTTTCATCTTTCGAAGCTCTACTCAAATAAGTGTTTGAGTCTAACAACGCAAAATGCATATTTTTTCTTTATGTTAATTGGCCTTAAGATTTTGGCCAGTAGTGCAATACACCGACTCAGTGCAATGGTGAATTGATGGCATAATCGTGACTTTAAAGAGTTTCTATTTTTATAGAATTTTTTATTATATTTCCTAAGGTTAATCATTGTATCTTCAGGCTTGAATTCCCGTCACACCAAACATGCTCACTCTTTCAGCCGTGGAGGCGTTATAAGTGACATTTAATCCCAATATTCGTTGGCAAAAGAGAAGCCCAAGAGTTGGCGGTGGCTGGTGATGACTAGCTGCCTTCCCTTTAGTCTCACACTGCTAAATTACGGACAGCTAGTGCAGATAGCTCTCGTGTAGCTCGCGCGAAATTCAAAACAAACTATTTATTTCGAGCTTGTTAATATTATTTTTGATTATTCACTTCATTATCAGTTTATACATGTTGATAATGGAAATAAAAAGCATACTAAGTTTCAAAAAACAGTTATTTGGTCTATGCAGATAAGTTCACTAGGCGGTTTATCTCTAGCTTCATCCACATCACTCTGCTGCTAGAACATTCAAACTTACACAAAGTAATTTTGTAAAATCATGTTTGGTCTCAGTATCATTCTCATCTTTATAAATATTAAGTGATTAAATACCAAATTCCAGAAGAATATATCCACGTGATCATTGAAGGATATATGAATCGATTTTTATGAAAAAAAAAGCTTCTGGCAAACCAAATGGTCCCTCCAAGTGCTGAGTTTGTAAGTGTTAATAAACGGGTAAATGAAAGTTCTAATTTAATCTAAGCTGATTACCCTTTACCTGACTTCTTTATTCATGGCTTAACGTTATTAATGATTAGCAGCTTATGATTTCAAGGACGTTGCGGAAATAAATACATAAATATTGAAGCAAAAATCTCGGAGTGAGATTAAAAAGGCACAACTAAAGTAGACCATATTATTTTTATGTTTCTATTCCCTGAGATATTTCAGCTACTCTTAGTTTTCCCATAAGACACACAACACATAATATTGCCACTGAATTTTTGCGATGACAATTTTCTCTTCTCACACAAAAGTCAATGAATAGCCAGGGAATAAACTTATTAAATTTATTTTGTATAGTGTTGACTGGCTACCTTCCCTCTAATCTATCACTTCAAAATTAGAACGACAAGAGCAGATAGCTCTCGAGTAAGTAGCTAGATGGCTAGCCGTGCAATGTTTTGAAACAACTTAAAGTCGTTTCATGCTTTTGTTTAATTGGCCACCATGTGGTTTACTCATGCTTTTCATACTAATTTATATTAATAGTTTTTTTTAAATTTTACAACGTCAAAATGAGTAATTCTGAATGGTAATGCCTTTGAGATCAGTTTCTTCTAATACCATTTTCGGCTTTGCATGAGTCTTGAAATTTGAATTCAATAAGAACAACACTGGCTTTATTCATTAAATTTGCTTTTTACAGTTATCAAGATGGTATCAATAAATTACTGGAACAACAGAAGAAAGAACGATTTGCTCGTTTTTACAGGACTCCTGTTTTGCACTTCTGCACTATACACTGCTGTAAACGATAGTTTAAAATGTTGACCATAATATTTCAGAATTAAACTGTTTTTTCTAAGTAGTTAATAATTATTATAAATAGGATTGACGTTCTCAGCGCACAGCGAGGCCAGGCATGGCCAGATGGTTAAGGCACTCGACTCGTAGTCTGAGGATTGCTGGTTTGAATACCCATCACACCAAACTTACTCGTCCTTTCAGCCGTTCGGGCGTTATAACGGGACGGTCGATCTCACTACTCGTTGGTAAAAGAGTAGCCCAAGAGTTGGCGGTGGGTGGTGATGACGAGCTGCCTTTCCTCTAGTCTTATATTGATAAAGCAGATAGCCCTCGAGCAGCTTTGCGCGAAAGTCAGAAACAAAGAAAGAAACAAGTGCAAAGCTATAAAACGTCACAAACATAAACGGGAAACACTCATCAACTTGAAACTGGAACATTAGATTTATATTCATAAGCTTAGCAAACCTAGTTTAAAAAGAAAATTATGCTTCGTTCCTAAAAAGAAGCGTCAGAACTTTTAAAAGACATTTTACTAAAAACAAAAATACTAAGACAAATGACATTTGTGAAATTATTAATCTTTTCCACGCCTAGTTTGTAAATTTTTTTAAACACAGTTTAATAAATTCGAAGACGTCGAGTAGATGCTGCGTTATTTCCCATACTACGTTATTTCCATATGAATGGTTTCTTGTGCGTGACATCTATGGAACGTGGCATGAACATGAGGCTCAATGGAAGCCTGTGGATGGAATTATATAAAGCATGAGCAGATATGGACGCAGCTGGACATCCCTGCACATAGACACAAAAGAATATCCTTTTCAATCGGTTTTAATACGCGTTTAATAACTAGTTGCGACGTTACATGTATGTTCTAAAGCAAATATCACTTTAGTCACAGAACGCGATAACTCCGCGTGTTAAGTCCATTTTGCACGATAACTTATCGTTTTGACCGCGATCAATATGGCTCATCGCTATTTATTCGTAATGTTTACAAAACCTTCGTTTCTCATCGTTACCTCGAATTACAAACAGGTGTGTTATGTTCGGACAGTGAATCACTATTCTTTGACTATTTTCTCCTAGAAAGAAATAACGTTTTCGTGATTTCGTTAATTACTTGTCGATATGCTTGTGTCATAAGAAGTTATTGGGTACTAAAGAAAAGTGTTATTTACTGAAGCTGAATGGGATACAAATGTACAAATGCAGCGTGAGAAGGACGCGATAACTGATGCAACTCTTCTACTTTACTAACAGATAAGCCAGGCATGGCCAGGTGGGTTAAGGCGTTCGACTCGTAATCTGAGGGTCGCGGGTTTGAATCCCGGTCGCACCAAACATGCTCGCCCTTTCAGCCGTGGGGGCGTTATAATGTGACAGTCAATCCCATTATTCGTTGGTAAAAGAGTAGCCCAAGAGTTGGCGGTGGGTGGTGATGACTAACTGCCTTCCCTCTAGTCTTACACTGCTAAATTAAGGACGGCTAGCGCAGATAGCCCTCGAGTAGCTTTGCGCGAAATTCTAAAAGAAACAAAAATCAAACAAACTAACAGATAAACCAACTATACATCACCTGCATCTCAGAACTCATAAATCATACGAAAAAACATAAATATTAATGACATCTCTCGAGTGTATCAAGTATCGCAAGCAAGCTAAGCTATATTTTCTGTCACATTTATTTGACTATAGCTAAGCAACCATTACTCACGCTCTCGAAGCAACCAAAAGGTTCTTCCAGGATTTCTACAAAAAGTTATGTGGTTGTATTAGTGATTGTTTTTTGTATTTTTATTAAGTATAGAATGTTTTACTCAAAATGGTACTGATGTATTATAAGTCACGTGACTGTTAGTGGTACGAATATATATTAAACATTTTAACTCCTAGTGATACGTATGAGTTATATTAAAATTACCAGTAGCTGTGACTAGCCGCTGCTAGATATAGTTACTGATTAGTGCTATTAGTTATGATTTAAAGTTATACTGACCACCCTTTTCTCTTCACATATTTCGTTCATTATGCATCAGATGTTTGTCATTATTACCCTTCTTCATAATGATATATTACTGATCATCAGGTACCTATAGAACAACTATGTAAACTTCCTCTCACCAGTTTTCATCTAGAGTCACCTGAAGGTTTCTAGAACATCTAAATATTTTCAGTAGACTCAGTAGTTGACTCTCCGAAGGGTGACAGCGCCTGAGAGGATAAAGGGGAGGAGGGATTCAAACCTTCTCTAGTGGAAGGTATTCTTTTGAGATGGTGAGATCACGTGGCGTCACATTTCCGCAAGATGGTGAATAGTTCCAAAGACATCTATGATGTGCGGGAAGATGATTCTCAAATGAACATCTGACAGTTTGGTAGTTCGGTATATATGAACGTTTCTCAACGTGTGATTAGGTCATAGTGAATGTTTTTACTTTTTACATTTTGGCTATTTGTGTACTATGTCTCATGAATATTTATATACTACAGTCTGTGTAAAATATTTAAACTTTATATGTCTGTTATACTAATAACTATATACTGATTTAACTTACATTGTGCTTGGTGTCGCTTCATAAGTAAAATATAAACTAACTGTAAAGTAGTACACTTGGACTTTATTATTTACTTACATAACAATACATACTCTAGATTATCTTACAAATACGTAGTCCTGAAAAGGACTTTCCTTCATACTAATATTCCACCTGTGAATATTTTCTTGTCTAAAAAACAAAACAAAGTAGTTGGACAATATCCAACTTATCAGAGTCTATTTAACCATGTTTTTATTCTTATATCTCATTTTTACAACCTAGTTATTAGACTGTATAGGAAATCATCTTTCCCCAACGCATACAAACGTTTCTATTAAAAACACTATGCAAGAAACAACCAGCAACGTTTACCTTTTTAATCATAACATAAGGTAACATATCTCAACTTCTATGGTTTTCTGTGCAGTGTGTGTGTGTCATCTATGAAGTTATAGTGTTATCTTTGTCTTAGCTGTCATCATGGACTGTTTTCAACCCTTTAAACTTCGAAATATTTTGATTTGAGTAAGAATTAATTTCGCTTGTTGTAATGAATGTAGTAATATTACTGTTAGAGACAGAACTGCTGGCAAACTGAGTCAAAGTGGGTGGTGTCAACTGTTCAGATGAATTACAAAGTAAATAATGTCTGATGTGGATCACGCGCTACAATCTATTTATTGTAATTCCACTTACCCTGCCAGTTATTGTGAAGTAAAATATTTACTTAAAATCTATAAAAGCATTAGATCAATCTATCATTTTAAAATAAGTCGAAGACTGGTTAACTCTTCACGGTACATACACATTCCATAAGTCAGTTAGACTGGTTAACTCTTCACGGTACATACACACTCCATAAGTCAGTAAGATACAAATTTTCATGAAACCGACTGATAGTGCAGAGATCAATGAATAATACAGGTGCATTTGAAGAACTCTCCAAACAAAGTAAATATAACAGTCAGTTTAAATACTTACTTATGTGTGTTGACGTGTTTTCTAAATATACATGACTTGTTCCGGTCTAGACTAAGATCAGTGTGACACTCGTCAGAGATTTTAAACAAATTTTAAAACAAGATAAAAAAAAACCTATAGATTTTATACAGATGCTAGAACAGAACTTACTAATTGTCTGTTTCAATATTATCTCAGTAAACAAGAGATACAAAAACATTTATAGTAGAATGATTGGATTGTAAACTTACAATTAGAATATGGCTCTATTATACACATCATGGAACTTACAAGTGTTTCTCTGTAGTGGAAAATTTGAGCAACGTCCATAACCAATCATATCATCGAAGTATTAAAATGAGACCAATGAACGGCAATTATTTTAATCAGGTTCTGGTACTGAACACTACTCTCAACGAAGTAAATTTTCAGTCCAAAGTGTGCGATCAAGTACATATGAAATATTTACAATTCACAAGAGATTATAGACATTTCCCAGCGCAAAAACTACAATACTGTTTTATAAAAAATCTAAGTGGAACGTATTATGAATTTCAATTACAATTAGCAATCAAGTTCTACAACTATGTCTACGCAATGGCTGAGATAATACAAGAATAAGAAAGGAATGAAAATAAACAACATTTCGTAAAACGAAAATAAATAAGATATTTTGACAAAGTTGTTAGTTTAAGTACATCTGAATCTTCTGCAATTTTAAAATTTGATGTATAACTGTAGTTACAATTATTTGACATCTATAATACATATGTACGTGATGCTACCTAGTGATGGTTCTGTAATCTGTTTTGCTACCAGAATCCTAACAAATTATGTCCCTCATCTTCCGGAAATGGCCTTTGTCGGATTACAGTATTCCCGCACTTGGTGTAACGTACATGGTAGTAGAGAATCGATTACTTCTTTCGCAGGCTTACAGTCTCCTATTGTAAGGAGTTATATTCAACCAGGTCTTTGCAATGAAACTCGATATTTAATTAGAATCTTAAACTAAGTAGAATAACTACTTCTCAAACCCAACAAAAAAATCTATATCAACTTATTCATCCGAAAAGTGAGTGCGAACGAGAATCATGAGTTTAGATAACACTTTGTCCTGTACTATCAGTATTATTTGGATTGGCCCGGCATGGCCAGGTGGATAGGGCGCTCGACTCATAATCTGAGGGTCGCGGGTTTGAATTCCCGTTACACCAAACATGCTTGCCCTTTCACCCGTGGGGACATTATAATGTCACGGTCAATTCCAATATTCGTTGGTTGTAGCTCAAGAGTTGACGATGGGTGGTAGTTTTTCACCGCTAAATTAGAAACGGCTAGCCTTCTTGTTGCTTTGCGCGAAATTCAAAACAAACAAACAAACTACTTGGATTTAATAATACTTTTAAAAAAGAACAACAACAGCACACCTTAATATAACGTTACACATTAGTAGAACAAGGAGGTTGGCGAATACGCGATGTATTGTTGTGATATAAATATTTAAATACTTAATATACGGATAACCTTAATATATTATGTTAACATGAATGATGGATTTTATTCACTATACATGTACACAGAGATTGTGAAACTTCATACCGTTAGTGTTGTAATTGTTCGATATTACCAATCACTCAAGTTAATCAAATTTCTAGATGGAATATGATAAGCGAAAAATTTACAAAACCTCATTACAGACCCGTTTTCAAACAAAGTTTACAGACTTTTATAACTGATATATAGAAGATGATGATATAAAGATAGATATAGATAGGAAAGGGATCAATAACCCTATTGAGCTGGACCTCAAGGGTAATGGGGTCATGAATTGTGGGATGTATTGAGTAACCTGGTTCTGAAAGAAAGAACCTTAGTTGTAGGAAAACAAACTTTTCAGTCTGTTATAAATTTAGCATCAGACATCACACAATGAAAATCTTGGAAAACAACGATCAGCGCGTTCAGCTCAGAGGCGAACTGAAGGAACTTGTGAACAAACTGTTCAACCTAATAAAGAGACCAACAGTTCCTGTTATCCTAATTCTTAAAATTAAGACACAAAGAACATTGAGTCCAGACTTTGTCGACAAGATATCATGACCTTCCTTTTACATGGAAAGTGTTGTTAGTGCACAAAGTCTGAACTAGATTATTTTTATCTCACTTCAATGCAGACCATGATTGAGGAGGTTCAGTGGGCTGAATAATTATTGTTTAACTTTAGTGACTAAGAGAAGACCCATAGAATTTTGTGTATGAAATTTGGCAAATGAATACTTAGATCTGGCACAATCATATCTTTATGTAAAAACAAAAGAGTGTGAAACCAGATGGGATCGGCATGAAGAAAGAAAAATATAAATCCTCATCTTTCGTCTCTCAGTCTTTGTGCTAATAAGACCTAAGTATAAGCATTACTGAGTTATCGTGAAAAAGGTGTGAGACCTCACTTTACCTTAAATATTTGGGTCAAGGACATGACAGATAATTTAGATTATCTTGACTTTAATAATGGCGAGAAGAAAAGAATCAGAGATCGATAAAAAAGAGACACATGGTAATCAGATAGTCGACATGATTGATCACCTATATTCGGACATGTACTTACAAAACAACTTTTTGCCCAACAGAGGTAAAGATACATTTTGTATTACGTCTAATGATGAATTGGGATTTAAGTTTGTTCCACTACACATTTCTCTCCATGGTGGGCAGTTCAAGACCAGCCCATCCTACATTCTAGTGTATGATAAAACACCAGAGAAGAACAGCTTGCTATCCTTTGAAATATATAGCGTACAAGGCCTTTTAAGTTCTCTGAGGATACGTAAAAGCATCTATCGACACTTTATTTTCGGGTTAAGTATTCACACATATTGTTGTAGAAAGTGTGGATAACCGTATATTTTAATGGATCTTGTAATAAAAAAGGTCCGTACAGTTTCAAACGTTACTGTATCGATTTTGTCGCCGTTAACGTGGATGAAACAAATCAAACTTCGGCTTTTCGAACCTGATTCTGACATTAATCTGTAAACACGAAGTTATGACACCTTATTTAATTAACCAGAAAAGCAGTACCAAGATCAACAAATTTACTTCCTTTGTGAAAAATGTTAGGAAGATTATATGATCTTTGATCTTTTATTAATGATCTTTCTTGCCTGAGATTCGTACTGCAACTTCATAAAACAGAAACATTTATTAATAGATATATTTTGACAGGGCATTGTTACATTACACAACACTAAAAATATTCTTGTATATTTAGAAGTTCACTGTGGTTTAGGATTTGATCAATCAAAAATCGTCTCTAAATTACAATATAGAAATGTTTTCGATTATTTTGCAAGAGTTGTGTCCACGAGACAAGCTCCGAAATATGTTTGCCAGTGATCAACTATTTCACTGTATAGAAAAACAGATCATAAACCAGGATTGAAATCGTAAGCCAAACGTTCACTGGGTGTGTACCTACTTTGCTGTTGGAAAGGAAAATATATTGATCCAGATATACTACCTCTCAATAACCCCAACACAAGAAGAATCATTGTAAAGAAGTGTCCAACGTAGACTTATTGGTCTGGTAGTTATGGTACTCGACTCGCAAAATGCGTGTCGTGAGTTGGAGTTGAATCCTATCGCTATGCATGCTCGTCCTTTCAGCTGTATAACGTGAAGATCAATCCAGCATGTTGTTGGTTAGAGAGTATAGATGGCTAGCATTTATTCATCTGGGTGTGCAAAATATTATTTTTGTTATCATTGGCGACATTTTCAAACGATGTTTTGTTTTGTTTTGAATTTCGCATAAAGCTACACAAGGGCTATCTGCCCTAGCCGTCCCTAATTTAGCAGTGTAAGATTAGAGGGAAGGTAGGTAATCATCACCGCTCACCGCCAACTGTTGGGCTACTCTTTTACCAACGAATAGTGGGATTTATCGTTACATTATAACGCCACCACGATTACGAATCGAACGCCTTAACCACCTGCCCATGCCAGGCCTTATCAAACGAAAGATATTAATTAAGTTTAGATCTGATAAAAACAGTAATGGTATGTTAGTTCATAGTTTTGATTCAAATACTTTCGTATGAAAGCACTCGAAATAGATATGTCTTTTCTTGTAGGCTTGGTAAAAGAGTAGCCCAAGAGTTGGCGGTGGGTGGTGATGACTAGCTGCCTTCCCTCTGGTCTTACACTGCTAAATTAGGGACGGCTAGCACAGATAGCCCTCGAGTAGCATTGTGCGAAACTCAAAAAACAAACAAAAAACAATTTCTTGTAGGCCATGTTGCTAATTTTTACTGTAGGAACTAACAAAAACAACAAAATTGAAATCGTTTGTCATGAACCTTTTCTATTTATAACAATAGTTTTTAGAGATTTTGTTTGATTTTAAAATCTTCAAAATATAAATCCTGTTAATCCTGAACGTAATCTATAAAATAACACACTATAAACGAAAGTGTAACATATGCAAATGGAAGATAAAATTATGGTAGATCTTACAGTTTTTAAAATAAATAGCATTAAACGTAACGTTTTGCACTATAAATATCTAAAATACATATGTAATTTACTGTCACTTGTGTTCACTGGAAGGCTGAAGCGGAGGAACGTATTATCCATTATGTCACTTTCCATTATGATATGAATTAACTAGTTGTCATTTGAAGAAAGTTTATATTGACCTTTATACAGTATCAGTCCGCGTGAAAAACTAGTTGTTATATAAGCATAATATTCGTCACAGACGTTTCGTATGTATATATATAGAAAGCTTGTTTTATGCGTATTGCAGTTCCAGACAGGTTTGTATGAAATAACAAAGTTTTATCGATTTTAAGTGTGTGTCGTGAGTTCCTTATATTACAGAATGCTCTAATTACAAGTTATCTCAGTAGTCTATTTTCTCAAAATGACTATTTCGCAGAAAAAACACAGAAGTTGAGATGTCTCACCTGGTGTTATGGTTACAATGGTAAGTGTTGTTGGTTATTTTCTCGCTTTGTTTCTTCAACAGAAAAGTTTCTCGAGTGACTAAATTTTCATGACCTGTAAATCTTATATTAAGGCACAATTAATTCCCTAATAACTAGATGGTAAAATCAGACATAAGAATGAAATCAGAACAACACAGACCACAATAAGTTGGATACTGTCTTACTATCTTTATGTTATTGAAGACGAAAATGTTTAGATTTGTTTGTTTGTTTATTTTGGAATTTCGCACAAAGCTACTCAAGGGCTATCTGTGCTAGCCGTCCCTAATCTAGCAGTGTAAGGTTAGAGGGAAGGCAGCTAGTCATCACCACCCACCGCCAACTCTTGGGCTACTCTTTTACCAACGAATAGTGGGATTGACCGTCACGTTATAACGCCCCCACGACTGGGAGGGCGAGCATGTTTGGCACAACTCGGGCGCGAACCCGCGACCCTCAGATTACGAAGCGCACGCCTTAACGCGCTAGGCCATGCCGGGCCCGAAAATGTTTAGAAGTAGGAATGTTAATACCAAAAAGGTCCTTTTCAGGACTATGTATTTGTAAGATAAGCTAGTGCATGTTTTGTAATGCATGTAAACCATAAAGTTTAGCTGAATAAATTACAGCAAATTAGTGCATAATAACAAGGGACGTAGTACTGGTCACTATATAAGGATGAGTCCGATTGAAATTGGCGACCTGTACACTCTCACACTGTAGCACTCACACTAGGACACGGACAAAATTAGTCAAAAGGACAGCAGAAAACTCTTAACAAATTAAGCATAAAAAGCTCCTTCCAAAATTCAGATTATCTTTCTTAATGTCTAAAAAAACGGTCTGCAAAAAGAACATTGGTTTTCTTCATCTTTTTTCTTCCTTTTCATCAACTGACACTTATAAACCACAGTCTCTACTGCCAGCCTGTACATCAAAACCCTTCACTACTCCATAGGATGTGACTTTCAAACCTAGAATCCACGATATGTTAGTTACAGCCCAAATATATATATGCAATGATAAAGATTATTTGATATTGCTCAATACGCATATTAATCAACAGATGACGCGGCATGTTATGCTATTCTTATCAGATTCAACGTAGTAAGTTGTATGTTTATATTAAGCATTTACCGTTAAAATGTTTCTACTAGTGTATATAATTTTAAACCACAAACTTTTTGACAGTGGAACTTAATCAAAATGCGAAAAAAAAAACGCACGCGAAGGTCGTTTTGTTGAATCTGCTAGCATACATTTCTGTTTGTTTCTGAATAAACATTACATTATAGGTTTTACTCTATTTCCTGCTCTTTTAAAAACACCCGTCACTTATGACGCAGTGTTGACAACCTCCTGTCAGAAGAACGAAATACAGTCACTTAAGGTATGATGTTGGCCATGTTTTTTTAAAGAATAAACACGGAATTTTGAGATCTTACAATGATATGTTGCTTTCATAATTAGTACTGTCAATCTTTATCGTGTCTTATCATTCTAGGTCTATTAAAATCCTTTAGTTTCGAAGTATGTTACTTGTGCTCATAATCAGAATACAGATGTAAATAATAAGACTGAAATATTATGGTCAACTGAGAAATAAACTAGAAAAGACTAAATGATGTACGGTAATAAAGATAAACGGCGAAGTAAAACAATAACCATGGTATGAAATCAAAGATCTAATGTAGAATGAATTGATAAATTACAGAAAACTTTTAATTTGATGAAAAACATTTATACTCTCGCGGTCTCTTATTTGAAAGCCACTAAGTGCGGTATATGGAAGTAGATAATCTAACGTATACTCCTTACCACGTAGCGCAGTATCCTGGACATGACTTATCTTCGTTCAAGAAGTAACATTTGTAGATTATATTATGATTTCCTGTAGAATAGAACTGAATAAGTTTGTGCAATGGTACCTTTCATCTGGAAGTTATTGCTCCACTGGAAGCCAAGACTTGGGGTCATAAAAATTGTAGAAACAAGTAACAAAAATTTGATTGGATACAAGGATGGAAAAATATTAGAAACTAGAGAGTATTATTAATTCTTGTGTACCACCACCTAACGTGTACATGCATCAGCTCTGTGAGGTGTAGAAGTAGTGGAATGTAGCAATGAGTAATTGTAGATTTTTTTCTTTCATTCCAAATGCTCATTAGTTTCTGATATTTTCCCGTTCTTACACCTCATTAATTATAGAATATATTTTTTTGTTCCTAGAGTATACGTTATTTATTTAGAGTTCGAACATTTTTCTTATAAAACAACATGAATCAGTTTGTATTCTAACTTGTGTGTGTGTAAATGAATAGATATATATCTAGAATTTAAATGTTTTAAACTGTGTAGATTGTAGTTTACATGAAATATGTTATACTAATAAACAAGTTGTAAAATATAAAATTACCTCCACTTTTTGAAACGCTTTGTTTATTACTGAAGTGAAAGTATAAAGTTAACACGAACTATAATGCACAGTTTTAAGAACGTTAACCAATATTAACAGCATAATATGACACAACTTGACAACCAACAACACCCTCTGGTGGTTCGCTCACCATCTATTCAAAAATCATAAATGATCTGATCGTCCCACACTTTGGACTCCTGCAACACAACTTGGGACTTCCCTTGGACAACAAAAAATTTATAGACTTACAAAATTTAATATCCGAGGTTTGATTCGATTTACCGCGATGGACATTTTTTTTTTTTTATTTCGCGCAAAACTACTCGAGGACTATCTGCGCGCGATGGACATAACTAATAATTTATTGTGGCTTTGCTCTGAAACTAAAAAACAATCAAAACAACTTGGAGCTACTTTGTGGAACTATCTGTCTTTGCGGAAATATACGGCCCTGATAACACTACCTTCTGACGTCATTTTGTGAAAGCATTACATCACGTAACCTCCCGGTCTGAAATGATTTTCTCTGCTTGTCGGAATCTTTTAATCTTCTCTCATCGATGAATTTCTGATGAGACAACTCTTTCAGGTGTAGAATAGCAGGATTAACTATTAACTTCACTGTTTATATTGCAATAAAAGAAGTGATATAAGTGTTCATTTTCTTACTGGTATGTATCTTAGGAAAAAAGTTCAGAGTACACACTTTTACAAAGTTTGATTATTAAACGTAAAAGCTGTTTAGAAATTATTTTCAGAATATCTTGTATTTTTTAAATTTATCCTAATATGTACATTTAGTAGTTACATGCTAATTATCTAAAGAATCGCCAAACGAAGTAATTTTAACGTATTTCATTTTCCTTGTTTGAGCTCATATATCATGTTTGGAACTAAAAAAACACTGTATTCATAATTCGCCATTTATTTGTTATGGGAGTTTTTAGCATCAATTTTCGCTATGAATTTGCATATAGCTTAACCTATGAGATTTTGGCTAGGAAGTTAAATTTAGATGCGCTTTGTATATTTTTAAGACGTGTAAATAATGTTATAACAACATTAAATTAAGCTGTTCTTTGTAAATTATTTTTAAGACGTGTAAATAATGTTGTAATATCATTGCTCTATGTTCCTAACTGGCCTCCAAAATACTGTTGTTGACAGTATGATAAGAATCTCTGGAAAAGTTTTAGATAAGTTTCCAGAAAAGTGCATCAGGGTGAAAGAAATATTTTGAACTGTTTTTGGTCGTAATCCAAAGCCATAATACAGGTAATGGTTATATATGCTGTAATGCATTATTCTCAGTCGAAATCTCAGAATAGAACAGCCAAAAATATAGGAAGGAAAGAAATGAAATAAGATGAAGTTCAACTGTAAAGATATTAAAATAATGTTGAGAAACCATACACAATATAGTAACCATATACAATTTAGTAACCACACACAATATAGTAACCATATACATTGTATAACCATGCACAATATAGTAACCATAAACAATATAGTAATCGTACAAGATTGTTGCAAGATGAAAAATAAAAATAAAAACATGCTGGGAAATGCATATCGTAAAACAACAAAAATACTTATAACCTAGAAACTGGAGAAAATATAACCAGTATCTATGTCAGATAAACTATGGAAAAGGGAGTGCTATACGAATCCAGTACTTGGACACTATAAACTAAAGAAGAACACGTGCTTAATGAAGATTGTTTTTACACACTAGAAACTAAGGAACAGTATGTGATTAGAAAAGATAATGTCTACATTCTGGAAACTAAGGAACAATATATGATTAGTGAAGATAATGTCTACACTATGGAAACTAAGGAATAGTATATGCTTCGTGAAGATAGTATTCACACACTGAAAACTGAGGAAGAGTATATGATTAGTGAAGATAATGTTTAAACAGTAGAAACAAAGAAAAAGTATTTGCTTTGTGAATATAATGTTTACACACTAGAAACTAAGAAAGAGTATTTGCTTTGTGAAGATAATGTTTACACACTGGAAACTAAGAAAGAGTATTTGCTTTGTGAAGATAACGTTTACACACTAGAAACTAAGAAAGAGTATTTGCTTTGTGAAGATAATGTTTACACAATAGAAACTAAGAAAGAGTATTTGCTTTGTGAAGATAATGTTTACACACTGGAAACTAAGAAAGAGTATTTGCTTTGTGAAGATAACGTTTACACACTAGAAACTAAGAAAGAGTATTTGCTTTGTGAAGATAACGTTTACACACTAGAAACTAAGAAAGAGTATTTGCTTTGTGAAGATAACGTTTACACACTGAAAACTGAGGAAGAGTATATGATTAGTGAAGATAATGTTTAAACAGTAGAAACTAAGAAAGAGTATTTGCTTTGTGAAGATAACGTTTACACTGGAAACTAAGAAGAGTATTTGCTTTGTGAAGATAACGTTTACACACTAGAAACTAAGAAAGAGTATTTGCTTTGTGAAGATAACGTTTACACACTGAAAACTGAGGAAGAGTATATGATTAGTGAAGATAATGTTTAAACAGTAGAAACTAAGAAAGAGTATTTGCTTTGTGAAGATAACGTTTACACACTAGAAACTAAGAAAGAGTATTTGCTTTGTGAAGATAATGTTTACACACTGGAAACTAAGAAAGAGTATTTGCTTTGTGAAGATAACGTTTACACACTAGAAACTAAGAAAGAGTATTTGCTTTGTGAAGATAACGTTTATACACTGGAAACTAAGAAAAAGTATATGATTATGAGTATATGATTCACATAATAAATTTGTAAGAGTATGAAGCTTGATAGTTTCATATTCTCTCAGTTATTGAAGTTCGAAATACATAAAGTACTACATCAATGTTTGTAGTCATATATCATTTATAGCGTTATTACTTTAAAAAAGTGTTCGTTAGTACTTTAAATAAGACATGTTACACATAGATAAGTTTTAATTTTTTAAGCAATAAAACGTATCATTTATATTGTACTTTATATTTATTTTACGGTTGTCGAAACCAGTCTGGAAATGAGTGCTTCTAGTTTAACTTGAATATTTAGTGTTTGGGTTTTATACTATGAATATTATTGAACATATTGGTGAATTATTGTTTCTAAGGTATTTTATGTAGTGTATATATACATAGTAGAGATTTGGTTCAAATGGTCTGTTCAGTATAGGATCTGAAATGTTGCCTTACTTTATGTCAAACCTATGACATTGAAAGTTACTTATAGATAATTAAATTATCAAAAGATCTAGCAAGCAGAATTTGTTGTTTGTAAAAGGAATTTTGTGGAAATATTACAACGTTTCATATAGCTGAAATAAAATCAGCTTACATGTTACTTTCAATTTTCTTCATTACCACATCAACATCAAAATATCACTGGTTGATTGTATCAACATGGAGATACATACACACGTTATTCAGAGACGTATTGTTCCTGTATTAGCCTTCTGTGATATAGTTGAGGGGCAGGATGGCTGGTGTGGTCAGTAATCTGAATGTGTTTTCTAAATTAAAAGGAACCTATTTTACATCAGTAAACATATCTTCAAGTAGCTGATAATGTGGTAATTAGTAATATTTTTGTATAAGCTTTACTAGTATTTCCTTAGCTTAAACATGGTAAGGATTTTGGAACAAGATGTAGAGGACGAGATTTATGATTTCTACTTATTTATATTAGCGTGCGTAAAAATTAAATAGCCAACCATTAAGTGTGTTAGTTAATAAAACATGAGCCACCTAAATGTGATGTCATATTCTAATTTTTATAGAGTTTGTATCGACTTTATCATTCCTTCATTATGACGCTTCTTTTTATAACCTAATTTTTAAAAACTGGTAATCAAGTGTGTTGAAAAATAATTTATATAAGTGGAAATGTGTTACGTGTTATGATACGTATTACAGTTTCAAATAGTCTGAAATTTAGTTAAATTTGTTACACAGATTTAGAAGTAAATAAATTTCGATATGTTTCCTGTTTATGATACTTTCCAACAAGATTGATACGCAAGGTTTTCTTTTTTAATACAAAACGTACCACAGTTTTAATAACGGTTATTACAAATAATAATCTATGTACAAACATTTTATAAACAATATTGAGTCTTCTATCTGATCCGGAACTTTTATGATATCTTATTGAGGGTTCACGGTGAACGAGTATATTTTGAGATGGTGTAGATATAATTCACTAACCAGTGATCTAGCTAGCTTAGTTCTATACTCTTCTTCCTTCACCGAACACATGCTGAGTTATTCCATCGCTGAAGTTATGTAATGGTTTCGTAAAAATATTAATGTCCGGGGTGAATCCACTGAAGTTAAACGGTTTATAATGTTCGAAATTTATAAACGTTCCTGGTCAAATACCTGAAGTTCCCGATTAATAAGTATATCACAGTTATTGTTTCTGAGGTCTATAATATACCAACTGTAGCAAACCAACAATATATACTGTCTCTTGGAGTATCATATTGGTCATATATAAATATGTGATATAAGTTTCTCGAAACTTCAGTTCAGGTAAAAATAAGGACGATACACAAGAATTGATTCTTACACTCGAGAATCTTGTACATATTAAAATAGATATATGATAGTAAATCCGTCACAATTATAAATAAATATTTTGTGAGTGCATCCACTCTATTTAAACTGAGGTCAACTTTCCTAATTTTATACATAACTTTTGCACTACGAGAGGTGATACTTCTTCAGCTCAAATGAACCGAAGGAAATCTTCTTTACCTTGTGCAAATATTTGTTTTAAGCAAAACTAGAACAGTATTCTTGTATTAATACAAAAGGAAATTCTGGGTTAAAAAAGTCGAATGTTAATCATATTATGCCAACTCATCTTTTGGATAAAAAATTGGGAAATGCTGCACATTTTTTACCAATCTAACATATGGCAAATAAAGTGTTTGTTACTAAATTTTTAAAAAGCCAATTTTCGGACAAAAGTTTAATTCAATAATTCTAATTCTTCACAATGTCAAGTTTTTGGTCAAAAAGAAATTGATGATTGATATTAAGTTATCCTCAAGTAATCTTTTGGATAAAAAAATAGATGAATGTTACAAAAATTTTGCCAACCTAACCGTTAGCCAAAAAAAGGTGGAATGTTACTAATTTTGCACAAATCTAAGTTCTGGACAAAAAGTGAATGTACTAGCTTTGCACACAAAACATTTAGTTAAAGGTTCCATTAGAGTGATACAATAAGTGTCTTGACTCTACTACAA
The DNA here is from genome assembly GCF_004210375.1 of Tachypleus tridentatus. Classification (NCBI taxonomy): domain Eukaryota; kingdom Metazoa; phylum Arthropoda; class Merostomata; order Xiphosura; family Limulidae; genus Tachypleus; species Tachypleus tridentatus. The sequence continues at coordinate 92,445,679 of NC_134832.1, read as the reverse complement.
TCGATCTGACAATCTGATTCATTAGTTCTTATAAGAGACGGTTGACGAAAATTTATTCTTCAAGAGCATATGAAGAAAGACTCCAGTATACAATTAACCATTGAACTCAAACACTGGTGCTATAAATCGTTGTTGTAATTCTCTGACAGAAGGGGAGGGTATTACACATTTTCCCACTATGATAGAACATTCCCTTACTCTCTCCCACTCCATCTTCAAACACTCATACACTGTTATATGACACACGTCATCATTTATCAGAAGTAAGTATTAGCTGACTCTGTCAAAGGTGCTAGAGAACACCTTTCTTAATAGAATGGTGGGATTAGGAAGTATTGTCTAAAACGTGACTATTATTCACAAGTTTTTAAATTTAACTTGTGCATTACTTTTCTGAGCAATCCGTTTTAGTGTTTTCAGCTATAGCATTTGGGTTCGAAGGAAATACAGGTATGAAGTGATTTAATTAAAACCAGTGGATGAAAAATTTGACTATTAATATTAACTTTCGTGATGCTGACTAATAAATAGTTTGAGTTGCTTGTGACTTATATTCAACGCATGTTGCGACTGTTTTGGGTCATGTGTACTTACTACAATTTTTTATGAGTAACAAAACTTGTGTTTCCGTGTAAAATAACTTTGAAAACAAACAATAGAAGTCTTTGTATCCTGTTAAACTAGTTCTATAATTACTTCGTACAAAATCGTTTTGTTCTCGCCTTTTTTCAACAAATTATAAATGTATGAGTCATCACTGAAAAAAATCACTAACTCTCATAACAAAACTGTACTGATATTCACGTATCTCTTTCTGTCTTCTCATCTCAACTCAATATACCCTGCCAAAATTTATATTTATGTATCCTAGTCATGCTATTCTGTTAAGTATGAACAAAGATGATGCATCAACAATATTAATTCCCTTTACAATATTAAACACCTCAATCAGATCCACTCTAACCCTTTGTAACAGAAAACAGATTGAGAGATTTTGAACTTTTCAGGTATAACAACTCCTCAATCGCAGGCACCCTCTAGTAATCCTTCTCTGAACCCTTTCCAATAATTCAATGTCTCTTTTAAGGTAAGAAGCCCAAGACTGAACACAATACTCTAAATGCAGTCTAACCAGTGACCTATACAATGAAATTATAACCTCTTCAGAGTTCTATTCAATATTTTGTAGATATAACCTAAAATCTTATTTTCCCTACCATTAACAACAGCATACTGCTTGGATGGCTTAAGAGATTGATCAACTATTACACCAAAATATTTTTTTTATGACACTGTTAAGGTTATTCCAATCCAAAGAGTGCTTATAATTCAAATTATGATAACTCACATGTGTTATATTGTATTTATTACATTTAAAATCCATTTGCCCTTTATTCGCTCTACTCCTTTTTTTTACTACATGAACGTCTTTCAGTTACTTAATGTAAAAGGCATATCTTTCTGTAAACTGTTATCACAAACATATCTTTCTGTAAACTGTTATCACAAAAATATCTTTCTGTAAACTGTTATCACAAAAATATCTTTCTGTAAACTGTTATCACAAACATATCTTTCTGTAAGCTGTTATCACAAATATTTCTTTTTGTAAACTGTTGTCACAAACATATCTTTCTGTAAACTGTTATCACAAACATATCTTTCTGTAAGCTGTTATCACAAATATTTCTTTCTGTAAACTGTTATCACAAACATATCTTTCTGTAAACTGTTATCACAAACATATCTTTCTGTAAGCTGTTATCACAAATATTTCTTTTTGTAAACTGTTATCACAAACATATATTTCTGTAAACTGTTATCACAAACATATATTTCTGTAAACTGTTATCACAAACATTTCTTTCTGTAAACTGTTATCCCATTCTCGTACTTACTTAAGTTGATAGTAGTACACATCCTTCTTAAAGTTATGGCCCGGCATGGCCAAGCGTGTTAAGGTGTGCGACTCGTAATCTGAGGGTCGCGGGTTCGCATCCCCTTCGCGCCAAACATGCTTGCCCTTTCAGCCATGGGGCGTTATAATGTGACGGTCAATCCCACTATTCGTTGGCAAAAGAGTAGCCAAAGAGTTGGCGGTGAGTGATGATGACTAGCTGCCTTTCCTCTAGTCTTACACTGTTAAATTAGGGACGGCTAGCAGAGATAGTCCTCGAGTAGCTTTGTGCGAAATTCAAAAGACAAACAAACTTAAAGTTATTGTGATATGAGGCTTTATCTTCTGCAATTCTTTCTATGAGTTATTATCACATGTACATATTTGAGTGAGTTTTTATCTCATGCACAACTTTCTGTAAATTGTTATCCAATGTACATCGTTTTCTGGAAGTTGATATGCTTTATCAACGTTTTGTAAGTCTGTGGATGTCCTTTACTTATTTAAGTTGTTTTCACATTTCGAAAAGCTCTTACAACATGTTTACTTTTCTGCAAATGTTACCCCATAGACATCTGTTCATATCTTGTTAATCTGTATAAAACATTCTGTAAGTTGATATGTGATTCATACGTTCATGTGATATGCATTTATTTCTGTCACTTGTTAACATATACAAGTTTTCTTTAAGTTTTTACCAGATAGACGACTTTCTATAAGTTATTGTGACATGACATAACATAGACATTTTTCTATGACGTGACATCACGTGAACATTTTTCTGAAGGTTTTACTGCATTAATATTTTTATAAGTTTTATTCAATGTACACCTTTCTTTAAGCTGCTAACACATACACATTTTTCTGTAAGTGTTATAACATAGTCTGTCAGAAACAATATAGTATGCACGTCTTCCTTTAAACAGCTATCACGAACACTTTTTTCTGTAAGTTGTTATTACATGTACTTATTTCTGGAACACATATTTTCCACACATGTTTTTTTCTGTGAAGTGATAACACATGCGTTTCTTTCTATAAGAAACTGTAGTCATCTTTCTGTAATGTAGCATCACATGCTTTATTATTGTAGTTTGATGCCACACGCACATATTTCTGTAATTTGTTGTTCTATGTCAGTTTTTAATCCATGCACATATTTGTGTAAAATATCTTATACACGACTTTCTCCAAACTATTAATACACAAACGTCTCTGTGCTAGACGTTATCCCATCACGTGTGTGTGCAAGTTTGTTTATACCATACACATCTTTTTCTGAGTCATTATTTCACGCGTATATCTTTGCAGAATTGTTATTACAAGCACATACCTTTCTAAGCTAAAGTCTGCCACGGTCTGGTGATTAGGGCTCTTGACTCATAACCCATCGGTTCGAATCTCTGTCACCGAACATTTTGGTCCTTTCAACCGTGTTATAATAAGTCGATCAATTCCAATATTATTTGGTACGAGAGTAGCCGAAGAATTGACGGTGGGTTGTGTTAACTAACTGCCTTACCTATAGTTACCATTACCAATTTAGGAACAGCTAACGTGATAACTCTCGCGTAGTTTTGTGCGAAATTCGAAATAAACCAAAGCAAAACAAATTGTGTAAGCTATTGACACATGCACAACCTTTTGTTTGTGTTTGTGTTTTCTTATAGCAAAGACACATTGGGGTATCTGCTGAGCCCACCGAGGGGAATCGAACCCCTGATTTTAGCGTTGTAAATCCGTAGACATACCGCTGTACTAGCGGGGGGCACAATCTTTAGTAGTTGTTATCATGTGCACATATTTCTGCAACTTAATCACACATGTATATCTTTCTGAAACTTAATCACACATGTATATCTTTCTGCAACTTAATCACACATGTATATCTTTCTGCAACTTAATCACACATGTATATCTTTCTGCAACTTAATCACACATGTATATCTTTCTGAAACTTAATCACACATGTATATCTTTCTGCAACTTAATCACACATGTATATCTTTCTGAAACTTAATCACACATGTATATCTTTCTGAAACTTAATCACACATGTATATCTTTCTGAAACTTAATCACACATGTATATCTTTCTGAAACTTAATCACACATGTATATCTTTCTGCAACTTAATCACACATGTATATCTTTCTGCAACTTAATCACACATGTATATCTTTCTGAAACTTAATCACACATGTATATCTTTCTGCAACTTAATCACACATGTATATCTTTCTGAAACTTAATCACACATGTATATCTTTCTGCAACTTAATCACACATGTATATCTTTCTGAAACTTAATCACACATGTATATCTTTCTGCAACTTAATCACACATGTATATCTTTCTGAAACTTAATCACACATGTATATCTTTCTGAAACTTAATCACACATGTATATCTTTCTGCAACTTAATCACACATGTATATCTTTCTGCAACTTAATCACACATGTATATCTTTCTGAAACTTAATCACACATGTATATCTTTCTGCAACTTAATCACACATGTATATCTTTCTGCAACTTAATCACACATGTATATCTTTCTGCAACTTAATCACACATGTATATCTTTCTGCAACTTAATCACACATGTATATCTTTCTGAAACTTAATCACACATGTATATCTTTCTGAAACTTAATCACACATCTTTCTGCAACTTAATCACACATGTATATCTTTCTGCAACTTAATCACACATGTATATCTTTCTGCAACTTAATCACACATGTATATCTTTCTGCAACTTAATCACACATGTATATCTTTCTGAAACTTAATCACACATGTATATCTTTCTGCAACTTAATCACACATGTATATCTTTCTGCAACTTAATCACACATGTATATCTTTCTGCAACTTAATCACACATGTATATCTTTCTGCAACTTAATCACACATGTATATCTTTCTGTATAAACTTAATCACACATGTATATCTTTCTGCAACTTAATCACACATGTATATCTTTCTGCAACTTAATCACACATGTATATCTTTCTGAAACTTAATCACACATGTATATCTTTCTGAAACTTAATCACACATGTATATCTTTCTGCAACTTAATCACACATGTATATCTTTCTGCAACTTAATCACACATGTATATCTTTCTGCAACTTAATCACACATGTATATCTTTCTGAAACTTATTATCTCATGCACGTCTTTCTATAAGTCATTCACAACTTTGTATAAGTGTTATTCCATGAACGCCTCTTTATAAGTTGTATTTCCACGAACCTTGATTTATTAGTTATTAGAGCTTTTACACCTTTCTGTACGATTTTTCTCATGGATATCCTTCTGAAGTCACTTCGCACATCTTTCGGTAAACAGTTATTACATCAATATCTTTCTTTAATTTCTGGTCACCTGCACATCCTTGTGTAAGTTATTACCCTGTGCTCATAATTCTGCAACACGTTATCCCACGCAAATATTTCTGTAAATTGGTCACATAGGCACGTATTTTTTAATGCTACGATCCAATTCACGTCTCTCTGTAAGTCGTTATCCCAGACAGTTAATTCTTTATTTCTGTAAGTTATGTTAATGAACACAACTTAATGGAAGTAGTTATCATGTACATGCCTTTCTGTAACTTACTACCACATCTTTGTCTTTCTGCACATTGTTATTAGGTGCACGTCTTTCTCTATGGTATTATAACCTTCACGTCTTGTAAGTTGTTATCTTACTTACACATTTTCTGCATGTTGTTATAGTATTTCAAGCTTTATTTAACTTTTATCCCAAACAAATATATTTTTGTAAGCTGTTATCATAAAAAAGCGTTTCAATAAGTTATTATCCCACGAACATCGTTCTATAGTTTGTATATGAAAACCTTTCTTTAAGTTGGTATCACGTACACATATTTCTACATGTTTTTCTTACAGACACTTCTGTGGTAATATCATATGATCTATTTTTGTTCGTCGCACAACTTGTGTATAGATAGCTTTGTTCAACCAGTTAAAACTTACTCTACTGTTTTTGTAAGTAATAAGTGTTCGAAACAATATACAGTAAATGTTCTATATTTATTCTTTTATTCTTTCGATATGGACAAATACCTTCTTGTAATTATATATATTACAAGGTCTAAAGGCTTATAATGTTAAAAATTGGATTTCAATACTCGTGGTGGGCACGGCATAGGTAACCCATCGTGTAGCCTTGTGCTTAACTACAAACAAACAGCCAAACAAATTGTACTTAATAATTTAATATTAAATTAACTCTATTTCTCCTCTGAATGTTCACGTTTAATTGATATCTGTCTTCTGTGGTCAAACTTCATTAATTATCGGAAAACGTTCGTAGAAACTAAAAACATTTAAAGCGATTTATTAATGAAATTATTATGAAGCACATTGTAATGAATGACTCTGTATTTCTAATTTATATTAGCCATTTACACGTTTCAACTTAAATTAACTCTAAACGTTAAAACAAAGTTCGATCTGTTGGTATCTGAAAAATTAAGGAGGTAGAAATTGGAACCACTGTCTGATTTTGAGATATCTACTAATGTGGAAGAGAAGTAGTCAGTGATGTATGTGACGTATAATCCGATGTATAAGTGCATACAATGGGTGTCATATAGTGAAGGTTAGTTTTATAGTAACCATGAAACACTGCTCTACCTTGCCTAGTTTAACTGGAATATTATAAACTGATGACTATTACTTTTGATATAATTTCCACTCTCACGAGCTCAGAATTATTATACGAAAAAAAATTCTGGAATAAAAAACTGAAGTAAACTGAGTTAAAACAACATCTATGCAGTTGAAAACGAAGGACAGTTTTATGGGAAGATTTTAAACGACGACAAGCTGGAAAACACAACATTTCAAAGAGGGAAGCCTTCAGCGACATTAAAAAAAAAGTCGCACATCAGAGTGTTAAGAACAGCTACTGATTTCAAAATTACACGCCAGTCCACTCAGAAGCGACTCCTTTGCCCACAAAAGGAAGGATGAATTTGGAAAAGAATCACAAACATTCACTGTGGTATTGGATATACTTTACGATACCATTCACAAATTAACATACCGAGATTTGAAACTGATGAAGATTTACAGACTTGAGATCACAAGTTTCTAGACCACACTTTAAAATCAGCAGCTGTTTTCAAAAGAAAGATGGTCCAAAACTAGAATCATATAAATCTCATTCTACCATATATCCATCAAGATCTACGATGTATCTCCAATGGATTTTTATGCACTTGGTCTAGAAAGCAAAGTGTTCTGTAAAGGTATGGCAATATATGCAGTCGCTTAAAAATGCTAGTTACAATAGCAGTTGTAATGCGAGACAACAGAACGTAATCACAAGACTGAACACAAGCAACAATTGAAGATGTAATTCCAAGGAAACCAAAACATCATTATTATAAAGTGTAATTAACGGTCTTGTTGTCTTCTAAGACCTTGTGACTAGTGATTATCATCGTTTAAACTCTGTAATATTTTGATAAGATATTACCTTTCAGGGAACATTCCCTTGATTTGTCTGTTTTGAAAAGTTTAATATTAAACAACAATGACAATCATGCTGTTGGTTGAGTTTTTGTTGTATATTAATACCACATGTGGATGTGAGGAGCAAAATAGTGTGAAAAGCATGTTATTACCCAATACTATGATTTTCATTCACAGAAACTGTTACTGAATGTTCTTGATATTTTTAAATATAGAGTTAAAATTGTGCTCTGGATTCCATCAGCCTTTTAAACACACTTGTCAAATTATTTATACATAAGGTTATTTGTGGAATCACAGCTTTCTTGATCTCAAAATTTCTAATTGTAAAAAAAATTGTAAAATTTACCATTAATATTATAATTAATCTAATTAAATATTGCTGGTGTTTATTGTTTATTTACATATAAAAATCAGTAATCTTATTCAGTAGTTTTAGTCAGTTCGATACACCGAGTGTTGTAAAAAGCAAAAATAAAATCACTCGTTATGGTGCAATTAGTAGTCCGTACTGATATTAATGGAAGCTGTAATTTGAGAATACACAATGTTTTTAGGAAAGCCTACAATAAACATAACGTTCTAAGTTGTGATGTGAAGTATGTTGAATTAAAACCTATTAAAAGTTAAAGTAAAATACGTTGACGTTATGCTTCGTTTCAAATTTTTAAAAACAATTATAGGTGAAAATACTTAAACCGCATATCCTCTTTCTGCGTACATATTGTGTATCATAAAGACTATTTTGTCAAACGCGACATATTTTCGTTTTTTAGTTCATGTTTAAATGACGACTACAGCTTATATCTAAGAAGGAACAGCCATAAATTATTAACCCAAAATTTATCCAGCTTTGTTAATCAATCGAGTTTCAGACATTTGGTTTATAAAAGTTTCAGGTTTGAACAGATGTTCCAAACTGTAAAAAGTCTGTTTAACAAAATGCGAAACTACAAGTAACAAAGAAGTCAGAAAACCGCCCAACCTTGTAGCCAACAAAGAGGTGTGTTTGGAACAAATAGAGATCGAGGTTGATTGATATGGAGGTAGGTAGTTACTTCCTTACACAAAAACATGTTGAAAGCCGCCTTCTCAACAACTTCCCACCGTAGGCTAATCTGAGTGAGGCAGAGCTTTCGTTCGTAGTTAGACCATGCAAATCAATCATTGTATTTCAATCAGCTACAAGAACGTGTGGCTTAGGACACAGTGATGTCCTGTTTATAAACTTTGAAGTCCTAATAAAGCCCCTGTGACAGTCATTCTTGCAGATAAACCGAGGAACACTACAGATTAGTGTGTTTGCTGCTTTACAATCAGGCAGCGTGAAGCAGGCCAGACTGGTTCAGCCGCGAACTTGAATATAACAGAAAAACGAAGAAAGCTTTGTCATCATAACTTCCTCCTCTCGTGTCTGTCCTGTCAAATATGTTTAGAATAGACCGAAAACTTGGCCTTTGTCACACGTTGATGATGTGGGACTGATTGTACCATACTCAGTCGACAATAAAGGCCTTTCAGTATAACACGAGATAAACATTCAATATTCTATTATTTACCGTAAATACTCCTATTCCTATACATTAGATGTTGTGTTCTGTCCTTGTTATCCGGTTGTCACAGTATATTTATTTTTTTTATTGAAGGTCCAATTCACAGTCTACACAAGGATATGAATAAACTATAAATCTTTTATTAAACATGGAGAAGACAAATATTACTGACGTAAGCAAGCTTCACCCATTTGACTTGTAGTTTGGTAATGGAGGTTGTTTTTCTTTCACTGTGTATGTAGGCTTTCCACGCATTTTGTAGTTTAGTATTCTGTGACCGTCTTGAAGGGACGTAAATATGATAGATATATGATTATATTATACTTTTTCGTACGTAGCTTTACTTGAATATACTGTTGTTTTTTTTTCATGTATCAATATTATAATACAGGCATGATTGGATATAATACGGTTTGTTTAAATCACAGATCAATAAAAATAACCACTATCTGTCTACTCAAGCTTATTGCTACCTTCTCAACGTATCTATTGTACAATATAAATAAAATATAATGAGGCTATAAGAACCGTTAAAAATGGAATATTGTAAGCAAGATACTTTTTGTGTTGGTTTTAGTTTACCTGTTCAGAACTTAAACGATACTTTCTTTATGTTTCTCAAACAATTGATGGGTACCAACAGTACCAGTCGGGTTTATCAAACTCATGCACAACCTCTAAAAAACAAGTGATTAAAAATATAATAAATGAATATCGAGTGGTCATCTTTACCTTAAAGTAAGTATTCATTGTTGTAGCCGAGTCGCGCCAAACATGCTCGCCCTCCCAGCCGTGGGTGCGTTATAATGTTACGGTCAATCCCACTATTCGTTGATAAAAGAGTAGCCCAAGAGTTGGCGGTGGGTGGTGATGACTAGCTGCCCTCCCTCTAGTCTTCCACTGCTAAATTAGGGACGGCTAGCACAGATAGCCCTCGAGTAGCTTTGTGCGAAATTCCAAAAACAAACAAACAAACAAACATTGTTGTAGACCAGAAGCTCAGTCCCTAATTCTAAAAACTTCCACCATGTATCGTGTAACGAATTCGCAACTTTAAGAGTTTATACCGCAAGATAAGCATAGATTAACAGTCATTCATACGTTTAGCAGTACTTGGATTTTGTTTATTTCAAGGACTTTAATGTCTAAACTATCGACAAGATTGTGTCCATGTTTATTAGAGTCTATGTCTTTGTCGAACGTGAATGATTAGTAATTTATCAACCTGATGTACAGATCTCTTTAAGATATTTTTACTGTTGAATGTACCTCGGTATCTGTGTGAATTTTGTTAAACGTTTCTGTAACGTTTATACAGTTTTTTTTAAAAACAAAGTTTGTAATACTTACGAATATTACGCATTGTTAAAAATTCTTAATGTATTATCATGCTGCTGGTTTTAGTGAGAGAACACAATGTATTATCATATTTATAATTTGAGCGGCTCAACAATCAATGTATTATCATATTTCTAGTTTGACTGGATCAACAATCAATATATTTTCATTCTTCTAGTTTGTGTGAGTCTACAGTCTTATTGTATTATCATACTTTTATTTTTAGTGGTCCAACAAACTTAATTTTTATCACACTTCTAGTTTGAGTGATTCTACAGTTTTATTATATTATCACACATCTGTCTTCGGTGGTTCAACAATTTTAACACTTATCACATTTCTAGGTTGAGTGTTCGTACTAAATTTCAGGATGAGCAATGACTATTCATTTCATTTACTTGTCATAGAATAAAGTGCCGATTAATCACTTATATGTCCAAGTTAATCATTCACCGTCTTGTTAGTATATTAAACATAATATTTTAAATGATCTCTCATTATTTCGGCACATGATTGAGTCTTCTAAAACTCCTAAAAATTCTGACAGGCTAAACGCTATTGACCAACAATAAACCTCTGTTTGTATGATGAATTAGGAAATTTGGGAATCCGAACCAGTTAAGATATTATAAGGTTTTTGACAGTGGAGAATAAAATGTAATGAAACGTGAATTGCGTGTTTATGGTACACCCTTTATCGGTTTTAACGTGTCTGTACACCTTTTTACCTGAAGTTTGTAGTTTTTACTTGTTAGTTCCATCTAATTAGTTTATGAGAGAGAAGCGAAGACGAATTTATAACTTAAGTATTTAACTCTAGTATTTATAACTTACGTATTTAACTCTAGTATTTATAACTTAAGTATTTAACTGCAGTATTTATAACTGCAAGTATTTAACTGCAATTCAATTTTCGTTTAGATTTTGAAAGCTATATCAAGTTTAATTAATCTTTCATGCTCAGAGATATTTCACAGTAGTTTATGGACGTACCCATAAAGTAAGTCGTTGGGAAGATGACCATCTTCTCATTATCCCTTTTATTAAATCTACATACAATAATTGTTGAATCAATTGTTTGTTTGTTTAATTTCGAGCAGAGCTACACGAGATCTATCTGCGCTAGCTGTGCATGATGTTGCAGTGTAAGACTAGAGGGAAGGCAGGTAGTCATCACTACCCACCGCCAATCTTGGGCTACTCTTTCACCAACGAATAGTGGGATTGACTGTTACATTATAACGCCCCGTCATGTTTGGTGTGACGGGGATTCGAACCCGCGACCATCAGATTACGAGTCGAGTCCACCTGGCCACGTAGGGTCTAATGAATCAAGTAAATAGAATATGTAATATTTTAACACATAAGCAAACTACATAATGGGTTATCTGTACTTTGGTGAAGAGGAATAAAATTCCAGAATTTAGCGTTATAAATCGATAACCTTCCTGTTGTTCTCTAGCGGTACAGATTACCAAAAAAAAAACAACCTAATGTGTTATCAAAATGTTTCACGCCCATCTCTTCGTGATCTAAAATAGACGCTGTCCATTCTCCATACCGTAACCAATTTTATAGACAGTTTATTGTCCTATTATCCATTCTCGTTCACCGATCCAATTTCTAAATTATAGTTACCATGAAGTTCGTTTAATTTAGATTAGTCTATAGGACGAAGCGACTCTCACATTCTTGAGCTGAGCTCCACACTTGCTGCATTACAAGATCAAAAGACTTCAGTTTTCTCGACATAATAAACAAATTCCACACATTTTACAGCTGACCACCGACTACACGGTCAGTAGTTAAAAACATATGATTTGAAAGTGAAAACCGTAACAGCAAATGCTACAGAATCCAATTATGATGATGGCTTTCTATGGTGTGCGTTCTTTCTTCTGTTAGGATTTGGCAAGGCGTGCTCAACAGCTATTCGTCAGAGCTGAAGCTTCCCTAGTGGTGTATCTTCATACTAGTATGAAAATCTTTTTATTGTAGCGAAATTCGCTGGCACATTTCGTTAATATTTTTTGGTACAGAATCGAAAAAGAAAAAGCTGCTACTATCATTGATATTTAGACTAATCATCCGCTACAGTATTTCTCAATATTGTGCACCAAGAGTTTAAATATAGTGTGTCTCTTAACTATCACCTTGTAGAGATCTCAAGTGTTAGTTACAGATGCAGATGTCGTTCTGTATGTGTTTTCTCTTTTACCCACCTTAATCTCGTTCTCTAGTTTTACAAGTCATGAACATATCATGATTTCATATATTTTTTCTTGTAAATTTAGTTAAGGCTTTCTACTTCAAAACTTTTTAATTCAAACATAGTATTAAAGAAGCGTTGATGAACGAACTAATAGTTCATATCGTGACGTGTTTTCGATCGATTTTACCGGCCTATAACGACATGCTCATCCGTCTAAATAAACTACATTTTAACTGGTCTATCCGTTTTAGAGAATCTCGATATCTATTAAAACTGACGTATACATTTTTTTTTGTACGAACTGTATACGTGCTGTATAATGATTCCATACTTTTATTATTTTCGAATGAATTTCAGTTTCATTTCAAGCAAATTTCTGTTATAATCCAGCTTTCATGTGATCATTTCCCAATATAAAACAGCTTAAAGTTGGGTAATGATATAAGTAAATATCTACTCCAGTCATGATTATATTAAATTATTTGAATTTCAAAAAAATTGTTACAAAACCCTTATCGTGTCATTAAAGTAGTATATCGTCAGGTGCAAAACATTTCCTTCAAGGTATATTTCTTTTCGTTGTTTGAACCGAGATAAAACATTTGGAGAAATAAAGACAAATTGTGATTTATGATTGAAAGTCCTTGATTTATTTAAGCGTTATTATTTGTTTTTGAATTTCGCGCAAAGGTGGTCAAGGCACTTGACTCGTAATCCCAGAATCGCGAGTTCGAATCCCCGTTGCACCAAACATGCTCGCCCTTTCATCTCTGGGGGTGTTATAATGTGATGGTAAATCCCACTATTCTTTGGTAAAAGAGTAGGCCAAGAGTTGGCAGTGGTTGGTGCTGACTAGCTGCCTTCCCTCTAGTCTTACACTACTAAATTAGGAACGGCTAGCATAGCATAGGGGCCCGGCATGGCCAAGCGTGTTAAGGCGTGCGACTCCTAACCTGAGGGTCGCGGGTTTGCATCCCGGTCGCGCCAAACATGTTCGCTCTTTCAGGCGTGGGTGCGTTATAATGTGACGGCCAATCCCATTATTCTTTGGTAAAAGAGTAGCCCAAGAGTTAGCGGTGGGTGGTGATGACTACCTGCCTTCCCTCTAGTCTTACACTGCTAAATTAGGGACGGCTAGCACAAATAGCCCTCGAGTAGCTTTGCGCGAAATTCAAACCAAACGGAGCGCTAGTGCAAACAAATATGTGTAGAACATTTGAAACAATTATTAAAACGCACATGTTATACATATACGTGAGTTACAAACAATGATAAGTTAACTATTTAGTTCTAATCACTCATTATTACAACACGTGGCTACAGAGAAAAAAAAGCGCCTAAATTGTCAATGCATTATTATTTTGAGAGTATTTGAACAAATGATTAGCGCGTTCAAACTGTTAATAATAGGATTCAAAGTTCGCTTTCTTTTGCTATATAAACACATCCCGCTCTTTTGAACCTTTATGAACTATAAAAGTGACGGTGAAATACTACTGTTCGGTCAGAAAAGCGTATCAGAAGTGCTCACGGCGTGTTTTTTTGAGCGGTTGCCTTCGTACAGTCTATGAATTGAAAATTACATACGTCTAAACTACATAGCTTTTTTCTAGTTTTGCGCGAAAATTTTAGAATAAACAAGCAATGTTTATCATTATACGGTTTGAAAGCTACTGTTACAAATATCCTGTATTACACTCCAATATTTAAACAAGTTGTATTGTTGTCCTTCATCCACACAAGCCAGTACAGCCTTAATAATATTCATTTTGAGACCATATTTAGGCCCATTCTTAGTTGTGAGGGTTTAATCAGTTTTTTTGTATTATAGGTATCATTTCGCAACACTTGCTGGATGCTTGTCTCACTGTTTTCTTGAAAAATTAATTCCTGCTCAACATGTTTTATTTCTATAGAGACAACATTATGATGTGTTATTCTTTGTTCAAAGGAATAATGACACACAGATAAATTAACCCTGAATAACAAGTTTCAAAGGATTTAGTGTGGTGGAATAAGTAAATAACAAGAGAAACAACCTTGAGGAACACAACAAAATACAGTTTATTTCTCATTTTACGTACAGTTGTATTACGTATCTTAAAGGATGAGAAGACGAAAATGATTGAACTTGAAATTAATCTGCAATTCAAGTTTGTACTATCGACGAGTTGAATTAAAATGTTAAAAAAGACCGTGAACTTCCAGAACGATTTATGGTTCTTTCAGATCAGAAAACGAACCGCCTTTCTCGAACGTTGGAGCGAATATTATCCGAAACTGTTAAAACTACATTTATAAGAGTAAGATTTTGGCTTAGTACCTTGGAAACAACACAAATTCACAATATACATTCTCTTAAGCTGATCAGTCAGAAAAATAGCTTGATATAACCCAACTATTACATGAAACAGCAGATAGATTTCTCGACCAGTCAGTCTACAAAAAATAATATCTCAGGTTGAAAGATTCATACTGTCTAGTATTTTCCTAATTTAGAACTTAGAAACTTTTGTTGTATGAAATTCTTATTATGAGGAGAGTAACTTACGTTGTATTTTATACTATAACAAAGAATAATTAACTTGCACCTGCCAACAGTCAGTTTACCATCAGTCCTATGTAGGCCTCCATCAACATTGATGAGATGTAGTTTACACTTGTATCTGATCCACAGAAAGTTTCACTGTGGATGTTTTGCGTTGCCTACGATACTGTTCTTCTATATATTATTAAAAACTATTGTTAATTGTTGTCAAACAATTTAAACTTAGATTATTCAATAAAGAGCTTTACTCATCATATTTCAACAAGTTTAAGCAGCTACATATCCACATGTGTATTTTACCCTTTTGGATGCAACTTTCAGTTATGTACTTAAAGCTAGATCATTCTGTGAGACTGTTGTGTATTATGTAAAGAGAATACCTCACTTTTGAAAAGTACGGGATTTTCTTTATCGGTCGCATCTGTTATAATTACTTATAATTTTGGGTAATATCTTCAAACTTTCATATCAATTTCTACTGAAATACCAAATTTTGCATTAATAATCTATTGCATCCAAATTCACTAGCCAAAGCTATGATTTATAAAGATGTTTGTTAGGTGGTATTCCTGAGAGCAATAATGTGGCTGCCTGTACTTTTATACAAAGTGTAAGTTATTAGCTTGTGACTGTTCTTGTTGTACATTATGTTCCTATAACACTAATGGAGAGGTGAAAGCCTCATAATATTTGGTTTTTTATACCCATTTTATTTTCTGATTCAAAAGTTGCTTTCAGTGATGCAGACGAACACACATCCATTCGATATTGCTTTTTATCTTACTTTAGTTAGGCTGTTCACATGTGTGTCTGTGTCTGTGTTTTTCTTACAGCAAAGCCACATTGGGCTATCTGCTGAGTCCACCGATGGGGTTCACATGTGTACCCTATTACACCGCTAAATCTATGATGTTACCTTGTTTTACAGACTACAATAACCTGTTGATTAAAGCAGTATTAAAATATACAGTTTTGTCACCTGTTGCTTTAAAACTAGAGAGAAGCATATTAATAATTATATTTAACACTTCAACTGTAATTGACATCATATGCTGCAAGCATTTTGCTTGTAACATTTTGAATTTTTGTACATGGGGTGGTGTACATTAAACATTCCCATCTAGTTAACTGTAATTATTTTTTCCATTACAAGGAAAATATATTTCAATTTATTTGTTGTAAAACATTAAAAAATAGCGAAATAAGGATGTTTATTACAAATTTCTGCCAGAATGTTTGTATGACTTTTCTTCCCTAATAAAAATAATTGTATTTTTTTTAACTTTAACACAAACTGTAATATGCTACTAGACATTTCTGTCGGTTTAAGGCCCGGTATTGTCAGTGGTTAAGGTGCTCGACTCGTAACCTGAGGCTCGCGGGTTCGGATCCCCCTCACACCAAACATATGCTCCCTCTTTCAGTCGTGGGGGTGTTATAATGTGACGGGCAATCCCACTATTCGTTGGTAAAAGAGTAGCCCAGGAGTTGGCAATGGGTGGTGCTGACTAACTGCTTTCCCTCTAGTCTTACACTGTTAAATTAGGGACGGCTATTGATTTAAATAGATTAATGACTTATAGCTTTAGAATTTATTATCATTAGCTCAGTATTTCGCTTTTGCAACTTCATAAGAAATTATCGTTAAACGAAGTAATAATGAAATTGAAACACCGTTATCAGTCAATAGAACAAATTAATACGTGTTTCAAGTGTCTTCTTTTACATCTATAATTTTAACAGTTCACTTGTTCGTTTGCACTTTACTTATTTATCAATGTTGGTTCCTGTTTTTTTTTAAAGTATTAATCCAAGAATCATTGACATTATTATTAATACGATCTGAAGAGTTGAGATACATGCATCTACGTTGGACTAACTTACTATCTCTCGATAAACGACCTATGAGCGCATAAGAATTAGTTGTATGTTTTCGGTTTTAAATAAGTTTTGAGTGCTAAGTATTAAATAATTAATGTAGTTTAACTTGTGGATAGTCTGTTTTGATTATGTTTTTGCATTTTAACTTGAAATTTGGTTTAAACATGAAAGAAATAAAAAGAAATGGCGGATATCTCGATATTTGTGTGGCAGGATTTATTTCCTTTGTTAAAAGTGTTCACGTGACAGAACGTAAGAAATTAAGGGAATAATTATTACTTTGTAATATGTTATAAATAGATATTATATGTTCTGTTTGGCAGATCTAGAACAAGGTTACGTTTGAAGGAGTCTGATATGAAACTGCCGAAACGAGTATGTAAATCAGTAAATGTTTCTTGTGGTAAATAGGTGTGACATAGAGATTGTACGTTTTACTTGTCATAAGTATGTTTGTTTTTTTTTAATTTTGCGCAATGGTACACGCGGGCTATCTGCATTAACCGTCCCTAATTTAGCAGTGTAAGACTAGAGGGAAGCCAGCTAGTCATTCCTTCTCTTGGGCTACTCCATTACCAAGAAATAGTGGGATTGAACGTCACCTTTTAACGCCCCACGGCTGAAAAGGCGAACATGTTTGGTGTGATGAGGATTCGAACCTGTGACCCTCAGTTTACGAGTCGAGCGCCCTAACCACCTGGCCATGTCGGGCCGTACTTTTCATTAGACATTAGTATTAGGCCTACCACAGTTTCAAACATTACAGGAGTGAAACCATCTCCACTCTGTCATAAACTTTACTATTAGAAACGAACCGAGTGCTAATTTAAGAAGCTGTTCGAATATTATCTGGTTAGAGTGCAGGACAACATCAGCTGAGCATATCTGTTTAAAAATTATTTGGACTGTTTACTTAATATGTTAGTTACTAAGAGCTAAATATCAAAGCTAGACACAATTAATTTGTATGCATTACGAAATTTAAATTCTTTTGAATAAAGGTGAAAGAGTCTTTTAAAAATAAACTCGTTACGAATTTAGTGCAGGCACAAGATATATAGCATGTTTATAGACTAGGAACTAAGAGTCTATGGAATAGATTTGAAAATAAACCATTTTTGTATATATTCGGTAAGCTATAAATAAGCCCGAAAGGAGGGGTACCTCTAAGCCGAATACATGGAGACAAACTCAGACAGATATGTTTAAAATGACGACACCTGCACCGTTATGTGGCCGGATAACAACAAACCTTTGAATATTGACAAGTTCTTGTTAACGAAAAAGAGATTATTTAATGGGTTGAAGTTATATAAGGAGGATAGCTGTAAGTTTAATGAAACATTCTATATTCGGCATGCCATTTTTGATAAACTTTCGAAAGGAATTCTTTAGGTACACACAAAAGAATAAAAGTAAATCGAGGTTGGTATACACAATCTTCAACTTTTTGACAGTACTTTTCGTAACTAGCTATTCATACCGAAATTAGTTTTTTTAACCTTAAAGTTATTGTTGTTTTTAAGTTGAGATTTTCAACCAGTTTAGTGAGATGATGATAGTTATGCACGAACCTTTCTTAACTTCAAGACCGGATGCAATATGTTGGCTTGTTAACTATTTTTCCAACGATATTTCGCCTTCAATTCTTCTATCAGAATCTTACTTTCACAGTAACGATAACCAGAGTAGCTGTGAAGATTTCTATTATTTGGAATAACTTCGTCGCGCTTATAGATTATCAAAAATTGAATATCAATAAGAAACCGTACTAAGTATGAGATCAAGCTTTTGAAAGCAAGAAACAAACGTAACCTCTACCACCGTATTAGAGTATCTATACCATCGTATTAGAGAACCTATACCACCGTATAAGAGTGCCTATACCATCGTATTAGAGTACCTCTACCATCGTATTAGACTACCTATACCACCATATTAGTGTACCAAAATCACGGTATCAGAGTACCTATAGCACCGTATTAGTGTACCTGTAACACCGTATCAGACTATCTATACCACCATATAAAAATACCTATACCATCGTATCGGAGTAGTTGCAATTGATTCATCTCATAAAAATCAAACACTTGAAATACACAATAATAGCAAAAGATGTCTTTAATTACAGACGTTTTGGAATTATTTGAAATTACCTCCTCAGCGTTAAACCCTCAAAAAATAGTTAAAAATAATCTAACTATGAAAAACAACATCAGTTTTTGACACAATCAAACGTTTAAAAGAAGAAAGATTTAAACGGCAACAACATAAATGAATGTACGATAAAACGGTCATCTTAAGATCCGAACTTTGTGAATAGTTTTCTCTCTAGTAACGAACGTCAATAGCTGGATAATTTATCTTTTATTACAAACCAGTGTTATATAGAAGATACATTGACACCTTTGTAATTTTTCCATCACTATTCACACCAAGAAGTTTTTAGAATATTTAACCTCACAACATCCATGTATAAATTTACATGTAAGATGGAGGAAACAATAACTTAGTTTTTTCTAGACGTTTAGATAAACAAAATAAATAATCTCTATATCACATCTGTCTACCATAAGAAAACATTTACTGGCTTATACGCTCGTTTCGATAGTTTCATACCAGACTCCTTCAAACATAGCCTTGTTCTAAACAGAGCATATAATATCTGTTCTGGCTTTTTCTGTCTTCACTCAGAATTTTCAAAAAATGTATAACATATTAAAAAATAATGGTTACCTCTTTAATTTTTCACAATCTATCACACAAACATTCTAAATAAACAGAATATAACATACCATAACGTCACACATTGTCTCAAAATATCCATTAGTTCTTATTATTCCTTTTGTTGACAAAGTTTGAAATTCAAATACAGAATTCAGAAAATAATCAATACATGTTACCTGTAAGTTAAGCTACGTTTTTACTATTTATGTCAACATTTGGAATTCAACGCTTATTTGAAACCAAAAACCACCTTACCCATCCTTATGCCTTTGTGGGTCGTATATAAATACATTTGTGGCAGCTACAAACCACCTATACTGGTAAAGCTACGTGTCGCATACAAATACGAACACGCAAGAAGGTGAGAATTTCAGCTAGAAGCGATTTTTAGATAACCAATCCGTGTTGGTCTTGTATTTGATTTATTTATTATAAGTTTTTACACGTATTTTTTATATTAAGAAACATGTATGAACACAAGTTTGATGTATATGTACACAAATATGTAAACGTACCTATAAAACTTGGAAGTTTTTGTTTTTGTGATAGAACTTAAAACCGTTCAAAGAAATGCGACTGCTGACTTTGTTGTTTTGTTATTAAGCACAAAGCTAGACCATGGGCTATCTGTGGTCTGTCCACCACGGGTATCGAAACTCACTTTTTAGCGTTGTAAGTCCGCAGACATACCTCTGTGGCACTGGGAGCGTGGCTGATGAAATAAAAATGAACTTAGTTCAGTATTAGATTTGAAATACAATTAACTACAGAACTTGCAGTTTGTTTGGAATGCACCTTGCTTTCTGATTGTAATCTCTGCCAAGAATTTTAAAGTCTGTCAGAGAAATTATGTAGTTTAAATATTTTAGACTGATTTCTCATGTAGTTTTACGCTTTTGTTTGCATATATACGATTACCACAAGCTCGTGGATGGATACCACAAACTTAGGGTTTTTGTAAGATGTGATGCAAGTGGAGATAAAGGGTAAGTAATGGAGTTACCGATCAGCAATGGGATACGTAGCTTCTGCTTATCGCTGCAGGCTAAAAATATATCGGTGCTTGAGAACGTATTAACAGGCGTTAGATTCCCCCTGTTGTACTGAGAGTAGACTGTCCCTCTTTGGACTATTCACCCTCGTGGCTCGGATCTCGACGCCGTCATTCGGTGATATGGCAGCCTTCTTGCTGGTAGTGTGTGTGAATTCGGAGCTTTGTTCAGCTCCGATGGAATGTTAAAAGTGTGAGATATTGGCGGAAGAAAGTTTTGAAGTAGACGTGAAAGAAAAGCATTCAATCAGGTTTAAAACTACTTTGGTCTTTGCTGAGTTTAATTATTTCTGAGCGAGAAGTTTGCTAGTTCTCGATCTGTCAGCTTATGAACAAAATACTACTGTTCAGACTATGATAGTTCTGTGAGAATAATACTCTGATAAGTTGCATAATTAACTTATAGCATCATATTTTCTATGTAAAACTAGCCTGAATGAAGAGGAATGTTCCAAGTTACAAGGTAAATATTTCATAGCTTATTCCACGTGTAAAAAGTTTAAATTATATTTGTATTACTGTTTAAGATTTACTGGTTTTTGAAAAGGAGATATGTTATATACAAAACATCAAATAATCTTATAATTTGATTAATAGATTAATACCAAAAGTTTTAGTCAGCTGCATAGTAAGTATGTGACTTGGCGTGAAGATGGATGGTTTCATATTTATTACTTTACTATTTAGTTTAAGCTTAACATTTATCATTCATTGTCTTTCAACAGTTACTTGAAAATTTAAATACAAGACATAACCTCTCGAATTACTAGTAATTCAACACGTATGTTCAACGGAATGTATTAAGCAGAGATTTTGAGGAACTTAAACATTATTTATTCTATCCGGAACTGTTCAGAAGCATAAACCGCTTTTTTTATAAATCAGTCTGAATCTGTTTAAGTTATAAACTACACATTGGGTTGTAATTATTTGAGATTGGACTGAAATTACTTGGAGATGTTAAAACGTTAAAAATGCAGGAAGATATAAATGAATTGTGAATCAGATTTATTTTGCCTGGTTTGGTTTATTGTTGTAAAATGGTTTACAAGGATTTGTAGGTTTCGAAACGCTATCCATTGATCATCAAATCCACGAAACCCAAAAGAAACTCACTGAATTTAAAAATACAGTGGTAAAATATCTTCATGTCCACTTGTCAAAAACGTAAATAAATAAAACAACGTTCAGTGTCCATCCTTATCCATATTACCATTCGTATTTAATGAAAAGCAATGTTTTAAAACATATACCTGGTTGTATTGTGCAACATAAAACATACCGTGTATATATATATATGTATGTGTGTATGTGTGAATACAGAAACATCTTTGATATCTTTATCTAGTGCGAATAATTTAACTTTAATAAATTAACATTATCAGCACACGAAGGGTTTACGTGATACAATGAGAAATGTAGTACGAATTCTGTGAATGTTTCCTGCGCAATAATAGGAAACCAGGATTACATATCTTTGTTTATCAGTATGTATTCTATGCATAACGCGCTTTCGAGACGTTTTACTTGTAATTGGATGGAAATTGATGCTGGTCAGAGAAACAAGGTTAAAACGTATTAAAGAACGAAATCGTTTCATTCGTCCTGATATCAAGGTGAACAATGGTTTTTCATCGAAGTCATTTTTATACAGATCTTCATAGAAATAATTCAAAATATAATAATCTGCCATAGCAAAAGTATTCATTTATCAAGAGGTAAAAACACAGTAAAATATTAAGCCTTGTGTTATAAAGCTTATATCAACAAAACCAATAAATAAAAAAAGATTTCAGTTATTGTTGTAAAGTATTTTGATCGCAGTATACATTCGATGTAACATACTGATATAGTTGTTAACATGGAAATCGCTAGAGTTTATGAAAGAAGCGTTTTTCCTATAAATTGAAGTTTATATGTTGACCAGAAGAAATTATATACAGAGCAACTGTGTGTGCTGATTTATTGATTAACTATGATGGACGAAGATAATAATCGTATTGATAGTAAAATTATAGTAATTAAGCTACAATGAGATTTAATTTACTTATTAACAATACAAAGAGTTAATTACACATACAAGTAGATGTGTTTTAGGTTTACCTATTGACTGTTTCTGTTTTTCACATTTCCAAGAGTTCTCGTTTGTAAATCTCTGGTCTTCTCCAAGCGTGTCCTACTTTGTTTTACTTAAATACAGTTACTGCACAATTTCTTCGCTCAGGACTGTATTTTTAAACATTTATCATTTTCCCTATCAGGGTTAGATTTTACTCTTATTTCCATTCAGGTATAGTTACCGCTTATTTTATCTTATTTATTTTTGAAGTGTATAAACTTGTAGTTTATAGCCTCTCTCAAGTCTGATTCAGTATTTGTTTTATACCTCCCCACAATCAGTCCCTCTGCCGGCCGTGTTAGTACTTACTTCTCAAATATCCCGGAATATTCATTACTTTCATTTTACATAGGCCTCATAGAGTGGTTATGTCTAAGTTTACGTCTAATTACGAATTATTTTAATTAATATTATTAGGCCTCGTTACTCGGTGTTTCGCCCCTAGGTATGTGTAGCTACTTACAGTGTTTCTCAGGCCTGTACATGTATTTACTGCTTACTTCCACTAGGTCTGCTAAATAATTTACCGCTTAGTTTCTTCAGGTGTGCCCGGTCCTTTACTTTATTGCTTACTTCGATCAGGTCTACTAAATAAGTTACCGCTCAGTTCAGTCAGATCTGGCCGAACCTTTATTGTTTACGTTCCTCAAAGTAAACCAGAAGGACTGTCTATGATTTCTTTAATGTGCCATACGGCATCTGAAACACTTTTGCAGAAATGTTTACTTTTCTTGATTTTCTAGGATTGTGTAGCGGGTCTTCTAACCAATATCTAGTGTATTGTCACGGTCAAGGTACATAAGTGTGCCCGTTTGCGACCACTACAAAAGAATTTCTGCTGTTTGTTATCTCGTCACGTACGACATGATAACGTCTGTATGTTACCCTAACTTAATATTTAGATAGATGAAGTTACAGATCAGAAACAAATAGAAATAGTAAAATAGAATAAGTTTAGAAGGCGTGTAATATAATCCAGTTAAAATCGAAACGGTTGTTCCTAAACAACTTGTTAATATAAATAGCGTGTCTGACGTATACCAGTCGTACGGAACAGGCCTTGATAATTGGTGAAAGTCCTTCTAGGCATTAGATACAGAGGATAGTATGATTAACGTTATATGTTTTTTTTAAACCTTCACTCGAAAGTCCGTATTAATGATATACTGTATAATAGAGTGTACAAATTAACGTATTCTCAGTTTAAAATATATATATAATAGACATAACTTGCTCACTCATTATGTTCAGATTAAGTAAAATTTACCCTTACAATTATGTAAAAAAATGGAAGAAATTTAATTTAAGGAGTTTCTTATTTAAAATTATTTTTGTACATATTTTGACGGGAGCAAGATATATGTTTGGTTTGGAATTTGACGCAAAGCTACACGAGGGCTATCTACAGGAGGGCTATCTGCGCTAGCCGTCCCTCATTTAGCAGTATAAGACTAGAGATAAGGCAGCTAGTCATTACCACCCACCGCCAACTCTTGGGCTACTCTTTTATCAACGAATAGTGGGATTGATCGTAACATTATAACGCCTCCACGGCTGAGAGGGCGAGCATGTTGGTGTGATGAGGTTTCGAACTCACGACTCTCGGATTACGAGTCGAGTACCTTAACCACCTGGCCCTGCCGGGCCATCTGGGTGGAGTCTTTGTTGATATATTTACAAAGTGTATTACGATTCTGTAGATTTGTCATCACACGTTATCCTTTTAAATACATTTTAAAATGTATTAAGATGTAAAACCATTAACCTATGATGTGATTTAGATTTATAACTCTACTTTAAAGTGTTAATTTGAGATTTTGTTTAATTTTATAAGATTTTTTGGTTTGATAAAGTTAGTTTAAAATTGTCTTAGCGTTATATACGTCAAAAATTATATGTGTACTTTGAAATAAAAAACAACTACTAAAATGAATTAAACTCACTTCAGAAAAGATTAAATTAATTAGATGAACAGTGTTGTCTAACTGGTAAATATCTATGTAGATATACTTCCACAGCGTCCCAGAAAAAATGTGTTTTCAGAGTAAATAGAACCAAAATTAAGAGCAACAAATATTTCTTGGTTTTAAATTTCAAATGTCATGCGTTGTTGTATCCTACAAGGTGCATAATTATACTCGTAATTCATGGCATATTGTCGTTTTACTGACGCCACAAAAGTAGAAATTGAAGTATTAAATATTCCTTATGTGACATTATTTTTAATGTCTACTGATGAGTAGCATCAACACTAATATCTGATCTGTATAGCGGTCCGAGTTATTGATAAGTGACAATATCAGTAATAAAAAAAGATAAACTTGCCTTATTTGCAAAGGAACTTGAAGAAATGAAAGTAATGAGTGACCTCGTCCAGGCGGTATTCGTCTTATGCATCCAGGTACATGTAATACTTGTGGATTCTTACAGATATTATACAAGTTATTGTAGCGTTAATGAAAACAAACCTGTATGGACCCTACCAGCTATCACCTATACGATCTATTTTATTATTGCGTATCTGAAACTAAATGTACATCTAATGAGAAAGACAACTTGTACAGCTGTCTCTTTTAGATGTATTTGTAACAAACTTTAGGTTTACCTGAATACATTGATAACAGATTACTTCAATCAAGCTGAGATAGAAACAAGTTTAAAGAAGGAATGGAAATAAATGTTATCTTCTTGTTTGCGAAGCTTTGTGTGCGTTTTGATATAACACGGCTTTGATCAGCTATCATTTGTCACCAGAAGCTGTCACCTTCCTTATTCAACCAATTAAAAATTGAGGTTATTGTGCGTCTAGGTGGCGGCACTGGTCCTTGACCAATGGTATGGAAAAGCACGTTGGTTATTCTGTAGCACTCGTAGGAAATAATGCTTGGGACTAATATACTACGATAACCTTGTTTATTTATTTATTCTAGGATTCTTGAACAATAAAGTTAAACCGTACGAAAACGTGCTGTACGTTCAACATTCTATACTGTGGAAATTATTTTCATTCTTCCGCCGTTAAACGTACTGTATATTTAGAATTCCTTATCTTTTGAAATTACTGTTCCTTTAATACTAAAGTGCTGTATTAGTACTCCTCCATGGGTGGAGTGCTCTACATTCAGTATTTTGTACTGTATATAAACTCTTATCATTCCGTGACTAGTAAAGTGCTGTATGTTCAACATTCTATGCTGTGCAAACTATTATTACTTTCCCACTAGTAAAGAACTTGAGATCTGGTGGTTGATCTTTACATACCTCGTGGAAAGACTAAGGTTTTGTGCATTCCGGTTACAAACAACTTTGAATTAATGGAACTAAAATTATGGTATATTTAACATTAAATATACTGTTTCACCTTTTTGTAAATGCTCGTCAAATAAGAACAACAGTTAATGAAACATTTAATAGTGCTAGCAAAAAATATTATTGAAACATTTAACAAAATTAAACAATTTTATTTGGGATCGAAATAGGATTCTCTCTTGCAAGTCAAACAATACTTTTCTCAAATAGTGCAATTAGAATAACTTTGTTATTTTGTATTACTATATAACCATGTACAATGATTACTTTAAATAGAACTTATTGTAGAAACTAGTTATCTAAATAACCAGAAATGCCCGTCGTGAAGACTGATGAAATTATTTTAAATCCATCACACATAGGAAAGTTTTTCACTGAGTAGCTTAACTGTGAAGAAAATATCTTCCTATTTAACTATTAATAATAACGTGTTCACAACATCTCGAGTTAACTTTTAAAACCACCAATCATATTTTTCCGAATACAACAAAAATTATTTTACCTCATCAGATCAAGAAATAAAAATACCATAAAAATTGTGACTTTTTTCTCTCTAACAGTCGTTTTGCTGCTAAAGTATCGTAGAATAGTAACTATGTAATGACAGAGCTTAACACTGCTTTACTTGTGTCATGATAACATCACTAAAATACTCTCACCATCAACATTTCTAGCATAATTCACACAGGATCTCTCCCTTAAACAGAGGTACTACTAACTTCTTGAAGGTCCCTCGCTGGTACAGCAGTAAGTCTACGGACTTACAACGCTAAAATCAGGGGTTCGATTCCCCTCGGTGGACTTGACAGAGAGCCCAATGTGGCTTTGTTATAAGAAAACACACGCACACACTTCTTGAAGGTGTTTTACACACCGTTGGAAAGTGAAAAATATGCTGTATTCAAAGGTGCAATTCCTGTCATACAGTTGTAAGTTATGAGCAGTCACAGACACGGGGCTTCGAAGCGGCCTCTCCATCTTACCAGCAACGGTTACATACGCGAACTGATTATCTCTGTTTTCTTTTCTTTAAAAAAATATAAAATCAAATTATACGACCTTCCTTCACTGTCTGCTTCAGACTGGACCTCGTTCTCGATATTATTATCTGGTGAAAGGTTACTACTACTATTAGAAATACTGGTAAATACTGTTCTTGTCAGCACCAAAGCTATTTTGAGTTCCACCACAACGTTCTTTGTCTTGATAGATGAATTTGGCTCAACAAGAGTGGTCGTAAAATCCATTGTTATCGTATTCACAGAGGTGTGCAAGTCGAATATTTCGGAACCTTGCACATGCAGGTAAGCGACAGGATAACGGTGAGTGATAAAGATGTATTGGGGAATAGCAAAACTTTAGTCACAGTCAACGGGGCTGAGAGCTATCTGACGTAAAGCAACACGAAATACTCTCATAAAACATGGTGTTTCCTACTGGTAAACTGTAAGTTGTAATTGTAACATATCATCGTATACCACATCCTGTAAAAGTTTCGTCTAAATCGGATAAATCCAGAATTTATTATGTCCACATCCGAATCCTGTTACCGAGACAACTCTGGTTGAAAAGGAGATCCCGGGTGATTTATAAGGTGACACTAAGCCTCTAATTTTCTGTTACTGTGCTGTTGTATACTCAATGTTAACACTCAATCCAAAGAACATGATGAAAGGACAAAATGTCATTGATATATTTAATATTCTTGTGTATTCTATTATTCTAGTTATTTTTCACTGTTACATGGACGCCTATATGGATTCAACAGCTCACCAATACTATTATAAAATACAAAGAGTACTGCAGTTATTATGTAAGAACACAAAAAAATATTCAAAGGAGTTAACTTTATGAAACTAAATCTGAGAAGAAAAACTACGCAAATTCTAAGCACGTTCCCACTTGATACAATGAACTTAACCTTGGGGGATTTGTAAAAGTTGAACATTCGGTTTCTAATGTAAAGTGATCCCCGCTAGTACAGCGGTAAGTCGACAGGCTTACAACAATAAAATCAGGGGTTCGATTCCCCTCGGTGGGCTCAGCAGATAGTTTGATGTGGCTTTGCTATAAGAAAAAAACACACACGCAATCTAATGTAATGTAAAAATCTACAAAAAAGTAAAAAAAAAAACAAATACGATCCACGAGTAACTAGAGAAAGCTGTGGCCTCTGATTCACAATAATGTACTTGTGAACGTTATGTAACTGTAACGCAGAGAGGGCCACCTGTCAGAGAAAGGAATAAAATTATTACTATGATACTTACGATCTTGTTATTGACAGTTATAAATAGACGAGTTATGTTTTTAAATTTGACAGTTGTAAAGTTTAGCAAAATAAGGGTAAATTATTGAATGATGAGAAATGTGTGATTTCCATGGCAACATTTTTCTTCATCACACTTAATCTCTTGTTATAGCCAACAACATCGAAACAACAGTAATAACAGCCATCTTTATTGGTTAGTGTTTCTTTAAAGTACTGTGTTCTATGACATATTTTCGCTTGAGTATGTGCATTAGATGCACACAAGTTTTTAGAAGTTAAATCACTTTTAGATCTGCGTGTTTTTTTGTGTGAATGGAAAATATGCTAATAATGGTTTTAATATAATATTTCTTGCTGCTATAAACCATGTGCATCGCTATCCTGTATGAGTGTATTTAAAACCATTTTTAAATAAAAGCGGAAGCATGATTCAAAAGAACGTGCTATGAATAATTTAGACGGTTTCTAATAGCAAGTATTTTTGTCACTGCAGTTTCCTTTGAATTCCTTACAGCCCATTATATAAGTTAAATATTATACATTTATTTATAATGTCTACCTTACAGTAACTACCTTTACAGAAAAGTGTATTTAATCATAAAAGTTTCAGAGTTTTGAGTGACAAATAACATGTACATGTTTCTTGAGTTGGAAGTTGAAATAATATGAGTACTTTGAAACATCTTCCAAACATTTTTTTGTGAATGAGAAGTAACAAAAAGTGTTGAACCATTAATTGGAGTTTTTTAATTATTTTATTGTTACCATAGAAAAAAAGGCCAGTTATTTAATGATACACACACGGTATACATTATTTGTGTAAAAACTATCTGACGTAGAATAGATGGATAATAATAACATATCCGTTTCTATTTCTGTTTTTTATGATAGGTACGTGTTTAGCTTCCAAACATAACTTATAGAAATGTACAGCTCTTCCAGTTATTTGCGTTTAAAAGTGAACTATATAACTCAATGACCTTTCGTTTTAGTTTATTTCTATTAACTTTGCAATTTTTAATGTAAGGTGACTTATGTTTGACTTGTACTTTATCTTGTTACAACCATTTATTACACACCTGAACGGGACTCGGCATGGTTAGACAGCTAGGGCGCCCTACTTGCAATCTGAGGGTTCAGTGTTCTAATCCCATCCCCACCAAACATGCTGCTATTCGTTGGTAAAGAGTAGTCCAAGAGTTGGTGGTGATGACTAGCTGCCTTTCCTCTTGTATTTTACTGATGAATTAGTACGGCTAGCCAGATAACCCATTTGTAGCTTTGCGCGAAATTCAAACCGAACCGTTAGTTTTGGCCTTGCAAATTATAGAGTTATATTTTCCTGATGTTATTACGGATATGTTATTAGTTTGTTGCAATTGGTGGTAAACTTCTACCGACCATTGTTTTAATTTTGGTACCTAGTCACGAAGAAATTGACTTACTGAGTCGTTGTATCTCAAAAGTGAGGTTTCAACTATTGGACAACTTTTAGAAGAACGTGAGCGGCAGTGCTACATACGTCCACATGTAGAGAACTGACTATTTGTGTACTATCATATCAACGTGTTGCACATGTGTAGCATATTTCATCAATGGTAAAAAAATTATCACAGAAAATTAATACTCTAATAAACTGTCACAACGCGTACTGGCTGAGCGATTAATTTGTAACATATTAATATAATAATAGTATCTAATAAACACAGCAAATAACGCAAGACTAAAAACCCTGCTTGCTTCAAGGATATTAAGTGCAAATTGTGTGCACGTTGAATTATCTTCAAGTATGTTATTTTAAATTTTAAGTCTTGTTAAAAAAATTAAATTGTCCGAACATAACATGATAGTTTTGAGAATCACCCTAGAAATTGCATGGTTGCATGTTTAATCATACACAAGTTTGTGTGGACAGGAGAAGCCACTCAACGATAGAATTAAAAATGTTTACAAATATTTTAGTAGTTATCATAGGTTAAACATATTATCAGGGAATAAGAGCGCCACATAGTTACTCAAAGTAATAACTGTATAAAACACGTGAGAGACAACAAGCGTGATGAGCCACATTATCAAAATTATGGTTGAATGGCTTTATGGCGTTAATCTGCTCTCAAATAATAAAATTGATAACAGAAGAAAAGCATGGTTTTGTTACATATAAAGAAAAAATATATATGCACTGTTCACATGCAAGGTAGTACCAGAAAGTGCTATAAAAAACCCCAAACCGTGTACCTTTACTTCTTTGACTATATTAAGGCACTTGACAAAGTGAGTCACTAAGAGCTGATGAGTATGTTCAAGAAACTGGATACTGACGCAAAAGGTCTTCGATTAATGAGAAACTTTTTTAATGCCAAGAAACTGCAATTATAATAGAGAGAAATATAAGTGAATGGAGTCAGAGAATGTTGTGTTCTTTCCTTTGACCTTTTATTACTGTAAAGCGAAATCATCCTTAGAGGAATATCTGACTTGAAAGTCGTGACAAGCAGTGGACAAAATATAATCATTCTACAATACGCTTATGATACTGTACTTATAGATAAATAGATGGTGATTTATAAACAATATTGAACAGAGTCGTGTCACCGATAGTGAAAGACTTGATGTCTTAATTAATCACGAGATAATATAATGTATGGTAATAACAAAAAACGCCAATAAAAATGTACAATAGCAATAGATGAAAAGAAGTAACGCAATAGAAAAATTCCGTTACTTGAGAAGCTGCATTACATCAAGTAGGAGAAGCCAGTCAGAAATGAAAAGAAGATGAGTAGTGGTAAAGACAGTTTTTCAGCTAATGGTAATTGTGCTGAGGAATAGAAGTGTTACCATGGGAACTGAAATGCATTTTTGGAAATGTTACGTTTGGTTCGTTTTTTTTTTATATGGATGCGAAATATGGACAACTAGTAAAGCAGATTTGAAGAAGTGGAAATGTGGTATATAGGAGGATAATGAAAATATCTTAAAAACAAACAATGACAAATGAGGGAATGTCTCATCAGAAGAGTTTAGAGGTCTTTTATGAACATAATAAAGAATAGGCAACTGCCGTTTATAGGACACATTGTGAGAAGAGAGGGTAAAGATAATTTTACAAATGCAGGCTAGATTGAAGGAAAGATGTTGGTGGATGACAAAAGTTCAGTTAGATTAATAACACCAATAATTAGATGGAAAGTAGAAATATCAACATAGACTTTTCACAGACTTTCAGAGATCGAAATGGATGGAGGGGAAATATTGTTAACGTTTGTAACTGACGTTGTGCATTAACTTACTTTAATTATATAATAGGCAATAAATATTTTCCAATTAATTTAACATGATAATGTTACATTACCTTATCAAACATAAAGAAGGCTTAACGCTCAATAAGCAGTAGATGCTTTCGAATGAATCTACCATGGTAATGGCACACTGTCTTGTTAATTATGACATAAATGTGGAGTAACTGTCAATGGGCCTGTGCTACACTCATTACCTCAAAGGCGCATTTTAGTTAAGCAAAAATACGAAACTCTTCCCCTCTAGAGTTTATATTTATTC
The DNA here is from genome assembly GCF_004210375.1 of Tachypleus tridentatus. NCBI lineage: Eukaryota > Metazoa > Arthropoda > Merostomata > Xiphosura > Limulidae > Tachypleus > Tachypleus tridentatus. The sequence goes on along the minus strand of NC_134832.1, from coordinate 92,413,692 downwards.
TTGATACCTTACAATATCTTATAAAAGTTAAAACTAGGTTTATCATTTATTTATAGTGATAACATACTAAAGTGTATATCGTAATGCTTTAAAAACACACGTCAAAGTTATTGCATTAGTTTGTTTCAGAATATTTGTTACACTGATTTCTGACAGTAATACCTAAACCTCTGAAATATTTAGACCTTTATCCAGGTGGTTTAGCCGTGAACATGATGGATGATTATTAATAAAAGTCTGGCTCCAATCCCCGCAGTGGGCACAGTACAACTAGCCCAATATGCAGGTTTGCACTAAAACAACCAAAATAATAATACGTTTTACAAACTTGTATGAGGCTTCATAAATACTGTAAGTTTATTTCTCCTATCTATTTTTATTTCAATCACATTATGCATTTATAATTCGGTTATGTAGTTGTATTAACTGACGATATGAATCTAACTACCTCTTGTTAGAAGAGGAATCAGTATAAGTGAAATGTTGCGGAAATGCAACTTACCCCCACCCCACCCCTATCCATCTTGTGATTAATTTCATGATTAACAACAAAACCATATGATAACGTTTTATAAATATTTTGTGTGTGATTCTTATGTTACCAACGGTTCTGCAACTATCAAAATTACTACGTAAATTATTCTGAAGGCTACGTTTAAAAAGATCGATGACCTTTGTAGGTTCTATGGTTAAAAATATTTTAAAATGATCACAATTCACGTGTCTTCTGTAGATGTTTTACAAATAACTAAAATTAAATCTGGGTATCATGTATAGCTGTATTTTAGTAGAAATATATGTCTTTTTGACATCTTTGTAACAAGTGAATGAAGAGCTGTTTCTGTAATTTACATCATGGACAAGTTTCGTGAACTCAGTTATCCTTAATGAGTCTATTGATATGTCTCAGATGTATTGTTGTTCGTATATTATAACATACTCCCCTTTGTTTTTACCCATGAGTTCATAGAGTTCTCAATAAAGTTTGTAAGTATTCGACGTTTGAGTCAGATTACACGGGTTTAAAAAAATTGTCCAAGATAAGACCCGTAGTTTTCATATTACTGAATGAAATCTGCGTAAAGCAAGCACTGGTTCCCTCTTTTTATTATCATTTAATGTAGGCCACATGATAAGTTGGACAATAGGGAATGGTGCTCTGGATGACGTCATGGTGAGCTGGTGCTTTTCCCCTGCGATGTGATAAGTATTTGATTCATGTTCTGTCAGATTTGATACGCAAATCTGTGAAACTTTTTTGCACATAAAATACTCGCTACATAATACCAATGGAGCGGAAAATAGAGGATTGTAGACACTGGATTACGCAAAGTCTCAAAGTTAGGTTTCCATGCTTCAGCAAACTGAGCTTTATAACAAGGACGATTACTGGATAGGTGGTTACTATAGGCAATTTTTTATTGAGCAGCTGGTTGATTACTATAGATACATTTTATTGAACTATCCATCTATAACGAACAGTAGTTTTTGTTACACAATTCTATTGTACTCTACTATTTTGTATTAAAAGATATCAGTTAAAGATTTTACAATTAAAATGAAACAACAGTAGGTTCGCAGACAATGATTATAGGCATAGTGAAGTGGTTTTTTTAACATTTGAAAATATACTCAAGTTTCAAGAGAGCGTTGATACCAGAAAAGGACAATCTGATGTTCTGTTGAAGAAGTAGTATATTCCCCAAAAATAAAACCACTTCATTATGTTTATAAAACAATGTCTGTGAATTTATTATTACATTAGCTGTGTGAAAGCTGGTTAAAATGTCTTATTTCTACTGCCCTATAGATCCTACGAAGTGTTTTGCTAAGTAATCATATCCTTACAAACCATGTAAAGTGTCTTAACAAATAAAGTTGGCCCTACAGACTATACTAAATGTCTTAATAATTGAAATTGTAAAAAAGTTTCTTGCTAAATGATATTGACCTTAAAGACAGCAGAAAGTGTATCACTAAGTAATTCTGATCCTACAAACTATACAAAGTTTATCGCTAAGTAATCCTGATCTTACAAACTATACAAAGTGTCTTGCTAAGTAACCCTGATCCTACAAACTATACAAAATGTATCGCTAAGTAATCCTGATCTTACAAACAATACAAAGTTTATCGCTAAGTAATCCTGATCCTACAAACTATACAAAGTTTATCGTTAAGTAATCCTGATCCTACAAACTATACAAAGTTTATCGTTAAGTAATCCTGATCCTACAAACTATACAAAGTGTCTTGCTAAGTGAACTCCTGCTTACTTACAAATTATACGAAGTGTCTTATTAAGTGCTTTTGGCCGTGCAGGTTACACAAAGTGAGTTGCTAGGTAATTCTGGTCCTATAAACAATAGAAATTGTCTTGTTAAGCGATGTTGGTCTGGCTAACTGCTGCTTTCTTATATCTTAGATTAGTGAAATCTGTTCCATCGTGCAGAATTACTCAAGTGTTTTGATATATTGGTATAGTTTTATTTTATTATTATGCTTCCTTAATTAAATATTATGATGTGCCTTTTTGCTTGCGTTTTTTTATTGTGTGTCTCAAATTATGTGGGAACAGTAACAGTAACATAATGTGATATATATTATATGTTTTGATTTTGTCCTAAGCTTATGAAAAAAATGTATTTTCGAAACACTTCAATACTCAGATAATTCAAGAATCGTAGTGATTAATGTCTCATGTCATGGCCGGTTGTACTTTAATAATCGTACGTTCTTGAGGAAAGCATGAATGTGTTGTTTGTTTCTTCCTAAATAAATATGTGTGGATCTCTAAGTGACAACGTTAAAAACGTGATAACGCGATATACTATTTAAATGTCAGCCTAGTACAATCGCTTCAGGTTTGTGCACGTGCTGAACAATAGAGTCCCACAAAGTTCTTTATCTATAACCTCTCTTTACAGAACGTTCGTTTCCTGCTGATTTTTCCGAATACACACCAAGCACGAAGTATCAGCTACCTTGGCTTACAGGTATAACTCTTAACATTTTCATTCATTATAGAACGGTCGGTAAACAAAACACACCTTATATTCAGAAGGGACATCATTTACTGATATCTTTCTCATTTTGTCGACAGCAAGTAGTTGTTTGCGTCTAAGAAACACTTATGAAACTTCCAAAGTCCATTTTAATGCTCTAGACACCTATATCTAAGCCCATTTTCTGTGTTTGTTATGAAAATAGCGTGTTTTATTTTTATTTTGAGTTCAATAGAGTCAAGCCAACATTGTTTTGAAAGTGATAGCCGTGTAACGAAGACTCCCTCTTCAGTTAGCTAAACAAAATAAATCTTCGAAGAAATAGTAGGTAAATGATTAAGACGAAAATAGTAAGTGGCTAATTAGACAGATGTTCTAGTCTATCATCACTCAGCTTTTATACCACATGTGAAACTAGGTGGCGCACAAAAGAAACAGTTGTAGTTCATAAACCTGTTACAACAGTATAAACTCTAGAACTTCTTACGGATAATCATATAAAAGTAAAAACATTGGTAGTTTTTATGGCATTGCAACATACACTCTGTTCTGTTACAACATGCTTGTGTGGTGAACAAGCTTCTACCACACCCACGCGTCGTTTTTTGATAACGTGTGATGAAATATATTCCCTTGACTAAAGCCATTTAGAACACAGTCTGTACACACTGTAAAAATGTAAACATTCGTATGTAAAGCAGGATTTAGTGATGATGTGAAAGTTATTTTAATGGCAACTTTTAAATATGTGATAACAAAAATCAAATAATAAATATTTGTGGTTAATATGAATAAATTACATGGTGTTATTAATCCTTATCCTAGTTCTGATTAATAAATCACTTTAAAAAGAATTGACAAAAATCACACCTCACGAGCTCATTCTGTTTAACACCATAACAACTGGTAGTTTAAATAGTCTCACAAACGTTATAATATCTATCCTCTTCCAGCCGGTTAGAATAGCTTTGATACTAAGCGAAATGTCTTATCGCCACTGGATATTGGCAGATAAAGTGTGGTTGACATACTGTTTTTAATACATATTTCTTAACTTTCAGTAATACGTTTTTAGGATACACAAATAAAGTCTTGCGAAACCTACATCAAGAGAACGATCGTTACGTTTCAATGAAAGACAGGAAGAAGACGATGCTTTCGTATAATTGTATTTGGTTATTGATTAAGTTTAAGTTTTGTGGTTAAGAACAGTATACGCATGATAACCACATATCTTGTAATATAAAGTCTAACATAACATGAACATATAGATCAGATAGAAAATGCAACGTGCATTAAGAGTTTCCTAATCAATTAAGAAATTGTGAATAAGCATGAATAGTGAAAATACATATGAAAAGGTTAAACATACGATACAAAAGAATACATCAACATGTACAAATGTGAGACACGTATTCCTATAAAAATATGTAAAATGTAATTTTCATTAGTGAAACAAAATATGATGTTAAACGTAACTTTTACTCAAACTTGGTTTTACGAGAAAATCAAGATAATATGGTTAAACCGGCTGTGCCATAAGCAGTGTTGTGAGTTAAATGTAGGAACATTTAGACTGGAAAGGTCCTCACATCACGTGTACTAGTCAATTCATATTAGAAAACATTAAGCAGGATAAAAAAACAGACTTGATAAAAGGAATTTCAAAACGGTTTCATCATAAACCTCAAAAATATATACTTAAAAAATTATTCTATGTTATACAACTTTCAGGTTTGACGTTTCACTTGAACATAATGTTATTGTGTATATATATCTGCCATAAACAAAAGTTAATAATATTACAGCATGTGTTGATAAGTTGTATAGATCACGTGATGGGAACATTAAGTTCTGAACAAGGATTTGAATAATTAGAGGATTCTCATAACCTAAATTACATTATCAATTATTTTGAAACGTGGGATAAAAATTTTGCTCGTGGGTTAACCACTGAAGCTTCTTTGTCGACTGGAAATCAATCACTTTAATGAGAAAGTGTGGTGTTTAGAGATATTACCTGTTGAGTAGAAACACATTTCTTTTGGTTTTGGTTTTCAGACCCGGCAGGATGGTATGGAAATGTAGTGATGATGTCATAGAGTGTGATGAAGATTCTAACTCTTTCTATACTCACGTGACATCTCACTCTGAAGAATGAACTTTTTGTTTCAGTTTCTTTCACTAACGGTTAGCGAGACTATCTGAGTTAATTTTTATTTCACTGAATTTTGTTCTCATTGTATCTTGAAAGCAGAGGAGAAGATCAAATGTCTTGGTTTATTCGATAGCTACTGATTCTATTTAAATTAAGAGTTCCTGGCTGGAATGTTTCTTATATCGATAACAAACATACACGTATTTTTAAGTTTTGTGACTTAATAAAGAGTTTTCTTTTATTTATTAAATTAATATCTGCACATAGCATGCAGTTTTCAGTCTTAAACATACATTTCAGTTTTTGTATCAGGTATAAACTAAAGCCTTACTACAATTTTTTAATTATTTTACTGTTTTATATGAATATTTTATTTCATGTAATTTGTTAGTCTTTATTTTATTTATGTATTCTTTGATGTTTCAAACATCATGAGCTTTTTTTAGCTTTGTATATATTTGACTATAACTGGCTATTTTCAAATACTGAACGATGTTTTTTGAGCAGTAAACTATACATAGCTAAAATATATTTACCAGTATACACAAATGTGATTATTATTTTCTGCAACATTAATTATACTTTTTAAACAACTAAATACATTTTTATCTTTGGGTTTACTGACGGAAGCCATGAATCCGGAAGATAATTGGTATATGGACTTCAATTCGCACTGGGAAGGAAAGGACGAAGACTTTGATTACTGCGATTGCCCAGGTCCTCCATCTCCTCCTCAGTTTGTGATTCCCCCGCCTCCACCTCCTCCTTCACTTCAGTTGTGTCAAGGAGAACACACGGACTTGCAGTACTGTAAAGTGAGAGCTTTAGGAAGTGACAACACTCATCCACACTTTTACTTCCTTCCAGTTATCGCTGTGGTCTCTTCCGTAGTGGTTGTCATCTCGGTGGCTTCTTTTCTCTTATGGAAGTAGGTATTATTAGACTTATTTACCAAATAATCTAGCTTCTAGAGTTTAGTATGATTCGTTCTAAATTTTAGATCAAAATATGTTTGTGTTAGATGTGATAAACGTTTTTAAGTGTAATGGTCATAAAAGATGCTCTTTAGATTCTTGCAGTCATGAAGTTTAAGTAAAAAAAAAAGGGTTATGTGAATTCGGCAGTGTTTACTTACTCGATAATTTATTTTCTTTTATCATACTGTATGTAGCAGCGAGTGGCTTAAACCTTATCACCATGGAATGTTACGAATGCAAATGTAGGCCTTCAAATAATCGCAATTGTCGAATATGTACAAATTCTTGGTTATTAAATCCAAAGTCTTTTTGTACGTGTATTAATATAATACATTTAGTTTTAAACCTTTGTTTAAAAATATATTTTGGTACCATATGTACTATCAATACATTTTATCTTTTAAATTATCAATAAAGTTTGTGCTATTGACGCATGAAGCTCATAAAATAATAAGTTCAAAAGTACTGTAATTGTAACGGTTAAAACATGAAAATTTTATTAAAGTACAATTTTAGTTGCTATTTACTAGAACGGCAAAGGTTTAAGAAAATTCAACCAATGTTAAGCAGCAACTTGAAATTAAAGTACGTTGTTTTACATATAAATTAAAATATATAAAACCAGGTGAAATAATTACTAACGATGAAATTAAAATTTTAATTTTCACTGATTTATAACTTCCCAAGTAACACATATTATTAGCTGGAAATATGTAGGTTCTTCACAACAGTACCCTAGACTACAAATCCACATTTCGTAAGATCGAACAGAAAAGTAGCAATTTCATTAACTTTATTTTGTAATTTTCAGAAAGCCATATCATAAACTTTTATAATCCAGGGGGAGTGGAGATCGCACGACTGAAAACTATCTTTAATAATAATAGAAAAATGTTTTGGAGTTTGTGTTTCCTAATCAAGTAAAATTTTTTTATTCGGATCTAGGAATTAACACTAAGGTTAGTAATAATAAAACAAAATAGATTAAAATATAGTGTTCAAATAATAATGATGAAACGGCAGAATGTGCCTGTAGAATTAGGGCTCACACCGCAGTCTGTCGTCTGCTTCTAATTACTCCCCCTTCCATACAGACTCATGTAGAACAAAAAGAAGTGATATGGGTACTCGAACTTCACAACACTTCACATCTTAAACTGAGGTTGACGGTATGAAGTCCTTTCTAGGATGATAAACGCTGCAAATGAAAGAGAATTACAAAATTAGATAAAATAACTACAATGGGACGACTAACGGTAACAAGCGGAACTTCTCTCTTGATGATGAAACTTCATACCACATCTGCACTGTTACTTATCAAACTAAGTTTTATTATACTCTCGGCCTAGCAGGGCCAGGTGGTTAAGGCACTCGATTCGTAATCTGAGGATCGCGGGTTCGAATATCCGTCACACCAAATATCCTAGCCCTTTCAGCCGTTGGTCAATCCCACTATTCGTTGGTAAAAAGAGTAGCCCAAGAGTTGGCGGTGGGTGGTGATGACTAGCTGCCTTCACTCTAGTCTTACACTTCTAAATTAGGGACGGATAGCGCAGAAAGCCCTCGAGTAGCTTTGCGCGAAATTCAAAAAACAAAACAATTATACTCTCTTTATATCTTTAAAATTATTTTTAATCTGTTAAATTCTTCCAGAAGTTTCGTTCCTCATTAGGTGTTACATGACTACAACTAATGGCCAGGTGGTTAAGGCGCTCGACTCGTAATTTGAGAGTCGAGGGTTCGAATCCCTCTCACACCACATATGTTCGTCCTTTCAGCCGTGAGGGTGTTATAAGCAACGTTTAATCCCATTTTTTTGGGTAAAAGAGAAGCTCAAGAGTTGGCGGTAGGTGGTGCCTTCCCTTTAGTCTTACAGTGCTAAATTACATATGGCTAGCGCAGATAGCTCTCAAGTAGCTTTGCGCGAAATAAAAAAAAAAAAGTCTATAAATAAGTATGCTTTGTTATACTTTCATCATATATATACAAACACGCCTAGCAGCAAATACAAAAAAAGTTTAAGTTATATGTATCAGAGATTGTTGGAAATCACACACATGTATAAAAAAAAAAACGAACAAGAGGTTTAGGACAGAAACCAAACACTTATGTATCTGAGGAAAAGTTAACCATAACACTTTTAGAAAAATTTTAGAAAAACTAGGGGTATTTTAAATCATTAAAGAATTTTAAGAGTTTGGTTCATTTCAGGATAACTGTAATTTTGACATTTATTAACGTCAGTCTGAAATAGGGTTTGTATATGATTAGAGACTGGCCTGAAACAGATAATTAATTTTACTGAGATTATCCAAAGAAACCTGTTTTATAAAGACATATTGTTACATTACAAAACTCTTGGATTTTCTATTGAAAATCAAGTTAACCAATCACTTAGAAATTATAAACAGTCATATTTTTTAATGAAACCTGCTAGCTAAGACTTGAATAGATCAACTTAAGATATTTATTGACATTAAATGTTTGTTTTTCACTGTAAGATTTTAGTGAAATCTTAGAACATTAGAACATGAGAACAACACAATACCACGATTCTATGAATCGACGTCGTCATGCTTTCAGCCTTTAGAATTAGTTAACGTAACATACTTACAAACACGTGTTATACTGGTCCACATTTAAATGATGGAATGTTATTTATATGAGATTGTACTAGTACGCTATAAATATTTGCCTGTATATTTGTTAAAGACTGAGAGAGTGTTTGTAGTGCACGATCTTACGGATACTTGAATTATTCTAAACAATTTGTCGTGATTGAATTACAGTTTATGTTACATATATTTCCGCAGGGTACCAGAAAGTGCTCTGTTTGAAGAGTAAAAATAAAACCAAAATTAAGAGTGACAAATTTTTTGTTTCTTCCTTTAGAAGTTTATGTGTTATGTTGTGTTGTAGCCTACAAGGTGCTAATTCTTTTCGTGATTCATGGCATGCGTACATTCCACTGACGTTACGACTGCACAAATTGCAACGTTGAGCATTTCTTATGTGACGTCATTTTAGTGTCTACTGACTGACTAACTGATGACATACTACTGTATAATTCTGCTTAATGTAGATTTTCTTGTATATCCCTCATTGGAACAGCGGTAAGTTTAAGGAGTCAAAACACTAAAATAGTGTGAGAGATTAAAACAGGAGAACCATCCAGGCGGCCTTCGGAATACTTTTGGGGAAATTATAAGAATGTTTTGATTATCTTATCTTGACGATGACTTATCAACATATCTGGAGGTGTTATATATTGTATTATAAATCTAAGTGCAGTGTATCATCACGCGCAACATAATGGGACATTAGTTCTTAGTTTTGCTTCCATTATATTTTCAAACAAAGTAGTTTCACAGAAAAGTAACGACAGAAGTAATAATGTCTTCCCGCTCTTTTCGTCCCGCACACAGTTTTTCCAATCATAATTTTCATAAGAATACATACAAATAATCAAACCCAAGAAATCATATGTAAGTTGATGACTATATTCGTGGAAAAATGAGCAATCAAAAGTTAAACATCAGTACTGTATTGTTACTAAAACAAATACTGAAATCTACTGCGAAAGGAACAATATTATTTAACTGGACTGCGTAGCCTGGAATGTTTAATTTTTCTCATTCAAAGGCATTTCATACAGTTTGCTGAAGTACAGGTTTGATTTAGCATAGTATATTATATTAATTGTCATTTGTAGGGAATTAATAACCGAAAGGACAGAAGACGCTGGATGGTGAATATTATATAGCTTTGAGGTTGATGTTTGCTTTGTAAACGTGAATGATCTTTTTTCGTTATTTGATGTTTGTTAAACTTCATTCAGCGGTGGGCTTACTTTAACAGTGGCGGCATTACAAAGAAACTGTAAAACTAATGAATCTATAGTTGTTGTATTTTTGGGAGAGATGAAGACGTGTAATGTTTATCTGGGAAGACGTGCAATGTTTATCTCACAGAATATTCCAACAAAAGTACAATTTGACGTAATGAATTTCCTTGGAGATAAGTGCTATCGAATTCTGCTTAATGTAGATTTTCTTGTATATCCCTCATTGGAACAGCGGTAAGTTTAAGGAGTTAAAACACTAAAATTAGAAGTTCGATTACCCTGGATAGACACAGCAGATAACTTGATGTGGTTTTTCTATAAGAACACACACACTTCTTGTATTGTCATTGTGGCACGCTGCTTCTCTGTTGTTTTTGTAGTATTGATTGAAAAGGAACCACCATCAGTAGTAGATTTTTTTATGAGGAGATGGCAGCTCAGGCCTATTGCTTGATTATTGTTATCTAGCAGTGCAACCAAGTAGAAAGGTGTTAGCTTCTAAATTTACTATACATGACCTTGTTGGCTGATATTACCTTTGATCTGTTAGCTTTTGTAGTGTATATATGTTGAGATGTTTAATTACATCTTCAGTGTGGTAACATAAATCAGCATGGAAGTAACACCGACATTAGAATAACGTTTGTACGTGTTTTTATATTTCTGAAGCTATACTTATCTACGTGACTAGCAGAAAAACAACAACTAGAGAAACGTTAGTAATAAAACATATACCATATTCCATCATACACGTTGCTTCCTATATTTGCACATTAGGTTAAATATTTCTATACTGAGTATCTTTTACTTTTCCATAAATGTTCAACTTATTCTGCTAAGCCTTAAAGGTAATCAAAATAATTATAGTGTTAAAAATACTTTAAAAACTGTACTAGATGGACACTGAATTTGTCTTTCGTTAGAGTGGGTTTATTACACTAGCGTTAACTGGTGTTATGTAGTCTAAGACCATTTTTGGTGAGGTTAATTTACGTTTTCTGATGGATATAGAATACTTTCAATCAAGGACACCTAATTACTGTAATTAGTATAGCAGCATGCAGTATGTGAGGGTGTGTTCCTGAAACAAACAGGGTTTGTATAATTAACCATTACTTAAAGTACTTACATTCCTGAAAAAGCTTTTTTTTATATCTTATCAGTTTGCTTAATTATCTTTGGAACAAATGAAAAGTTCAGCAAGTTTTGACTTTGAATTAACCGATTTAATGCGACTTAAACTCATTAAACATTTAAATCTCGCCCATAATTGTATAAATCTGAAAGATCAGAAAGTAATGTGTATTTCACATCCATATCTCGCTCTCGATGGTCCGTCCACTTCCACATACATCATTCCTTGATCGTTTCGTGCACTGTTTTAACCAGAACGTTATGCTGCTCTTTGAAAATAAGTAAAATTAAACTAGTGTTAGCAGTAACTATGAAACATCCAGAACTAAAACTGTTTCGTAAAAACTGAGTTGTTAAAGTTACTGATATATTACTCTAACAAAACGTAGTTTTATGCAACGTAGTTGTCCTGAAAGTTTGCACAAAAGTCATGTAACTACAATATTTTTGTTTTGAAAATTCTAGTATTTTTTCCCAAATTTCTTAATTTTCAAAACTTTAAAACTCTTTATTTACACATACGCTATTTTTCAGGTAAAAACTTCTGATTTCCCAGAAGTATCACATAAACAAAACTGCAAATAACTACTGATTAATTCAGGAAATATGGAGGGTGAATCTGATTAGATAACTTAAGTGAGTTTTCCTAGTGTGTGTAGAATAATGACACTAAACGAAGCTAGCGAAAACTAAAACAATCGTTATAATGAAACAGAAAACAACAATGCAGTATACGTACACAAACAATCCCTTCTACTAGACTGGCTAAGATTCATAACTTTCCTTCACATGGAATAAGCTTTCATTAAAAAAAACAACAGAAAAAGATCTTAAAAGTAAGCTTTATTCTGTAATCTCCTTATAGAAATAAACCAAGAAAGCGCACTAGAATTCAACAGGTAAACTCGCTTTATTTGTTTAGACGACAGCGTCACTTCAATGACTTTGCTCTCTCACAGAACTGGTCGGCTCTTACATTCATTCAACATCATACTTGTCTAAGAAAATATATTACTGTGTGAATTCTTTCAACCTAGATGCTATAAAATTATTGCAATATTATCTTTAAGAGCATAGACTTCATGTACTATGGGGAACAAAGAAACGAAGCAACTAAAACAGAGCTACTTTAACGATTTTCTGGAACACTTGTTACCGCCATTACAGCAAGGAAACTAAGTAACAAAATTTAAAAAAAAATCCTTATCATCAAAAGCAGGTAGAAAATATATTATATGCTTGCATATCCCACACGCAAAATGGATTGATTGTAGTTTGTTTAAGTCTGTTACAAGGCTGTACAACAGCTACGTAACTTTATGTTTTGTAACGGACAGTGAGGTTTTTTTTTTTACTTGTTAAGTATGTCAAATTATAAGTGACTAAATTAAGAACATTAAGAAGATTTAAAGAAAAAAAAACGTAGACGAGGATACCATCAGAGAGACGGACAGGATAAATTATAATACGAAACAACCAATAATAATAACTGTGTGATATATACTTGTAGAACATATTGGGCGGGTAATGTTAATTGTTTATTTTAGGTCTGAATGTACATTTATTTCACAAATAAAGCTCGAATTAATTTCTGAACTAAATCTGTGTTTTCTTTTCTTGCATCTTATTTTGTTTGATTCGTGTATTCAAAGGTCTTAAAATTGTTTTATTTCATTTTCATTTTAAGCATTTTATAACCACCGTGGTAGTGTCGAAGTTCCTTCACACATCTTACTAAGATCTTCACTTGAATTAGACTACATAGTGGGTTTTCTTTGGTTGTTAGTAGATAAACTCTCTTTTATTTATTAACTTAACCCACGCATTTTGATTTCATAAGCTATTAAACAGTGTCTTTGAATCAAGGTGAAACAATTTCCGAGTGATAGGTATATTGTAATAATTTTGATAAATTAATGCTCTGCATCAAATAACCTAGTTATTTCTATGACAATGTCACTGAGACAAATTATCCTATTTTACTTTAAACAAGTTGTTTCAACCATGCGTTTGTTGCTTTGCCAACACGTCTGTGCAAGTTGGCCAATAAATATTCCAGCAAATACGAGGAATTCCAGTGGGAGGTAATTTCAGCCGACAAGTTGAAGACTTATGTTTATTCTAACTGGGATTTCCATATTTACAAAAATGTTGGTAAAAAAGATAGTAATAAAGCTCTGCATGCCAGTTTGGCTTTTAGACATATTGAAGACATTCTGGATGTAACTAGTGCCCCAGTGGATTAACGGTAAGTATACTGACTTACAACGTTAAAATCCGGGGTTAAATTCTTCGAGAACACAACAAGGTAGCTTATTGTGTAGCTTTGTGGTACTACAAACATTCTTATACCTAATTATCAGAGCTTTCTTGACACAACCGAACAAACATACATACCTCAATCTGGAGAAAAAGCTCTGCCATTATAAACAATCCATCAATTATTAGGTTTCATAATCCAATGTTGAAGTTATAAACATTCTGTTTTAAAATTCAAATACTTTAAACAAGTTATTCTACAATGTGTATTACACACATATTGTTAGATAGAATTTCCTTAACATTACAACTATTCTTGGACAGGGGTCGTGAACTACCTCACATTTTTTCGAAAACGAGGATTTTCATATCGTATATCGAACACAAAATTCGTTTCATTTTGTATGAAATTCAACAGCACTTTTGCTACTAACTATACTTAACTGCTTTACTGTGTTGCATACCATTAGTTTGATCTCCCGTTATTTTAAGCTCCTGCTTTTTATATAGCTAACGTTAGCTATATGGCAGTCTGTATAACGTATAACAACACGCTAATAGTACAAATACATTAGTTGTTGCTAATTGTTGTATTTGCCGCACTTACGATTTTTGTAGCATCTCTAATTCTTACTATAATTAATTAATTTTCTCCAAAAGTAGCTTTTATTTCTCGAATATTTTAGAATATTAATCTTTAATTTAATTATTACGATTTTCTTGTTGCCATGTGTTTCTTTCAAGTGGAAGAGGTTGTAATCAGATTAATGGTGTTATACATATATCATAATATTTTCATACTGTTATATTTTAAGTATAATACCAATATTCTAGCTATTTATTGCAAAATTCTGTTATTTATCCTTTCCACAAAAACATGACTTGTAAATGAATTAAATAAAAGTAGTAATAATTACAATGTGCTCCACGTCTTAACAGTCACCTGGTTCTTGGTTCAAATTCTTATCACCAAAAATTCCAGCTTTTTTATTTTAGAGGCATTATAATGTGAGGGATAGTACCTCTATTCGTTGGTAAAAAGTAGCCCAAGAGTTGGCGTTGGGTGACGATGACTAGCTGCCTTCCTTCTAGTCGTCTTACGCTGTTAAACAACCTTTCTTATAATATTATAAAAAAGTAGATCAAGCCTCAAAGTCACAGATTAAATTTTCAATTTTCAGTGGTGTTGACTAGATTCCTTCTCTCTATACAACCATTGCTAAATTGTGGACGGTTAGCGTAGATAGCCATCGAGTAGCTTTGCTCAAAATTTGAAGTCAATAACCAAACCATACTAGTCGTTGCTCATGAAAGTTAACAATATATATATATATATAAACATACATCATAACTAGACTACTACTATATTTATCGTATTTCAACCGGCCAAATGACCTCTGGTATTGTGTTTAAGGCGTCGTAGGCACTGGATATGGTAGATGTCACTAGTGTCGGCATACACTAACATTTATTTTTACTTACATAACTTTGCAAAATACCAACTGTCCTTCCACTTGGCACCACACTTAAGTAGTAACATGTGTAATAGTAATTTATTCCAGATATCAGGTATCTTTGCAATTTTAATGTTGGTAAGTTTTGTGTTTGCACCGTTATACTGCTGTTACGTTGTTTAATGAACATAAAAAAAACATCAACGCTTTGATAATATTTGAAACTAACAGCTAAAGTTTGTGTGTTTCGTAATTGAGGTGTACTCTATTGTTTCTTTATTAATGGTATTGTTTAGAATTTTTAATATATCCAATTTTATTACTTTTAATTTTCTTACACTCATATTTAACGGTTGTTTCGGGGGAGTCGATAGAGGCTCCCTCCTGGCTTGGGAAGTGTCCAAAAAGCAGATTCTTTTGAGACATTTCTAGTTAGGTCAGACTAACTTATATGCGCAAATTAAGCTGTAACATAGGCCTCCTAGTTGAACTGTGGTTGCGTGTTCAATCCTCTTTAAATCCTTTCCGTAAGTCGTTGTCACTATTAATACTGATTTAGGACTAACCTAAATCTCCTCTTCTGGCCATGGTATATTATTGGAGTGAAGAACGGAAATATCTTTAACAGCGAGGGAAGTGAACTCATTAAATAATTTATTTTAATAATTAGAAGTGTGAATATAAGTAAATAACTTTTAGTTATCTTCATTCATCCACAGATAGATTTTTCTTTTTACTCTAAATGAGTAACTTGCTCATCAGATTTCGAAGTTAATAGTAATTACTAAACAAAATAAATCATAAAATATTTAGAAAATAAGTTAACGTTTCTTATAATTGTTTATGATTATTATACATTTTCATTTCATTCAAGTCTTGAAGCGATGTGCAATCGTTATTTACGCTTAATCAAAAACATTTTTCGACTAATTAACATTACCCGCCCAATATGTTCTACAAGTATATATCACACAGTTATTATTATTGGTTGTTTCGTATTATAATTTATCCTGGACGAATCTCTGATTTATTATGTTACATATGTTGCGTCTTACCATTTCAAATAGCCGGAAATTTTAAAGTTAATTTAAAAGTTAATTAAATGTTAAAATATATCAAGTTCATTATATTTGCCAACAAGATTGACACAGTCAATTTTCTTTTTTAACATAAATATATTTCAATATACAAAAAAATACAATTTATAATAAAGGTTATTACAAATAGTTAATACAAATAATCGTCGGCTCAGCATGGCCAGGTAGTTAAGGCACTCGACTCCTCATCTGAGTGTCGCCGGTTCGAATTCCCGTCACGCTAAACATTTATCGCCTCTTCAGCTGTGGGGGCGTTATAATGTAAAGGTCAATCGCACTGTTCGTTGATAAAAGAGTACCCCAAGAGTTGGCGGTGGGTGGTGATGACTAGCTCCCTTCTCTCCATTCTTACACACCTAGTATATTGTTTATTCTTACGCTCGAGAATCTTTTACACATTTAGAGAACACGTTTAACAGTAAAAGCTTCATAATTTCAAAATATGTGCTAAACTGAAAACACAATGTTTAAAATAATAAAGTCCGTTACAAAGTAATGTTAAGCTTTAAACGTTTAATTATATGAAGTTGAAAAAGGATATGTTATAAGGTATTGGAAGTATAAAAAATTGATATTAATTACAGTGGTGATAAGTTTAGTATAAAAAAGAAACTTGTCCCAAGGACAAAATGCTATAAGAACTATATATCCTTCTTATAACTTATAAATCTTTTTCACCTGTACGACAGTGAGCAGTGAAACAAAAATTGTCACAATTCACGCATTCAGAAGAGAAATAAAAATCATTAACGACCCATATGTTTGTATGGATTTTATACATTTAAATCTATAATCTTTATCGTCTGAATCTATAATTCCTACGTCAAAATCATTATTTTACAGACGCAGTACAAATGCACACGGACGCTTAGTGTGTTTAAAAATTAATGAAATAACAACATGTGAATATGTTTTTAAAAGTGTCTGAACGATTTGATCATAACATGTGAAATTCTGAAATATGGTTTATGTATTGTCGTATTCTCCCCATGTTGTCAGTTATTAGATTTATTTATAGCAAGAAATCGATAAACTGGACATTCATAAGCATTCATAATTACATTGAAATCTATATATGAATATTTTAGACGCAATATGTTACATATATAATTTTTCATTTTGAGAAAATAACTTTTTTTGTAGTTTTCACAAAAATGTTATGAAATTCAAGTGGGTTATTTACTGAATAAAACCATTAAAATTAAAATATTTAAATCAAACTTTATTATTTGTTTAAAAATTTACAATATCAGTTTTGTTTCTGGAAAACACTTTATATTTGTAAGATTTTACAATTAATACAAAAATATTGGTAGCTCAAGCACGTATGGATCTGCGTTTCACATGTAAGCTCTTCATATATATATATACGTCCACGTAATTTATGGTTTTTACATGTAGTATATATACATCACGCACGAATTCATAGAAAGTATGAAATAACAGTAAAACTTATCTCTTAAATAAATCTTGT